>NW_028091124.1:10282-606906 GCF_014824575.4 Sturnira hondurensis | reverse complement strand
CCCCCCCCCCGCCCCCCCGCTCCGCAGATCCAACCCGATAGCCCCGAGGGCCCACGACGGGGGCAACCCCTGGCGGCGGCCGTTTGGGGAGGGTCCACCTGTCTCCGGGGAATATCCCCATTCCTGGGGCCGTGGGCGCGCATCGGGTCCGCGCCGGGGTGACGTCGCACCCGCGCCCTGCAGGCCCCATGACTTGGCATTCCCTCTCTCCCCTCCCCCTCCTGGCCCTGCGGCCCGCTGCCCCCCACTCGCCGCCCACCTAGCGCCCCGCCGACTGCGGACCCCCCAGACCCCCCGGGAGAGTGAAAGTGGGGGGCGGTTTAAAGGGGGAGGACAAAGGTCTTCCCTGCGCTCTCCCTCCCTGACAACCAAGCCCGGTGCCTGCGGAGCGCTGCGGCCGAGATGTGGCCCCGCAGCCCCCTCCTCGCCCCCTGCCAGGCCACACCTGTTACTGGGGCGCTGGCCGCGTAGGCGCAGGCCTTGTCCGCGGGTGGCCCCTCCAAGCGGTTGATCTTTCTGGAAAGGAGTTGGGGTCTCTTGGGAAGAGGACACGACTGGGGTGGGGTGACGGGCAGCCCCCGATGTGCGCACGAAGCCAGCAGCCCGGTCCTCCCGCCGCAGCCCCCGCGCGCCCCGCCCGCGTGTTTTGCTCTCGATCCAACATCTGCCCTCCCCCACCCCGGGGACCAGGGCAGCTACTCGCGCCCCGCGCCCTCGGCGCCCTTCCCCCGGGCCCGGCCGCTGCAGCCGCGCCCCTCCCCGGTGCCCCCTTCCGAGTTCTCCAGTCCTCTCCGCCCTCCCGCACCCCCCACCCCTCCCTGCCGATCCAGGCTCAGTCCGCGCCGCATCCCTGCTCTGTGGCTCCTTTCCAGGAGGGGCAGAGCCAGGGAGGGTCTCGGGGTGTCTGGAGATGTCCCTGGAGGCGCTCTTCCGCCCCCGGCGACCCCCGCCCATCCAAGACGAGAGCGCAGCCGCCGCAGCAGGGCCCGCAGCTAAGAGGCCTTTCCAGAGGGCCCTGCCAGGCTGGAATGAAGGGCGGACACCCCTGAATTTGCCCCATTGTTATCCGCGGGGACGGAGGAGGGTGGGGGAAGGGATGGCGCCGCGCGGCGCCAGCGGCACAGGCCTCGACTAGGACGCGGTCGCCGGGTGCGAGCTCCCCGCCCAGGCGCAGCCCGAGCAGGTGCAGGATGCGGGATGCCTGGCGCGGCGGAGGAAGCCGAGCAGGCGGCGGCCTTACCTCTCCCGCGTCACTGGCGGCGTCCCGGCATGGGCGCGAGCCGGGCTCCGGTCCCTGAGCACCGAGCTGCTGCTGCTCCGGGGCTGCACTGGGCGGTGTGAGGGCGGCCCCGCGTGACGGGCTGCGCGCCCCCTGCCCCGCCCCGCGCCCCTCCCGCCGCGCTGGTTGGCTGCGCCCGGCGCTCGAGGCCAGCACCCGCTGGTTTGTCGCGCGGGGAGAGGGACGGGCGTCGCGGACGCCGCGGGGATGGGGCTGGAGCTGGAGCCAAAGGGGGCTGGGTCCCGGCCGTGACATCACCGCTGACGCCGCGACGCGCTGGATGCAGAGGTGGCGGACTGACCCCCAGGCTTGGACGAGACGCCCTCCTTCCCCGCGCGGCCTGGCGGAGAACAGGGACCCGGGGGCGCCGAACCCCCGAGGCCCCCACCCAACCGAACCTGCCCGTTGACCCCGCGCCGGGCCTTCCCGAATCTGACCCTATTCTCTTGCAAACCTGAAATCTCTTTCTACCCGCCCCCGAGAGGTCAGCAGCACCTGTCCCTCTCGAAGGGACAAAGCTGGGAGGGGGGCTCCTCCCACTAGGGAGCGGCAGTGGGGCAGGCCGGGAACGCGCACTCGAGTGTAACAGGTGAGTTCGGCCAGAACACTGGACCGTACCAGAGCCTCGGGGACAGCCCTCCGGGCGGGATGATGCAACCCTCGGGCCTGCGGGCAGCACCGGGGAGAAAGGATGTGCCCCCGCCTTCCCCGCCTCTCCGGGTCCTCAGCTCGGGCTGTGCTCACGCCCTGGCTCTGCAGCCTGACTTCCCGGGGCCACCAGCGACACGCTGCTCCGCGTCCCCACTGGCAAACCCGGGCCGTCGTCCATCGCCAGCCCCTCTCCGGGCCACCAGGGACAGACTGGCATCCCAGTGCGCGCCACGAACCTCCACCCGCCGCTCAGCGCCGGGCAACTTTGACAAAGCCTCCGCCAGCTCACCCACCGGAACTGCGGTGGGGGGCGGTGACGTCATGCCACCTTGAAACCGGGCTCGTCCCTTTCCATCCCCGCGCCTGCCGCCTGCGTCCTCAGCATCCCGGGGCTAAGGCCCCCACCCGGCGCCCCGCCGGGCTCCGCGCCGCCCCGAGGGCCTTGCTGGAGTTCCGACCTCAGCCTCGCACAGCCCCGGAGGCAGGAGGCGCGGCGCCCCAGTTTGCAGCATCGGCGTGGCTCGCGCCTCGAAGGACTGTCCGCAAAGGAGACGGCCCTCCGCCGCCGTGCCCGCCAAAGCCCCACCTGCAGGAAGGAGAAATTCGGTTTCCTCCAAGCGTTTAACGGAAACAAACTGGGGCGGGGGGTGGGGGCTTCGTCATTTCCATTTTTATTGTACTCATCGATCCGGTCAAGTTCTCTCCTTGAGCCAAAATTGTCGTTTTACCTACTCTTAAGAATTAATCTATTTCATTGAGGTCTTAAAAATGTTAACCTATCTATTCTCTCTGTACTTATTTCTCCTTTTTCATGTGCTATTTTACTTGCATTTTTTTTTAGATTTTACTCTTATTTATGTTTAGAAAGAGGGCAAGGGAGGGAGAAAGAGAGGGAGTGAAACATCAGTCTGTTGCCTCCTGCACCCCCAACCCCCCCCACCCCCGGGCGTGGGGACCTGGCCCCAACCGAGGCGTGTGCCCTGACTGGGAATCGAACCAGTGAGTTTTCAATTCGCTGCCAGGTGCTAATCCACGAGCCACACCAGCCAGGGCTGCAGTTTTCTTTTGTAACATGTAAAACATGTCCAAAGGGCTGACTTTTAGTTTGGTTGATATTCTCACCTTTCCCTGCACCGCATTTGTTTCCGTCCTTACCTGTCACAGTGTTTCCTTCTCTCTGGGTTCCTGGGATTTGGTCCGTTGCTCCCACGTGGGCTAAATGCTTGTCTCGTTTATTCCTAAACCTTCTCCTTTTCCGACAGGTCCATTCAAAGCTACAAAACTCCTTCCCCAGCACTACCTCACTGAGTCCCACAGACTGGGATGCCCCACGCTTCCGTTATCACTCAGATCTGAACATTTCTAATGCCCCTGGTGACCTCCTTTAAACCCACGGGTCATTTAATAATGTTATTTACTTTCCAATGGGGTTTCTTTCATTGTCATCTTTTGTTGACAGTTTCTAATTTAATTGCGCTCTTGTTTTGAGGGCAAGTTCTGTGCTCAGCCAGGATCCTGGCAGAAAGCACATGGCACACTCAAACCCAGTCATCTGAGATGTGTTTGACAACGGGACTGCGCACTGAGGTGGGGGTAGCAGGCAGGGAACCACTGCTGAGTGACGCTGTGGCCAGGGGGTGGGGGAAGACGGGGTGGCCCTGGGGGCAGCAGAGACCTCAGCTGGGGGTGCAGCCAGCCTTGAGGGGTACAGGTACCAGAGGTGTGGCCCTCACTCTCTGGCCCTCACTCTCCCTCCTTCCAGGATATGGTAGTGCTCCCTTTGGCTGAAGTTGGGCACCATGACCAAGTCCCTTTGGGGCGGTCTCTGGGACCTGGGGCAAAGGGGGCTTGGAAGCCCAAACGGGACACCCACTCAGTCCTTCACGGAATTTCACCCTAGGAATAAACTGAAGCTTCTCCAGGGCCAGCCCATGGCCTGCAAACATCTCTGTTTGATGGATACAGAGTTCTGCACACATCCAACAGGTCAGGACTGGAGATCCTGCTACTTTTCGTCTACTCACGGTGTTGAGTTGTTGTTTTTAAGTTAAATTCTCCAGTTACAATGGTTGTAGTGTCTTTTCTCCCTGTGGGTCAGGCTGCCACGATGTATTTACTGCTCACTGAGGCCTACTAGGCGTCAGAATGATTCTGAGGGGCATGGCCTGTCCATCAGCCTTCTGGGGTGGGCTTCTTTGTTGTTGGGTTTTTCCTATTTTTTATTTTTTGCCTCAATTTTGAATGTTATATATTAAGATGTCAACCCAGTTCCTCTGGTTCATTATTGGTCTCATATGTCTTTTGTTCTAAACTTTGTATCTTTTCGTAAGTGTATCTCTTTTAAGCAACCCACTGTTGAAGTCTTTGTGCTTTAATTGGAACTTAATTTGCTTACATTTATAGTGATTAGTTATGTAGAGAATTAGCTTGGCCATCTTATTAAAATTTGCATTCTCTGTACAACTTTTCCTATTTCTCACTGAGTATAGTGAGGTTTCTTCTGCTGGCTTACCTTTATTATTTCTGTTCTGTGTCTGCTGCCCTTGATTTAAGACCCTTTTTCTTTTTTAAAGATTTTACTTATTTATTTTTAGAGAGAGGGGAAGGGAGGGAGAAAGAGAGGGAGAGAAATATTGATGTGTGGTTGCCTCTGGAGCACCCCCTACCAGGGACCTGGCCCGAAACCCAGGCATGTGTCCTGACCGGGAATCAAACCAGCGACCTTCTGGTTCACAGACTGGAACTCAATCCACTGAGTCACACTGGCCAGGGCAAGAACCCCTCTCCTTTGTTTGCCCCGTGTACTCCTATAGCTGCTTCGTCCCCTGACAGCGACACACTGGACAAGCCCCCGCTCCCCAGCCCTGCCGATACAGTCCGGAACTGCAGCGCCAAGTTATTGGGGATATTACCTTTTCCTTTTCTTGTTTAAGACAATTAGTACACATTCCAAGACAGTATCGTCCTTGTTTTCCATGCCTCTTGGAGCTTCTCCTTCATTGTGATACTTAGGAAATACCAAGTATCATTAATGTGGGTCCGGGGTGCAAAGCCTTCTGAAGCCCCGTATTCTCGAGGATAATTTTATTATCCTTTCAGCTGGACTGGGTGTGAGTAAGACTCTCCATGGAAAGTGTGTTTCCGTCAATACTTAAAAAGCCTTACTTTGTGGTCTCCTTGTATTTTGTACAAAAGTCCAGCGTTCACCATCCCTCTGGCTCTTACGCCATGCTCTTTGGGGATGTTTCTAGAACTTTCTAACAGTGTAGATGTCTCTGTGTCCCATGTGAGGCTGTGAGCCCTTTCGATCTGAGTGCATTTTCTTCAACTCTGGAAAACGCATCTCTATTGTTGTCAAACACTTTCTCCTCCGAGTTGTAACGTCCGCCCTCTGCTGGGAGTCGTAGCCCCTGCACTCTGTCCTGGGGCCCTTGCTCCTCACTCGGTTCTTCCTCTGCCTTCCCCAGTGCCTTCTGGTCACGCAGGGTTCGACGCCCGTCCCGCATCAAAGCGACCGGTCTGGACTCTCCCGTCTGCACGCCGTGGCCCTGCGACAGCTCGCCCGCGCTGTTCTTCCAGCCCCAGCTAACATCGGAATCGCACCGCAGACGGAGAGATCAACCGGCTTCACTCAACGGTTCTCGAATCCACCCGGGGCCAGCTGGCGAGTGGAAAGAGCGCCTCCAAGCTGCAGGAAGGGGACGTCTCGTGCCGGGAAGGCGGCAGGGAAACTTCCACGGGAGATGGAGGGTCTCGGGCCAGGGCTGGCCGTCCTTCGTCCTTCGGGGGACGGACAGGGCCTTCGGAGACGGCTCACCCGGACATTCCAGGACCGGCGGTCAGGTCAGGTGTTCAGTCGGCCAGGTGATGTGGACGCAGCACAAGCGACTCCGTCTGGGCCTGTTGTCGCCTTCTACCACCACGTTCTGATGCCCTCCCCTCTGAGGTGCGCGTCGGCATGTCCTTCCAGCGGTGTCCTCGGTTAGAAGAGGTCCCACTCCCGTCCCACCCCGGACAGCGGCGGCGAGCGCTCAGGAGCGAAGCGCCGGGACCAGGGCCTGCGCCCCGCGGACCCTGTGCAGACGGCGGCGGTAGGTGTCGCGGACACAGGCAGAGGGTCCGGCCCCCGTGGGACGGGCGCGCCACCTCCGACTTACTTAGAAGGACCAGCAGTCGCCACTGCAAACGGGAGGCGACACTTTCGTTAGGGAGGCAGCAGAGCTGCCGCGACGCGCGGACAGACGAGGGGGTCGCGACGCGCAGACGAGGGGGTGCTGCCCCAGGAAACGCGAGGGGGCCGGGCAAAGCGATGGGAGACGCAGCGTTCGGGGCAGGTCAGGAAAAGGCTCGTCACCGAGCGGCCAAGGTTTCCACGGAAACACGCGACGCCCTGCAGTTAGAGCAGCGAGAGAGGTCAAGGGGCCCGAGGAACCGCAGGGAACGAGCGGGGCGCGGAGCTGGCTGGGCCCGGGGGTGGGGGGTCCTTGCCCGCGGCAGCGGGGCGCGCGGGCCGGGAACCTGCCGCCAGGCCGGGCTCCTCCGCGGGGCCACTGCGCAGGCCCGGACCGCGCTGTCTGGACCACCCGCGGGTCACGGAGACCGCCCCCCGCAGGCCCCGCCCCCCGGGGACCCCGCCCCTGGACTCCCCTCTCGGTTCCCTAGCAACACCCTGGTAGCCGAGCCCCGAGCCCCGCGTCGCCGGGCAACCACTCTGCCATAGCGACGGCAGCGCGCGTCCGGGGCCTGGCGTCGCGCTGGGGCGAGGGCGGCCGGCGGAGTCCAGGGCCGGGTCCCTGGGGTGGGGCCGACCCGCGGGGACTCTGTGAGCTCGAGTCGCTCCGCGGTGCGGTTCCTGAGCCCAGACTGCATTTTTCACTACGGGAGAGCGGAGACCGACGCGGGAAAACGGAGGGAAGCGCTTTCTGTGAGCCAGCGGGCTGGGGTCCAGGCGGGGTCCTGCGAGCCGGGCCTGGACCCTTTTCTTCCCTGTTTCCCTGACCCGGATTCTGGGCCTGCACCCCCTCTGGCTGAGGCCTCTTGCCCACCTGGTCCCTGCTGGTTCCCCGGGGGCTCCCTCCAGCCGCCCCGTGGCAGGCCTTGCCCTCCCCTATCATGTTTTCTCTTCAGCTCCTGCAGCCTTTCCCTAAAGCTGAGAGTTCCCATCCTCCCAAGTCCCACTGGGATGCCTCCTCCATGCAGGCTTCCTGCCTCACCGGTGCTCAGAACAATCCTATCCTCTGCATGCCCATCCGCTCCATCCTCTGAGAGTTTCCAGTCATGTTTAAAGTGGGCACGACGCACTCTCTGGGGTTTGGAAGGGTAGAACAAGCGAGGAACAAGGCCGTGTGTGAATAGTCGAGGAACCAGGCTGTCTGGCCGCAGTCCTGGGCAGCAGGGTGTGGCCCAGACTCCCAGCTGGGAGGCCAGCGTGTGTGCAGAGCACTCAGGAACCTCAGTGGTGGTGTGGACTGGTCTCCTGCAGGCCTGGGGCTGCCAAGATGGGGCGGAGACCGGACACCAGCCACTGGTCTGAATGCAGCAGGAGGCCCGGCAGAGTGCCGGCCACTGGCCCAGCATGTGCAGTGGGGCTGAGGTCCAGGAGCTGGCCAGAGACTCAAGTCCAAGGGCCAGGACTGTCCACCGGGGTGACCTGAAGGCAGCCTGAGGCCGGGCGGGCCTGGCCAGAGCCCTGCTGGCTGGAGGCTGCAGCTGGAACGGCCAGCACTGCAGCTCAGAGGGGCAGTCAGGGGGATGGCCTCCAGCCCCACCCTCATAGTGCGGTGCAGAATCTGCAGAGGGCTTCTTTATGAATGACTGAGCTCGGGTCACTCACACTGACCAGCACAGGGAGCCGCAATGGTCACCCCGTTTCACGGATGAGAAAACGAGCTGAGAGAGTTAAAAAGGCCCCAGAGGGTCAGAGGGTACCTAGGGTCAGTCCAAGCCAGACCCCTGGCCCAATACGCTTTCCACGACTCCAGTAGCTTCTCCCAGGCCAGAGCAGCAGGGCAGGGGCGGCAGACCTGGGGATGGCGGGAAGCAGGCTCCCAGGGGCTGCCCTGCTGCCCCAGACTCGAATTAACGGAGGCGTGTTCCCCGGAGGGTGGGCCAGCTGAAGACATGTGTCACCCCGGGGGTAGGACCAGTGTTACACAATGTCATAGCCTGCAGGACAAGGGCATTGTCAGGGCCCAGTCTCGGAAACCAGGAGCCGCATGTGGGACGGAGCAGAGCTGGGAGACCCCCACCCATGGAGTGGAGGCTGGCAGGGCCCCAAGTGAGAAGGCCCTGGGCAGCCAGTCTGGGGGCCCCAGGGACCTGCGCTGGCCTGCACAACTCTGCTGGGCTCTGGCCGTGCGCTGGGCAGTGGCTGCTGACTCAGGGTCCAGCCAGCAGCAGCCGGCAGCCAGCTGGCTGGGCTGGGGCCAGAGCCCACTGCGAGGACACGTGTCCACAGAGCAGCCGCTTCCAGTGGCTCCTCGGTGACCCTGACCAGAAGGCAATGCTGACTCTTGAAAAGTCGACCACGTCCCAGTGCCCCTCTGCTTTCTCCCCTCGGGACCCCTCCACTGTGCCCTCCTCAAAGGGCCTGCAAGCCCTGAGCTGAGTCTGGGGCTCACAGGTAGTTGTGCTGTTTGTTATGGGGGGCTTGTGAATTGACCCACCCTGAGGTGGGCCTTGGGGGAGGAAGCAGGCTGGGGCCCTGGGCGGGGGGCCTGTCATGAGCCTGCACACAGGGAGGGGGAGGGGAGGGGCTCTGGGGTGCGGCATGTGGGGGCACCCAGCACACTGCTAGGTGCCCCAAGGCTGAGGGACTGAGTGGACACAGCCCTGCCCAGGGCAAGTCTGCAGTCTCACTGAAGACAGAGAGACAGACGCTCCCACAAGAACTTACAGCCCAGGGGGGAGGGGTGCGTGGCTGTGCTCGGGGTGTGCAGGGCGAGACCCCCTTTGCACCCAAACTCTTCACTTTTGTGGTCAGCCTCAGCCCTCTCTGCCCCTGCCCACCCCCCCTAACATGCTCTCCAGGCAATAACCTCCAGGTGATGCCTGGGCGCACCCTCCCTCAGCTGGTCCTGGGCCCCTGTCCACCCCGAGGAAACAGTGGGTCCTCGAAGTCCCTGCCGCTGCCACATCCAAGGGTGCCACCCACCCACACTTGAGCAGAACCCTGGCCGAGGACGTGCAGGCCCTTCTGCAAAGCCCTCGAACATTGCCACGCTGCTAATCAGGCCCGAAGCCCCCTCTGCCCCCACCAACATCAATGCATTCTTCAAGGAAGAAACGTACAGGTCGCCTTCTCCGATGCGGGTGAGGGGACACCTAACACTGAGGAGGTTCCAAGACTTTCTGGTTCCACTGCCGCAGAGCAGAGACCCAAGGCAGGGCCCTGCCACCCCCGCGATTGTCTCTCGGTCGCTGCTCATCTTGCTCACAAGACACAACTTCAGGCGACAGACAGACACGCACAGTGGCAGTGAGGCACCGAGTTTATTGACGGACCACATGCGACCATGAGACTACAGGCGGGCACCCAGCGAGTCTGAACGCCCCACGTACGGAGGAAATAGAGTTGTTAGTGAGTGTGTTAGCGAGTGAGTTGGTTTTACACACTTGACCCGAGGTGACAAGTGGGCACTCGGCCAATCCGAGTGCTGACTATTGAGGTTCAGGGGCTGTATACGTTGGTCAGCTTCTAGGCACCCCCCTTCTAAACCTTGGGAACGGTGCACAGCTGCATGGCCTTTCCTTCTCAGCTGGTGAAGGCTCTTTGTCTTCGTGGGAGAGGCTCCCTCTGCCAGCAGAGCCCTGAGGACGCCCTCCCTCCTGCTCTGTCCCTGTGGGTGACCTTCAGTCTCCCAGCCATCGCCTGGGACTGGGCTCAGAGTGGCCGAGTTAACCAGGGAGGCACGGCTCCCTTCTGCCTCCAGCCTCCTACGGTGAGTTCTTTGTCAGATCACACGGCAGGGTCCTGCTTTGTTTTCCCCTGTCTGGGTCCTCTCTCCTCGCTGCTGGTGACAACACGAGGGAGCGAGACTGAAACGACACCCTGTCGGTGAGCGAGAGTGAGCCGTCTCTTCCTCGGAACCAGCAGGACGTGGCCGTGGGCTGGGGGGCCGAGGGAGCCTTAGACGCCTGGACTGAGGACTCCACGGAAGGTTGGCGAAGGTCGATGCAAATGCCCAACCTCGGAATTCGGGAACGAGCCACAGCAGCCAGACTCCACAGGAGGCGGAAGGCAGACATTGAGGCAACAGTCGAAATGGAAAACAAACGGTGAGCAGAGGCTATCACCACAGAAACACACTTGAAAATAAATATATGAAAAGCGAAAACCTAAATAAAAGAATTCTCTAAGAATATACGATCAAGACGTTCTCACAGCTGCTGCAAGTGGAATGACCGCCTCCCCCAAACTCCTATGCTGAAACCTGGACGACAGCGTGATGTGTAGGGGGGCTCTGGAGGTGGGTCTGTCGTGACGATGGAGGCCTGGTGGGGGCCCCACAGAGCCCCCGCCTCTTCCGCCGTGGAGGACTCAGGGAGACGGCGTGCCGTCTGTGACCCTGGAAGTGGGGCCCCACCAGACACGGAGTCTGCAGGCACCTTGATCTTGGGCTTCCAGCCTCCAGAGCCGTGAGAAATAGTGTCTGTTGTTTATATGCTGCCTCCTCAGTGGTGTCTGTTACAGGCGCCTGAACAGACTAACACGCAAGGAGAGCGCAACCGCAAACAGTTCACTAATGTCCCAGTGACCCGGGGGTGGGGGAGTTGGTGACCGAGGCTGTGCACATACGACAGAACATCCCTGGACAAGGCTCTGGGAGATCCAGGAGGGGTGTACATGCGTGCTGCGTGAGTGTGCATCTGCGCACAGTTGTGCGCCCCTCCCTGGGGTGCCTTCTCTTCAACCGTGTGCACTAGTTTCCGTGGCCACCGTGACAACTGACCACAAACATGCTGGCTTCAAAGCACAGAAGCGTGTCCTCCGGCCCTTTGGGTGGGTACCCCGTGGTCTTGATGGGCCAGGATCACCGGTCGGTGTGCCGGGGGCCCTCCAGGCTCCAGGGGCCCCTGTTCCTGCCTCTCTCAGCTTAGGGAGCCACACTCCTTGGCTCAGGGCCCCTGCTGCCACTCGCCCCCCATAAGCCCCCACTGCCATCCCCACACCATCTTCTGCCTGAGCCTCCGGGGACCGTGAATCCGGCAGCGTGGAGGCTCCTGGGTGGGTGCGCATGTGGCAGGGCCGAGGACTGACCCCCCCGGGCAACCTCGTTTCTATTCCACTAAAGTATGAACGGGCTCCCTTCTCATTTTGTCATTTAACTGCACCAGGCCCAGTGGCTGTGGCCGTCCGCAGCATGGACGTCCCATAGTTAACACGACCCACATTCTGTGCCCATGGTGCCCCCGTCTGTCCACCACTACACACCGGCTGCCAGGAGCCCTGCCCCCGGCAGGCCCCTCAGGGGGACCCTCTGTCTAGGTGCCTGGACGCAGGACTTCTGGGCCCAAGTCTTCCGCCGCCACTGTCACTGTGCTGGTGCCGGTCTCTTCCTGTCTGCGCTTGCCCCCGATGCGTGTTTCTCTCTGCGTGGTGACGCGCTTGTTAGTTTCCTAAGGAATCAGCTGTCCGGACCCCTTTGTACAGACAGAACCGCGAGTGGGTTCCTGGCTCTGAGGCCGGCTGATGCCCCCGGAGGAGCACCCTCGAGGGTCTTCGGTCCCACCTGGTCCCCAGCAAGGGCAGCTTACCTCCGCCAGAAGGTGGTTGGAGGCTGACAGGCGGTCAGAAGATGACATCGCAAAAGCAAAGCTGGCCGCAGAAGTGGCTGTAATTAAACCTTTTCTTAGGTCTTGGCAGAGAGAGGCTGACCTTGCAGGAAGGAGTCTGGGGATCGATGCCTTCCTGGTTCGTCTGCCCAGAGGACACGTGAGAGGAGCCAGGAGGCCAGTCTGAGCCCCGAGGATGGTGCTCGGGTTAAGCTTTCACCGGGAGCAAGTATGGGCTCAGAGGGCCAGCCCCATCGAGCACCGCTTTCCGGGGCGGATTCAGGCCCCCCATGGCGTGGTCGTGGAGGAGACGAATGGAATGAGGGGATTGTGGAGGGGCTCCAGGCACGGGCCGAGTAGAGAGGCCAGGGTGCACCAGGGTTCCAGAGATGGAGGCGGTGGCCTGAGCAGCCCTGGTGGGGAGAGAGAGCTCCCTCTGCTGGTCAGTGTGGAACACGAGCCCAGTTGCACTGTGGTCTGAGCCACTTCCTGGGAGCAGGAGATAGGGACCTAGAACACATCTAGAAATGGCAGGAAAAGGTAGCAAGGTGCCCCTCAGGGGCATGTCTTCCAAGTAAGCCTGACCTCCAGGCACTGTCCACCTGGGCGGGGTGGGGTGGGGGCCTGCCGGGCCCAGGCTCCCTCCAGTGAAGAACCCGCTTCCCCGGAAGACCCCACCTGGGCAGAGCACAGGGCGCCCCCACTCACCAGAAATGCCCGGGTGCCCTGCGCTCCCGGCCAGCCTAGCCAGTCTCCCCTCTCCCCCTGCTCTTCCCCACTGTGAATGGAGGCACCTCGGGCAGGTCGCTCCCTGCTCTGTGCCTCAGTCCCCCCAGGTATAAACTGGGGATTTAAAAGGGTACGTTTCTGAGAGGGAGGGAGGGCTGGTTGAGCTCAGTTCTGCGAAGTACCCAAGACAGAAACTGCAAGGGGCAGGCAGGGGCCCTGCCCCCCACCCTGGGCTTTGGTTTCAGCCCTTCCCAGATGCATCTGGCAGAGGAGGGGTCCCAGCTGCCCTGCCCCCGCAGGACCCATGCTTCACGCAATGAGAAGAAGCTTCCCCTCTGGGTCCCATCACCTCCCCAGCCTTCTCAGCAGCCTCCTGGGCCCTGTCTGGAGCCTGGGGACTCAGCAGCCCCGCCAGTGAAGGCTTCCCCGGGGCAAGTGCAGGGGACAGGTCAGCAGAAAAGCAGCAACCCAGACACCCCTCCAGCCATACACACCAGGTCTGGGGTGCAGGGGCAGCACAGAAACACTGTGTGGACATTCCCGGGACCCCCTGGGCAGAGACAAGGGGACAGCGAGGGCTGGGAGCTGCCCCCGGGTCTTCCGGCACCTCTGGGCGAAGGTCTGGGCTGTGTGGACTTAGCAGAGGAGCCCAGGGGTGAGTCTGTCCTGAAGAGGGGAGTCTCCTGACCTGGAATGACCCTATTCGAGCACCTCCTGCCTTGCTCCCTTTGTCCCTGTCCCCTCTGCTCAGAGGCTCCTGGGGGTTGGGGGCAGTGAGAGACTCAGGAATAGGAGGCCTCCCAGAGCCCTCCATGCAGGGGGTGGGGGAGGAAGAGGTGCGTAAATGCAGGGTCCCAGGCCCCGCCTGGCCTCCGGAGCCAGAACGTGATTTCCACAAGCTCTGAGTCGTGTTTCCATGAAAGCATGAGAAGCGCCGTCCCCCATAAATGACTTGCCCCAGCCACAGGTGATGCTAGGACCTCGGGTGAGGCCCGAGTAACCACCTCTGCAAAGACCTGTTCTAGACGATCGGGAAATCTGTCTCCGGAGAGGCCGTTAGGCAGTCGAGGAAGCGTTTCGGTTTTGCTGAATATTGAGGCTCTGTGAGAGAACGTCCGCTTACGTGCCTCCTGGAAGATGTGGGTGAACGGCGCGGTGTCTGGGATTTGCTTCAAACCTAGGGCAAAACTGGATGAGTGAAGATGAGGGCCAGGCCCTTGATTAAGGAAACAAGGGTGTCAGCTGAGCGTGCGTGAGGTGGGTCTGGGTGGGGGACATGTGTCCTCTGTCAAGATGGAGAATGACCCTCGAGACTCACATTGAAGACATTTTCCTTTTTTTTAGATTTTATTTATTTATTTTTAGAGAGGAAAAGGAGAGAGAACAAGAGGGAGAGAAGCATCAGTGTGTGGTTGTCTCTCACACGGCTCCCACTGAGGACCTGGCCTGCAACCCAGGCATGTGCCGTGACTGGGAATCGAACTGGCGACCCTTTGGTGCTCAACCCACTGAGCCACACCAGCCAAGGTTGAAGATAGTTTGAAGTGGTTGTTTCTGCCTGAGCCACCTGTCGCTGCCTCTGTGTGGCTCCACCGACTCTGGCCACTAGAGGTCACTGTTGTGTTGCTCTCCCTGGAGCACTGCCATGCTAGGTGTCCCCGTGCTCACTGCGCCCCCAACCTGGGTCCAGCACGTGGTCTCCCACCTACTCCATCCATGGTGGCTTTTGGAGTGGGGGGAGCTGGGACCCCAAGTCCACCCCCTTGCAGCCTTCCTGTGCTTGGCAACCTGGCCTCCTCGGGCTCCCGCTGATTCTCGCCAGTGAGAAACCCAGGCAGCTTCTCTGGCCCATGCAGTCCTGCCGAGCCAGACTCAGGCCCCTGATGCCCACGTCTGAGAGGACACGTTGGTGCCCTCCTGGCACAGGGGTTCACTGTGGGGGTGGGGCAAAGCGTCCCCCTTTGCAGGCTGTGATCCGTCCCTGCAACAGGTGACGTTGAGGTGCTGGAGGTCTCTTGGGATAAACCCCGGTGGGCCTTCCTCGTGCCAGACCGGGCCCACAGTGCACCCCCTAACTCCATCCGCCACCCCATTAACCTTCCTCCACAAGCTGTGCCCCCACCCGACCCCCAAGGCCACCGCACCCACTGCCTGTGTGTTTTCTCGCCGACTTTCTCTAAAGTGTTGACTTCCACAAGGTTGATGGTAAAGGATGGTGAACACACAGAAGCATGGTTAACGGAGCAGAAAGTACAGCCTCTCCTGGGCAAGAAGGAAGCTGTGGCTTGTCACACGGGGGCAGAAACAGCCTGCAGGCGCCGAGCCCTGAGACATATAGATGGGAAATGCAAATCTCACCTCCCTGGGTTCAGGCTGAGAGAAGCTGGGGAGCCCCGGGCAATTCTGGACCCGATTCTGCCATGTTAAGAGCAAGATTTGAAGTTCATGTGTCAGTTAGAAATACCCCCTTCCCTCCTCCTCTGACCCTGCATGTCCCGACATTTAAACTCAGCATCGAGGAGACACCCAGCAGAGCCCGGCAGCCGGCAGAGGGGCTGGAGGCGGCGCTACCAGCACAGGAGGCCACGGCAGCCCGAGCGCCCGGTGCACCCTGCCCTCCCAGCACCGCTGGGCGGGGCTGGTCGCAGACCTGGAGGCTAAAGCCGCCATTTGCGCTTTTTACCAGAAGTCGACATTTTTAACTTTGTTGGACTCCCCCGTCCTTGGGGAGCAGGACCTGGGAGGCCTGCCTGGCAGGGAGGGGGTGCAGAATGGGCCCCAGGCCCTGGTCTGGACCGCATGCCCCTCCCAGAGCCACCTCCTGGGGCTGCTGGCTCAGGGCCCTGGCTGTGATCCGAGGGTGGGTGTGGCCTCTGGCCTTGGTGTCGAGGCTGGAACTACCTGGTCCACCTGGACGGGGGGCCCTCATCGGCAGGACTCTGGAGGCGGGGCTGTGGCACCCACTGTGCTCCTGGCTGTCTTCAGGGGCGCCAGGGCTCCCAATGGGCTCCGGGCCTGAGGAAACGCCTGTCGATTGCGACAGCTCCCCCCGTGGTGTCGGCACAGGGTGCCTGTTTTCGAACAAAACACACACCCATCTCTGCTCTCCCTGGACACTCCCACGTGCCAGGCCAGGCATGCAGCTCCTCTTGGAGTGGAGTCCTGCCCAAAGGGCACGGGCAGTGGACAGACAGCGCGACCCGTGTGGCATGTAGCGTGGCAGGAGGGTGTCAAATTCACCCCAGAAGATCAGGAGGCTGTGGCTGGGGATAAATGTCGAAGGCTTAGTCTAGGGTCTTAGCGTCTGCACACTGGACACAGGAGGCGGCAGCGCCCGGGGTCGGCGGAGGGGCAGGAGCCTGAGGTTGGAGAGTGGGCAGTGCTGGTCCAGGGCGGGACTGCCGCACGTCCGGGAGCCTGGGCGCTGGAGCCTCCCCGATCAGAGCCACCCAGGTGGCCCCCCGCAGGCGTGGCGAGGGCACAGGCGCTGACACGGGACGGGGAAGACCAGAGGCGGCAGCTCCCGGGCCCCTCAGAACAAGAATAATGGCCTCCTCGACCCAGCTCACTTGGCTTTGGTATCTTGGCAAAGATACCTGAACCCACCACTCCACGTTAGCTCTCCTGCAGGGGCAGCTGAGGCCCGTGGGGGCTGGAGAAGTGGGGGGACTGGGGGTGTGGCCACAGCAGACGGGGGGGGGGCGCGGGTGGTGCTGAACAAACACCAGGACAAGCATCCCAGGCTGAGGGACAGCCCGTGCCGCGTGGCAGGCGCTCACGGGAGGCTGGAGGGAAGGGCCAGTGTGCTGGAGAGCAGGCAGGGGACAGAGCTGGGGACGTCCCCTCTAGAGAGGCCGGTACAGCAGCCCAGGTGGGGGGGGGGGCAGAGGGAATGCATGTCATCACCTTGGGTAGCAGACTCGGAGGTGGGGCCACGGCTGATCAGAGGGGGCTGGTCCTTGGGGAAGTGGCTCCCTGCCCCTAGCAAGCAGGTCCCCAGCCTCAGGCACAGCCTTGGGGCTGAGATCCTCTCAGGGCTGTGGCAGGTCAGCACCCGCTCGGGCCAGCCTGGCACCACCCTGTGACGCACAGAGGTCACCAGGACACGGATGCCGTTCCCTCAGAGCCTGTACAGCCCGCCTCTCACCTTCGCACCGAGCCCCTGGCAGGCCCTCCCCACCCCGCCCGACCCCAGACTCGGGGTGCCTCTCCATTCCCCAAGGCTCCGCTCCTGTGTCCCCGCCGCCCCCTTGACTGAGTGCCACCACGCCCAGGGCTGTGAGGTCCTTAGGCGCTCAGGCTGTGGCTGACCAGCCAGCCTAAGACTGGTGGGGTGCCCGTGCCCCTGGGATGTCACAGGAACCCAGCCCCAGAGGTGAGAGCGCGATGGAAGGGCCCTGCGGAGCTCAGGAATGAGTCCCCAGGGGGACGCCTCCTGCTGGGCCCAAGGTGGGGTGCTGTCTCCTTGGTCACTGGTCGAAGCCGCGACACTCCCGTGGCTACTATGGCCCAGGGTGTCAGCCTCGGCACCGGCAGGAAGTCCCGGCACCTGGGGAACGTAGGGAGCCCGCGGGCCTCCTTCCCCGGGGCCTCTCTCACTTCCCCAGACACCAGCAGCTCTGCTGGGCAGCCGCTCACCGGGCCTGGCTCCTTCTCCTGCAGGGACCCTTGACCCTCATTTATTCTGCCCACCTGTCGACTCGGCAGGCAGAGCAGGCTCCCCCGCACATGCCCCGGTTAGACGTGCAAGTGTGAACCCGAGGACCTGCAGGCTCCAAGGGACGGAGGGAGTACTTGTTTCCAGAAGGATCTTCCAGAAGGATCGGGGATGATGGTGCCCCAGTGTGTGTGCACGCGTGTCTGGGCCGAGTCTGGCCCACGGATTGCTTTGTAAATAAAGTTTTATTGGCACACAGCCCTACCACTCTGGCTGCTTCTGCTGTTCTACAACACCCTGGTTGAGTATTTGCAACACAGAGTGGAAGGCCTGCCAAGCCTGAAATATTGGGTCTCTGGTCCTTTAAGAAAAACGTTGGGGCCCCTAGGACCCAGCACGAGTGCTGCGAGGGTTCTGCCTGGCAGGGAAACTGAGTCAGGGGCCCGGCAGCCCACCCAGGATCCCTGAGCAGAGCCTGCAGGAGGGGGCTAGCAGGGAGGCTACCCCAGCCCCACTCTGCATTGGCTGGTCTCCGAAGGCTCCTCCCCCCAGGAGGGTTCAACACCCCGGGTGTCAGGCGCTGACTCCAAGGGTGCGCGCGGGCAGGGGGCTGGGTCACGGCCACAGGCAGGCAGCTCTTGACACCGCCTGCACCCGCCGTCCATCGAGGGGCAGCTGGGAAAAGCTCTGCGCTCTGACCTGGACCAGGGAGGCCCTGGGACCGCGGGCAGCAGGCTGGGTGCAGACCATGGCCTCGTACCCCCTGTTGGTGGGCCCCCCAGAGGCCCTGCTGAAGCCCATCTCTGTGCCCAGGCAGCTCCTGCTGGGGCCCGGCCCCTCCAACCTGGCTCCGCGTGTCCTGGCGGCCGGGGGACGGCAGATGATCAGCCACACGCACAAGGCGATGTACCAGGTGGGCCGGGGGCGGCCGACGGCCTTGCAGCCCCTCCCGGCGGGAGGCCCGGGAGCCAGGGGGCAGGCCCTGACCCGCACGTCCACCACCCCCAGATAATGGACGAGATCAAGCAAGGCATCCAGTATGTGTTCCAGACCAAGAACCGCCTCAGCCTCGCCCTCAGCGGCTCAGGGCACGCTGCCCTGGAGGCCGCCCTGTTCAACCTCCTGGAGCCCGGGGACTCCTTCCTGGTCGGGGTCAACGGCATCTGGGGCCAGCGGGCGGCTGAGCTAGGGGAGCGCCTGGGTAAGGGACGGGGCAGGGGTGGGGTGTGCTCGCCACTCCAGCCTTCCCCATCCCCCGCCTCGGCCCTCCCCAGCCCTCTGGGCCTCCACCTTTCGGCTGCTCTGCCCCACGGTGCCATAGGATGAGGTTTCAGAGGTAGAAGTCCCTCCTCAAAAATCTCAGAAACAAACATCTGGAGCCACAGAACACGGAGGAATGGACAGGGTTTTTCTTCCAGAGCAAATTGCGGAGAGACGGGGCTCAGGGGCAGCAGCGAGCCCTGGGTTTAATGACTGGCCGTCCAGTTAATGGACAACTTTGGACAGCTGCAGAGGCTCCGACCCGTGACCCACTGCCCCTTCGCCCCCAAACCGACAGGTTGCAGGCCAGGACCTCAGAGGGCTCTGACTGCCCCTGCTCAGCCTGGACAGGGTGCCCCCCACACCCCGGCCTCAGGCTCTGCCCTGAGGTTCGGATGGGTCTGGGGCCTCGGGGTCTCCCACACACAGCCCTGGGGCTTGCCCCTCCTCCACTCCTCCCTTCCTTCCTCCCTTCCTCCCTCCCCCCCACTCTCACTGGGAAGTCCCCGTCCACTTGGCCTTCAGCAAACGCTTGTTTCTTTCCCGTGCACGGGAAGCCTGGCCACTGGGCTTGGGGAAGGCGGCCCGAGGGAGGGATGGGCAGCTGGGCTGGGTGCTGCTCTTGGCCCGAGCACGCCCCACTCTCCTCTCCATGCGGGGGCCGCGGCTGGGTGGCCTGCTCCGCATGCCCCTGTACCTCTCTGTGGCTCCTGCCCTGTGTGCTGGGGCAGGTGTGGCTCACGGCTCACACTGGCCCTGCCCCCAGGAGCCCGCACGCACCGGATCACCAAGGACCTCGGAAGCCACTTCACGCTGCAGGAGGTGGAGGAGGTGCGGTGTGTTGCCGTGGGGGCAGGGGATGCTGGACAGCTGCCTGGGCTTGGGGCTGGGGGCTGGGCGTGGTGGCTTCTGCACCAAGTGACCCCCTCACAGGGAGAGCACTCCCGGCCCGGGAGCGGGTGGGAAACCTGATGGGGGGGTTCTGCCTGGCAGGGAAACTGAGTCAGGAGCCCAGTCCTGTGGGTGGGGCCAGAGGGGCTGGAGGCGTGAGGTGGGGAGCAGGACCTGCCCTGACTCTCCAGGTGTGTGCCCCTCCCTGACAGGGGTCAGTCCAGCCAGCTCAGACCCTGGGGACTCGCTGACCTCATGAAGTTCCCAATGTCCCCATGGGTGGGGCGAGAGGTGGAGGCCTGTCCCTGGTCTCCGGGAGGAAGTCCATCTCTTCTGGAATGAGCCCTCCTCCCGGGGGCTCCCACACACAGATGGGGGGCTGCACCCACCCCGGGAGGGGAGGCATGTTTGGGGGGCAAAGCCTGCCCTGCCCTCAGCAGGAAAGTCCTCTGTGAGCACTGGCTGGCCCGGGGGGCCTCTCCTCCCGCTGACTGCCCACGGCTGTCCCTCCGTGTCCCTCAGGGCCTGGCCCAGCACAAGCCGTCGGTGCTCTTTCTGACCCAGGGGGAGTCCTCCAGTGGCATGCTGCAGCCTCTCGAGGGCTACGGGGAGCTATGCCACAGGTGAGCCTGTCCCCGCAGGGGAGCCTGTCCCCGCAGGGGAGCCTGGCTCCAGGTGGCAGTGCTGGGGGTAGAGCCCAGGCGGGGTGGGTGCGGTGCTGGCAGGTGCTTACAGCCCAGGTGGTAGCGGGTGGGCTGAGTCCCCATCCTTTGCTGCCCTCACCCAGCATCTGCCACAACGTGTGGGGTGCAGGCACCTTTCAGGGTCCTCCTTGCTCTTCTCTGAATGTGGTGGGCTCCCCACTCATGAGAGCAGGATGAGGACCCCTCCCACTGCCTGCTCTGTGCCCATTGCCCTCCAGGCCCCATGGCTGGGAGGGTTTGAGGCTGACCCAGCTCCCTGGCTCCCAGGACATGGGGGGCTCTGCCCCACCTCACCTGAGATCCCAAAGTCCCAGGGCAGCCTGAGCTGTCCACTCCCTCCACCAGCCTCCCCCACCCCTATATGGGCACACAGGCCTTGTAGGAGCCGAGGGCTCCACCCACCCTATAACCAGCTGTCCTGCCCTGCAGAGGTGACCACAGGCTAAAAGGATGAGACCCCACAGCCAGGCAGGCTCTCCTGCTGGGATCCCAGCCCACCTGCCCCCCAAGTCCTGTCCGGTGACTCAAGCTTACCAGCGTGACCTGGGCTGTGACCCTGAGGGCTCTGCCTGTCCCTCTGTGCCCACTCTGCCTTTTTCTAAGAAAACCTGGAGGCAGGGGCCCAGCTTTGGCTCCAGCTGTTTCTGGACTCTACTCTCTGGACTCTGCTCTCTGGCCTCTGACCTTATGGTCAGCAGGCTGCTGGCGGACGGGGCCCAGGCTTGCACTATGTGGCCCTTGGGCCTGAGCCCTCGGAGCCCCCGTGTGTGGGGGGGCCCTGGGGCTGCAGCCCCGCCTGCCTCACTGGACGGCCCCTCCTCCAGGTACCAGTGCCTGCTCCTGGTGGACTGCGTCGCGTCCCTGGGTGGGACCCCCATCTACATGGACCTGCAAGGTGAGGGCCCAACCCCACAGGCAGATGGGCTCCCTGGATTCATCAGCACCCGGGGCTTCTGCAGGGTGTCCAGGAGCTGAGGTCAGAGGCAGGCAGAGCTTCTCTGGGTCAGCACACCCTCAAAGTCCCTGCAAGTGCAGGAAGGGGGACAGGGCCGTGGGTCGCGATGCCTCTGGTCGCGGCTGGGCCCCCTCGTCCCCACTGCCCGGACCCCCTACCAGCCTGTCGCACCCAGTGAGCTCACGGTCAGACTGACTTTCAGCCCCTGGGACAACGGAGGGGCTTTATGGGCTGACGCTCACGCCACTGCTCTGAAAGGGCAGGGGACGAGCGGGGGACCTGCTCAGAGCGTCAAGGCCATCCCCAAGATGACACACCGTGCCTCTCAGGCTGACCGCTCCACCACCAGGGAGGGAGGGGCCGGGCTGAGGCTCCAGCCCCAGACCCCAGAGTGCAGGCCCCACAGATGGCACGGCACCCCTCGGGCCCAGGGCACCCCTCCGCGTCTGCCCTCCAGCACGGTGTCGGCAATGCCCTCCACGCCCTTTTCACCCGTCACGCAAGCACACCGCACGCCCCCCTCTCCTCTTGGTGGACTCTGGGGCTCTTCCTGGTGCAAGGATGTCAGGACTGGGCTGGGAGAGTGGTCCTTCCCAAGCCTGTGAGCCACACTTGAGGCCACTCCTGGGGGCCCCGCCAGGGAGATGGGAAGGTGGGCACAGCCTGGGCTTGCTTGGCTATCTTCCCCACAGCCCGGAACCACGGGGCCCTCAGAGGGGCTGTAGGTATTTTGTGACCCAGCAGGGGCTTGGGCTCCAAGGTGTGAGCAGACCAGCCTGTCCGACGCTGCAGCCTGCCCCTCCCACTGACACACTGCCGCTGCGTGCGGCCCTCCCCCAACACCCAGACCCTCACTGCTGCCCCACAACCCACTGTGCCTGCCTCGGGGTCAGCATTCCACCCCACGGGGCAGGGTCTGGCCCTGCAGAAATGCTCCCTCACTGCAGACACAAGCAGCATGGTGGGTCCCCAGTTCCCCCAAGATGGTGGGCCCTGAGCTCCAGGGGCACCCCCGCTGGAGTGACCCTGCCTGGGGGACTACCCTGCGAGCTCCCCCACAGGCATCGACGTCTTGTACTCGAGCTCCCAGAAGGTTCTGAACGCCCCTCCAGGCACGGCATTCATCTCCTTCAGTGACAAGGCCAGGTGAGGGGTCCGGGGCTGCATGTGCAGGGGGGCTGGGGGCCCCTGGAGGGAGGGACAACTAGGGAGGGCATGGTGCCACGGGATGCGCTCCGAGATGCCCCCTAGAAAGCTCGTCATGAATCCTGACGGGTGCTTCACTCCCCGCCACCCCCACGGGTGTGACAAAGCCCTGGTTCCCAGGGACCGGGTGGCTGGGCATCGTGAGGGCCACGCACATGGGGCAATGGCCTGGGCCATCCACCTTCTGAAGACACCCCCCAGGAAACCTGGGCTTGATGTGGGAGGCAGGAACTGGCCTTCCAGGGGTCCCCTGCCACAGGCCGAGGATGGAGGCCCAACGCTATCAGGCCCCTGCTGCCACCAGCTGCGGCTCAGCGTCTCGGAGCCAGGGAGGGGTGGGGGAGGGGAAGCTGGCCCCAGCAGGCTGTGAGCAGGTGCTGGCTGGTGTCATTTGCCAGGATGAAGGCCACATCAGGGATTTCATGTCTGAGTGACCCAGGAGGGACAGGGGGTGGCTGGGTCTGAGTCCAGAGAGCAGGGAGGCCCAGGCTTCTGGGCCAACCTGGGTGCCCAGCCTGGGGAGGGGGGCTGCCTAGAGGCCCCTTGATGACACCAAGCCTCACAGATTATGCCCCAAGGTGCACAGCCACCAGGAGAGAGGGGGGCCAGCCTCAGTTTCCCCTCCGTCGTTCTGATGTGTTTGGACTCGCCAACGCAGCAGCAGTCCCTCCCGCCCTCACTGAGGACCGCTTTTCACTGACCTCTGACCCGGGGACGGAGGCAGGACGGCTCCCAGGGAGGGGCCCGAGAGAGGGGCCAGGCCGGACCTCCACGCAGCAGGGTCACGCCCAAGGGTCAGCAAGACTGGGCTGCCTGAGGGGCCCATATCCCTCTGGGCCTTTCCCGGGGCCCCCACTTCTGAGAAACAGGAGCCCGGGGGGCGGCCTCACAGGCTCTGCAGCCGGGCCGGCAGGTGCTCACCTGGGCTCATCCTCCCCAGAGACAAGGTCTACGCCCGGAAGACGAAGCCCTACTCCTTCTACCTGGACATCAAGCTGCTGGCCAACTTCTGGGGCTGTGACGACGACGAGGAGCCCAAGATGTGAGGGTTGGGCTGGGGTGGGGGGCTGGTGGGCAGAGGGGCACGGGGGGTGCCCTCCCACTGCCCCGGCCCCTCATCACTTTTACCCACTGGGTCCTGAGGCCCACATCCGGGCACCTACCTGGCTCCCCGCTTCCCCCTGGCCCAGGGCCTGAGGCATGGCCGCTGCCCTTTCCCAGGGCCCTGTCCCCCGAGAAATCCCAGCATCAGACGCTTGCGCTGGGCCACATCCCCCAGTTCCGGGCCTCAGATGGGCCGTATCTCAAAAGACGGGGGTGAACCAGGGGCTCTCTGCGGGGTGGCTCTGGACATGGCCCCCTATGCCACCCATGGGGACACGAACACCCGGCGTTGTGCTCCACCAGTGGGAGGTGGGACCCAGCTGGGCAGCATCCGTGAGGTGTGGGTCGCACCCCTCCGAGCCCAGCTCCCACGGACCTAGCCGCCCTTCCAGCTCTGAGTCCGTGACTCCTGGCCTGGAGCGCTCCCCTGGGGAGGGGGCCGGCCCATCCTCCTAGAGCCTGACCCGCCTGTCCCCACCCAGTGACCTGGACCATGCCCCATCCTGTCTTGCAGATACCACCACACCATCCCTGTCGTCAGCTTGTACTGCCTAAGAGAGAGCCTGGCACTCATCGCGGAAGAGGTGAGGCCTGGGCGTGCTGGCCAGGACCAGGGGTGTCAGGGGCAGGGCCGGCAGGTGCTGAGGGAGGCTGTCCTTGAGGACCCCACCCCCAGGAGGGGCCAGCAGCCCAGCTGTGAGTGGCAGTGACCGAAGTTCAGCAGCCTGGGTGCCTTTCTGCTCCCAGGTGGGGGCTGGAGTTGGGCAGAGACAGTGCCAGGAACCCCACCCACACAGGCCGAGCTGGCTCTACTGCAGGTTCAGGACAGGACATAGGGCACAGCACAGCCCGCCTTTGCTGTCCAGACCTCCTGGGGCCATGGCCGGCCCCCAGCCCAGCCCCCGGGGAGACAGGGCTGTGGGCGGCTTCCTGGGGGGGCCAGGAGCTTGGCTGGCTGCGCTGTCCCCCATCCCGTGTCTGCTCATAAGTCACCACCCCAGGGCTGAGCTGGAGTCCGGGTGGCGGCCACCAGCACCCAGCTGGGTTGTGCGCTCCCGGGGGCGGCTCCCCCAAAGGGCAGGGTGTGAGCTGGGTAGGGCAGAAAGAGGATGAACTCCCATGGGGCTGTGTGGTCAGTGTGGGAAGGAGGAGGAGCCCCGTGTGCCCCAGAAAGTCCCCGCCCTGCCCCAGCCAGCTCTGCCCTCCCCTCCCCAGAGCCCCAGCAGTGGCTGGGCCCACCCCTCCCCCAGACCATTTCCACCTGTCCTGAGGTAGCCCCTGGGCCAGAGCCACATGGCCTCAAACCCAGGCGGCGGGCTGGAGGGGCCTCGCAAGGGGCCGCCCCATGGGTGGGAGCCAGCTCCCTGCCACCCGGCCCCCGGCCCCCTCACCCACCGGAGCCTCTCCCTCGGCAGGGCCTGGAGAGCAGCTGGCACCGCCACAGGGAGGCCACCTCCTACCTGCAGGGCCGTCTGCAGGAGCTGGGCCTCCAGCTCTTCGTGAAGGATCCCGTACGTTCGGGGGTGGGGGACGGGGCAGAGGGGGGTGACCTTGCCGTCCTCAGGCCTTTCCTCAGACCTGTGCCCCCTAGCCCCACCAGTCCCTCTGAAGCCCTGGGGCCGGGTGTGGCAGCCCCGGGCTGTGGTGCTGGTGCCGAGCCGGCTGGTCCTGCAGGCGCTGCGGCTGCCCACCGTCACGGCGGTGTCTGTGCCCGCCGGCTACGACTGGAGAGACATCGTCAACTACCTCAGAGAGCGCTTTTCCATAGAGATCGCCGGTGGCCTCGGGCCCTCCTTGGGGAAGGTGAGGGGGTGGCCCCACGCAGAGCGCAGCTGTGTCCAGGCCAAGGTTGGCGGTCGTCCAGGAGTCAGGATGGCTGGGGCGTCTGGAGGGAACGTCCCTCTCTGAGCCCCAGGGGTCTGTGCAGGGGGATCTGGGCCCGTCGCCCGCAATTGGGCAGGCGCAGACCCCCGATTCCATCCAGAATGTCCTTCCTTCCCTCCATGTGGCCCACCAGGCAGGAGGCCCAGTGCCAGGCCCAGCTGTGCCCATTGAGAGGGGGACTCTGAGTGGCCTGTGCGGACGGCTGCCCCGGCTGCCCTCCCCAAGCTCTGCAGGCTCAGCCTGGGCCCCTGCTCCCTGTGTGGCTGCGGAAAGCTCCGCCGGTCCTGTGTGCCCTGGTGGCGGGGGGGGGGGGGGGCCCCNGGGCCGGGGGGGGGGGGGGGGGGGGGGGCCCTCATTGGGAAGCCACCTGGCTCTGCCCAGACCTCAGCCAGGGCTGGGCGGGGTCCTGGATGGAGGCCGACATGTCACCCCCCGCCCACAGGTGCTGCGCATCGGGCTCCTGGGCTGCAACGCCACCCGGGAGAACGTGGACCTCGTGACCGAGGCCCTGAAGGAGGCGCTGCAGCGCTGCCCTCGAAACAAGCTGTGACCCGGCCGCCGGGCCAGGCCCTTCTGGAGGCGCTGGGGGCCCAGACAGGGTCTGCGAGACCGACAGGCCGCTGCCAGCCCCGAGGTCCTTCTCCTTCCTGGTGGAACGTCGTGGAAACGGCCCCTGGGGCTCAGGATGCACAGCTCCTCCCATGACCTGCAGCCCCCAGGCCCCTGGCCTTCTGGGAATATTCAATAAAGAGCAGGTGGCGAACCCTCCTCTCCGTGTGGGGCTGGGCCGAGGGAGGGCCTGGCAGGAAGGCAGCTCTGCCCCCACTGCACTCGGCTGTGAGAGCTCCGCTCCTCGCCAGAGGCTGGCCAACGGGGCAGAGCCCCAGACCCTGCCTCCAGGGAAACCCACAGCCCCAGGCCCTGCTGTGGCCAGTCCTGTGGACGGAGGCAGGGAAGAACCTGAGCCTGGGTGACCTTCCACCATTGGGCCTCAAATTGCAGCTGAGAGTGGCCTGGGGCCCCAGCCTCTTCCCCTCCTCAGCTGGGCGCCCTCTGACCCCTGTCCCACAATTCTGCCCCTCCCTCAGGTGCCCGCCTGTGCCGAGCCTCCTCAGACCCTCCCTGGGTTGAATCTGCAGACCAAGCCCTCCTCTCTCTGGCCTTCCCTGGACCAGGGTGTGTGCTGGCCAGTCCCAGCCACGCCCACATCTGCAGGTCCCCCGGGGCCCGAGATCCAGGGAAGGCTGTCAGGGGGGGCACCCCAGCCCGCTGCAGCTCCGTGTCTGTGTGGATGGGAGGGGTTGGCCTGGCTCTTCTGCCCCGTCACTCACCCAATGTAGCTGGAGCACAGGGCAGACCGGAGGCCGTCCACTCCATGCTGCTCACAGCCACCAGGGAGACGGGCACTCAGCGCAGGACCTCAGAGGGCCAGAGGGTCTGCAGTCTGCAGGCAAGGGCTGGGTGCAGCTCTCCCAAGGAGGCCAGAGGGTTTGGGGGCCTGAACATGCAGGGCCCTGTGGGTCGGCTCCAAGATGTTGTTGGCCTTTGTGCTGAGAGCAGCCCTGCTGGGTGGGGTTCCCCCAGAAGCAGAGACTGGAAGCTCAGTCCAGGACCACCCACGGGCAGGCCCCTGGTGCCCCCGTCCAGTTGGGCCCCACCTGAGTTCCACCGCTGGGCTTTGCAGAGGCTGGGCCCGAGTACGTGGGCTCTCACAGCGCGCTCTGCTCTCTGGCCCCTTCCTCACTCAGCACCTGTTGCTGCCAGAACTGCGGTGTGTCTGCTGCTGGGAGCTGACCCCTGGCAGGGACACACTGCCGTCTGTGCATTCGTCCACTGTGGAGGGACCTTGGGGTGATGTCCCCTGGGGGCCATTATGAGTAACCGGGTAACGAGCATTCTTAGACGGCTTCGTGTGGCAGCAGCTACTCATTTCTCTTGGGGGTGACCCAGAGAGGAACGGCGGGGTCCCAGGCTAAGGCAGGTCGGAGGCTGGGAGTCCTGGCTACAAAGTTCCAGAGGTAGCTGCTGCGTTGTACATCCTTGCAGGACTTTGGGGGGCCGGGGCCTTCCCCCCCTCACTGTCTCTTAGCCCGTCTTTTCCCCGAGGGGTGACGGTGCTGAGCTTCCCTTCATGTGTTTATGGGCCCTTCGCGCATCTCCCTGTGAGAAGAGTCGCCCGAGTGCCCTGCGCATCGCCCGACTCTCTTCCTGTGGCTGACCCGTCAGATGCAGTCAGGAGGATCTTCTCTTGTTCTGCACCTGACCTACATCCATTTTCTTTTTTTTTTTAAGATTGTATTCATTTATTTTTAGAGAGAGGGGAAGGGAAGGAGAGAGGGGGAGAGAAACTCAGTGTGTGGCTGCCTCTTACACATCCCCACTTGGAACCTGGCCCACAGCCCAGGCGAGTGCCCTGACCGGGAATCGAATCGGCGACCTTTTGGTTCCCAGGCCGGGGCTCAGTCCGCTGAGCTGCACCAGCCAGGGCTCATCCATTTTCTTAAACAAGTCTTTCAAAGAGCCGGTGTTTTGGGTTTGGATGAAGCCCTATCTGGGCTTCCATTCTCAGTCTGCGCTGTCTGCACCCTGGACGGGACACGCCCGCCCACTCTGTGGTCCCAGGACACCTTCCCCTTCCCTCCTGAAGGCCTGGCGCCAGCTCTCGGGCAGGCGGACACTCCGCGCCCCAGTCGTCTTGTGAGTGGAGTGCGATTTCATCCATCGTGACATCCAGTCGTTCACGCCACATTCGTTAGACACACTCTCCTTCCACGTCTGACAGGCTGGGCCCCTCGGCCGGCTGGCCGCCCAGAGCCCAGCTTTGTCCTCGAGCCGCACTGTCCTAGTCCCTGCAGCTGCACAGCGGCTCCGGGACCTGGGCGCGTACGCCCTCCAGCTTTGTCCTTCAAAAACTGGTGTTCCCGTCCAAGAGCCTTTGAATTCCCTTATAAATTCTAGAATCATCTTGTCTGGAGCTTGCTGGAATTTTGGCAGTAATGGCCTTGTGCCAGGGTTTTCCACAGACGCCATGTGGTGCCCATTCCTCAGGGGGACCCCAGCCCCTGAGCCTGCTGGGCGGCCCTGGGAGCTTTGGCCCACTCAGAACTAACAGCCTCTGAGCCACCCAGGCACCGACGCACCTTCCCCAGGAGGTGGCGCCATCTCCACACGTCACAGAGGCCACCAGGCCTGTCCTGCCTGGTTCTTTGTGGAAGCCAGGACAGAGGTCAAGAATGTTTGCCACCCCTCGGAAGTGCATTCATTTATTCAAGGTCAGACACACAGCGCTCCATCTCACACAGCGGCCTTTGGACATAGGTCAGGACGAGTCCTTGGGTTCCGCGCCTTCCGCGTACACCCTGTTTCCAGCGTCTAGACCGAATCCCACAGGGTGGACAGATACAGGTCAAAGGAAGCCCCCCCATCCTGGCCCTCGCCCCTGGAGACAGGCAGCTGCTCCAGGAGGCCAGCTGTCCGCACTCTCAGGCCCCAGGGGACTGTCCCCTCCTCACCCACCGCCTACTCCCAGGGGAAGCCCCTGCCAGGAAGCCAGGAGCCTTGGTGGGGCACAGCAGCTTCAGCAGAGCCTGGTGCCCACTCAGCTGGCCTCACCACCCACAGCCTTGGTCTTCCGGAAGATGCTCTGCATGGCTGCGATCCGGTCCTGGTCCTGGATGTGGAAGACCTGGAACTGGGGGCGGGGCAAGGGTCACAGAGACACCTGCAGTCCATTCCAGGGCCTTGGACACCGTGCGGGACAACCTCAGCTCCCTGGCCACTGGGCCTTCCTGCCTCCAGGTCTCCTCCTGAAGGGCCCGCTCCACACATGGCCACACCTAGGCCCCCTCCCCCTAGCCTTCCTCACACACAGGTGTCCCTGGATGGGCCTGACACAGAGGAGGCTCTGCCAGGTGCTTGTTGAGGGTCAAAGGTGGGTCACACCTCACCCCACACCCCTGAGTGTGCCCTAGAAGGGGACACATGTTGGCTCTTTGGGGTGAGGGTGTGGGTGGCCCTTGAGGAGGAGCAGGAGGGGGCTCTCTGGGGATGGGGCAATGGAAGACCAGCAGAGCTGGTGGAACTTTGGGGCAGCTGGGAGATCGGCCAGCCCCCCCAGATGCTGAAGGATGTGTCAGGGGACTCCTGGGTGCAGGGACACAGCAGAGACCTGTGGTGAAGCTGCAGGGGCCACACCCCTGTGGGAGGAGTGGGCCAGGGTGGAGCTGGGGCTCTGAGCCCCTTGCTGAAGGTCTGGGAGGCTCCAGGGTGGTGGGGACATGCCTGGACATGCTGCCCTGGTCCCTGGCCGGCAGCCCTGGGCCTGTGGGGCCCCTGGTGGGCAGGCCCCTGGTGCCCAGCGGTGGCCTGCCTGACCCTCAGGTCCCTAAGACACTGTCCCGAGCCTGACCTGACCCCACCAGAACTCCTGACCTGGAGGGAGAGGGGGTGCGGTGGGCCAGGGCTCTCTCCCTGCCCAGCGGGACTCTGGGCCCACCTTGTCCAGCAGGACGTCGAAGTAGGCGGTGGCCCAGTAGGTGGGGTCGCTGGCGGGCAGCTGCAGGAGTGCCTTGACCCCGTGGTCAATGCGGGGCGGGGGGCTGCGGCCCAGGTGGGTGGCATGGATGCGCAGGGAGGCCTCTGGCTGGCTGGCAAAGCGCTCCACGCGCTGGTAGAGGGCACCGAGGTCCAGGCCGGCGCCGTGCAGCAGGTTGCACTCGGGGTGCAGGAAGTGGGGCAGCTTCTGCGTGGCCAGACAGCACAGCAGCACCACCAGCAGCCGGTACACCGCGCCCTGCAGCTCGGCCCAGTCCTCAGGCGCCGGGAACAGCACCGAGGCCCAGAGCAGCACCGTCTGCGGGGAGGCAGTGGGTGGGCCCTTGCCTGGGGAGGCCGTGGGACGACCGGGCCCACCAGCCCTCCCCCGGCCCCTCCCAGAAGCCCCTGCCCGCAGGCATTTCCCCACTCTTTATGCCCCCAGAGGTGTCCCAGTGCAGGCCCTGGGCCCTGGACACCTGTGACTCCCGAGGGGTCACTGCAGCTGAGCAGGACCCCACCCATCCTCCCCTCCACAGCATCCCCGCCCCAGCCACCAGACCACCGGGGTCCTTCTCAGGGCATTCGGGATCCCTGCACATCCTCCGGGCCCCCCTCACCCCCACCCCCACTGCCCCACCTGTGTGCCCAGCACACGGGGTCCGAGCGTGTCTCAGAGTCACAGTTGGGCCCGCCTGGCCACCCTGGGCACCCTCTTCCTCCCTGGCCCCGAGTCCCCCAGCTGGGAACCCCTCTCCCTCTGCCGACCCCCATCACCCCTAGGTCACTACAGGAACCACCATGGGGCAGACCCCAAGGGACCCCTCAGAAGTGGGCACCCCCTCAGGGGCGGGGTGGGGCCCTGACGGGGCCAGTGAGCGGCCTGAGAGCACACGGGGATGCCCGGCAGAGCCGGCTTCTGCACCAGGTTCAACCACATCTCCCTGGAGCGCCCCCTGTGGCCAGGGCAGCGCTCCGAGGCCTCAGCTGCTTGACTGTGCCGCTGCCCTGGGGGCCCCGTGCCGCTCTTCCCGGAGCCGTTCATCTCCAGCCCGAGGAGAACACAGCTCCAACGTGGCCCCAGAGGCCCGGGCCCAGCTGAGAAGGGGCCCCAGGGCCAGCAACAGTCACAGACTGGAGGCCGGAGCGGGGTGCTGGGACAAAGGGGCCTCCCAGGGCCGACACCGGCTGGTGGGAGTGGCCGATGTGTGCCTCCCAGTCCCAGGGTCTGACTGCAGCAAGAGCCCCTGGGCCAGACAGTCGCCCACCCAGGGCGGCAAAGGCGGGTCTAGGTGCCGCGGCACCAGGCAGCCACACGTGTCCAGGAGCCCGGGCCTCGCTCCCCGGGAACCCCGGCGAGGCAGCAGGATCCTCTGCATGGAGCTGGCTCCTGGCCATCCACTGGTTAGGGCCCGCACAAGAGTCTGGGCTGGGGGCCCCTGCCCTGGCCCCCTGGCTATAGGCACAGGCTGAGCAGCATGGCAGCAGGCTTGCTGGGCCCCCACACATACCTTCAGGTGGCCAAAGGTCAGGCCAGGGCTCTGGCCGCCATCACGCCAGCTCTCGTGGTTGACCCGGTCGAGGATGGAGAGGCTGTCCAGGCGATGGCCCGGCAGGGTGCCCAGCACGCCCAGCAGCCTGGTGAGCAGGTATTCCGTGGAGACCCTGGGAGGCCAGGCGGACACACCCCTCGGGTCGGCATCGGGCTTTGGCAAGCCGGCCTTGCCGGCACCCGCGTGCACAGCCAGCCTCCAGAAAGGAAGCCCCTCCCCCAGGCAGGACGCTCCTGAGCCACAGGGGTCAGCCCACAGCAAAGGCTGTCCAGTTGCACCCAGCTACACGTTTTAGGAACTTCCCAAAGGGGGGAAACATAGACATTTAAAACACAGACACTCAGGCCCCAGAGCACAGGGGGATGTGGGAGGTTCCAGACCACCGAGCCTTCTGTGGGGACAGGAAGGTGCCACTCTCACGGGCCCAGGGTGGAGCCAGCAAGGCTCCTGGTCCCTGGCGGAGTGTGGGTGGGGTCCCCCCACCTGCCCTCCACACCCCAGTCCGGAAGCCAGGCTCCCGGGCAGCTGCAGCCCACAGAGGGCCCAGCATCTTCCCCCAGCAGTGCCCACAGCACAGGGCAGCGCACCGCAGGCCCACTCGCCGGCTGGAAGAGGTGGCACCTGACGGTCCCCTCTCTGTGCCGTCTCAACGCCAGGTGTCATCTGCCCACTGACTGCAAAACGGGCCTCTGCTCGGTGCGGCCCTTCCTTCGAGGCTGGGGCTGACTGCAGCCTGGACGCAGCCCCTGCTCTGGGCACAGAGGGCCTGGGGGCCGCCCACCAAGCCTGTCTGAGCGGCAGGAAGCCACAGAAGGGCCACCGAGAAGGAACTCAGGCATAAAGCTGCCCTGGGTGCTTCACCCAGGCCTGAGCGGGCATCGCGTCGCTGGCCAACCACAGCCACCCGCTGTTAAGCATGTGGACCCCGCAGGGTCTGCAGGGGAGCTGGGCCTCAGCCCGTGCCCACCCCCTCCCTCCCACAGGCCTCCCGTTCCCAGCAGACACCACTCTGACTGAGGGCGGAGACTGGGGACCCCAGGAGAGGCTGCTGGGATCTTGGGCTGGGGACGGGGTGCAGGGCCTCACAGCCAAAGACCCGGCGGAGGGGGCTCCCGGAGGAGCCCTGATCTGAGAAGAGCCGCCCCAGAGGAGACGACGCAGACACAAGTGAAGTCCCGGGGCTGCTTTGTCTCATGAGGACCCCGACCACCCATCTCGCTGCTCCGGGAACCCCCGTGACCCTGCACAGGCCGCCTGTCCTCCTCGCTGCTTTCCCACATGGGGCTGGGTCCCAAGGGCCCACCCAGGGTGGCCTTCCACACTCTCAGGTTCCTACACACAGCCCACTCCCCTAAGCTCTGAGAGGGTTCCCGAATTCCCCCGGGACCCCATAACCTCTGGGTGGGGCAGGGGTGGGCAGGGAGCAACGGGGTGGGACCCCCTTCTTGCCGGCCTCCCAGGACCGAGGAGGGGCCTCCTACCTCCAGAGCTGGAAACTGGCAGGCACCAGGGCCACCTCTTGGCCGATGATCCTTTTCAAGCTGCCTTCAGGGAAGCCGGGCACCCACTGGGCGCCCTCCAGGGCGGGCACCCTGTGCTTCCACCGCACCGCGGGCCGCACGTGAAAGCGGATAGCCCTCCAGCCGCTGGACACCAGCAGGGACAGGTGCAGCTCCTCCTCCCTCAGGCTGTCCGTGTTCAGAGCACCTGCAACGACGGCCCTGCTGGCTCTCACCTGTGCCTGGCCCTGCCTTCCCAGGAGGCCAGGACCCTCACCTGTGGCCTTCTAGGTCCCGCCACAGCCCACACCTGCAGGCCCCTCCCCCAGATGCCAGTGTCCACCTGGAACTGCAGCCTGCAGGGGTGGCCCCGCAGAGCCTGCAAACCGTTCTGGGCCAAGTCCTGCCTCCCAGACTCACGTGGGGAAGCCCTCCCCAGCAGCACAGACCGTGGCCGGATTTGGAGACGGGGCCCCTGAAACGGTGACGAGGTAAAAGGAGGCCACAGGGCCAGCGCTGAGTGGAGAAGCCTGGCCCTCGTGGGAGAGACATCGGGGAACCCCACCCAGAGAAGAGGCCTCCGGGGGAACCAGCCTGCCTGCGCCTCGGCCTTTGCCTTCCAGCCTGTGGACCGCTGTTCAAGCACCCGGTCTGTGGCATCTGGTCCGGGGTGGCGGACCAAGGCGGTGAGGACGCAGTCGGCTGCAGAGCTCAGAGCCCCTGGATGACAGTGGCACCTGGGTTAGGTGCTCCCCAGGCCACCTGAGCCCGCTTGGTTCCCCCTCAGTGGTCACATCCCCTGCAGCCCTGTCTGCTGCAGGACAGCTGCAGAAGCCCAGACTGCACCAGGAGAGGCCACAAGCCCACTCGGAGCAGTTCTGCCCCAGGGCGGGACCCTCAGCCAGTGGTCCCAGGCCCCAGCTGCCCAGCCCTGGGGTCCTGCACCGAAAAAGACCGAGCCCCTCAGACCTCACTGAGACCCGCCCCTTTGAAGGGGAAATCGAGGAGGGGTCTCCAGTCTCCCCACTTGTCCCCCAGCAGCCAGTCTGTCACTCTGCGCCCCTGTGTCCAGGTGCCCCCAGGGCCTCCTCGGCCTCAGGGGATGACTTGGGGTCAGAGCTTTCAGGGCCTAGCACCCTGTCCTGGGCCCGCGAGCCCCCCATGCTGACAGCTTTGGCAGCCCCTCTGCTGAGGACAGTCTCTGCTCCTGGGTCGCGGTGCTCGGTCAGCGTGGCCAGGGGGTCAGGCCCCACTGCTGGGCAGCCTGGTACCTCTGGGACCCTGGGCAGCCTCTGGGAGCAGCCTATGGGGCCCAGGAGGGTGGCAGAGATTGGACTCTGACTCACCCGCCCCCTCCCACCCTTCCCTTCCTGTTCCATGGAAGCTTCCGGAGAACTCCCCCCCCCCCCCCCAGGCTGGTGCCCAGGAATCCCCACCTCGGGCACACCTCCCAGGAGGGGCCTGGGCACAAGAACCAGTCTGTTCAGGACGGGTTCCCAGGCTCAGGGCCCAGCCCCCGGGAGGCTGACAAGCCCGGCTGCTCTGAATTCCACTCCACACCTGGGGGGGGGGAGGGGGCGGAACCTAAATGCTCCCCACTCTCCTCCCCACTCAGATCCCAGGAGGCCCAGCGGGGAGCCCACAGACTGCCCAGGAAGGAATGGCCGAGGAGCCACGGGGAGGCGGGGACACTGGCCCTCCTGCCTTCTCCCTCAGTTGCCTTTCCCCACACCCCACAATGAACATCGTCCACCCCTGACAGCCTATGGCACTGGGGGTCCTGCAGGGGGGACCAAACCCATCGGTACACCCTCCCCCTGTCTCCTGCAGGGCGGCTCTGGTGCCACCTCCGGGGACTCAGCCTTGGGCAGGCCATGTCCCTCCCGCTCCACGCCCTGAATGGGCCTTGGTTTTCCCTTCGGGGAAAGAAGGGTGCAGTGACCCCGGTGCCTCCCTGGGGCACCTGTCACTCAAAGCCATGGGTGGCTTCATTTCCTTATCTACCACTGGTCACACATTCTGTCCATGAAATGGTGACTTGAAAGGTGGCCAGCCACACCTGCCACCTGTTCCTGCCACTCCAAACCAGTTGGGCCTGGTCTCTGAGCTCCCAGGGGTTCCCAGGGTTGTTGGGGGGCAGCCTGAACTTGTCACCTGCAGCTGGAAGCAATGCTTGGAATCTCCCTGCATGCCCTGCGGCCAGAGCCTGCCTGAGGCTGCCTTCTCAGCTGGGACTGGGGCCACGGGGAGCGGTGGGGGGACCTGGGGAAGGTGCGGAGGGGCCTAGCTGCCCGGGGTGTGCCGAAGGAGCCAGGGCGGGGCGGAACCCGGTGCCCCACCGATTGATGAGTGTGTCTCCCAGGCGGGACGAAGGCCTGAAGGTGACAGGTCACCATGTGTTGTCAGGGAGGAAGACAGAAGGGGCCCCGCCAAAGCCAGAGGTTGTCATTGGAAGGCTCGGAGATGATCAGATCAGATGTCTGTAGGAGCCCTAATGACAGGCCCGGCCACCCTGTGCAGGCAGCGTTTTCAGCCCCCAGATGGCAGCCACCACCCCCACCCCCAGCTGCCAGGCAGGTCTCAGGAGGGCTGGGCTGGGAGGCCACCCCCCTGAGTTACAAGTCCGTCCAGGAGCCTGGCCGCTCTCTGAATCTTCACATCACCAGGAAGAAGAAGGACCCTCTCCTAGAAACCGCAGTGGGGAGGCTGGCGTGCAGGCCTCTGTGGCCAAGGCCCCCGGAGGGCCCGAGCCCGGATGGCGGCCAGACCTGGGCTCCACACACCGGGCAGCCTGGGGCAGGTCACCGCCCTCCAGGTGGGCTGACCACCCCACTCGCGGACCTCTCGGCAGATGCGAGGGCCAGACTAACACCGGTGCCAGCCACCCCAACATGTAGCTGCCCTCCCAAGGGACGCAGGACATTCCGTCTCAGTCGCCAGCGGCCTGCCAGGATGATCTGATGTCCTTTCCCTGACGCCCAGGAGGATGGGCTTCCTCCGCCCAGGCCCCTGTCCTGTGCCTCAGGGGGGCCCTGAGGGAGGGGAGCCCGCTAGAGGCTGAGGCTGGATGCCTGGCTCACAGGAAGTTCTCTGCCACACAGCCAGTCGGGGCCCAAGACACCACGTAGCAACTGGGCCAACAGCTAAAGCTGACCTGTGCACACTCATGTGTATCCGTGCAGCCCTCACACACGTGCACACTCACACATGCACACGCTCACACGTGCACGCAGAGCCCTCCCACTCCAGTGTGATTTGACCAGAGGCTAGAAGTAGAGACAGCTGCAAGGACCGTCGGTCCAGCTGGGACTGACCACCAGCTGCCCAGGGACCCTTAGGAAGCTGACCAGCCGGTGACAGCCGTGGGTCACAATGTCCAGCCACTTACATGGTGACCCCGTCACAGCATCACCCCAAAGTCACCCTGGGTAACTTAACACGGAACACGTCCTCTCGGACCGCGGAGCGTGTCCTGGGCCCCCGACCCCCACGCTGAGCAGTCGCACCTGTGTGCACTCACACCCACGCACACGCGTGCAGAGCGGGCCCTCCGCTACCTGGGGTGACGAGGCCGTGCAGCCTGCAGTACACAATGGCGGCCACCAGCAGGTCCCTGAGGAGGCGGAGGACCTTGCCGGGCACGATGTGGCCGCAGCCCTTGGCACTGCCGTCCAAGGAGGCGGCGGCGGTGAAGACGTCGTCTGTCACCCACTGCTCCAGGCTGGCCCCTGCCTGAGGGACACCCAGGCAGCAGGACGCGGGGCCATCGCCTGGCTCGGCGGCCCCCAGCTCCTCGCTCAGGAGGGCTCCGGCGTCCACCCTCAGGGGCACCTCCACATCCACGGGGCCGTCCGAGGAGCGCAGGGCGAACTGCGAGGCCTCCAGGTCCCGGGAGTAGTCCACGAGGAAGCGGGGATCCCGGGCGTGCACGCGCTCCAGCACCGTGAGCAGCACGTCCTCCGCGCGCTGGTAGTCCTGGGCCCGGGACGCTGCCCGAGAGCGCAGCGCCTGCAGGTAGTGGTGCCACAGGGGCACCTGCACGTCCATGGCTGGGGCCCGGGCGGAGGACGCTGCCCCTGAGGGCCGGGCTGTGAGGACAGACAGACGGAGGGCGGCTGGGAGGAGGCACCTGCCCAGGTGAGGAGCAGCAGGTCCCAGGCAGGGCACCGGCTCCCTGCAGAGCCGAATTCCTGAGTGACTGAGCTGCGGCAGGTTAAATACCTGAACTCGGCCCAAGCCTTTGAAGGGAGGGTGAGTCAGCCGTCAACAATGGGGAATGTCTGGGGGGGGCCAGGCAGGGGCAGGGAGGGGCCGGTTACACGGGGTGGGGGGGCCTCCCTCACACTGCCCTGCCTCTCCTATCAAGATGCTTGCAGGTTGAGCCTCCCAGCTTCCTGCCCTGCTGTCCCTGGGGGTGGTGGCCTGTTTCTGGTGCCCCCCACCTGGCTGACCTGCATCCCAGTAGCAGCAGCCTCAGGGTCTCTGTGTCATCAGGCCCCCCACCAGTTTGGGGGTTGGACTCACGGCATCCCCTTGCTCTGACTTGAAAGGTGAGGCCCTGAGTGTGGGGGCTGCCCTGGGGCACAATCTCCCAGCAGCCTCTCTCTGAGACAGCCTGGAAGCGGCCAGCCTCAGGCCAGGGCTGGGGGCTGCATTTCCGTAGCAGCCTGGACATCCCACAGGCCCTGCGCTTGGAAGCTGGGAAACTCAGAGTTGGTGCCCACCGAGGTCCAGGTATGAATCCCTCCCACTGCAAGGCCTGCGTCCAGTGCTCCCCTGCCCGCCCCCAGCCCTGTGTCTGTAGGGATCCCACCCCCCACCCCACCTGGCCTCGAGCCTGAGAGGAGAACCCACCTGGGCCTGGAGCTAGAGTGAGTCTGGCTCTTGGGAAGTCTCCTTGGCTCCGCCTCTCAGGGCTGGAAAGCTCGCCCTGCCAGCCCCTCCAGCACCTGTGCTGGGCACCCTGCCCAGCCCAGCCGCCTCCCTGCTCAGGGCCATGCAAGTTCCAACCAGCAGGTGGGAGCCGCCCCCAAGACCTTTGGCTCCTCCAATCTGGCCCCACGAATGCTGCTGGCACTTCCGCAAACAGCAGACACGGAGACAGCCCACGGAGAGGGCCCCTTGGAGGCAGCTAGCCCAGCGGCAAAGCCCACCGTGCCCCCACCCACCGTGCCCCTGCCCACAGCGTCCCCTCGCACGGAGAGGGCCCCGGCCCACAGTGCCCCCAGGGAGCTGTGTGCCTGCATCCAAGCTGTGGACAGAACCAGGAGCCCTGGCTCTCGCTCGTTGGGACTTGGACGCCCTCCTGAGGAGCTGCAGCCCCGGTGAAAGGTCTCTGCTTCCATGCCTCCTAGGACAGGGAGCCCACTCCTGATTGGGGAGCCCACGACACAGTCAAGCAAGAGAGAGATTTCCCTCCTGGCACCTGGCGCAGTCCTGGCCTCCAGGCCCGGCTGTGCGGACTTCGCACAGAGCATGTCTGCCCCTCCCCCTGGGCTGCTGCTCAGATTCCCGACCGGGAGCCCTGGGCCCCCTCACAGCCCACCTGCCACTCTGGCCTGCAGGGAGGGGCGCGCTGTAGGGGAGCCGGCCCTGCATCCCGCCCCCAGCCCTCGGTCTGCATTGTGAATTCCCCGTCTGTGAGTCATATTCCTGAATTCCCCCATTTTCCCCAGAATCTCATAACTGTCTCCTGAATTTTCCCAGGGGATGCGTAACCCTTGTCTCCCCGGAGCACACAGACCTCTGTGCTGGCCCAACTTCATACCAGACAGCAGAGCAGGGGTCCCCCCATCCTCTGGGCAAGGGGAGGAGGGGACGGCCCTGGTCCTCTGACAGTGGCAGTTGGGAGGGGGACGAAAACGGTGTCATGCTGTCAGACACCCTCTCCCTGGGTGAGGGGCTCTCCTCAGTGTTTCCTGGGGTCACCCGAGGGTAGGTGGGCTGCAGGCACAGGAGGAGGACGGGTGGGGTGGTGGGCCAGGCCAGGCCCAGCGGGGAGGGCGGGGCTGTGGGCATCCCAGACACAAGTGCCGCCCACCTGGCCGGCAGGAGCCACCATTCCAGAGGCCTCGGGTGGCAGCCCAGGCCCATTGCCTCGCACGCCCCGGGGCAGGGTGGTAAAGAGGGTGCAGAATCTGGCGTGGGCGAATCGGACTTGTTCTGCGGGGTCTGGCAGCTTGGGAAGGGGTTTGCCTGCGGCTCACACACCAACTTCGAACGTCTGTTGGTCCAGCTTCCACTTCCCCTCGAAACTCAGGGGCACAAGCATGGGTCCTATATTTCAGGATTTCCCAGATGTGCTGGCGAGGGGGTGGGGCCCTTCTGCCCAAAACCCCGCATCTCGGCCCCAGGCGAGGAGTGACAGGGGGGCTGACCGAGGAGGAGAGCCCCTGTGGTGACGCGCAGCACACCACCTCAGGGACCCTGCTCGGGGCAGCTGCCACCATCAGCCACCCCTGCGGCTCCTTTGGGCAGGGGACATGCAGGACCAGGCGTGGGGGGAGCTGACAGGGGAACCAGCCCCCAGGGTAACAGAGAGGCTGGCCAAGCAGGAAGACGCTGTCTTGCTGAAAATGCCTGTCACGTTGGGCTGGGGTCGTGCGGGTGAATCTGATGGGGCCGCCCAGGTGTTTATGGGTGCTCAGGGCCACCCCAGGAGGAATGCCGTCCCCTGGAAGGTGCCTGTCCATGACACAGCAAGTTGGGGGCAGATGCTGAGGCAGAAAGGAGGCCAGCGGAGGTTCCAGCCCAGGACAGGGGCAGGCAGGGGTCCATGAGGACAGGAGGGCCCCGAGGGCCTGGGCACAGGGCTGGGAGAGGGTGGTGTGGGAAGGAGGCCTCAGTGGGGACACACGGGCAGCAGCTCTGTGGTCCAGGGACTGGTCAGTCGCTGTAGGGCTGGACTGGAGCCCCTCGACCCAGGAAACCACGAGGTCTCCTCTGCCACTGCCAGTGGTGGGAGAAGAACCTGCCCCAGGTGCCGCAGAAAGGGTTGGGTGTTTTTTATTATTATTGTGACAAATAAAATGTATCATCTGTCCATTTTTAACTGTACAGCTCAATGGCTTCAGGATATGGACGCTGTTCCGCCGCCAACATCACCCCCGTCGCCAGGGCTCTTCTCCCCAAAACGAAGCCCTGTCCCCAGCAACACAACCCCAGCCCCTCCCCTGGCCCCTGGCACCCACCGTCCTAGCTCCCTTCTCTACAAATCTGACGCCCCTGGGGCCCCCACACAAGCCAGGAGGTACTGCCAGTGGACTCAGCAGCCACAGAAAGACGGAGACTGCAGGGTCCCACTGACACCCACGCCGTACCCTCTGTCAGAACTTCCCCTCTGAGGCCGAGGCAGGCTCCCTCGTGTGGAGGGACCGCACCGCTCATCTGCCTGTCCCTCTGTCCGTCTGTGGACACTGGGTGCCTCCGTGCCGTCGCTGTTGTTTCTGATGCTGCTGTGAACAAGGGCAAACAGGTGTCTCATCCAGACCCTGGTTTCTGCTCTTCTGGTCTGTGTCCAGGAGCGGAAGTGCTGGGCCGTCAGGCAGTTCTGTTGAATTTTGGGGGCCCTCCATCCTGGTTTCCACAGCAGCCACCCCGTTGTCCATTCCTGTCGCTGCGCGCAGGGTCCCCACGTCCCCGTGGGCAGTGGGTGTTTTCTGGGCTGTGGACGGCAGCCACCCCAATAGGTGAGGTGGCCTCACTGGGCAAGGTTTGCGTGTCCTGGGTGGTCAGTGCTGGGCGCACCTTGTCCTGGGCGGGGGGCCAGTCGTGTGTCCTCTGTGGAGCAGTGTCCCCCCCGGTCCTCGGCCCGGGTTTGGACACAGGGCTGTCCGGGGTTTCTGTCACTGACTTAGGAGAGTTCTTTGTGTGTTCCAGACACTGATTCTCACGTCGGATAAATACTTTGCGAATGCTTCCTCCCCCCTGTGGGCTGCCTTCCCAGTCTCCTGATGACACCCTTTGATGCACAGGAGTCTCAAATGTATCCAGTCCGTCTCTCCTTCCTCCGGCCGCCGGTGCTCTCGGCATCGCATCTGAGCACGCCAAATCCCAGGCCGGCGTTTTTTCCTGAGAGTTTTACAGCCTCGGCTCGCACCATCCTCCCGCCTCCTCAGCAGAGAACCCCCAGCCCTGCACCCAGACTCCTTTCCTCACTGCCATGTTTGTCTGGGACCTCAGCCACCCCATGAGAGCAGGGGACAGAAGGCAGGGCCCCCGAGTCCCCCAGGGCCCCCGGAAACTGCCCCACAGCCAACCTGTGGCATCATCGTCCTCGGGCTACCCCCTCTGATGGGGCAGCCCTACCCTGTGACCGAAGCCTGGGTTCCTCCCCCGAGACGGGCAGCCTCTACGGCCCCCTGGGCAAGAGGCCAGATGCCCACAAAGGCCCCCAGAACTGGATGGAGAGGGAAGGGCTCGACCCTGTCCCCCAGTTCAAACCACCCCTTCACAGGGCCTCCAGTGCAATCCCGGAGCCAGGCCTCCGGTGCAGACAGATGGTGGGAGAACATGGACACACAGGTGGGAACCAGCGGCCTGGGACACCCACCCGTCGGGCGGCAGGACAGTCGGCCTTGGCACCGGTCGGCAGATCTGGGCGGGGCCCGACCGGCCTGTGTTTTGGTACAACCGGGGAACGCACAGCCTGCTTCCCGTCCTCCAGGGTGCCGTGCACCCAGGGGAAGGTGCAGGGCCCAGGCAGAGTACCCAGAGCACAGACGGTACCGGGAACACAGGCAGATCCAGAGCCATCGGGGCAGGACTGTAGCCTGGAGGCCAAGAGGGGCCAGGAGAGAGCCGCCGCATTCCTTTGTGGCCTCTCACCCTCTTCCCCAGGTGTCCTCCATGTGACCCGTCTTTGGAGGACACACCGAGACTGAGTGTCCGGTCACACAGGCCTGTCTGTCCGGGCGAGGACAGGAGTGGCCGAGTAAGGGTGGGAAACTCGAGCCTTGCACGGGAAGTGCCCAGCTGTCCTGCACGTTCTGGGCTCCCTACCCCTCGCCAAGAAGGTCTAGGTCAGGGGTGGCACATTCTGGTGCCCCGGGGGCCAACAGGGGACAGGAGAAGGCGAGGCCGCTGAGTTCTGCCTGGCCTGACCCAGTCTCCGCCCAGCCCCACATCCGCCTGCCACTCACGAGCGTGGCAGGGCCAGGACAGGGGACTGCCCCAGGGCGGGGAGCTGGAACCCAGAGTGTGCAGGTGATGTGGAGGGGTGGGAGTGACACGCAGCGAGGTTCCCTACTTGGGGGAGAAATGGTGGCAAAGCCCAGCCACGGGCCACCTCCACACAGATAAGGGGAGGCGGCCTGAGCTGGACAGCCGGGGGGGGGGGGGCACAGTGTCCCGAGCGCTGAGCGCTCTCGGCAGCCCCAGGGAACAGGTAGGTTCAGGGCCCCTGTTCCCCCAGCAGGGCACCAGGGACCCTGAGGACATCAGGACAAGGACAGAGCATAGGTGCCCCTTTGGTGAACTCGGTCTGAGGACGTGGCCCAGGCCCCAACAGGCTCCCCTGAGAGAGGCAGCCCCAGGAACAGACTGGCTCCCCACTAAGCACCCACCCTCGCTGGGCAGCCCCAGAGGGCAGCACACCCCACCCCCAGGGCCCAAACGGCTCCCTCTCATCAGAGGGACAGACACTCAGCTGCAGGGCCCGCTCCAGCGCTGCCCCTTCCCCAGAGAGACACCCGTCAGCTTCAGCCCAGCTTGGGTAGGTCCTGCCGACACGCAGCATCGAGATGGGGCTGGTGGGGCTGAATGCCGGCTGCCAGTCTTGGTCCAGAGGCCCTAGGAGGCCTCGGCTGGGAGAGTCCCTGAGGGTCCTTTGTGTGGCTCGGTGAAGGGTCAGGTGAGTCAGCAGAAATGACCCTCCCCTGGCAGGTGTGAGGCACATCACCCACGCTGCAGCTTCCTTTTGGGAAATTGGATTCCATGTTGCAGGCATGGCCCAGGGCAAGGTGAGGAAGATGAGGTCTCCCTCCCCAGGCCTCACTTCACTGGTCCGTTGCTGGCCGAGCTCTGCTGAACTCCAGGTTCCTTTCCAGATCCTGGGGAAACGTCAGAGTTTGATTTTCCAACGGCAGGAAGTGGCAGGCTGCAGGCCACCTCCACTGGAATGTGCGCCCCCCCCAGCACAGGGCTCCTCCCCAGCCACTGCCCACTGGGAGGTGGGGGGGACCGGGGGAGGGGCCAGCACCACCCTGCATGCTGGACAGCTTCACCCAGGGCGTCTCCAGGTCTCCAGGGAAGTGGCTTCCAGACAACAGCGTTCCTTAGTCCCCATGGCAACAAGGCTTGCACTCTGGTTTCCAGGGAAACCGAGCCTTCAGTGTTTCAGTTGCCAGAGCAACACTTAACGCTCAGTTGTCTACAGTCCCAACCCAGAGTGGGCAGCTGGGAGCCCAGGACAGGGGGCAGGTGCTGCACAGGTGTGGGGCCCGGAACTGAAGGCGGTCCTGCCGGTCCAGGTCCCAGGAGGAGACGCCCTGACTGGAGTTCCAGGCCCCTCCTGGCTCCGGGCGCCATGAGTGCCACCCCCAGTGAGCCTGCAGGTGGGGACGCAGCGGAGCGGTCCCTGCCAGGGCTGGACACCGTGATCCAGGTCAGTGGGTGGCTGCCCCCAGCACCCCCAGGAGCCAGCTGCAAGGGCACCGTGAGAGGGAAGGGACCCTGCAGAGGCCAAACCTCCTTGGCTCTGGGGGCACTTCGCACATGCTCACATGGTCAGCACAAGTGCATGCGTGTGCGAGCACACATGGGCAAGACTGACCCGGACAGGGACTGGAGGTCTGAGTCTGCTGGTGAGCCCCTCACGGGGAGTGCAGGACACAGCAAAGACCCTCGGCTGACATTCCGGACCCAGGTCACTGTTCTCACTGTGGCGAAGTGTGGGAGCTGCCAGTCCTTCCCCAGAGGCACTTGTCACCTCTGCCCATGGGTGGGTGGGCGAGACTGTCCCCAGTCTCTATTCTATGAGTTTGGGAAGTTCGAATTCTGACTTTCTTAGCCTCACCTGCATAACAACATCAACAATGACCGGGAATTGTCCCCACACCCACCCCCTTCACCCTGACATCCCAGACCCAACCCACTACCCAGGCCTGACGCCCACCCCTTGAGGAGCCCCTTCTGCCATCACAGCCAGGCAGCACCCCCAACTCCACTGACCCAGGGGGGCCGGTGAGGCTGCGCAGTGGCTGGCTCAGAGTTGTTTGTCCACCCTGCTCTTAGAACCTCGGGGCTGCCTGGGGGAGGTGGGGCTGTCCCCAGAGAAAACCCGGGTCTCCTGGGAAGAGCAACTGCCCTCAGGAGGGGGCCAGGCAATGTGCTGGCGCAGTGAGGTCACCACACATGTGCTTGCACAAGCACGGGACCAGGGCTTTCGAGCTGGGTGACACAAGACAAGTGGTGGCCTTGGGTGGGTCTCTGCTCCCTGAGGGCCTGGCAGGGGGCTGACCAGTGTGGGGTGGGTGCAGAGAGGGAGGCAAGGCTGACAGAGAGCTCCCCAGACTTTTGGCTGGGGACCGGGGCCCTGTCAGCCCCGAGGGCTCCGTCGCCCCCTCTAGGTCCAGGGAGATGGAGGCTCCAGGGTGCAGGCTGCCGTGCTGACAGGCCAGTTTGTGGGTGGAACGAAGAACGGTGGCAACATCAGCAGTGGGTGTGAGCGAGTGGCGAACGTGGCTGCCAGCTGGAAACTGGCGTCTGAAGGAGCCCTGGCCGGGTCCGCTCCACCCATCTGACCCCCACCTGTCACTTGCGGTGCAGTGATCGAGATCCAGGCGCCATTACTCAGGGGCCTCATGGGCACCTGGGCCTGGACCTGCTCCCATACTGGAGAGGCCCGTGGACGCCCCACGCCACCCTCTCCCCCACTCCCGCTTCTGGTGCCCACATCCACAGGGCGACCTCGGGTGCCAGGAGCCCTGGCCTGGATTCGCCTGGGTCTTCAGGAACTTCAGCAGAACTCGAGCGTGTGCGGAAGCGGCCTGGGTGCAGCACCACGCCTGTGAGCCCCTCAGAACTCGGCGTGGCCATGGGTCGCCGTGCTCGCTGCTCTCTGGCTCTCCGCACTTCCCATCCGGTCAGTGTGAACAGCCACTGGGGAGGCTTCTGCGTCAGCCTGTTACGCAGAGCGCAGCCCAACCACCCCAGAGGTCTTTGGGTGCCGTGCGCGCCCATCTCTGTTGGGGCCCTTCCAGGAGTCCAGACCCTGGCCCTGGGTTGGGCGTGGGCAGGGTTGGTGGACGCTGCCAAAGGGATGTCCGAAGGGGTTGTGTCGTCCGGGCCATGGTGTGCCGGGGCTGGTTGCTGCGGGCCTTGGCCGGCACTTCCTGCCGTTCTCCTGTGTGGCCATTAGGCGGACGTCCGGGTCTCAGACTGTGGTTTCACTAACCATTTGCCTGATGACTAGTGATGTTGAGTGCCTCCCCCTCTGTTTATGGGCCCCTTGGATATCTTTGGTGAAGTGTCTGCTCTCAGCTTTTGTCTATTTTTGTCTGGTGTGGGGCTTTCTCTTTTCATTGCTGACTCGAATATGATCGTATAAACTGGAAACCAGTCCTGTTTGAAGACGTGCTTTGCGAGTGCCTTTTGTGGGTGGTCTTTCCCCCGTCGCAGCATCTTTCAGGGAACAGAAGCGCCTCATTTTTCTGCGGCACATCCATCAACGTCCCCCCTTTACAGTCGTGCTTATACACTGTTTAAGAGACACTCTTTGCCCACTCCACCGTCATAGTGATGTTCTCCTGTTTCCGCTTAAAAGCCGTGTTGTTTTGCTTCCACACTGAAATCTGAAATGCAAGTGGAAGTGATCTTCACGTACAGCGTGAGGTGGAGATGACCATGCACTTCCTTCCGTGTGCCTCCCCGGTGGCCTGAGCCCCACCAGTGAAAACCAGCGTGAGGGTGTGCTTGTGTATGCACATGCATCTGCACACATGCACAAAGTCTGGTTAACCTCTGTCGTTCACTCCCACGGCGACGCTTCTCCCCCAAAGACCCTGAGCCCTGTAACCTTATGAGTGCGTGGGTGGAGGTCTCGAACCACCCACTGCAACACCTCCTCTGGCTGTTGAACTCTTATTTGCCCTTCAAGGTCCAATGCGCCTGCCACCTCCTGTGGACACCTGTGCTGCACCGGCTACCCCGGAGCACACAAGATGTCAGAGTTGTTGCCCGCCCCCATGCTCCCCGGTAGGAATCATTTTGCAGTGGGTGACACATACCTCAGGCTGGGCTTTCAGTCATGCATGTAGTGACCCGTCTGAGCCAGTTGTGTGCCAAGCGCCAGTCATGCTGGGGGCTGGGGTGGAGGCCCAGGGTGAGTGAGACACCATCTCCCTCATCCCCAGTGCCTGGGTGGGTGTCTGGCCTGGATCACCCCTTCATTATTAGTGAGGACCAAACTGCCCCCACCAGAAGCAGGGTGCCGCCCTGGGCTCCAGGTCTCAGTGAGAGATCTAAACCGCCCCCGCCTGCCACGGCGGGGCCAGGCGCTGCTGCAGACAGAGAAGCCCTTTCTCCGAAGGAAATGGAGCCTGGCGGCGGCCACCCCAGACCAGGGCCCTCCCTGCAGCCGCCAAGCTGCAAGAGGACGGCAAGCAGACGGCCAGTGGCTGGGCTTGGCTGGGGGCCCTGTCCTCGGATTGTTCCTCCAGCTGTGCCCACCCCTGACCACCTGGGCGTGCAGGGGGACCTGTGGGTGGGCCCCTGGGGAAAGGCTCCGAAACGTCCCAGCCAGTGGAGTTGGAGAAAGAAGGCAGGTGTTGGCTTGTGGGCCCGAGGCTGCCCCATCTGGGCGCTGCCTGGGCTCTGGGGGAGTCACACGGGGGAGGACACCTGAGGCCAGCGTGCCTGCTGGATCCTCATCTCTGGCCCCTGGGACGGCGCGGGCGCAGCAACCACCGAGGGCACTTGGGTGCCCACGTGCAGGCCTGAACACTGCCACTTGTGAGAGGGTGGCCTTGAGCAAGTCCCCAACCTCCTCACCCATAACGTGGAGGCGAGAAGGTGATCTTTGGGTCAAGATAATGGATATGAAATGTTTGCTGAGAGACCCTGCGTGGAGAGTGTCCTGCCTCACCGCACTGAGGGTTCCTGCGGGGGTTCCCACTTCCGCGGGACCAGCGGGGCCTCATCCTCCCGCAGCCCAGCAGGCCAGACGTCCTGCAGCGCCCCTGGCAGCCACGAGGTGGCACTGCTGGATCCACCCGCCCAGCCGCAGAGGCCCAGGCCAGCCTCTCCATTGCGACTCCCCGGCGCCCGGTTGATTCCGGGCACCTCCTGGAGGCCACCTCTCCCAGGGCTTGCCACTGGGCTCACCTGGGCCACCCGGGGGTCTCTGCAATTTGGTTCTGGGTGTGGGGGCCCCTCATCATCCTGTCCGTAAGTCACCGAGTCCCTTTCGGAGTACGCGCTCCTCTGGCCTGAGAAGCAGGCCATCAGCTGTCTCTCCCTGCATCCCTAGCAGCCTGGAGGTTCAGGAGGAGCCACCGGGGCTTCCAATTCTGGTCACCAGCGAGGGGAGAGAGCCACGTCGCTCTGACTCTGTGATTCCATTTCTGACCTACAAGCCCACCTGCCTGCTCCCCAGCCTCCCCCCATCCCCAGGGGGAGTCCCAGAGACCCCACACCACCCTCCACTGAGCTGTGGGGGCATTCCTTTGGGACCTTCCCCTGACACACACGTTTTCACAGATGAGGCCACGAGGAGGCTGCGGCCAGGTGGCACCATACCCCCGGCACCACAGGGCCCCAGCCCACGTCTGCTACAGGGGTCCTGCTCTAACGCAGGACGGGAGCCCACGCTCCTCCGGGTGGCGCTCTCCCTCCACAGACACGATGGAGGGGCGGGTGCCGCAGGGGTGGCCGCCCCGCCAGTGACACTCCGGGGCCCTCTGGGGCCGCGGTGTCCCTTTCAGCCCTGGGCCACCAGGTGCCCGCAGAGCTGTGATCGCGCTGCGTCTAGAGCGCAGGTTAGCAGAGGAGAGCGCTGGGGAGGAGGAAGGACACGGCCGGGCTCAACCCCTGAGTCCCGGGTCTTTGGGGAAACAGAGTCCAGCCCGGTGTCCCCTCCACTGACTCAGGGTCCCCAGGGGGCTCCTAGGAGTCTCCCGGTGCCCTGCCTGCATAGCAGACGCCCACCCTCCAGGGCCCGGCCTGGACGCGAGAGGCCCGCCCGGTGGAGGAGGCACCACGCCGGGGTGGGGCCTGTGAGCCCCTCGGGGCCAAAGTCCGGCCGCCCCGGAAAAGGCGGCCAGCGTCGGGGTCCGAGCCAAGTTGTGCGCAGGCCCAGAGGGCCCGGGACCCAGGTCCTTTCGCGACCCAGCCACCACGGCCCCGCCGCTCCCCGCTTGGCTCAGGCCCCGCCCAGGCCCCGCCCCCGACGCCCTCAGCCCCGCCCCCGCCCCGCCCTGTCTCTCCCTCCTCTTCTGTTTCCGCGGGGGCGGGACGGCCTCACCCCGCGCACCAGGGACTGAGGGGGCCCTGGCGCCCCCTCCGCGAAGCCTCCGCCTCGCCCCCTCGGCTCCAGCTGGGCCGCGGCCCGTCGCAGGCACCCGGCCACAGCTGGAACCCATTAGGCCCCCGCGCCTCTGGGGACGCCTCGGCTAATAAGTGACCCTCTGTACACGCAGGAATGAGTCAAGTTCGGGCCGCGCTGCCGCTTTCCCGTTACGGGTGGCGCCGCGGGCGCCCGGGGGAGCGGAGGGGGGCGGGCCGCAGGCCAGGGGCAGAGGCCTTCCTGGCCTTGCAGGGAGGCTTCCTGGACGTGACCGTCCCGAGGGCCCCGGCGGCTCTCGCCACCCGCTGGGCCTCAGTTTCCCCGGTTCACGTCCAGGGTTCAGGGCGGGCCGCGGCAGAGCCCCGCCCCCGCCTGCCCCCCACCCCGGCCGTTCCTCCCGGGAGGACCGCAGAGGCGGCGGTGGTCTTGGCACGGGGTCCTCTTTGGCCCGGAGGAGTGGCAGGCACGGCCTCCCGCTGCACAGTGGAGGCTGCTCACGCCCACCCATACTCGGCTCGGCTGGAGGGGGTCGTGTGGGGGATGTAGAGTGAAGGCGAGTCCCCAAGACCTCCAAAGGGACTGACGTTCAAACTCGGGGAAAAGCAAGGCTCCAGCCTGCCTGGGGCTGGGCTCCAGGGAATGGGGACCAGGGTTGTCACCCAGCGCGTTTGTTCAGGGAGGCCCACCCTGGGCTGCCATGGGCACCAGTACGAGCCTCCCACCTGCCATGCGGGAGCTGCGTTCCGGCTGACAGCGGCAGTCTGGTCCTGGGGGAGAGTCTGGGGGACCAGGGAGCCTTGGAGGTGGATGTGGGAGGAAGACTCCAGGCGGGGTCTCAGGAGGAGGGGGCGGGTAAGAGTGAGTCAGAGCCAGCAGGAAGCCTGCGGGTCCCACCAGCCTGAGAGCAGGAGGGCCAGCGCCCAGCCAGGTGTCTGCACAGGAGAGGGTGTCCTGGGAGAACTGGGAAGGTGTCAGAGGACAGAGCAGGACAGGCAGGGAGGCTGCTCAGGACCCTGGGCTAGCAGGAAAAGCTGGGGGTCACGGGGTGAGGGGGAACAGGCCATGGCTCTGAGGGGCACAGGGAGAAGAGTCCCAGGGAGGGGTGTCTTGGCGCACGGGGGCAGGCTGGGTGGGGGTGACAGCAGGACCCCGTCTGGCCACCCTGGAGTCACTGGAGTGGACACCCATCCCCAGGACCCCTTTACTATTTCAGCCACTGCCCCCAAACCAGACGCCCTAAAGGTGGCAGGGTGGGCGCTGAGGCCTGTCCCACTCCTGAGTGACCTTGTCTGGCCCTGCCTGCTAGTCTGAAATGGCTCCTGCCTCCATCCCGTGCTCACAGGCCCCTGGTGGCCCTCCCCACAGTCGGCACCACAGTTAGGCCCAGAAACAGGGGCTCTGCCAGGCCAGGCCAGACCACCCCAGAGGAGCAAAAAGTCCCCCAGCCAAGGCAGAGGGTCTCTGGGAGCCAGAGAGCCCCCAGGACCTGAACCTCCCGCCCACTTCCATTCTTCGACCTCTTCCAAGGCAAGGCAGCTGCTACTGAGATTAGACGGGGTCACCGCCCTCTCGGCCACCGCCGCCTCCCCGGGCCCACAGGAGCCCACACAGCCTTGTTCTAAGCGGGAGCCTCTGTCCTGACACCAGCTGCCTGCCGCTCCCCGAGGGCCCTGCTGCAGGGGGGTGGGAGCGGCTCCTGCGGACCCAGGGAGGACCCCCCCTCCCAGCATCCCAGGACAGGTGTGAGGGCCCGGCCCAGCCCTCAGAATAGCAGTCATGCCAAAGGGCAGGGTGTGGCGAGGGCCTAGGCCAGCTGTTCTTGGACCGGCCCTCCTCCGTACTTCCTCACGGGTGTGACCTGCAGTGCCCGGACAGGCAGGGCTCCACCCCCGGTACAGGTTGCAGAGTCAAGGCGCAGGGGAAACCCAGGCACGTGTCTCGGGAGACTTCAGTCTTGCCCAGTCCTCTCCAGGGCATTTTGCTGCAGTGAGAGCCCTGTGGTCAGCCCCTCCAACCCCCACTAACTCCACTGGGCTCACATGGGGGTGCCTGGCAGCTCTCGGGGTCTGACAGTCCCAGGTGTCTCCAGCTGGGTGTTTTCCAGAAGCTGGAGGACACCGTTCTGAGTCCCACAGCCAGCAGGGAAGACCGGACACTGACCATGCGTGGGCCAGGCCGGCGAGCCTCCCCCACACCCCTGCCCGCCCGCATCCGTGAGATCGTGGCCAGTAGCCTGGGTGAAGAGCCATCCCAAGGTGAAGGGAGGGAGTGGACGTGGGGGGGTATGGGGGGGCTGCTCAGCCACCAGCTGGAGTCCAGCTTCGGGGAGCCACGCCCCCACTGCCCCCGACCGGTCCCCTGCTGGCCCACGCTCTTCCAGTGTGAAGGGCCACAGAACCACACCCTCCCACAGGGCGGCTGAGGGGCCGTGCGTCCACACCCACGGCATCCTCACCGCCAGGCCGCAGGGACCTTCCCAAGCCAGCCCTGCGTTTATTTGTGTTTGTGACACATTTATGACCTCCAGTCTTGATTTCATCCACATTTGTTTTTCATTTGATGAGTGGAAACCCTCATGGTTGAGGCTCAGGAGACACAGAAGCCAATCAGCCCCCCATCCCCGCCCCAAAAGCTTTGCTCACCCAGCCCTGCAGGCCCCCTCGAGGTGCCTCCTCGATGTCACTCTCAGCAGTGGAAGAACCGGCTCAGAGGCTGGGTTCTTGCCTCCAGGCCACCCAGACGTGGGGTGGCTGGCCCCAGGGCACGCGTAACTCCCAGCCATTCCCACCCCCCTTACGTGGGTCCCAGGACCCCTCCTGCACTGAAGGCCTGTCCTGAGTGGGCACTAATGAACGAGAAACCCCAGGTGTGGTTTGAAAGCCCCTCACTCCCCAGGGATGGGATTCGGTGACCAGAATTCAGCCCTCGCCCCCTCGGTGGGGGCACCCCCGCTCCTCTGTAATTGTTCTGGGGCTCGCCCAGGGCAAGGGCTGCACTGGGGTGAGGATGTTGATAAATGGCGGGAGGCGGCCCGCTGACCGGAGTGCAGGCTAGGCTCTTAGTGTGAGGCCACCTCCACACCCGGCCCTGGGTCAGACCGGCCACACTGCCACCACAGGGACAGGGTGCTGTGGCTGGGGGGTGCAGCATTGCCCCCGGGCTGACCCCATGCCATGCCCACAGGGGTGCAAGAGCTGGCCCAGGTGGGCACCGAGCGGGATGAGCTGGCCAGCAGGTACCACGCAGTCAGTGAGCGGGTAGGTGTGCTCGGTGGGCTGCAGCAGGCCAGGGGTCAGCCTGGCCCGGGGGGGCGTCACCCGCTGGGACTGGGGGTTGGAACAGTGGGGTCATCCGTGAGCCTTAGGATGTGTGTCAGCCATTCAGTCCCACCCCCAGTGACAATGGGAAACAGAGGTGGGGGGTGAGAGCAGGGCTGGTGCCAGGACACCTCAGACGCGTGGTCCAGTGAAGGCATTGACTGGGGCCACCTGCCCAGGGGCCCTGTTCGGGTGGCCCAGTCGGCCCTGGTGGTGGGCACAGTGCCGAGCCCAGGGGAGCCCAGTGCTCAGCCAGCCCCTGCCCAGCGGGGCAGACACGGCACTGAGCCCTTCGAAGTCTGCTGAGGACTGGGCCCCACCTAACCCTCAGACCCAGCTTATGGAGAACTGGCTCAGTCCCCAGTCCCCACCCCGTCCCGACACCTGAGGAGCAGCTGTGACCCTAGGCCCTGGGTCCTCCGTTCTGTGTGCCCTCTGTCCTATGTGCCCTCTGGGGTGACCTTCCCCACCAGGTGCAGCAAGAGGCCCGTGGGGTCATCGAGGATGGGGCGGGGCCTCCCCCTGTGAATGTGGGGAGACCGAGGCAAAGAGCTGAGGACTCTGCTGAAAGCCTCTGACCCGAGCCTGCTCCTGAGGCAGGGCTGGGCGGGGTGGGGGGCCAAGCCCACAGTGTGGGGGGCTCTGAGGCCCTACTGGGCAGGCCCAGCTCCTGCCTTTGCTGCCTTCAGAGCCCCCTCACTCTGTGTGGCAGGAGAGGTGACCCCACTTTCCAGAGGAGGAAACAGAGGCTCAGAGTGGACTAGAGTTGCCCAGGGCCGAGACCACCACCAGTGGCCAGTGATGGCTAAGTGCCCGAAGGCCCGGGACACCTACACTGGGGACACCCATTCTTACGGTGGCCAGCACACCCAGGGGGGCGGGGGCAGGGCTATGAGGTGAGGGTCTTTCCCTGGGGTCAGGCCCGGAGAGCACCCCGTGAGCCCCTCGCTGGCCGTGGGGGTGAGAGTGTTCCTAGCACAGGGCGGGGAGATGATGGGAACGGCCAGTGGGAGCAGATGCTGCAGGAATTCTGCGGTAGCTCAGGAATCTTGTGAGTCAGACCTGAACTCGCCGAGGCCATAGCTCGGCACACACTCGGCCCCCTGGTGTGGCACCAACAGAGGCCGGGCCTCCCTCAAGTTCCCTGGGTGGCCAGCATGACTGCTTCCTGGTGTCCCCAAGTCTGGTGGCAGCCTTTGCCCAAGCACCTGCCTCCATCCAGGACCTTTGGCCAGCCCCTCCTCTCTCCTCTGGCTGGTGGCTGAGGAGGGGACAGACTTCCCCACACACGGAGCCCCAGGTCCCCAGTGCCCCAGGTCCCCGGGTCAAGCCACAGGTGTGGCCTCCACCTCTCCTGACCTTACCACCTCTCAGCCCCTGCCAGCCTGCCCTCAGGGTCTGAGCCCCTCTCTCGATACCCCAGGGAGTGCTCCAAGTACACATGTCTGGGGAGGCCAGCACCCTCTTGCCCCCTCAGAGCCCCCGGGTCCTGTCTGCTCACCACTGGGGCAGGCTTGGTCCACAGCTGGGTGTGGTCCCCACCCACCTGCTGGACGAGACAGAGGTGTGCTCACAGGCAGGAGGGGCAGCTGGAGGGAGCACCCCACCACTCACTCGATCTCGTGGGGGTGACCCCAGGCCTGCTCTGTGACTGGCTATCCTGCCCCTTCTGTGGCCAGCCCAGACCCTCAGGGCTACCTCCTAAGCTGGCTGCACACCCTTGGCCCTTAGGTGGGGTGTGGACACCCACCCATCTGATCCATCCCGGGAAGGGGCCTGAGCTTCTCCAGCCCCAGCCCCAGCCCCAGCTTGACCTTAGCCAGCCAGCCCTGCTGGGCACCCTGGGGGACCCTGCCTCCCACCTGGTGGACCAACGCTCTTCTCCAGCTGCAGGCCCGGCTGGAGACCACGGAGGCGCGGCTGCGGAGGTCAGAGCTGGAGCACAGCGTGGGCCTGGAGAGGGCCCTGGGTCGCTTGGAGGCTGCAGAGCAGAGGTGAGGCTGGGGGCACAGCAGTCAGGGCGCAGAGGGCTCAGCTGTTACCCCAAGGGGCAGCGGGGCCTAAGGTGTTTGGGGCTGCTGGCCGTCCTCTTCCCAAAGCGCCTGTCAGTCAAACTTGCCTGTAGGCTTGTTTGACTAGCGGTCAAACTCAGCTACAGGCTGGGGCAGGGGCATGGGGGCAGGGTGGCAGGCAGGGGAAGGAGGGGGCAGAGCAGGGTAGGGAGTGGGGACCACCCTGGCATGGCCTCGGGCCCAGGGCGCAGATCCCACAGGCCGTGAGGCGCTCCCTGGGCCCCCTCTCTGGAGTGTGGCCGCTGAGTGGACTGCGGCCCTCGGCAGCCCGGCCCATGTTGCTCCAAGGCCAAGGCTTCTTCTCACTCCAGCTGGGGCTCCCTGGCCCCTTGGCCTCAAGCGGCTTTGACTTCACGGTCAGGGTCTCATTTGTCTACCTTGGAGAGCACGTGTGACCCCAGCCCTCAGTGGCAGCCCCTGCTCTCTGACCCCTGGCACCAGAACAAGGCCCCAGAAGGGCAAGATGCCCCTCCAGCTCCCCACTGGGCCACCCACAGCCCCGGGAGGTTCCCCTCCCACGTGGGGCCATCCTCAGGGACTGGAAGGGAGGACAGTGCTGGGAAGCCGCTCGAATCCAGTGTTTTCGGGGGTAACCCTCGTGCAGGCTCACGCCCGAGGAGCAGGGAATGTGCTGCCGCCTCGCAGGAGGGTGCTGGCTCTGGAGTGTGGGCCACCCCAACCGGGCGGGTTTGGTGACCCTGCGTGCAGCCACACGCAGACCCGCCCTGGGTGGAGAAGGCCCCAGGCCACGGTGGGGGGACTGCTCCTCCCTGTCCCCACCTGCCTCACTGCAGGGGTACACCTCCCCCCAGCCTTGCCTGTCCTGCTCGTCTCGGGTTTCACTGCTGCCCCCAGGACTGCAGAGCCGGCCTCAGTTGGGGAGGCAGAACCAGGGGAGCTCGGAGAGGGAGAGGAGGGTAGGGTGGCACTCAGATGCCCTCTCTGGTTTGGGGACTGTGGGAGACCCACTGCAGGTTGCTGCACAGGGCAGGCAGGGGGCACACGGAGCTGGTGTCGGCTGGGTCTTGGGGCTGCCCCGAGCACAGCCACCACCCACACCACGCCACACCACGCCACACCACGCCACACCACGCCACACCACGCTGCTGTGGTTCCTGCCCCTCCAGGAGCACCAGCCTCTCCCAGGTGAACAGGCTGCTCAGGGGACAGCTGGAGCACATGAAGAAAGCCAACGATGCGCTGGCCGCAGAGCTGGCGAGGACAACGGGCAGCGTGCTCCGCCTACAGGCCCAGCTGGAGCTGAGGGAGGCTCGGCGCTGGGCCCAGAGACAGGTGCTCCCTCTGCCACTGCCCACTGGTGGGGATACCTGCTCGGTGCTTGGGCTGCTGGGGGTCGGGGGTGGACCACAGGTACCAGGATGGGACGGGCAGGGAGCGGCTTCAGCTGCGCTTCCCCCCTGGGCACTGGCCTCCAGCCTCCCCACGTCCTCTACTCAGCATGGCCACAGTGTGGGGTGTAGGGGGCCCCAGGGTGGGGAAACCACCCCCCCATTGAGAGAAGGAGGGCAGCACCCTGAGGCCAGATCTGTAAAGTAGGGACGGGATGGAGTCCTGCTCCAGGGACAGCGCGGGGTGTGGGCAGGCTGCCTCCTGGTCAGACCGCAGCAGTGACCCCCGCCCCGCCCCTGGCCAGGGCAGCAGGCCCCAAAGTCTTGGCCGGCCACTTTTCTGAAACCCTAAGCTCGTTGGCAGGTCAGAGTGCTCCCAGGGCCAGGCTGCACACCCAGGGCCCTGGGAGCCGTCCCAGGGGAAAGCTTCCCTGGACGAGCTGGGCCGCAGCTGAGCGCCGGGAGAGCGCATCCCACTGTGGAAGATAAGCGGGGTGAGGGGTGGGGGTCGGCCGGCGGCCGCGGGAGGAGCAGGTGGTGGGAGACAGAGGGGCCAGGGACTCCTCACCCTCAGGCCCCTTCCTTTCCCGCCGGCAGCATCTGCGCCCAGGGGAGCAGCCCCGGGACCTCCTCCTCCTGTGGAGGCAGGTGACAGCGCTCCGAGCGCCCCTGGCAGAGCTGCGATGGGCTGCCGAGAGGTGAGTAGCCACCCGCCATGGTCAGGGAGCAGGGCCACCCGGTGGTGCCCAGGCTGGGGACCTAGGGCCTCAGGTCAGCCCCATGGGAGCGGAGGCTGGGGGCTGGAGGGCAGTCAGAACAGGGTGAGGGAGGCCAGGGTGCAGGGCAGAGGTGAGAGGTGAGAGGAGAGGAGCCTCGGGGTGCGGCTCTGGGCCCCTCCGGGCTCCGTCCTGGGGCCTGAGCACCTGTCAGCCCTCGGTCTGTGCACGAGGAAGCTGGGGTCCAAGGGTCCACGCGCTCTGCAGCCCAGCTGTGGTGGGGGCCTCTCCTGAGGATGGGGCGAGGGGTCTGTGCAAGGCCAGGAGCAGGACCCAGGCAACCAGACCCCGTCCTGCCCAGCCAGCCCCGCACCCCCTGGGCCCGGAGCCCACGGCCGGTCCTGAGGCTCGGCTGGGGCACTGCCATGTCCCCAGGGGCCTCGCTGACATGCGAGCGGATGCAGCCAGGACAGCCCGGCACCTGCACACGGCCTGCCTGAACCTGGACTCCAACCTGCGGCTGTCGGCCGACAGCAAGGCGGGCGCCCTGGAGCTGCACCTGCGGAGCCGCTGGGACGCAGAGAAGGTGGCGCTGCAGGCCAGGTGGGCACCCGAGCCAGTGACTGCATGGTGGGGGGGGCACCGTGCACCCCCTTCCCATCTGCCAGCAGCCAGGATTCTGAGTGGTGGGCCACCGTCACTCCAGGGGCCACATGACGTTCCCACGGGCTAACAGATGTGCCCCAACTTCGCAGCCAGCCCTGGAGGCCTCAGTCAGAGCCCCCACTTGGAGGGTCTCCGTGGGCACTGCCGTGGACATGTTCACTGTCCTCAAGGCTGGCTCCTGGAAGTGGAGTTTTCAGGCCTAAAAAGCACAGCCTTCAGGGGCCGGCACTGATTTGGGCTCAACTGTTTCAGAAGCAGAGGCTCCGGGAGAGGACGTGTGGCAGGGTTCTGCACACAGGCCACTTCCAGGGCTTGATGTCTGTTTCTTTCAGCAGAAAATGGGGAGGTGGCCTCAGGGCCCCCCTCCAAAGGCCACAAAGCCTGATTCCATGGAACCTGGGGGCCCGGGGCTCCGGTGGTCATGGGCATCTTGGAAGGCTTACAGGCTGGGGCCCGCCCTGCCCTCCAGGGTCTGGAGGGCAGTGGGTAGCAGGACGGCCCTGGATGTCCTGCAGGGGCAGCGCCCAGGGCCTGAGCAGAGTGCCCTGGAGCCATGGGAAGGGAGACCAGGTGCCCCAGGGGAGCCGACGGACTCTGAGAAGAAGGGAGTCCTGGGAAGGAAGGGACCACAGCAGCGCCGTCACTCACTGCTAGACATGTGGCAGCAGAGGTGGCAAAGGCCTGGAGTGAGCATCACAGCTCAGGTGTCACAAGGACAAGCAAGGCCCCAGAAGCCACTGTCCCCAAGGCAGGAGAGCTGAGTCAGCATCAGCTTGGATGCTGACCTTGGGGTCTGAGCCTTACTGCCAAGTCAGTGGGAGCCGTGGAAGGTTCTAGAGTAGGAGAAAGGCTTCTGATCAGACCAGGAACCACCCACCGAGACCGGCGTGGTGGGTGCCCGTGGCCCAGCCACACCCGGGAGGAGCCTGGACCCAGCTGGGCATCCTCAGGCCCATGGCTTGGGCGCTGCGCCGACCCTGGTGGCCCCGCCCCTGGGTGTCCCTCAGGCTCTCGGAGCAGACGCTGCTGGTGCAGAAGCTCACGGGGCGAAACTCAGAGAAGGAGAGAACCATCGCTTCCCTCAGGGCGGATGTTCGGAGACTGGTACGTGGGGCCGGGGCGGGTGGCTCTGGGGCGGGGGTGTCCTCGCTCTGCTGAGGGCTCTGCTGGCTGCAGGAGTCCCGGTGTCTTGGAGGCCGTCGGGCAGCGGGGGACCTGCAGGACCGAGCGGAGTCCCTGCAGCGCGTCTTGAACGTCATCGCGGAGGTGCAGCCCCTCTCGGCCCAGCTGACCCGAGGAAAAGTCGGAAGGTCCCACTGGGCACGGCCCTGAGCTCTGTTCCCACGCGTGCAGGTGGCCCGGGCGGACTTGGGGAGCCCAGTGCTGGCCCAGAGCAGCAACACTGACGGGGAGGAGGCACCGGGTCCACTGAGGAGCCCCCTGCACACCTCCTCCCCTTGCTGGAGCCTGTCCCCACCGCGGGCCCACTCCCCGGCTGCCCTGGACCCCGCACTGTGGGCCGTGCAGGCTGCCATTGAGAGGCGGCGGCGGCAGGAGCAGGTGGGCAGCCAACGCAGAGCTGTGTCCGAGTCCCCGTGGGGGCCTCCTGGGGGCGGGGGGTCTGTGGTCAAAGGCCAGAGAGGGCTCATGCCACTCCCCACCCTGAGCAGGAGCTGCGTCTGCAGCTGGAGTCTTGCCAGGCGGTGGTGGCCGGGCTCCGGGAGCAGCTGTCGGAGAGGCAGCGGGAACTGCAGGCCTCACGGAGGGCCCTGCGGGAGCAGGAACGAGAGCGTGAGGGTCTCCTGGACAGGCTGGAGGCGCAGCGCCAGGAGGCACAGAGCTGCAGGGTGGCCAGCGATCGCCTGGGAAGGTGGCTTCCGGAGGGCAGGGCGGGCAGTCCCAGCCCCGGGCACCTCCCTGCTCCAGCCTGCCTACCACGGCCCCTCGCCCACTCCTGCCCCCTCCCTCGCCTCCCGCCAGCAGCCATCACTCAGCCCCTTCCCCCTCATCCAGGCTGGCTGGGCTGCCCAGGACTCACCTCTTCACCCCCTCCGCTGCTTCCCAAGCTCTCCATGCCCACCCCATTTCACATCCCGCCTGCCTGGAGCAGGCTGTGTCTCCCCCGCCCCCAGCCCCCAGGACTCCTTGGGGGCTTCTCCATCCTTCAGAAATGACCCACACAGCCTGTGGTGTCCACAGGGACCCCACGTGCCCTCCTGGTGGATCCTGGGCACTAGTGGCCCTGGCACCGTCAGCCTTGCAGCTCTGTGACACTCATGCCGTCCTGGTGTCCGGGGTCAATGGGAGTTGGGGTTGGGACAGGAGTCCTCCAGGACTTACAGTCGGGCTTCCCAACCCCACACGCTGTCCGAGCCCGACCTGGGAGTCGGCCTAGGCCTATTGCAATGTGGTGGGGCAGAAGGCAGGTGGGTGCTCAGGAAGCCGTCCTGCAGGAGCGTGGGCGGGGGCAGACCCCTGCTCACCCTGGGTGTCTGGACTGAGTGGCCTGGTGGAGCGTCCAGCACTGGGACAGGAGGTCCGAGAAGTCGGTCCCAGTCCCATCTCACAGGGGCACCAGGAGGAACAGGGCGGCTGTGGGTCAGCACAGACTGGCCCTGGGTGGGGGAGCAGAGGGACCAGGGCTCCCTGGGAGGGCGGAAGGGTCCTGGCAGGGGAGACAGGAGAGAGGTGGCGGTGATGCGTGCGGAGCAAGGAGTAGAAGGTGGCAGGTGCCCGGGGGGGGACTGTTAGCTGGGGCACCAGTCTGGCCACCAAGGGGACAAACTGCAGTGTCCTGGGGACAGGTGGGCAGGCCTGAAGGATAGGAAGGCCAGACTCAAGAGGCATTTGGGGAGCAGGTGCCTCAGGGGCCAGGGTCCCAGAGGGTGCAGCTGACGTCCGGGTCCCAGGCTGATGGGCAACAGGCTGCAGGGACCCTGGGTGGCCAGCGCTGAGCTCAGCCTCACACAGGGCGCTGGATCTGGAGGGTCCAGGGCCCCTGTCAGGACAGGCGAGCAGGACCACCAGATGCGGAGCTGGGGAGGGTGCTGGTGGGGAGGTGTCCCTTCCTTCCGCAAGTTCCAGAAACACTGGCTGAGCCAGGCCTGCGGGGGCAGAGGGCTGAGCTCAGGAACGCACCAGGAGCAGCAGCGGCCTTCCCGTTTTACGGACTCTCACGGGGCTTCGAGGAGGGGACAAGCCTGCTGGCCACCTCACCTTGCAGGCCTGCCTGGGGCTGGAGCTGGCTGGACTTGCCTCGTCCCTCCCTGCACTTCCCTGAGCGCCGGCCCCGCCTGCCCCAGCACCTGGGAAGTGCTCAGGGAGGGTCTCCCCTGCCCCCAGAGAGAAGAAGGCTCTGGAGGTGGAGGTGGAGGAGCTGAGAGGCCAGGCGGAGGCTTGGGACTCGGGCACGAAGAGGCTGGAGGCAGAGGATGCGGAGCTGCACAGCCACTTCCTGCTCTGGGCGCAGCGGAGGGAGGAGCTGGAGGCCAGGTGGGGTGGGCACGGCCTCTGCCTCCCAGGGGCCTCAGCGTCCTCATCCACAAAAGGGACCCCTTCCTTGGCAGCCTTGTCTCAGGGAGTGGGGGTGACAGGCTGCCCCCAGGCTCCCTCCTGGCTGAGCCATCACCCCGATACCCACCCAGCACCCGCCCAGTGCCTACCTCAGCAAACCCACCACCCAGGCTCAGGAGAGGGGGCGCCCCAGGCAGGTACCACCCACCTCGTCCAGGCAAGTCCACTGAGGCCCAGGCAGAGCCCCACCACCGGCCAGGAACTGGGGTCTTGGTGTGGGTGCAACCCTGTGGACTCACAAGTACAGGCCTCCAGGGTGACCCTGGGCTTGGAGGGAGCTGCAGGTAGCCCCCTGCCCCCTGGTCCCTGCGCCGACCTCATGCCTCTGCCCCGGGGGGACCTCAGCCAAGGGCGTCTGCAGCAGCTGGAAGAGAAGGTCTCGGGGTTCAAGAAGGAGCTGGCGTCGGTCCAGAGGGTGCTGACCACCGCCCAGCTACAGAGGGACTTTCTGGAGAGCGAGAGGGCAGCCCTGCAGAGCACCCTGACCCGGGTAGGCCTCTGGGCCCTCTCCTCCTACCTCCACGAGCTTCCCTGCCCCCAGGCCACCCTGTCACCTCTCCGGGCTGCAGCCTCAGGGCCCTGTGGGGGCTCCTCTGCCGTCCACCCAGACCTCCAGCTTGTGCACCTCCAGGATGGGGGGCCTCACTCCCTCCCCGGCACCAACAGCTCTGCCTGTGATCCTGAAAGTCCCGTCTGGGGTCCCCTCAGGGTGACCGCTGTCCTCCCCTCCCCCAGGCCGAGTCCAGCAACGCCGACCTGGAGCTGCTCGTGACCCGGCTGAAGTCAGAGGGGGCGCAGCAGAGGGATGCCCTGGCCCAGATGGCCGCCCTGACCGAGGGCTTGGCACAGGACAAAGGTGCCCTGACCCGCCAGGTCCTGCAGGTGAGAGGGGGGCCCGGGGGGCTGTGGGACTCAGTCCCCGCTCTAGTCCCTGAGCCCAGAACCTTCCTTGCACCCGCCACCCCCCGTCTTTTCCGTTCTCGGGTGGAGTGCAGGTTTGGGGGAGAGGGGCCCACACAGGGCCAGGGAGCCTGACCAGGGAGCCTGACTGGCCTGGCCTGCGGGAGGGAACGTCACACCCACAGGGGCAGGCAGGGAGGTGTGGTCAGCTCATGGGGTGCGGGGGCCCAGGGCATGGCGTGGATGCTGACCCCTCCCACCCCCACCCCGGGCAGCTGCAACAGGAGGGGGACCAGCTGCGGGAGCAGGAGCGGGCGCTGAGGCAGGAGCAGGTGGGCACCCAGGAGCACCTGGTGCGGGCTGAGCAGCGGCTGGAGCAGCTGGAGGGGCAGGTGGGCCAGGTGAGAATTTTGCAAGGGTTTCTGGCTCCACCCCCCCACCCCCACCCCCACAGGGCAATCACTTCCTCTTGGGATGTGGACCTGCAAGGTCACGGGTCACCTTACCAGGTCTTGCTGGCTGGGCTTTCAAACTGCAGTGCTGCCTGACCCCCGCTGTGTGCAAAGGGCAGGGCCCTCATTGGGACGTGGAGGACGGGGAGGCTGTGCAAGGAAGGCCCTGGACCTCGTGCCTGTCCCCGGTGCCCAGGGGCAGAGTCTGCCCTCAGCAGGGGTCCAAGGCCCAGGGATCTCCCACTTGGGCTGGCGGGGTGGGGGACACAGGGCCTCACTGCTCCCTGCCCTCTGACTTGCTCGCTCTCCGAACCGCCCCCACCTTCCATTGCTGTGAGTCCTATGTTGGGGGTGGGGGCGTCACACTGAAGGAGCTGTGCTATTTTCTGGGCTCCAGTGGCATCCGGACTCTGTGACCCCTGTCACCTCTGGGTCTCCGCGCAGCCTCTCCCGGTTTCTCAGACTCAGTCCCGTCCCTTTTTCGGTCATCGGTGTCTGCACGTTTAGTTCCAGCATTAGAGTCATCTCGCCGCCGTGAGGCAGGACAACTGCACGCGCCCGTGTAGCCGCCACTGAGGCCCAAATGTGGACCCCAGCCCAGCGGGCCCCGCCCCCACGTCCTCGGACTCTCCCTGCCCTGCAGTCGCGGCTCTGCCACGGCCAGCACTGCGGTCACCTGCTTCCCTGCTTCAGATCCCTCGTCGGCGTCAGCGGGGCTGCGGCACAGGCGCCTCCGTGCCCAGCCTGCCTCTCAGTGTCTCTGCGCGTCATCGTGTCCACAGGTGGATCAAGAGCGTGTCCTTTTCACGCACAGTGACATTCCCTCCTGGGAACGAGCCGCATTCGCGTCCCCGTCCCATGTGGCAGGACGTCTGGGCGTTTCTGGTTTGGGGCCGTCGAGTGGGCCAGCAGCAGCGAGGGGGGCCTCCTTCCTGCAGTCCCAGCTCCGGAAGGGGGTCCCCAGTTCACCCCCAGGGAGGTGTTCTCTGTGGGCGTTTGTAGATGCCCTCGGGGATCCCCGGTGTTCCCTCCCACCCCTGCTCTGCTGAGAGGCGTTCTTATTTTATTCATGAGTGGGTTTGAGTTCTGTCCAAGCTCTTTCTGTGTCTATTCACATGACCACATCATTATTCTCCTTCTGCTCATGTGGGGCATTATAGCATTAACATTGTAAGGTCGATCCGACCTGGCATCCTTGAGATAAACCCTACCTGCTCAGAAGTTGACAGATATTTTATAAATTTATTGATTGAATTTGATACTATTTTTTAAGATTTATTTTTTTAAAAATTTATTCATTATGCTATTACAGTTGTCCCATTTCCCCCCCCCTTTACTCCCTTCAGCCCTGCACACCTGCTCCCACCCACGTTCCCTGCCTTTAGTTCATGTCCATGTGTCCACCTATAAGTTCCTTGGCTTCTCCATTTCCCACACTATTCTTGCCCTCCCCCTGTCTATTTTCTACCTACCATCTATGGTACTTGTTCTCTGTACCTTTTCCTCATTTCTCCCCCTCCCACTCCCCTGTTGCTGACCCTCCATGTGATCTCCATTTCTGTGGTTCTGTTCCTGTTCTAGTTGTTTGCTTAGTTTGCTTTTGCTTTTGTTTTAGGTGTGGTTGTTAATAACTGAGTTTGCTGTCATTTTACTGTTCATATGTTTTCTCTTCTTTTTCTTAGATAAGTCCCTTTAACATTTCATATAATAAGGGCTTGGTGATGATGAACTCCTTGAACTTGACCTTATCTGAGAGGCACTTTACCTGCCCTTCCATTCTAAATGAAAGCTTTGCTGGATAGAGCAATCTTGGATGTAGGTCCTTGCCTTTCATGACTTGGAATACTTCTTTCCAGCCCCTTCTTGCCTGTAAGGGCTCTTTTGAGAAATCAGCTGACAGTCTGATGGGAACTCCTCTGTAGGTGACTGTCTCTCTTTCTCTTGCTGCTTTTAAGATTCTCTCCATATCCTTCATCTTGGGTAATGTAATGATGATGTGCCTTGGTATGTTCCTCCTTGGGTCCAACTTCTCTGAGACTCTGAGCTTCCTGGACTTCCTGGAAATCTATTTCCTTTGCCAGACTGGGGAAGTTCTCCTTTATTATTTGTTCAAATAAGTTTTCCACTTGTTGCTGTTCCTCTTCTCCTTCTGGTACCCCTATAATTCGGATGTTGGAACGTTTAAGGATGTCCTGGAGGTTCCTAAGCCTCTCCTCATTTTTTTTGAATTCTTGTTTCTTCATTCTTTTCTGGTTGGATGTTTCTTTATTCCTTCTGGTCCACACCGTTTATCTGAGTCCCAGTTTCCTTCCCATCGCTATTGGTTCCCTGTACATTTTCCTTTATTTCACTGAGCATAGCCTTCATCTTTTCATCTAATTTGCAGCCAAATTCAATCAGTCCTGTGAGCATCCTGATTACCAGTGTTTTGAAGTGTGCCTCTGATAGGTTGCCTATCTCTTCATCACTCAGTTGTATTTTTTCTGGAGTTTTGATCTGTTCTTTCCTTTGGGCCATTTTTTTGGGTTGTTTTTTTTTTGATGCACCTATTACGTAGCAAGGGGTGGAGCCTTAGGTCTTCGATGGGGTGGGGCAACTATATCACAGCGTTGTGACGCTGTATGTGGGGGAAGTTTCTGAGAGGGAACAATGTCGCTTGCTCAGCTCTCTGCCCACTTTCAGTCACTTCCCCGGCTGCCCACAAGCAAACTGGGCCCTTCTGGTGCTGATTCCCCTGGTGCGTGGGTTTGTGTACGTTCTAGGACCCAGCGGGTCTCTCCAGTGAACTCTCCTGTGAGGCTGGGAGTTTCTCCCACTGCTGCCTCAACCCCACAGGTGTTTATAGCCACAGGTTTTGAGGCTTTATTTCCCTGAGCTGGAGCCCTGGGTTGTGCAGCCTGTTTCTCTCTCCAGCTGTTTCTCCCGGTTCATCCGCACACAGATGTGGGACCCCCCAGTCCACAATCTGCCACCTGGCCGGGCCCTCCAGCTCCCACCTTGCTGTGAATCCTCTCTGCCTGGCCTGTCTTCGCCTCTCCTCCTGGTCTGGATGAATATTTCTTCTCTAACTTCTTGGTTGTTGGACTTCCATACAGTTTGATTTTCTGTCAGTTCTGGTTGTTTTGTTTTTAAATTGTTGTTGTCCATTTGGTTGCGCGAGGAGGCACAGTGTGTCTACCTACACCTCCATCTTGGCCAGAAGTCTTGATACTAATCTTTGAGAGATTTTACTTATTTATTTTTAGAGAAAGAGTGAAGGGAGGGAGAAAGAGAGGAAGAGAGACATCGATGTGTGGTCACCTCTCATGCACCCCCTACTCAGACGGGGCCTGCAACCCAGGCACGTGCCCTGACTGGGAATCGAACCAGTGACACTCTGGTTTGCAGCCCACGCTCAATCCACTGAGCCACACCAGCCAGGGCTTGATACTATTTTTGAAGGATCTTTGCATGTATATTCATGAGTGATACTGGTCTGTCGTTTTATTTTCTCGTAATTTTTTTGTCAGATTTGGAGTCAGGGCTTCATAAAGTAGGTTGGGGAACTCTGTTTCCTGGAAGTGTCTGTAAAGGGAGCTGTATCCTCCTAAATGTTGGTAGAATTCACTAGTGGCACTGTTCGGATCTCAATGCCCTCTGCGAGGAAAACTGCAGAAGTGAATTCAGTTTAACAGATACGGGCCTTCGGGTTTCCCGCTCGCTTGCGGCTCTTTCTTCTGCTGCGTGGTCCCTGGGCCCCTCGGTGGCCCTGGTGTCTGTGGCCTTGGCAGAGACCTTGCAGGGTACTGTGCAGACCCGCTACCCGCCCTAGGCAGGAGGGGTGGTCTTCAGCAGCCTACCCCGCACCGTTACCAGGAGCAGGAAGCTCTGGTCCTTACGCCGGAAGGACGTTTTGCAGGGTGTAGAACCCCGGGGCAGGTATCATCTTTTGGAGCGAGTTGCTGGATTCGTCCCACCAGGCTCGGACTGTCCCTGCCGCTGTTTGGGGGTCAAGCATCGGCCTTGTCACTCACTTAGACACAACGTCTGCGGTTTTCTTGGCCCCTCTGATTTTTAAAGATATTTTCTCTTATTTTAGTAGTCAAAAACTTAGTGTTAAGATATATCTATGAGACATTTTCTTTGCATTTACCTTTTTAGGGTATTGTGGCTCATTTTTAATCTAAGGCTTGACGTATTCTATTAGATTTGCAAAATTCCTACCCAGTGTCTGTTCAAATACCCTCCCTCCTCTCCCTCTGAGACTGATCATGCAGGTGACGGGCCCTGTCCTGTGCACCTGTCACACTCTTTTCTGTGTGTCCATCCTTTTGTCTCCTCCTGCTTCAGTCTGAGTACACTGTTTTGTCTGCTTTCCAGATCGTTAGTGTTCTATCCTGTCCCATGTGCCATTGAGACATTGTATTTGTAAGTCACACGGTTTCTGTTTGTTTCTGGTTCAGTGGTGAAACCACACCTTGCCATCCGCCTTCCCGAACGTGTATTGGCTCATAGCTGTTAGAGTGTGTCCGTCAGCCCCAAGGAGGCGAGGGCTGCCTGTGCTCGTTTGATGTTTGTTTGCCCTGTGACCTTATCCAACAATGCGCCTGGCAAACTGGTCAGATGTCAAACGGCACGCACGTGAACACCGCAGAAACGGTTTGACGGGAGCTGCTCCCCCGAGAGGGTTTGCGCTGGGCTCTGACGGGCGGCAGGGGTGGACGGCCGCCTGCTCTGAGACGGACGGCTGCCCTGCCCCAGTCCCCCAGGACACAGCTGGAAACCTAGGGCCCAGCGGGGCCCTTCCTCCCCTGCAGTGGCTCTGAACCTGAGCTTCTAGACCCTGAGGCCACAATACTCTCCTCGGCTTCTCCATTTCTCAGCGAAAATGTTGAACTCAGCACAGGCTCTGAAGAGGGACAAGACCCAGAGTAGGGGCTTGTTCCTCTTCCCCTTCTCTCCGAGGTCTCAGCTCCTTCCGTCCCAGCTGGCCTGGCAGCTCGCAGGGCCTTGGTCAGCCTCCATGATGGGTTCGGTCCAGATCTGTGTGACGTGCTGGTCTGGAGCAGCCCGGTCCTCTGTCAGCTTCCGCTGCCATTTCTGTGCGGTGTTTGCTGTGCCCGGACACCTGTGGCCCTGCCTGGGTGGCTGTGCAGGCTGGCAGCTGGGCATGCCCAGTGCTGCTACTCTGCTGTCATGGCCACTGGCGTGGAGGCCCCCTCTGCTGGGACAGCGCACGAGCACCCTGAGGTCCCGTGTGTCCCATACCCACTCTCTTCCACCTTTTCCTCCACACCAGGTTGCAGGGAAAACACTTCTTCTGAAGTCCTTTCCCTGAAGAGGTCCTGCCCTCTCTCTCCCTCTCTCTCCCTCTGTGCTGGTCACCACCTCCCACCCCTGCTTTAGGTCACTTGTGAGAAACAGGCCCTGGAGGAGCAGCTGGCCCAGAGCCTGCAGGATCGAGAAGCCCAGATGGACACTCTGCAGAGGACCCTGCAGGAGAAGGAGGCTTGGTCTGAGGAGCGGGCCCAGCTGCTGGCCAAGCAGGAGGCCTTGGAGAGGCAGGGCCAGCTCACAGCTGAAGAGGCAGCTGGTCTCAGGTACCCAGTGGCCTGCAGGCTGGGCACACCCTCTGTCCACATGGCTTTGCCCTCGGAGGATCGGCAGGGGGCGGGTGGGCCAGGTGTCCGCCAGGGAGAGAGGCTGTGGGTGAGGGGCACATCTAGAACAGGGGGGGCTGTTGAGAGCCCTGGGGTGGCCTTCCTGGGCCAGGTAGCAACTAGTGGGGGGAACAGGTAGAATTTCTTGTGCGTGGACATGAGAAGTTCAGGGTACATATGGCTTCAGGCAAGGCTGGATTCAGGTGTTTCCACAGTGCCACCAGGAACCTGCCTCTGCCTCTCTGGTTTGCAGGCTCAGGTTAGAGGGGGCCAGGGCCCACCCCCAGCAGACACAGAGTGCCCCTTCCCCACAGGGCCCGAGAGCCGAAGCCTTTGACCATCTTGAGCTACTTCATGTCCCTGAACCAGTCCTGGGAGTCATGGGGCTCACATTGGCCGGCAGGGGTCACATGTCCATTCCTGGCATTGGCATGGGGGATGCCAGCCCCAGGCAACCACAGGGCCGAGAGCAGGGACAGAGTGAGCTCCAGTCACTCCAGTGACCACGGGGCCACTTCCAGCAGATGTGGAATGGGCACGTCAGGTCACACCAAGGGTGCCCTGCTGGCTGCCGCCTGTGAGCTGTGCTGGTCCCGTGGCCTCTGGACAGGCAGACACCGATAGCCTTCTGGACCTCGTGGGCCCGTCTCAGGAGCATCTGAGTGCTTCTGTAGAAAAGATGTCCTCCTAGAATTCTAGAATCTGGGGGCCTGAAATCGTCTCCGCAAAACAACAGCTTCTGGGAAGTCCAAACAGGAAACCTGGCTAAGGCTGCTGCGGGTTGTCGGGAGTGGAGGGGTCCTGGAGCCCTGCCCGTCACTGCCCCCAGGCCCACCGTGCTGGGAGAGCATGGTGGGGGTCCTTCCTATCCTGCCATCATCCTCCCTCTGGGTCAGGGGCCCTGGCCAGCGCTTTTGGGAAACCCAGGATCCTCCCCTGACTTAGCCCCGACCACTGGACCCAGAACCCCTGCGCATGGTCACACACCTGCCAAACGGCATTTCAGGGTGACCAGTCTGAGCTTCTGGTGACGGGGCTGTTTAGGACCTGCCCTGAAATCGTGGCTGCCTGGCCCCCGTGGTGCATGTCCATCCCGATGGGCCCGGAAGGTCTGGCTTCCGCCATTCCCGGAGTTCCCAGAGCATGTGGGCCGCCAGCTTCCTGCAAGGTTGGCCTGACTTGGGAGGACCCCAGGCCCAAGGTCCTCCAGGACCCACCCCAGGCCCTGGGGACACGCCCTCAAGTTCATAGGGTGCCAGCATGCTGCTCAGCCAGGGACATGGACTCGGGTCCACCTGCACCCCACACACTCACCCAGGCTGGTCTCGGGGGGCTGAGCTGCCCTCAGGCTCCAGTGGAGGGAGAGACTGGACATGTCTTTAGCCTCCTGGCCTCCGGGTGCTGACTCCTTGTGGCACAGGGGTCTCTCCCAGAGGGGACCTAGAGGTGGGGACAGCAGTCCAGGCAGAGAGGGTGGGGAGCACGTGGGTGCTGACCGGGTGGGGACAGGATGGAGGACTGGGATATCAGAGAAGTGAACCTTCTGGGCTCTACGGATATCAGGGGCCTGGAAGGTGTGACGTGCCTGACCCCCTGCAGAGGTGGCAGCGCTGTGCTGGGAGGGGAGACCGCACAGGGCCTGCACCCGCTCTGACCCACTGACTCACGTGGGCTGCGTGCCAGTGTTTCCGTGTTCGTGCGGGCACTCGTGTTCGGTGTCCGTGCTGTGCCCGTGCGTACGCCGCTGGCAGAGCAGGGCACCGCTAACCACTCGCCCACTGGCTGGCCAGTGCTGACGGGCTGGCTGTCAGAATTCCAGCCAGAGACGGGGCTGCTGTCAGGTGCCATCCCCGTCCCAGGGTTTCTCTGAGTTGCACACTTGTGCACAGGCGTTCCCTGCCCGTGACAGAGCCACACGTGTGCGGTTCTGCCCCCGCTTCCAGAGAAGCTGTTACATGACAGGGGAATGAGAAGAGCGTGTCCTCATCCTGCTCACGACCAACACACATGCCTTGATTTCTAAAACACTGTGCTGTCCACTGGCACCCTAACCGAAGGCGGTCATACAGCCACAGTGCACCCCTGTCTGCACGCTGCTGGTCCGCTGTGTTCCTAAGGACCAAGCGCCGGGCGGCTTGGCTGCTGGCGCGAGGACAGGCACGCGTCAGCTCTGAGTCCCCTCCCCAGGGAGGCGGCCCTCGCACCCCAGCCGACCCTGCAGGGCATCATGATCTCAGTCTCCGGGCAACTCTAGCTCACGGTTGTGACTTTTAAACTCCCTGAGCAGTAATAAGGTTGAGCACGTCCAACCTTAGTAGGACTTGCTGGACGTCCTTAGTAGGACAAGTAGGGGTGTTGACCGTGGGTGGGGTTTTGTGGGTAACGGTCGTTTTTCTCACTTTCCTGGAGGGTCAGCTGACTCTCTGTCGTTACTGGTAGGAGCTTTTTATATATGGTGGCTACAGACTCTGTGTGTCCAGGGAGGAGTTTCCCTTCCAGCCTGTGCCCTGTTTCTCAAGTCGGTTGGTGGGCTCTTTTCTACACGAAAGCCGCCCCCGCCCCGCCTCTGTGTGTGCTCAGGTCCATCAGCTCTGCGTCCCTGTCTTCTGGGTTTGGCGTCTTTCCCAAGGTTATAAAACACCCTTCTGTGTGTTTTCTGCTACTTTTATAGTTCTGAGTTCTTTCGTGGTTTTTACATTTAACTTTTAATCCACCTGACACGTTTTTGCGTAGGGTCCAGGTGGTCTTTACAGATTTAACATGAAGATGTCCTCTGTGTACCCTCTGTCTACCTGCCTGGCCCTGGCGGGCAGGTGACGGGCCCACCATCCGACCATTCCCCACAGGGCCCAGCGGGACACGCTGGCGAGCAGCCTCCTGGAGGCCCAACAGCGGGCAGAGCAGCTGGAGGGAGAGGCCCAGAGCGCCCAGCACGCCCGGCAGGCCCTGCAAGGTGCACCCGCAGCTTCGGCCTCTCCCCAAGCGTCCCAGAAGGGCTCCTTCCGAGGAGCTCAGTCGCACTGCCCGCCCCCCGGGAGGAGCCCCTGGACCTCGGGCCTGGAGCTCCGGGGGCTGAACGGCCCTGCCGCTGTTCTCCCTGAGGGGCGGTGCTGCCCAGCCTGTTTCCCACCCTGGCCCGAGGCTTAGCCTTGGGTCAGCGCGTCGGCCCTGCCCCGTCCCTGAGCTCCCGCCCCTGCTCAGCCCACCCCACCCCGTGCTCCCTGTGCGGCCTCCCGGGCCCCTGGGCCCGGCCTCCGCCAGGACGCATGCCCTGCAGTGGGGCTCTGTCCCTGCAGCTCGCACAGTGTCCTCAGAGCAGGTGGCTGTCACTCCACAGAGGGTCCACCCAGAAAGGCTACGGAGGGTTCCAGGGCGTGGGGCCCTTTGGCCGATCCCAGATGCATCCGTCACTTTGCAGCAGAACTGGAGCGGCTGAGAGGCGCCTGGGAGGCCCGGGAGGCGAAGCTGGAGCGGGACGTGGGGCGGCTGCGGAGGCAGGTGGCACAGCAGGAGCGGGGAGCGAGGCTGGCCCTGCAGAGCCAGGCGCGGGCCCACCACGAGGACCTCGCACGGCTCCAGAGAGAGGAGGTCCGTTTCCCTGGGCCACTGCTGCTGCCACTCCCAGGAGCCTTCCATGCCCGGAGACTGCGGACCCTCGGGCAAGGGGTCCTAGGGAAGCAGCCAGCAGGCAGAGGTGCAGGGCCACACTGAGGCGGGGCCCAGAGGAGGTCAGCTGGGCCGAGAGGGTCTAGGGTCTAGGGTCACAGGGCTGAGCCAGGGTGGCCAGTCCCCTCCCTCACAGGAGGGACCAGCCTCAGCACTGGCTGGCCTGGCCGCACTCGGAGGGCATCACCGAGAGGAGCTTTGTCACTCTTCCAGCCGTCCCCTGGCCACAGGCCCCTCCAAGCCTCACTTGACACATCCTCGTGTCTCGTGCATGGCAGTGGCACTTGGTCCACTGGGAAGCGCAGGAAGGCCCGTGCACTGTCAGCTCGGGTCAGACAGAGGAGTGGGGGTGGGGCCCGACAGCCACTCCCAGCTCTGGCCTCAGCAACACTGTGAGAGGAGGGCATGCGCGGGCGGCACAGGACAATCCCTGGGGACTTCCCTGCCCTGGCGCCCCCCGATCCAGGTCTCATGCAGGACCACAGGCACCTGCTGTCCTCATGGCCTGTCCCTTTGTCTCGGCCCAGGAGGCCCTGCGTCTGTCTCTGATGGAGGAGAGGGAGGGAGCGGCTCTCGAGTTGGAGCAGGAGAAGCAGCTGGTGGCAAAGACTGTGGCCAAGAGGGAGGCTCTGGAGAAGCAGATTCGCAGCCTGAAGCACGAGCAGGATGAGCACCTCCTCCAGCTGGAGCGTGAGACGCAACAGGTGACGGGGGAGACTAGGCATCGTCGCCCTCCATCCACTCCACCGGGCCTTCCTGACCCAGAAAGAGGGCGTGGGGGCAGCCTCCCCAGGTCACCACTGTCGGAGTCAGCTGTCCATCCACAGCAGGCCTGGGGGAGGATGTGCACCCACCCACCCACCCACCCACCCATCCAGTCACCCATCCAGTCTCCCACCCACCCACCCACCCATCCAGTCTCCCACCCACCCACCCATCCAGTCACCCACCCACCCACATGACTACCCACCTACCACTCGACCACCCATGTATGTAACTACGCATTTGCAGGCATCTGCTCCTTCGTTCAAACAGCCTTCCCTCAGCCCCCACACCCAGCTGTCCATTCATACCCACGAGTCACCCAGTCGAACCACTTGCCCCTCGGTCCGTCCCCTGGCTACTGGGGTGCAGACACTGGACATGTCAAAGTCACCCCGTGGGTCCAGGCTCCTGCAGTTCACCGCGACCCCGGGAAGCTCTCACTAGTAAACACATCCATGTGCTGGCACACACGGTGACAGAACTCCGAGGTTGGCACAAATCACACACCCACGGAGGGGTGACAGGAGCAGGAGTGACCCTGGCCTGTGGCCAGACTCCCTGCATTTCTCGCTGGGTTCTCACAACTCCGAGCTGCGTGCTCTCGTCGGCCCCTCTTACAGGGGAGAAAAGGCAGGTTCTCGCGTGACGCCGGCCTTGCCGTGGGCTGCCCAGTGCCCACCGCCCCGGGGCCGGTGCCATTAGCTGCCACGCTCGTCTGCTTTCTGAGCAGGAGGAGGAAGAGGATACTCAGCTGTGCAGCACTCGGGGGGCGGGGGGGGGGTAAGGGAGGACCAGAAGTCGCCTGGCGGTGGGGGTGCATTTAGGGGAGGCCAGGGGTGGCGCCAAGGTCTGTGTAGAGCCCCTCAGTTCATCGCTCCTCAGAATGACTCACAGAACTCAAGAAGGTGCTACCCACATGGTGCTAGCGTCCTTGTAAAGGACACAGTCGAGTCCCGCCCAGTGAGGAGACACATGAGGCGCAGTCTCTGCCGCTGGAACTGGGGCCTGTCTCCCCCTGGACCATCAGTGTGCACCGGGTTTTTACTGGGGTCCTCACATGGCTGTGATTGATGGCATCCAGACCCCATGCCCTCCCAGAGGCCGGGGCAGCTCAGCAGCCCACACGGCCCCACTGCGCCCATGCATGGTGGGCGGGCCAAAGCCACCCTCCCCAGACCGTGTCAGCCCAGCGTCCGTCACCTCACGTCCCGGGGCCCCGGGGTGACAACAACACCTGGGCAGGCCCCAGGGTCCAAAGGCTCCTCCCAGGACCAAGCCACAGACCAACTCTTTACTACAAGACAGGGTGACCTGGGTCGGCCCCCCCACACCTTCGTGTTCAGGGCAGGCCCACTCTGTCGCAGCGGCCCAGAGTCCCTGGTGCCGGACCGGGACGGCTCTGCTGGCCCCCGTCAGTGCCTCTGGGCGGTCCCCAGGGCGTCACTGTTTAGAGCAGTGCTGAGGCTGCCTCCCCTGGGCCAGGGGCCCCCAGAGCGGCACCTGTGGCTTTGACAGTCACCGCCACCTCCCTCCCACCTTCCGCAGCCCTCGGGGGGCTCGGGGCTCTCACTGGCACCCCTCACCCTCAGTGACGCAGCATTTCCAGAGGTGCCGATTCCTTAGTGTGCCCCACTCGTTCTCTGGGAGAAGCTGAGCTGAAGGGGGTGGGAGGCTCTGTGGAGCCCCTGAGGGGTGCCTGACAGCAGTGGGGGAGGGTGCCCGGTGCGGGGAGCTGCCTGACTGCAGGCTCAAAGGCTGGGCCATGCTGGATGGGGCAACGGGCTCCCCCGACCCCCTCAGGATATGGCTGTGTCTGGGGTGCTGCCCCTCCAGAGTGGGTGGGGAGCCGGGCGCACACTGTGTCCCACCAGGCCCTGTCTCAGAAAGAAGCAGAAAGGAGCCTGCTGCAAGGGCAGCTCTGCAGGGCTGAGCGGGAGCTGGAGCGGGTGCAGCAGGAGGCTCGTTGCCAGCAGGAGCAGGCTGAGGTGAGCGCCGGGCTCCCTGCCACCGGCACTGGCCTGGCCTGGCCAGACCCGCCCGGTCCCGGGATACCCCCAGCCTCAGTTCTCCGGGGTGTCTCCAGGTCTCCTGCTGGGAGGGGGCACTGTCTTCCTCAACAGGAAGGAAAGGCCAGCACTGGGGACCCCACCAGAACAGGGAGGGCCTGGGCCGCACAGAAGCCTGAAGCAGAGGGGACCAAACCCAGGCCAAGGCCCCGGCCCCCAGCCCCGCTGGCCCCAGCCAGCCTGTTGGAGTGTAACTGCAGGGGACCTTGCTCACCGGTGGGGCCCCTTCAAGAGAGAAATTGAACCCGGGGGGGGGGGCAGCATCCACCTGAGGCAGGCCCTCCTTGCCAGGACACCCCCCCTTCGTGGAGAATCCCACAGGGCCTGGGGAGAGACCCTGAGGGGTAGCCGCCTGCCCTCAACTGGTGGACAGAGGCCGCTGCAGGCTACCAGCCAGGGTCACTGGAGCTGCGACCCTCTTCAGGGGCTTGTGTCTGGGGCAAGGCAGGGGGTAGTAACTAGGACTGTGGGGCCCCATGTCCCCACCCCTTCGGAAGTGGGCCATGCGGAGGCAAGTGGCCAGAGCAGGGTGACAGGATGCAGGAACAGGGGGCCCAGGGTGCTGCCTGCAGGTGGGCTCAGACAGCTGTCCTGGGGTCTGGCCCTGGGCAGGCACCAGCTGCAGGTGTCCCCCAGGGATTGGCCGCACCGTGCTGGGAGGTCCACCGCTGGGGGCCATAGCCACACCTGCAGCCACACCCACGTGGCCTCGAGGGCCAGCCCATCTCCTCGGCTGCTGTCCCTGTCCCTCCAGCCATCACCTCCATGCTGCTCTTTCACTGTTAACCCTGAGGTCCCAGTTCACCTGGTCCCTGGCGTGTTCCCACCCCCAAGGGCAGAGCCAGCTGCACCCTAGTGCTGAGTGAGTGACTCGGGGGTGAAGGAGAGAGCTGACAGGCAGAAGCAAGAAACCATAGGATGTGGGGGGCTCCTCCTGTGCCCCACAAGCCCGGAAGGGCAAAGACCCAGACCCAAGCTCCTGGGTGCAAACGCCACCCCTGCCCAGCTGCAAGAGCCTAAGTCCAGCCTCACTTGAGGGCAGGGCCTCTTTCCGTTTGCTGGACAGCCTGGCTCCTGCCCCAAGCCACTTGGCCCAGTGGGCCCGGCAACCAGGTTTCAGGCAGGAGAGGGGTCCGTGCTGGAGGACCCTGCCCTGGGCTGGCTGCCTTGGACCCCAGAGGGAAGGCACGGGCTCAGTCCCTCCCCACAGGGCTCCCCTCTGGGGCCTCCTCCAGCCCTGGCATGGGCGACCCAGGCAGTGGCCAGGACAAGACCCAGGCCCGGCCCTGGCACCCCCTGGCCTGGCACCATGCGGTGGGCGGCCCCTTGATCACTCAGTGGCCTGATGCTGCGCCCCCCCCCCCAACCAGGTCACAGTGAGCACCGCAGCTGCAGAGCTGAGGGCCCTGCAGGCACAGTTCGAGGAGGCCATCTCGGCCCATCAGACAGAGGCCGCGGCTCTGCTCAGGAGCCTCCGGGAGGTGTCGGCAGAGCGGGGTATCGCAGGCAGAGAGGTAAGGGGGTGCCAGGAGCAGGGAGAAGGCAGGTGTTACCTGCGGGTGCGGGGAAGCTGGACCGTTGCCCTACAGCCCTAGGCATGGGCCCCTGGGACTGACGGGAGCAGGGAGAGGCCACCTGGAGGTACCTGGGGCCAAGGGCCAGGGAAAGTGCAGGGGGTCCTGACACAGGCCCCAGGCACCCCAGGATGGTGTCCGGGGTGAGGACAGTCTTGGGCAGGGTGACAGGAGAGGCCCTAGCTAGACCAGGTGGAGCTGGGCAGGCAGGCAGAGTGGGGAGGTGTCCCTGAGGCAAGTTCAAAGGGACTTGGGGTAGCTGGGGGAGGGGAGGGAGGGGAGAGGGCAGAGGGGCATGGGAGCTGAGCTGGGGGAGGGAGAGCGGCGCCCAGGTGGGGCCTGCAGGGACCAGGCGGCTCTCGCACCCTGGGCAACGCGCCAGAGCTGGCAGGCGGAGCTGACCCGCTCACACAGCACACGCCCGGCGGCCAAGGAGGAGGGAGGAGAGGGGCTCGTGCCCCCCCACCCGGCACTGGGGGCAGGAGGGGTGGACGGAGGAAGAGAGCGTGATTTAACATGACAGGCTGTTTACTTTGGCCCCCAAAGAGAAAGGTCTCCTTTCAACAGATTTCAAAGTCAGGCCGGTCAGCGACCACACGGGGAAGCAAAATGAGATTTTGAAACTGGGGGCCGCAGGGGGAGGAGCTGGGAGGCTCACAAGTTCAGGTTCTCGGAGAGGGGCCCCCAGAAAGGGAGTGGGGGGCAGAGAGCCGGGGAGTGAGGGGCAAGAGGAGCACAGAAGCGCCCTTGCTGGCGCCAGGCTGGCCAGAGTCGCCATGGAAACGGCAACATTTTCACAGCCCTTAAACTGGAGGCACATCCAGGCCTCTGGCTGAGTCCACACATGTGTGCGTGAGTGCACACCACGCACCCACGCACGGCTCACACACGCACATCCCACATACTCATGCACACACATTCTTGCCGACATGAAGACCACATGCCCCCATGCACACACGGTGCACAAAAGTGGCCACACACATGCAAATGCATGTGGACCCCATGAAGTTCACATGTGTGTGTGCAACAGGCAACACATGTACCTCCAGACATGGTGGCACACGGGTGCAGTATTGCCTGCGTGTTCACACATAACATGCACACAGATGCATGGCCACATGCTCAACCTTGCGGCGCACACACACACTCACACCAAGCACATGTGTGTGCTCTCGTGTGCCTACACATGGACGTGCCACACACAGGCCAGGGCCCCTTGACACCCCTCCCCTCCTCCGCGCAGAGCTCTCAGCCAACCCCCCTACAGAAGATTTCAAAAGAGGCTGTTTATACAATTTCTAGTAAAGAAATAATTATTATAATCACATTAAGCTATTTGGCTGTAAAATTCCTGTAAAAGGGATGGTTGTTCTCAGGCCCAGGGCGGTGGGTGGGGGTGGGGGGAGGGGCCGAGTTTGTTTTGCTTGTTTTCATCTCCCTGTCCTGGGAACTGAAAACAGCTTCTTTTGTGACGGATCGGCCCTTTCCCTGGTCCTTGACCTTCTGGGTGGGTTTCTGCTGAGCTCAGCGGAAAATGCTCTGCACGGCTTGTGGCTCCCACATGTGGGGGGTGGGGGGGAGTGCAGTGGGGGCGCTGGCCCTTCCCAAAAACAGAACAACAAGAACAGCGGGCTGACGCGGGAGCCAGGCCGGCCGGGGGCCTGGACAATGTCCCGCTGCAGCAGCCAGCAAACTGGCACCGGGACGCGGCTCCGAGTTCCCGTGGCCTTCCCGCTCTGGTGCGCCCCCTCCGGCTGCCTCGGCCTCCCCTGGGGACACGCAAGTGGGAACAGAGCCTTCTCCAGAGTGTCCTTGTCAGGGCCACAGCCAGCCCGGGAGGCAGGAGGCCAGGGGCCCTGGCTGCGCCCTGGGGAGCGCCCCCCCCAGCCTGGGCACTGAGGGCCGGGCTGCCCTCTGTCTGTACTCTCCTCCGATGCCCCCTGCAGGGGCTGAGCCCAGAGTGAGTGGGCGCCCTGACCCCCACCCACATTTCAGTGTCAGCAGCCTCTGCCTGAAAGCCCCCAGTGTCCGGTGCCCTGGTTCCAGGGGCCGTGTCCCGCGCTGGGCCCAGAGCTGGTCTGGGGGCAGAGGACTCACACCTGCAGCCTCCCGTCCGCCCTGGGTCAGCTCCCAGGGGTGCAGGCTGGGCCGGTTCGGGAGGCCCACACTTCCGGGCTTCGTGCCAAGCACATGTGACAGCAGGAACCCCCAGCCCAAGCCACTGGACGGCCCAGCCTGAGTGGGCCCTGGTGGCAACAGAGGACTCCAGGGACACCAGAGACCCGCCCTCCCTGCCAGCTCCTATCCCAGGAGGGGACCAGGGCACGCCACCATGCACCGGGTGGACAGGGCCGAGTGCTGTGCCGTCACTGAAGGAGGGGAGTGCACACCAGGGCCCAGTGGGGGGGGACCATCAGGCAGTGGTGACCGGACCTGGGTGGGGACAGTGCAGACCTGTGGGTGGAGCCATGTCCCACACAGGCCCTGCTGACCAGTGGCCAGCAACTCTGGGGCCCAGGCTGGGAGCACAGGGCAGGACCGGGGCCAGGAGAGGTCTGGTGTCCCCAACCTGGGCTCCGGCACTGGCCGTGGTGAGCTGCTCTGCAGCCTCAGTGGCAGTGGGAGAGTTGACCTCAGGCTGGCCAGGCCGGGTTGTCCACAGACCAGAGCCCAAGGCCGCAGCTGCCTGACCCCTCGTTCCTCACCCCCTCCCCATACTGGCCCCGGTGCCTGCAGCTGCCTGTCCCTCTCCCAGGCCGAGCAGCTGCGGGAGCAGCTCAGGGAGGCCCGGGAGGAGCTGGCCACGCTGCGCAGGGAGCTGCAGGGCATGGAGGACAGCCGCGAGGGGCTTCGTCGGACGGCTGAGGAGGCCCGCCGGGCGCTGAGTGCCGAGGCCCTTGCGAAGGACGCGCTGCAGAGGTCTGGTGCTGAGCTGAGGGCCGCCGTGCGCAGGGCGGAGCGGGAGAAGGCCAGGTAGGGCAACCGCCACACAAGGGGCTGTGTCCTCCTGCCCTGCGGCTCTACCCCACCCCCAGGCCCCGGGAGGACAGAGGTGCGCCCCCGAGCGGGGCGGAAGGCCGCAGGCAGACACCCCCAGCAGACCCAGGGTGCCGCTGCCCATCCAAAGGGGTGGCCACGGGAGGGGGGCTGGGACCCAGAAAGGCCTGTCCCTGCCCTCGGGGAGCTCCCGTCCAGCAGGCCACACCCTGGAGGGCTAGAGGGAGGTGGGGTAGGGGTAGGGGCTGGAGAGAGAGGAGCCAGGGCTGCTGGGCACTGGGACCCACTGTACCCAAAGGGGACAGGCAGCCCCAAGGAGGCTGGGCTTTGGGACACAAGGTGTGTCTCGCTAGAATGAGGAGGAAGCCCCGCTGGGCAGCCTGATCTGTGACCATGGGAGACGCCAGCAGCCCCGGGTGGCCCCTGACCCCTAGCCAGTGACACCCTGCTCAGGTTTCAGCGGTCCAAAGAAGAGAAGGAGCAAGAGCTGCTGGTCCTGGAGGCGGCCCAGGCTGCAGCCCAGAAGGAGGCCAGCCAGCTGCAGGACCGACTGCAGGAGGCGGAGCGGGCCGGGGCTGATGCCCGCCAGGAGCTGCAGGAGCTGGGCAGACAGGTGAGCGGCACCGGGGCGCAGCTCCTCCGGCCCCGCCGCCAGGGCACCCTGGGCGGCTCAGACTCACGATCCCTGGGTGGGGGGGTCTGCCCGTAGGGGGCAGATGACAAGCCTCAAACCGCGTAGCCCAAAAACCCTTCTGAGGCCCGTGAACTCCGAGGGTCAGGACTGCAGGCTGAGGACACAGAGCACAGCTGGGCTCTGCCCCACCACGGGGCTGGATGGCGGGCCGGGCTCACCCAGAGCTGCCTCAGTCACACAACTGGTGGCTGGGGCTCGGCTGGTTTCGAGCTCCGAGCTCCATGGGGTCCCGGCCTGGGGAGGATGTGCCAGGTGTCTGTGGAGTCTGGCAGAGGGCCAAAGTCAAGGGCGCCGCACGGACCTGTGTGCAGAGCCGGACTGAACCTGAGTGTGGGGAACTGGCGGAGAGGGAGGCTTCTTCCCAGGACACGAGAGCAGAGGCAGGGGTGCAGGGGCTGCCTGGCCCCCATCAGTGGCCCCGCCCCCTCCAGGGGAAGGTGCTGGAGGCTGAGAACCGGCAGAAGGGCCGGGAGGTACACCAGCTGCAGGACCGGTGTGCATGGGATAGGTGGACCGAGTTCTGAGTCCAGGGACAGGCAGGGCCCCGAAAAGGCCAACTCGTGAGCTCTAGGACTCTGAGCTCACTCCCACACCCACGCCTGCCCACGTGTCTGCACACCTCAGCCCGTGAGCCCCCCCATGCCTTCACACACAGCCCCAGGCAGCTTGAAAGACCCTCTGTTCAGTCACAGGCCCCGCCCCCGGGTTCTGCTTGCTGCCAGGCTCGGCTGCACGAGGCTGGTGGCCCCAGAAGCCCCCCTGCCCACAGCCTGAGCAGGCCTCCCTGGGCCTCAGCCTGCATGGGACACCCTGGTTCAGACCCAACGCCATGCCCAAGGGGCCGTTGCCAAGCACCCGCCGCGCCCAAAAACATGGGTTCACCTCCCCTGGCCAATGTGACCCCCTCATGACCTCACAGCCCCTCACCTCCAGTTGTGAATGGGGTCCTTATACAGCGGCCACCCAGGGAGGGCAATGCGTAGGCCCCCTGCCCTGCCCAGCGGCGCCAGACCTCCTGCCCCGGGGCTGACAGGCGGGAGCACCGTGGGCTCGAAGCTGGGGCCCAGCTGCCCCTCCCCCCAGCCCCTGCACTTCTCCAGGGGTGGGGGGTCCCCATCCATTGCCCTGGCCACTCACCTCGTGTGAGTGGAGGGCTGGGGACACAGGCCCCGCCCGGGGTCTGCAGCGGCGGACACGTGGCCTGCGTGGAAGTGAAGGGACCTCTTCACTCAGCAGAGGGACGGGAGGGTGGGGGTCAGGGCGGCCCCTCTGCCCTCACACCCAGGTGCGGGCTGACGACATTCCGTGTGTCCACGCCGTCACCCACTGGGAAGCCTGTGGTGGGGTGTCCGGCACCCTGAGGTTCCCCAGCCCTGGTCTCAGGGTGACATTGACCTAGGTTATGCCACCCCAGGCCCTGAGCAGACAGGCAAGCTGGGGCTGCAGCCCTGTCTGGCCCCAGTTTTCGTGAGGCCGCCAGTGTGGCTGTGCTGCCCACCAGCGTGTGCTCCGTGGTCCTGGGCAGCCCTTCCCCACTGGGGCTCAGGTACCCCCATTGCCAAACATGGGCTGGGAAGCAGGCCCTAGGTCCCCCTGCGCCAAGAAGGGGCTGAGGCTTTGGGGCCCCTTGTGCGCAGCCTCCACCTGAGCCTTCACGGCCTGGCCACAGGTCCTGAGGCTGCAGCGGAAGCTGGCAGAGGTGGAGGCTGGAGCGGAGGCCCAGGCGAAGCAGATGGAGGCACGCCTCCTCGAGAGCCGGGGGGCCGAGCAGGCCCTCCGGGCCGAGCTGCGCATCACCAGCAGGAAGCTGCAGCAGGCCAGTGGCGTGGCCGAGGGCCTCCAGGCTCGCCTGGACGGGGCCTGCCACCGGGTCCACAGCCTGGAGCAGGAGCTGGCCCGGGCCGAGGGCGCTGGGCAGGACACACAGGGCCAGCTGGACCAGCTGTGGGCCACCCTCTGCCGCGAGCTGGGCCTCCGAGCACAGAGCCCCTGCACCCGCCCCGGGCGGCCCGGCTCCCCCCGCAAAGGTCAGTGTCCTCAGCAGCTTCAGGGGCTCCTCTCCCGGCTCCGCCACCCTCCTGGGCCACCCTCACCCCTCCCTGGGCCTCACAGGCTGCACAGGGAGGGCCTGGACACTGGACCCCCCAGTGCCCTGTGGGTGGGGACGGGACACCTGCATGTGTCGCCGAGTGTGCCCCACGTCCCCTCAGCTCTCGCTGTCCTACAGGCCTGGGCGGCTCCCAGGGTCACACTGGGCAGCACAGTGGCAGCCCCCCTGCCCGGCCCCGCTCACCACCTCGATGGCCCCCGCCTGCCCTGGGGCAGCACAGCCCGGAGGTGGACGTGGCCGCCGTGCAGCAGGCCCTGCGGGACCTGAGGCAGCAGCTGCGGGACGCCCGGCGGGAGCGGGTATGTGGGGCGGGAGGCCCTGCCCTGTCCGCCTGTCTGCCTGTCCTGCATCTGCTGAGACCCAGGCAGGTCCCTGAAGGTTGCTAGGCCCCTCGGGGCCCAGACCATCCTTTGTGTGAGGAGCACTGAAGTCCCTCAAAGCCCAATGGCCCCAAGCGGGCTGTGCCCAGCAGCAGAGGCCATGGAGCAGGCCCCTCAGGGTCACACTGGGCCCAGGGCTGGGCCTTCCCCACCCCTGCGTGCAGCTCCTAGAAGGGTGGGCTGGGCCACCTGCAGAGCGACCCCGCTGACCCCTCACCTGAGACCAACCTCCCGGTAGCTGCTCGCATGTTCTCCCCATCCCACCACCTCAGGGCTCCCCCAGAGGCACCGGCCTATGGCCAGGTGGCCTTTCGGACTTGGCCCACGGTCCTCCCTCCCCCAATGCCAGCCCCAGGGGGCAGGGCCCAAACCCACTCAGCCCCAGGTCGTGGCCCGGGTTCAGTCCCTGAAAGTCACCTTGACCCATAGGCTATGAATCAGTACCTGCCACTGCCACCCTGTTTCCCCCACTCTAGGTCCACACCCCGAATCTGGACACATGGGCCCCCTCCGGCCCTTCCACACCCCTCCAGGACCTCCCCTGAGTTTCTGTGGGTTGCCCACCAGACCCCCAAAGCCTCTCACATGACACCTCTGCCCTGCACTCACCCTGGCAGCCTGTTGACCTTGTCCTTCTCCCAGGACACCTGGCGCTCCCAGGTGGCCAGCCTGAGCAGCTGGTTGAGGGCGGAGCAGAGCGAGCGGGCCCGAGCCCAGAGCCGAGTGGGGCAGCTGCTCAGGGCGCTGGCCCAGGCAGAGGAAGGTGAGGTCCCTTCCCCACCTTCTCCGGGGATTCCAGGGAAACACCCAGACCAGCACCCCATCAAGTTGGGGGGACACACTGCCCCAGAGACCATGAAGGGTCCTCCTGCCACGCCAGCCTCCTGCCCTTCCCACCCAGGGCCTTGGCACTGGCCGAGCCCACCCTTGGAGCCTTCTTCCCACCCAGTAACAAGGCCCACCCGCCTGCATCACCTCAGAGAGGCCCCCTGCTCTGCTGGCCACCCCCACCGCATTTCTGTCCCCGTCCCTGTTAGTGGTTCACACAGGACCCGACTCTACAGAGGGAAGGATGCGGGGGGGAGGAGCCTGGAGTTGGGTCAGAGGACAGGCCCCTGACTGGCCCCAGGCACCTGGAGTTCAGAGGGAGGAAGGAGTCCGCTGGGAGCCTCAGCCCCCATCCTCTCCGTGCCATGCACTCGGTTTCCTGGCAGGTGCGGTGGGAGGGGATGACCCCCTGCCCCTAGACCTGGGAGCCAGGTGGCCACCCCGCTCACCCCACAGGCTGGCGCCAGGCAGAGGAGGAGGCAGGCGGTGCCCAGGCCACAAGGGCCCTGCAGGAGGAGGCACTGCAGAGGCTGGAGGCGGAGCACCTGGCGAGTGTGCGGTCTTTGAGCCAGGAGAGGAGGCGGCTCCAGGTGGGGGCCCCACACCCCAGGGCTGGGAGGGGAGAGGGCAGTCTCAGGTGCCTGTGGGCGGGTGGCCTCCAGGGGCACTGGGTCTCTCCCTGTCTTTGAAGTGGTCCTAGCCCTTATTTTACAGGTTGGGGAAACTGAGTCCTGGGCAGAGCGACTTGGTCTGGAGGCAGAGCCAGTGAGGGGCAGACTCCTGGTCTCCTTCTGTGGGGTCCCACCTCTGCTGCCGAGGGGCCGCTTTTGACCCTGGGTCCCTCACATGAGGAAGGAGGTGGCGCAGCACCAACTCACCCAACGTCCCCAGTGTGGGCTCTGGGCTGCGAAGGTGGTTTGGGGTCTGCGCTTTTCAGGTGAGAAGTTCGGGCCCAGAGAGGAGCTGGCCCAGCCCAGGCCTGGGAGGCTCAGGCTCCCGAGGACCTCGGTGGCATGGAGGACAGTGTGCTTGGGGCCGGGAGCCCTGGCCTTCGGGGGGCGTTGGGGCCCCACACCAGGAAGCTGAGGCTGAGGCGGCAGCCAAGTGAGGCCTCTGCTCTCTGCCCTGGAATGCCGGGGGCTGCAGGTCAGCCCTGCCCAGGGCCCCGAGAGTGACTTGTGAGGCGAAAGGCCACTTCTGTTCAAGACCCTTGGGGCCGAAGCTGCTGGGGCGCTGGGCCGGTGTGGCGGGGGCAGCAGGACTGATGAGGCGTGGACCCGAGGAACAGGGGAGGCAGGGCCGGGCCGTGTTCCATGTTCCACGTGTGTTTGGGTATGTGCCCTCCATGCACGTTTGAAAATGAAGTGGAACCACACCGGTCCCGTCAGCCCTGGCAAACATGACGTTCAGATGCTCCGCACTGGCTCTGTCTCCCGAACGGACCCGCGTCAGAGCACCGGGCGGGGCTCCCCCACGGCCACAGGTCCTGGCAGCAACTGTCTCCTCTTCCCGAGGGTGTTCCCCCTGTGGGCTTCGACGGCCTGCTGCTGTTCAGAACTCAGAGTGTCTCACTGCTCAAGCTTTTCCAGGTCCAGGGGCCTCCGTGCCCGGTGCCTGTGTGGGTCCTGAGCCCCATGTTACCTGATGCGGCATGGCCCACCACCTACCCTTTCTGACCTGCCATCCACCTCCCACCAGCCTGGCTGCGTTTCCACTCCACCTCAATGCTTGCCTCTCCCGGGGGAACTTGTTCCTCTTACAGCTGTCGTGGACATTCATTCTGCCCCTCTGCTTTGAACTCTCCCTCATGGCCTCCATTTGTCCTCGATGCAGGTCTTTTGCTCTCCCCTTCCCTCTAGTGCCCACATCCTGTCCTCGACCCTTTCCCTGGTCTGGGGGGCAGGGGATGTTACAGAGGCGAACTCGGCAGCAAAGTCATGCTGGGCTCAGGGACCCCTTCCCGTGCCCTGGCCTCCCCCGGGTGCGGGGTCTCTGCACCTGTGTCCTGGGGGCTCCCGGGCCATGCACCCACCTTCCCCGCCTCGTTCTGCTCAGTGCTGGCCAGTCCACGCAGAGCCGGGCCCAAGGCTGCATTTGGTGCGTTCCCACTCAGCCGTGGGGGGCCGAGGGAGCCCCCGACTTGTGCGCCCCCAGCCCTGCAGGGTGGGGGTCCCACATGGTGGCTCGTTCTCTCTTGGGTCCTCCCCTGGGGCTGGAAGAGACCCATACGGTTCACTCAGGGTGTGGCAGGGTCCAGCGTCCTGTGGTCCTGGGACCAAAGTCCCGTTTCCCAGCCATCAGCCAAGGACGGAACAGCTTCTAGAAGTTTCTCCCAGTCCCCGCTGGGCCTCTGCATAGGCCCTCCCTCGGAGCCTTCAGCCCAGACCTCGTGTGTCGCTTGGCCCCCCTGGCTGCTCTCCCGTTGGTCAGTCGCCAGCCTTCGCCACATCTTCAAACCCTGTTTCCACACGATGTGACACCACCCCAGGGTGGCCTTGCGGCCGTGGTCATGGCCCCCATGTGACTGCCGACTACCCGGGCCCAGCGGTGGGTGGAACACAGTAGATGAACCCTGGTGCAGGCGTCAAGAGGGTGCCAGGGGAGCCCCGTCCCTGAAGAGGGGCCCGGCCGCGCTCAGATTCCAGGCTGTTGGTTCGCCCGCGGACCCTGGTCTCAGCCCATTCTGGAAACGGGCGGGTGCAGCAGGTTACTCGCCAAGTGGGGGCCCCCCTCTCACTTCTGAAATTTGGAACATCGCCTCAGTGCCCGCTCGAGCCGGCCGCACCACTCGGGCCTGCACTCAGTGAGCCTGCTCTGCGGCAGCGCCTGGTCTCAGCCCACCGAAGAGGAAAGACCACTTTCCTCCCCGTGCTTCCCCGTCCACTTGTCCTGGAGTTCACAGCAGCCCAGCTCGGCTCTCCGGCCTGTCCTCCTTACTGACCTTGAACTTCCCCCTCCCAGGCTCAGTGCCACGGACCCGTGTTTAGCTGCACTTGAGTTTTCCTCTCCTAACAGCCTGCCCGCAGGCTCCCACCCGCTCCCACCTGGAGAATGTCGGTCAGCCTTTCCCGACACTCACTCCATTCTCTCCCGGTGCCAGACCCTCGGCTCGGATTCCTCAGATGGTCTCCGTCTCTTGGACCACAGTTCATTGCCCCTTATGTCGTGTTTCTCTCCTCTGCACATCTTCAAAGAAGGAGAGGATCCCTCGGGGGCTCCGTGGGACCCTGGGCCTGAAATATCAGGCCCAGACGAAAGGCAGAGAGAAGTTCTGGTCAGGGCAGTGGTGGCAGTGGGGAGCCAGCTGCACTGTTCCCCGAATGAGGTGGGAGAGGGCCGCCTTGATTCTCGTTCCCAGGGGCCTCCCCTCCACATCCGGCAGCCCCTCCAGCCTGGCCCTTAAGCCAGGGCCCCAGGGCACTGGTGGTTCCCACTTGGGTTCTTCACCCATGGGTGCTGTGGGCACTTTTGGGTGTTGTTCAGATCTCCTGTACCCATTCTCATTTTTCTGCTTGATTGAGAATTTATTCAATCTTTTAGTGAAGTGTGTACACTAGAATCTATCAGTATTATGTCAAATTTTTCTAGAATTCTGGCAATTACCATTTCTTTTATTTGTAGGCCAGTTTGTTCTGACTGCTCCTCCTCTCCCAGAAGCCCTGCTCTCCAGCTCCAGGGGAAGTTACCCCGAGTGTTGTGACCTGCTGGCCACTGCAGTGGGCGTGGGGGGCAGGTGGACCCTCGCCTGGGTCTCCAGCAGCCCCAGGCCCTTTGGACACACCCCAAACCCAGGCGGACCTGTGTGGCCGAGGCGCTGCAGGGCCCTCCCCGTGCCGTGAGCCAGAGCAAGGTCTGCACGCAGCACGTCCGCGGACCGGGCTTCTCTCTGTTCCACATAAGCCAATGTGTTTGTCAAGAGAAAGCTAATTAAAAACATATTTTTCTAATTAAATGGTAGGCTGTGCTATGCAAACAGTAAGATTCTTGTTTGAGAGCAAAGCCCTCCCGTCTCTGGGGGTTCAGTAGATCAACAGTGCAGAGGGAGCCCGAGTGTGAGGACCCAGCCCTCCATCCCCGCCCCCGCCCCTGACCCTGACACGGAGCCAGGGCACGGTGACCTCCTGGCACCTGGACCTGCCCCAGTGCCAGCCCCGCCCCGCCCCCACCCCTCCTGACAACGCTCCCCCAGGCCCAGACGGAACTCAGTCCGGGTTCTGGAAGCAAAGCCAGGGAGCCTTTGGCCTCCTGGGCACAAGTCCACGATCTGTCTCTGTGCCGCTTTGGGGTGTCATCTGCATCAGCTTCTTTTGTTAAGATTATCTTCTCTTCGCTAAATGAATCCGTGAGGCATCTTTTTCTATCACCTGGAATAATCCAAATAGCCTAAGAGTTAAGCGTTTTAAAGGATGAACTTACCTGCTGTCCCCACCCTCCCGCCCTCTGAAACCCGGGTTCACTCCTCTCCGGCTTTGTCCCCTTTCAGCTGTCTCTGGCTGGCGCCTGGCATGGGTCAGTTGTTGGCCCCTGGCCGCCGCCCACCTTGACTTGTTCAGCGCGCGTGAGTCTGCCATCCCCGTGCTCACGTCTGCGGTTAGAGCTGCAGTTAGGTGTGCGCCGGTCCGGGTTGTGCGGGTTTTGTCTGCTTCTCCGAGTCCAGCGTGCCGGCAGTCCGTCTCTCCTCCCGTCTTTCAGAGAACCAGCCTCCGTCTCTTCTCTCGGTTTCCTCTCGTTCATTCCTCCAGCTGCCATCTTCTTTAGCATCCTCTTCGGGTCGTTGTCGTTCTGACTTCCGACAGTGACTAAGCGGTGTGTCTCCGTCTGCACATTCTCTCTCGCTTGAAGTGTCCACGTCCCCTGACTGCAGTTTACTGTGGGAACCGTGGTTTTCCGGTGCGAGTTCTTTTCTTTTCTGCCCGTTTTATAGCAGCTCCGTTTTTATTTCTCCTTTGATTCAAGGGTGGTGGTTGATTCTGTGAGGAAGATTCCACTTTGTGCCTCCCTGTGGCCCAGGCTCTGTGGGTCTCGTGATCGGCTCCCGTCGGAGCCGGGCTGGGCTTCCTGGTTGGCTGGGTGTTTGCCTCTTGCTTTCTTGGTCGGGTTTGGTCCCTGTGTTTGGAGCGAGACTGGCCAAGCCGACTGCCGAGTGTACAGGGAAGAATGGAGGGTCATAACTGATTAGACACCCACGTGGTCGCGGCAGCACAGGCTGCACAGAGGGGCCGCTTACCCGCACCAGGCCCCGGGCCCCCCCGTCTGGGCCAAGTGAGGGACTCCAAGCCCCTTCCCTCCGAGCAGTCCCTGAGGTCCCCACAACGTCCGCCAGCACTCTGGTCCTCCCTGCGAAGCCATCTCTTCTCTCCCTCTGCCCTGATGTCCACGTGGTGGGGGCCCCTGCCCCTCCCTCCTCCAGCCTCCAAAGCCCCCTGGTTCTGCAACACTGTCCCCAATTCAGTGACTCCTGAGAACCCCTCAACACTGAACCCTGAACCTTCACCCCCACCTACTTTTCTGTCAGGTGAGTGGGTCTGGGACCATTCAGCAGCCCATGCCTGGGAGGCCCCACCACGGCCCCTCCAGGCTCTAAGTCCCACACCACGCCGCTAGAGTCCAGCCACTCTGTCCGACATCAGACCCCACTGAACCGGAGGCACTGGCCCCCTCTCCCACGGAACATGTGGGAGATCCCAGCTGGAGACTTGCCCACCTCTCAAAGCCGTGCTGGGTCCCAAGCCAACCCCAGGTTTCCCACAATGGAGCCTGTGTAGAACTCACAGGAGATCGCCAGGGACCCCCGAGGGGTGGCTAGAGGCCCGGGGGCAAGAAGGCTCTGAGCAGGGGGTGACGGGGCGGGGCCACTGGTGTGGGTGGTGTTGGTGTGGGGCCCAGAGCCATCCATGGGGCTCAGGGCTGAGCAGGGCTCGGGGCGGGGGTCCAGGGCTGGGGCAGCAGGGCACAGCCCTGAGGCCGGGGAGTGTGTGGTGTTGGGGGGGGTGCTGTGTGGGGCCCGAGCCTGACAGGCTCCAAGGGCTTAGAGGGACTCTGGCCTTTGTCCCAAGGCTAGAGGCAGGGAGGGGCACCAGGTGTGTCTTCGAGGCCACTCGGGCCACAGCACAGAACTGGGGCCCCCAAGGCCGCACCCCAGACGCTGGTCCGTGCACAGCACACGTGGCCAGTCAGGCCGCCCCGCACCCCAGCAACCTGCTGCGGGCCACACACAAACACCCACGCCCTCTCCCCAGGAGCAGCTGGACGCGCTGCACCAGGCCCTGGACGAGAGCAGGACACACAGCCAGGGCCAGACCCAGAGGAGTCAGCTGCTGGGGGACCAGGTCTCGGGCCTGGAGCGCAGGTGCCAGGCGGCAGGTGAGAGCCCCAGGCGGCAGGCCCCGCCCCTTCACAGAATCATCCCCAGGGCGTGAGGGGGGTCCCAGTGTTCAGGCCCCGCCCAAGGCCCCGCCCACAGAACAGGAACGGAGGAGGGTTCCCTGCCCCATGTGACCCTCTCCCCGTCGGAGGGGGCTGCCTGCAGGGGGAGCCCAGGACGCTTCGCACACACTGGGTGTGGACACGGACTCTGATGGGGGGTCCCTAGAGAGGGGTCGGGGTCCCATGCCAGGCTGAAGTCCTGCATGTGTGTCCTGCTGCCCGGGAGGCCCGGCAGGTGGTGGCCCAGAGCCTCTGTGAGCACTCCTGGGCCACGTCTGAGCGGAGGGTCGCAGGCTGTCCCCCAGGGCCGGGGTCCAGAGCAGAGTTGGGGCCCAGACCGGGGAGAGGCTCAGGGACGAGCACCTGCCAAAGGGTCAGACGCCCGCACAGGTGCCATCCCTCCCCCGTGGGCACTGGCCCTGGGCGGGCTCACCTGTGCAGAGGGAGCCAGGCATCTGCCACACCCAGCGGTTCCAGGCAGCGGTGGCCAGCTGCTCAGAGCAGGCGGGGGAGGCTGTGTTAAGTGTCGCCCCCAAAGACATTGCAGGGGCCCCTTCAGGTCCAGGGGATCCCTGGGCTTGTCATTGCGCCACCTGCTCACCAAGCCCTGTGAAGACTGGCGCCCTGGTGGGGCGGGCTCGTCCGGTCTGGGCAGTGCGGCCCAAGGGCTCCGCCTCACTGGCCGGCGGTGTGAGTGCCTGGCGCGCTCGGACTCTGAGCAGAAAGGTGCCAACAGGGCGCACGGGCAGCAGGGAGGGGAGGAAGGGATGGGCAGGGCCCTGGGAGAGGTGCAGTCCACACGGCTGGGCAGGAGGGCGCTATTCAGTCGTGTCAGGGGCAGAGGCCGGACCAGCGGCAGCCGGGGCCCCAGGGACAGGTTGGGGGTGATGGCTGCCTGTGCACTGACCACGTGTGCCCCCAGGGAGCAGGGCAGCCCCCGGTGAGGGGCGTGCTGGGCCTGGGCCCTCCAGGAGAGTCTGTCCCCAGTCCCAGGCAGGCCCTGGCCACCAGGTCCACACCACCCAGCTGTGGGAGACTCAGGGACAGGAGGGCTTTCCAGAGGGGAGGGGCCAAGTCGGGGTGGGGGCAGGGACCCTGGGGACAAGGTTGGGGTCTGGATGGGGGCAGAGTCCCGTAGGTCAGAACAGTCACTGGACAGCCCCCAGTACACAGCAGGCCACCTGCCCGTCCAGAAAGGAGGGTGGCCAGCAGGACACAGTCACCAGAACCCCCTCACTCCTGCTGGAGGGCAGGCCCAGCGCTGAGTTCGGGAACCCCAGTGGGGGCAGGCAGGCTAATGAGCTCCAGGAGGTCAGCTGTGGGGGCTGCAAACCCATAAACCCTGTTCTGGGGTCTCAGGAGGGGAAGCTCGGCCACGGCTGCGTGTGTGCTTTGGACTCATGTTTCCCTGTTTCACACGCGCCGCCAGGACCGTCCTCGGGAACTTCAAGGGGCAGGACTCCCTTTCTCAGCGGAGGGTGTGTTTCTCGCAGTCCCGAGGGAGAAGGGACCCTTGCTCTCGTGTCACTGACTGCCGACCCCACAGTTTCACCCCACATGGCTCTCCCTGAGTCAGGGCCCCGGCGCCCAGCCCCCACGTGGCCCCAGATGTGACCCTGCAGGTAGGAGTGCGGGGCTACGCGCAGCCAGGCCAGGGGCAGAGGGCCTGGGCCCTGCTGCTGCCCAGCTGCTGGCAGGCTGGTGCCCGAAAAGCAGGGGCCGTCCCCAGCAGCACCAGTGTCCGGGGCTCAGTTCCTTCCTCCAAGGGTCTCACTGGAGGGGCAGATGGGGCCCGAGCCTGAGCGCTGTCTCCGGTTAAACCCAGCCCACTCCTCCTGCCCTGTCCCCGGCAAGCGGCGGGTGGGGGGGAGTGGCAAAGAAGGGGGCTCCGCTCAGGCCACTGGCAGCTCTAAGGACAGATGGTGGGGACAGTGACACACAGGTCACTTGATAGGACCAGGTGCTGTGTGCTCAGGGTGGGCCCAGGGTGCTGGGCCCCAGGAGGCGGGGAGGGCAGCTGAGAGGCCCCTGCCAAGATAGCTCTGAAGCAGATGGTGACTTGGCCCCATGTCCTTCAAGGTCAAGGGACCTTGTGAGCCAGGGCAGGGGCCAGAGTGGGAAGAGAGTGAGGAGCCTGGTTGGGCAGGGCTGGGCTGCTCCCCCGTGTGGGGGGGAGGGGGGTGGAATCTCCCCTTTACCGCTGGACAGAACCTCCACCCCCAGAAAAGAACCTGCAGCAGGTAGGAGGCAGCCAGATCCAGCCTGTGGCACCTTCGGGAGCGAGGGTGCTGTTAAAGCGGACGCGAGTCTGCCCTGCAGGCCCTCGGGTGGGACTCTCGCCCAAATGAGGCCCCAGCCCACATGCTGGTCCTGGGCCAGCTGAGGGCGGGATGACAGGATGGCGACCCCCAGGGGGCAGTGAGGTGCCCGAGTTCTCACCCAGGTCTGGCCAGTGGAGCTGCAGCAGGCCCACGCCCAGCAGCCCCGGGAGCTGGCTGACCAGCGCCAGCAAGACCTGGCCAGGGAGGACGAGCCAGGAGCCGACCCACCAGGGGCGGGTCAAGGTGCTGGAGGGGCAGGTGGGGCAGCATCGGAGGCAGACACAGGGGAGGGGTGGGCCGGCCAGCCGAGAGTTTCAGCACTGCTGCCCCCTCCCCCCACTCCCCGCCAAGAGCCTCAGCTCGCTGAGAGGCTGGGCAGGTCTCCAGGACGGGCCACCACCCTCTGCCCCCATCACCGCCTGCAAGGACAGGTGGTGAGGACAGTCCCTTGCTCAGAGATGGTGACGGGCGGACAGGACCCCTGCACCTGTCCGTCAGAGTCAGGGAGGGAGGGAGCGGCATGTGGGGGACAAGGCAGTGACACAATGTGACAGAGCCTTGGGCATGTGGCCAAGGCACACACACATGTGCACACATGTGTAGACATGCAGGCTCCACGCTGCCAGAGACCCCACTGTACTGACAAGGAAACCAAGACCCGGAGGTGACGTCACCGCCCAGTGTCACCCCAAGCTAGTGTCCCTGACCCACCAAACTGTTTATTTCCTTATCACACCACTCGAGTTCATGGCCTGAATGGAAGGGGGTCCCTTGGCCCCCCAGATGGGTGTCCCGGGTGAGGGGTGGGGCTACTCGTCCCTGAGTGTCTGCTCATTTCCGTCCGGAGCACATCAACTCCCAGGGAGACGGGGGCCACCAGCCCTTCCCACTACAGAGCTCTCGGGGCGCTGGCCCAGGACCAGCCACCGGAGCTCTCGCCCGTCCCCAGGTGGCCAGCCAGAAGGAGCAGCTGGACCAGAAAGTGCTGCGGCAGTGACAGGCCCGCCCCCGCCAGGCCTCCCAGCCCGGAAGTGAGCCCTGCTGGCAGCCCCCGGGAGGGCTGCCGGGCCGAGCATATGCACCCTGACCAGCCAGGGCGGAGCACGGCTGGGGACCACGCTCCACAGGCGGGCCTGGTGCCGGCAGAGGAACAAGGCAGCCCGAGCCCATGCCTTCCCCCAGGCGTCTTCTGGTCCCCGACCGCCGAGCTCCCCTGGCTGCAGCTGGACGGCTCCTGTGGGTGCTCCCACAAGCAGCACCCCCAGCCACACCAGGTCTCCACCTGGACGTGCTGATCGGAACAGACCCTGGTGGCCAGGCCCTGCCAGGCCGGCTTCCTCAGCCACAGGCTGCATTCCGTGCCCTCGGCTCTGTAAACACGGGGAAACACGTGGAAAACATTTCCACCAACTGGAGCCAAAAACAGAATGTCCCACGAGGCCCAGCCCCACCTCCCACGTCCAGAGGCTGTAGAACCTTCCGGATCCAGGAACTGCAGGTCTGTCACGGTGGCAGGTGGCTGGAAATGACTCAGTCTTCCCCGTGACTCACCCACTGGCCGGGGAGGCGCAGGGTGTAAAAGTCAGGCTTGCACAGCCTCCCACTCCTAGCCTGTGGCCCGGGGCTGGTCCCTGGGATCGGCCTCAGAGACCAGCCTCAGAGACCAGGCAGCACTGAGGGGTCACCTGCCGGTGGTTTTCCTCATTCCCCCGTTAACGCTGGTCGGAGTGGTTGTTTCCTCGGCCAATGGCCTCCTCTCTTCTGTAAGTGCCTGGCTCAGTACCCAAGGTCCCTGTGGGCCCAGCTACGTCCGGGAACCCTGTCACACCCTCAAGGACGGGGGTGGGAAGGGACACACGCTCAGAAAGCCCCCCATCGTGGTCACAGTGGCCCACCCATGTGGCCGTCTTCTCTTTCGAGATGGACCCAAGCTTGTTTTCTGGTTGGACCAAGAAGTGGAGTGACCGTGTGTTGGAAACCGACAAGACTGACCGCTAGGAAGAGCTTCTTCGACGGTCAGCAGGGCCTTGAGGAGGACTCTGAAGCTCAGCGCAGGAGCAGGGGGGACAGAGGTGGCCCTCGGCAACGGCTGCTCGGGGTAGAGGACAGTCAGGGGGCGCGTGTGTGCGCCCTGATGTTCACCCACCTGTGGCGGCCAGTTGGGGCAAGTAGTAGCCCTGCAGGTGGGCGCACCCCACTCCCGGAGAGTGTTCCCCCAAATGGGGACGGCCAGGGCCTGGAGAAAGGACTCGGGGCCTGGCGTTCGGTGACATGTCCCTGCCGTCCTTCCACACCAGGTGTGCCCTTCCCCCGTGGGCCTTCTGCTGGGGAGGGGGACAGGGTGGGAGGAAGGGACCGGAAACTGGAGACTGGGGTCAGGTCAACGATTTGTCTCTGCATCCCACACCGCCCACTGGCGTCCCGGCGTCACACCTTTGGGACTGAAGCTCCCGGTGCAGAGGGTGGCTGGCAAATGCACAGAAATGAAAGAGGAATCCGCTTCAGACCTGAGAGGGGCCGGACGATTTCCCGATGCCAGCGTGAAAGCCCCCACATTTGACCCTGTACTCCCCGGCAGTTTTGGACCGTCCTCCCCTGTCATGGGACACGTCCAAGGGCCCGAGAGGCGCTGAGACTTCACCTGTCAACTGCGAGTTCAGTGCCTGCCGGAGACGCTGCTTTTGCTGGTGGGGGGGGGCGGGGGGTCCGGTGTGCGGGGGGGGGGGGGGGGGGGATTCCACAGAGACTCTGCCGCTCCCTGCACATGGGGAGGAGCCAAGGGGGCCAGGTGGGAGGTGCTCCACTCACCGGCTGTGCTGGCTGCTGGGTGCTCACCAGGCCCTCCCGCCCCCACCCTGGTGCCCCAGCGGCACCACCAGCCTGACAGTGTAGTGACAGGCGCAGACCCCACCTGCCCCGCTGGGCCCTGGGACCTCTCAACCTCATTCACAGCACCTGGGGCCGGGGATCTGGTTCTTCCTCCATGGAAGGATTGGCTGCTCTGGCAAGAGCCATGCCCCCTTGGCTGCCTCTCGGAGGGAAGGAGAGAGAGTTCGGGGGAGGGTGGTGCAGCCAGGCGTCCAGACCTGCCCCTAGCAACCCCACCCAGAGCCCCCACCTCAACCCTGCAGGAAGCAGCCTCCAGGCCAGGTGAGGTCGCCCACCACCTTCCCTGCAGGGAGCCCCAGGTCCTGGAGCGTCTGGAGGTCAGCTCCGCCAGGGCTCCCCATCTAAACGGCACACACACTCAGACCCTAAATTAAAATGTCACAGGCCCGTGGGGAGGCTCAGGTTTCCTGCCGCAAACGCGAGCCTGCTCGATGGAACCAGCTTGGCTTTGATAAAGGCGGACTTTCCGTGGCCCAGACAAAGGCGCCCTTGAGTCCGGCAGAGCCCGAGCGGGTACATTGCTGAAACTATTTCCTGATAATATTTTTAGCACCTGAAAAAAAAAGGCTTCTTCTCTTTTTTTGCCTGTGGAGTTGTGTTTTTGTGCGTGTGTTGTTGTTGTTTCTGAAATGCAACGTCCACTGTGGAGGGAGGGGAGGGACCCTGTGTCACTGCCCGCCCCACCCCCACCCGCCCTCCTCTGCCAGGCCAGGCTCAGGTCTGCCCAGGGCAAAGGCCGTGGGGGTCATCGGGCTTGGCGGTGGCGGGGTGCTGAACATCTCCCACGCCACCCCCTCGGGGTGCCAGTGAGTAGCCGGGCTCGGAACCTGTGTCTACACGGCCCCTCCAATGCGCCCACAGGAACAGACCCCCCAGGTGCCCAGGGCTGCACTGTCTGGGGCAACAGTGCCCCCTATGGGCCCCCAGGGGGACCCAGGAACAGGCCTTTCCGAGGGTCCACTGAGGCATGTACTCAGCTGAAGGCCAGCAATGCCCAGGAGGACAGGGAGCAGCAGCTGGGCAGGAGGCGGGCAGGTCTAGAAGGGGTCAGAGGTCAGGCCCTGAAGCCCCCACCCTGCTCGGTGCTGTGTGTGTGTATGTGGCGTGAATGTGGACATGCAGGTGAGCTGTGAGGGTGTGAGAGAATGTGTGTGTGAGCAGGTGTGTGGGAATACATGTGTGTGACAGAGCATAGTGTGTCTGCATGTGAGGCGCACAGGTGAGTGTGCACCTGGGTGTGAGCGGATGTGGCCAGTGGGACGAGCCTTCCCTTCCCAGCTGCCCGGGGAGCCTGTCAAACTTGGGTTCTGTCCCCAGCACAGCCCCGAGAGCAGCCGCCATCTCTGACTTCTTCCCTCCACGGAGGGGGCCGTGTGCCGTTCTCGCCCTTGCTGTCCTGCAGCCTCGGGCTCGGGGACCAGGGCCACGTTTATGGGGCACTCACTCTCGAGTGAGGCCCATGCAGCGCAGGCCTCCAGAGGTCCTCACCTGGCCCTGACTGCAGCCTAACGGGACCTGCACACACCTGTGGCCCCAGAGCCAGGCTCCCCAGCAGAGGCCCTCCCACCCATTGTGAAAAGTCATGTCAAGTGCTCCTTGCTCTGACTGTAAACTGACTCGTTGCTCCTTGAGGACGTCTCAGAAAATACAGAAAAACACGAGTACAAACATGAACCCCCAGCCCCTGGGGGCTGCTGGGCCTGTCTTCCTCTCTGCTCATCTCTGGCTGGTGGGGGTGCACCTGTTTCCAGGGGCCCAGGGCTGGGCTTGCAGTCCCCTGGTGTTGCAGAACCCAGGGCTCTGAGAGCAGAGGCGACGGGGTGGGACTGAGGCCGAGGAGTGAGGTCCATTGGTGGGCCTGGGGACCCAGAGACAAACACAAAGACAAACACATGCTCAGAATGATGTCCAAGTTCAGCAGTCCCCGAGCTGGGAGAGGGGCTGGCAGGGCCACTGGCTGGGGACAGGAATCTGCACTGTGAGCTCTGGAGGTCCTACTCCTACCCAGGGGCCCAGTGGCACCAGGCCACTTGCCCCAGTGCCAGAGGGATGGACAGACAGCCACCTGAGGCTGCCCTATGGGGATTCTGCCAAGATCCCCCTGCTGGGAGGCCTCCTGATGCCCAGAACCCACCAGGAAATCTCCAGGGCAGAAACACTTTGTTTAATACCCTGAGGTCCCCCAGACCAGGGGTCATTCCCACATGACACCAGCGGGGAAGCCTCGCCCCTGCACAGGAACCCAAGGTCCCGGGGCTCAGGGCTGGGAGTGGGGGGCAGCGTGGGGCTAGCACAGGCGGGCCTCCAGCCTCTTCTAGAAGGGTCCATCAGGCACTGCTAAGCCAGGGTTGCCCCCCACTGACGACACTCCGCAGCGGGGTGCAAGGGCACCGGAAAAGCCTGCTTGCCAGACCCAACATCTCTGGCAGGCCTTTCTGTCCCCACACTGCTCAGTGGGCAGGACTGTAGGCTCACGAAGGAGGAGGATGGCCCCTGTCCCGGGTGTGCGCCCACGAAGCCCCCACCTCGCTAGGGCTCGGGCCAGGAGAGCCAGGGGGCGCGGGGGCCTCGGGGGGGCGCGGGCTGGGCTCCAAGCCGCTGGGCTCTGGGAGGCGCCCCGGGCGCTGGGTCAGGCTCCGCGAGCCCCCGCGGGCCTGGCGCTTTAAGAGTCGCTGTATTTACATGGCCCCGCCCCAGCCGGTGGCCGCTGCTGGATATTTAAATCCCGGCCCCGGGGCGGGGCCGGCTCCCAACGCGGTCCGGCCCAACGCCTTCGTCCGCTGAGCGGTCCCCGGAGCGCGGCCCGGCGGAGCTCGCGGACGCGGGGCGCGGAGCTACGGAAGGCGCGGCCGCGCCGCCTGCACCCGGCTCGGCCCTGCCCACCGCGGCCTCGCCCCAGCCCGCGGGGACCGCGGGGCCCCGCTCTGTCCCGCTCCGTTCCCACCGCGCCCCGCTCCGTCCCCACTCTGTCCCCGCCGCCGACACCCGGCGATGCCTCCCGGTGCCGCGTGGGCGCTGCTCTTGGCGGCGACCCTGGGGCTCGGGGCGCGCGGAGTGCACGGCGCGGTGGCGCTGGCCGACTTCTACCCGTTCGGCGCGGAGCACGGAGACGCTGTCACCCCCAAGCAGGACGACGGCGGCTCGGGACTGCGGCCGCTCTCCGTGCCTTTCCCGTTCTTCGGCGCCGAGCACTCCGGACTTTACGTGAGTACCCGAGCCCGCGGGCGCCAGGGAGGGCGCTGCGCCCCGCCGCTGCCCGCCGCCCCGACTCCCGCCGCCGCCAGCAACTTGGCACCACGGCGGCCAGGGGTGGAATGAGGACAGCGCTTCCTCCCCCTGCGGCCAAGGCCGGACAGCGGCCGGGGGAGAGGCGCGCCGGGCGGGGGTGCGAGCAGCAGCCCCGCCACCTTGGCGACTGCAGCGCGGAGCGCCCTGCCCCCGGCCCGGCCCGGGTCTGACCAGCCTGGAGCTGGGGCAGCGTGCACTGCGCGGCAGTCGGGTGCCTGGTCTCCAGCTCGGTGGGGGCGTCCAGGCCCCATCCTGGTTCTTTCAGAGCGTAGGCATTGGCCAGTTCGGTCTCCACGCGCCCAGGGCAGACTCTCGCCAAGGAGGGAAAGACATACTGCCGGCATGCACTGTGGGTGGGCCTCGGCACACTGCTCCCCGCCTTCCAGAATCACCCTGAACCCAGGCTGGAAAGGGGCTGGCACGTGGATGTCCTGTCACCTCCCACACCAGGGCCCTGAACACAGCCCAGGCCATTTCCACCATCACCAGCAGACCCCCCCCAGCCCCACGACCGGCACCCCAACCCTGAGTGGCACCCCCCCCGCCCCACACCAGCACTGTCACCTGCTCTGTCTCCCCACGTTCGTCATCATCCCCATCTTGGGCACAACTGTCATCTTTACCTGCCAATGCTCACATGGCCTCTGCCAGCCCCTCACCACCAAAGTCCTCAGCATCTTTGGCTCCCTCTGCGCCCCGCCCCCGAGGTGGCCCGCCCCCGCGGGCAGCTGCGTTTTCGGAGCCCACGCAGAGAGGCCTCCTCACTTAGAAGCGGCATTTGCCGGTGTGGCCGTGGGGGACCGGGGCAGCCGTTCCCTCTGGAGATGCCACCCGCTGGAAGTCCCCGGGGGCCAGGACTGGGCCATTGGGGTGGGACTGACTTCGGAGGTGTGGGGCGAGGGGGGCAGAGCTGTGCTCAGCGTGTGCCAGAGCCGGGGAGGCCCGAACAGCTTGGAAATGAGGAAGCGCGAGCCGCACCACCACCGCCGTAACACAACACTACTTCAGGGTGTCCTTTAAGGACTGGGCCAGGCTCAACGTCCCTACTCACAGTCCCAGGCCCCCTCACCAGCCTCCCCGAAAACACCTGCCCGGCCAAAGCAGCAGGAGAGAGGGCTCTGAAGAGGACAGATCCGCCAGCAAAACAAACGGTTTCGTCAGAAACCAGCGCTCTGCCTGCTAACAAAACCGGTCTCTGTAAGAGCCCCCCTGAAACAGAGACAGCGTTTGGAAAGCACTTGCCCATGTGCACACGGCGAGCCCTCCACCTCACACAGGAGGAGAGACAGCGGGATTCTTCAGGGAGGAAGTCGTGCTCTGGGCTCCCTGAAGACAGTAGCTCCAGGGCTCCGTGCTGGGGCTCCCGCAGGCGAGGCGGGCGGCCTTAGACTCACACCTAGGGCGAGAAGGGAAGGCATTTGTTCTGAAGGGAGTGAGTCCCACGGGCGCCCCCAGCCAAGCTCCCTCAGGTGACTGAGGGGACTGCTAACAAAACAGTGACACCTCACTGCATGCGCTTGGCTGTAGCCTTGTCCAGCAGGCCTCGGGTGGGCCAGCCCTGAGCCCAGGCGCCTGTGTCCAGTCTAGTGGTAATCCTCTATGGGCCGGCCCCACCCCCCTGGCCTCTGTCACCTCAGTCCCCAGCCCAGTGCTTGGCACAGAGCAGGCTTGGTGGGTGGATGATGGATGGACAGGCGCCTGCACCATCTGGCAGGGCCCACTTGTCACACGGCGTGAGGTGAGACGTGACCCTGCTGGGAGACAGGCTCTCTGCGTCTCCATCAGAACAGCACACGGGCTGCCGCCCAGCAAGGACCAGGGCTGTGGGACATGGGGGTGCCCTTCCAGAAGACACCCGCATGGTGCCTCTTCTTGGGTCACAGTGGCTGCAAGGCTCTGAAACCTGCAGAGCATCGTTCTGTTGCTCAGGTCCCGCACTGGCCGGCCCGTGGTCCGGGGAGGGGGTGTTGGGGAAGCGGGGCATCCGCCACCACCACCACCACCACCACCACGGGGCTTCCCCGAAGGTGCTGACACTGCTCGGGGGTGCTGATGGCAGCTGTGTGCTGACCTACGGGACTGGCCGAGGCAGAGCACCCATCCACTCGGGGCAGCAGGGGACTGAGAGGCAGCCGTGCTGCAGAAGCCCCAGGTGTGGCCTTGCCCAGGGTGGGGGCAAGCAGGTGCAAAGGAAGATCCTGGTCTGTCTGTCTCCAAGGCTGTTGGGGTAGTGGCCAAGGTGTGCCTCCAGGGCCCCTCCCACCCGTCACCCCAGGCCTCCCCCAGCCCCTGCCGGCCCCTCGCCTGCGTGTCTCTGACCTTCCTGACCCTCCGTGTCCTTTATGGCCAGTCCCAGCACACAGAGCTGTGAGTGGGATCCAGGTGGGCCATGTGTCCTGTGGAGGCAACGTTGATAGTGGATTTGGCGGAGGAACGCTGCCTGCACCCCCACCCCATGCACACTGTTCCCGCCCTGCCTCCTCCAGATCAGGGCGGCCATGGCTAGTCATTTCCTCCACAAGCCTCAGTCTCCCCTCCGTGCGGCAGAGTGCCCCCAGCTGAGCACACCCATGACTCACGTCCAACCCTCCAGAAGCCCGGCCCGAGCCACGGGGACAAGCTGGTGAGAGGCAGGAAGCCGCTCTTCCCTTTCCCGGCTGCAAATGCCTCTGATATTCGGACTGGGTCTGAGAGGCAGTGCTTCTCCCAGTGCCCACCTGCTGTCCCGCCACCCAGGAGGGCACCCCTGCCAGCACCCCTCTCTCCCAGATGAAGGAGCCGCCTCACCCGTCCCAGGTCAGCCTAGAAGTAGCCATCCGCCCAGCTCCAGCATCGCCCAGGGCCATGGACACTGCCAGAGTGGGCCCCAGCGAGGGCCCACTGTGAGGGTGACCCCTGTGAGGCCACCTGGAGCAGGGCAGAAACACAGCCTCGGGCCCTTCCAGTGTACATGAGCCCCAGGACCAGCCTTCTAGCCAGGTGTGCTGGTGCCTGTCCAGGGCCCCACCTGAGAAGCACTGTTACTCCTGATGCACCCACCGGCCTGGTGACCCTGGACACTGACAACCCTGCAGGACTGGCCGGCACAAGCTGCTCCTGCACCCCTGGCTGCCGGGCCGGACTGGGAATCCTTGTGGTCAGACTGATGATCGGGGTGGGGGCGGGGGCCCCAGGACAGAAGCAGCTGGACGAGCCTGGGCCCTGGGGCATCCCCTCCTGTGTGTCGGCGAGCAGGCGGCCCGGTGGAGCCACCCAAGTGGTTGTGTCCCCCCACCCTCTCCACAGGGCCCAGCCTCAGTGCCTCAGCCTCCACAGCCCAGTTTTTTGCCAAGTAGGCTGAGCTACCTGTTAACCACCAATGTGTGCACCCTCGGAGCTCTGAGGGGACCCCACACGCTGCACGCACGGCGACAGTCGGTGCCACACTGTCCTCCAGGTTAGGCCAGGGGCTTGTCCAGGACAAGACACAGCCCTGGGTCCTGGAACACAGTCTGCTGCCTGCTCAGGTCCAGGGACGCATTGGGCACAGGCCAGCGTAGAGACTTGCAGGGGGTAGGGCCTGGGAGGGGGCTGGGTCCCCGAGGAGCAGCCACTGTGGGAGAGGTGAGCCTGCCCAGATGTGAGTGGGGAGCAGGGCGCATCGGCCCCCATGAAAGTATGTGCTTGGCTCAGGCTGCCCGTGGGTGCGGAGGGAGGGCACAGGGCTGCTGCCCACTGGCAGGCACAGCCAGGGCCCTCTGCAGAGTTGGGCTCTGGCCCTAGAGGGGCACCTGGCCAAGGGGTACCGGAGGTGAGGCAAAGAGGTGGCTTTGCCAGGGAGGGGGAGGCAGGAGCCTGCGTCTCCACAAGGCAGGAGAGGGGCCTGTGGAGTGGGTGACAGGACCTGGGAGGGACGGGTGCTCGGACATGCAGGAGAGGCAGCCCCGGTGGGAGGGGCTCAAAGGGCCAGGCTGGGGAGAGGTGGAGGAGCAGGGTGGGGCGCCCATGAGGGGGCCCTGGATGCAGACAGCAGGAAGTGCAGCCCAGGCCCCACAGCCCAGCAGGGCTCCACCTGGGAGGGCAGAGAGGGCCGTTTCCCCAACACCAGCTTCCTCACCACCCCCACCTCACAGCCCACTGGGCACTGGCCCCACTCAGATCCCTGCCCCCAGGAAGCTGGCCTTGGCCCTCCCCATCCTCCTGCAGCCCCAAGGGCGGCTCCCCCAGGACCTCCCGGCCGTGCCCAGCCAAGAGCAGCCTTTCCTTTCCCGGGCTGGGTAAGCATGGGCTCTCGGCCTCCAGGGCCTCGGTGGGCCCTGCCCGTGGGCCCCAGGGTCCCTGCCCACTCGCTGCCCTGTGAGCAGGACTCCTGGTGACTGTGCCTGTGGGAGGGGCCCTGACTACCCAGAAAGCTGCCAGGAAATAAAAGACATGCCTACGTTTCTCAAAACAAACTTATAAAAGGCCTCAGGGGCTTGATTGTTGTATTTTTGGCAGAGAAGTCAAAGCAGGAACCAAGGCCCACCCCTTCTCAGCTCTGATGTTTGCAGAGCTGGGGTGCCGTGGCCACATACGCAGGGTCCCTGGCTCCCCTCCAGGCTGCCTGCTCAGCACAGCCCCCCGCCCAGCACAGTGGCACCAGAGACCCAGGCCCTGGAGCTCTGTCCCTGGGGATCAGCCGGTCGTATTTACACACTTGGGGCAGGGAGGGAGGTCGCCTCCGAGAGACTGTCCAGGATGCTTCCGCTCTTTCCTGGTCTCCAAGTCGGAAACGCCCCCAGCGCAGTCTTGTCCCTTCTCCTGAGCCGCAGGGGCAGCCAGCCAGCCAGTCCTGCAGGAGAGGCCTCAGCCCCTGCTGGCCAGCACCCCACCACCACACCAGGGCAAGGGTAGGCCTCCTTCGTGCCCCCAAGGCCACCGCCATTCGCAGGTTCACTGCAGGGCATCTCCCAACTGACCAGCCACTCTCCTACCCAGATTCTCAGCCTGTTCAGAGGGACAGGATCCTGCTCCCTGACCAGAGGCCTCCTGAATAGGCCCAGGAGGGTGCACCTGCCGCCACCCACCCTGCACTCAGCTCTGTCCCTCACAAGCAGCCTGTATGCAACCCCACCGTGGGCTGTGACACCCAGTGGCACCTTGCTTTTCTCGGCAGCAGGTACTTGGACCCCAGAGAGGTGGCCCCACTGGAGAGGAAGGCAATGGCCAGAGCTGAGCCTGTGGCCTGGGCTAGGGGACCTAGGGCGGGGAGCAGAAGACCTTGTGCACAGCACTGCCCACTCCTGCTCCCTGCTCCAGGGTCTCCCTGCGCTTCTGCAGGCATCCCCTGGGTTGGGTTGGCCTGGACTCAGCCCGCACAGACCGTGGTGTGGGACAGCTCGTCCGGGTGGGGACCCCAACCACAGCCGGGTCCCTGGGAAGAGCATGCGGGCAGGCCCTGACAGTGTGGCAAAGGCGGCCTCTCAGCAGGGGGATGGGTCTGTTCACAGGCTTTGCCCTTTCTCCTTGTCTCCATGTGCAACTTGCGTGTTCCACTAAGTAGAAAAATAACAATAATAAAACTGATATTTTGAGGGAAGTCGCCTTTGCCAGGTGCGTGCAGCTTGATTCCCTGGGTCTGCAGCACCCAGCCCTCCGGTCCAGGCCTTGCCCACTCCCCTCCCCCAGCAGACATTCAGAGTTTTCGGCTGGATAGAGGGCGTCCAAGGCAGTTCCTTCCCGGGTGACAGGCCTGCCAGCAGCCTACTTGCCCAGTGCCTGGCCCCATTGCCTTCTCCGCTGTGGTCCTGGCCCTGCCCTGCCTGGCCCTGGCAGGGGAACAGGGCCGGCTTGTTCTGTCTCCTTCCTGGACCCCTGGGCTCTGGGCCCATGGCCCCTGGGGAAGGCACACAGGAGGGAGGAAGAAGGCCAAGAGCTGGTGGGCAGGCTGGAGAGGCCCCTGCACACACCTGAGAGTTGGACTTGCACTTCAAAGGCAGGAAGGAAACCGGGTCCGTCTGCAGGAGCCACAGCAGGAGCTGGAGCCAGCTGTGGGGGATGTGCCCACAGGAGGGGCAGCGCAGGCAGGTCCTGCCCCAGCAGGTGGTCCACAGCACCTGTGGCCAGCCCCAGGAGCCACCCCCAACCCAGCCGACTAGTCGGGTCAGTGGGAGACAAGCCTGGCTGTGGCTTTGCCTCAGCAGCACACAGCCCTCCCCTCACTGGGCCCATCGGGGGCAGGTCTCAGGAGGGATGTGGAGGCCCTGGGAGATCAGTCCCGGGGAAGGACGACCCTCCCCTGTGGGCACCTGTGAGGGACCCAGACTTTTTTGTCGGTGGCTGCAGTGTGTTCCCACACTAGTGACCCCCCCAAAAGTAGGCGTCTTTGGTAGCCAGTCTGTGCTCTTCCCAGCACAGACCCACCGCCGGATGGTGGAGATCAGAGGGCTCCAACACGCTGTTCATCCCGGGCCCCACAGAGCGTGTGAGCAAGTGAGTGTGGCCACACCAGCCAGCCTGGACTCACAACCCAGGGGGCCGCACAGGTTGGCCACAGTCTGGCCCGTGAGCTGAGAATGCTGTCTATATTCTTAAAGTGCTGCAAAAACAAGAACAAGAAGGGAAAGGAATGTGCGATGGAGACTGTGTGTGGCCCCTGAGCCAGAGAATGTCACTCCCTGGCCCTTCAGGGAAGAGCCTGCTGACCAGACCGGACCATTCTCCACCACCCGCAGTCAGCAAAAAGTCTGGCCTGTCTGGTCCAGGAGAGCACCCCCCAGCCAGGGCGGCCTTTCCACAAGCTTCCCGACCTGGGGCTGCAGCGGGAGGGCTTCTGCCACCCAGACCCTCGTGACTGGACAGCCCATGGAACTGGAGGCTTCGCGGGCACTGGAGTGGGCGAAGAGGCTCCCCTGTGTCACAGAAACAAGGCAACTCCTGCCGCCCGAGCCATGGGCACTGGGCCTCCCACGCTGCGATCAGCCCACCCCAAATGGGGCCTTGGGCCAGTGAGCCGCAGGCCCCTGTAGCTCACACTCAGCTTCCACACGCTCTCCCCATGGGCCCCAGCAGAACCCCAGCTTTAAACAGGGTGTGGCTGCGCCCAGAAGCTCCTCCAGAATCTGCAGAGTTTCTGCAGCAGCTGCAGAGGCCCCGCCCTCTCACCTCTGAACCCGTGGCGCCAATGGCTTCCCAGCGTGGCAGAGCCCAGGCCCAGGCCCGCTCGCACGGCGTGGGCTCCGGTCCCTGCACATCGGGCACACCCTCGCACCCGGTGGGCCGGCGGCTCCTGCGTTTTCTAAAGCAGCCACCCTGGTGAGTGGGCGGTGGCATTGCACTGTGACTTTGGTGGGTGTTTCCCCAACGGTCCCTGCTTACTGGCTGTTCGGGTGTCTTCTTTGGGGAAATGGCTGTTCCTCGGCCCATTTTCGAGTCAGGTTGTTTGGGCTTTCTTGTTAAGTTGTAGGCGTCTTTCGGTGTATCCTGGGTGTTAATCCCTTATTGAACATGTGACTTGCAAGTGTCTCCTCCCATCTGTGGGTTGCTGTAGCTTCCTCTGATGCACAAAACGCTTTTAGTTACGACACACGGCAGTTGGTCTGTCTCCTCTTGTTTCCGTGCCTTTGCTGTCCCAGGAAACCACTGCCGAGGCCGGCGCTGCGCAGCGCCCGTCCTGCTTCCCTGCGGTTGCCCCGTTCCATGCTCTCACGGCCCGTGGCCCCTCGAGTCCCTCTGCACCAGGCGTCGGGCCAGGTCCCACTTCCTGGTTCTGCCCACGCTGCACTGTTTTCCCGCCGCCACCCGTCGCCAGCCGCGTGCCCACGTGTGCGAGGGCTGCTCTCTAGACCCTCTGCTGTCCCCGCAGGCTCTGCCTGGGCGCAGCGCCACCCTGTTCAGGCCGCCGTCGCTCTGTGGCGAGTCCTAAAATCAGGAGCGTGGGTCCCCCAACCCTGCTCTTTTTCAAAGCTCTTTCAGCTGCTCTCCCAATGACGTTTCAAGGCGTGTGTTTTATTTCTGTGGCCACAGTCAGCTTGCTCCTTTGAAGGATGATGCCGGTGTCCCGTGACTCTCATGTCTGCTCCTCCTGCTGGTGGTGTCCTGCCCCCTCGAGTGCCGACGGTGTCAGACGGTGTCTGTCTGGCTGTGTCTGGCTGTGTCTCGGGTTTTGTGTGTGAAGCGTCAGTTACCAGAGTAACTGGAGGACTAAGATGTTGCTGCCATCTGCCTCCAGAGCAGGTCTCCCTCTGCTTCTGCCGGAACTGAGAGGTAGTGCCTGGCAGGAGCCACCTTAACCCAAGGCCCAGGCCTGACGGAGGGTAGAGAGGAGGTCCCCACGGAACTGCTCCCCTAATGCTCCCCCAAACTGGAGGGGGCAGCCCTGGCAGCCCTGGCCGTGGGAGTGGCTTCCTGGGCTCCCACCTCAAGCCAGCCCTGAGCTGTGACAGCCAGCCCTCTCCCATTGTGAGGCCACTCAGATCACTTGGGGAAAGGGCTCTGAGTGCCCGGCCGCTCCAGTCCCCCTGCGCTCCTCGTGGAACCAAGACTCCCTCCCTGGTTCGTTTACCCCTTAGTGCCTTTAGGAGACAGGTGCATTCATCCGCCTTGTTTGCTGGTCCGGGCAACAGCCTGCGTTTGCCCAAGGGGAAGCCCTAAAGGTCTTTTCCACAAGCCCAGTTCTGACCCCAAGCGGCCTGGCCCCGGCTCTCTGATCACTGACTCAGTCCGCCTGCCCAGCACCCGTGAGGCCAGTGCCAGCCCATCTCGGAGCTGAACACCCGGAGCTCAGCCAGCTGGGGCTGCCCCTCCTGACCGCACAGCAAGTGCATGCGGGGTTGGGGCCGGACCCCGCCGTGTCCCGCTGAAAAGGCACTGCTCCTCCCCTCCGCTCCGCAGCCTCTGGGGCTCCCACTGCCCACACACTGAGCACAGGGGCCCAGCTGGTCTTCCAGACCCCTGCAGATGCCCCTGGCGAGTCTGGCCCCAAGGAGCCCTGCCTCTGCCCTGTGGGCACTCCTCACCCTCACCCCATCCTCCAGACTAGAGGCTGGGGACCTGTCCTGGCCTCCTGAGGCCCCTGGCTGGAATGGGACCCAAAAGTGGGGCTGCTAAGCAGGCCTGAGCACCCCACCTGCCCAAGACCAGCACCCACACTGGGGCTCCCTGACCTGAGAGCAGCAGCATGGGGCTGGGTGCCCTGCAGGGGCACTGAGGACACTGCTCATCTAGAAAGAGGTGGAGCAGGCTGAGGGCTCCCCTGTCTGGAACCAGCAACTGTCGGGCCATCCTGAGATGCCCTGGCCAAGGCCAGCTCACCTGCAGGGGCTGGGTGGCGGAGGGTGGGCCACGGGGCCACTAGCCTGCCAGCCTACCTGCCAGCCTTATCAGGGCCTCTCTGGCTTCCCACCCTACAGGTGAACAACAACGGGATCATCTCCTTCCTGAAGGAGGTCTCTCAGTTCACCCCGGTGGCCTTCCCCATCGCCAAGGACCGCTGCGTGGTGGCCGCCTTCTGGGCGGACGTGGACAACCGGCGTGCAGGTGACGTGTACTACCGGGAAGCCACCGACCTGGCCACACTGCGCAGAGCCACAGAGGACATCAGACGCTACTTTCCCGAGCTGCCAAACTTCTCCGCCACCTGGGTTTTCATCGCCACCTGGTACCGCGTGACCTTCTTTGGAGGCAGCTCCTCCTCCCCCGTGAGTTTCTGTCCTGGAGGGGAAGGAGGGGCCCCTGGGCCCTGGTCTCCCTCCTGGTCCCCCACTTGCTGAGGAGTTGCTGGCCCATAGCCAAGAGGAAAAACCGGGTTCAGGCACAGCAGTGACTCATCAAGGTCCCAGAGCCTGGCTGGGAAAGGATGAGGGACCCTCCTGGTGCCCCAGGAAAACCCCTGATGCCCGGGGAAAAGCAGGGACATGTTAGCAGGATCCCCACTGGGACTGCTCCAGTCCTCAGAGGGTCAGGCAGGAAGCGACCACGTCCTCCATGTTAGTCCCTGACAGTGCCAAACAGAACAAACCTCGAGCTCAGGAGTAACTGAGCACTTTACCCAGCATGGTTGGTGCCAGCGGGCGGGCCCCCCAGGGTGGGAAACCCCCAATGAGCGCAGCGCTGTCCTGCGACTGACCAACCATCCAGTCGGGGGACAAGCACAGCGTGTGCCGGGATGGTGGATGGGGGCGGGACCCTGTCAGGCCTCCTCCTCGGCAGGTCAACACGTTCCAGACGGTGCTCATCACGGACGGCAGGTTCTCTTTCACCATCTTCAACTACGAGTCCGTCACGTGGACCACAGGCACGCACGCCAGCAGCGGAGGTGATGCCACTGGCCTGGGGGGCATCGCGGCCCAGGTAGGGCTCCACTCCCACTGCCGGCACTGCCATGCGCTGATGAGACAGGCAGCCCCCCGACACACAGCCACTCTGTGCAGAGGTGTCTCAAGCCCAGAACCCCAAAACACCCTGGGGCTGAAGGCATCCGTGTCCTGAGCACACTGCCGGGCCCCACAGGGCCAGCTGCAGCAGCGACCGGGGCCTCGGGGTCTCTGTGCACTCACTGACTGCCCCCAGGTCCAGCAGGGCGGTGAGCAATCCCGGGTGTGGGGGGTGTGGGAGGTGTGGTCAAGTGCCACTGCCCAGAGCTGGCCAGTCCTCCTTGTGGCTGTGCACCCCCACCCACTTCCCCTAGGGGGGGCCCAGAGCCCCAGCACCGAGTCACTGGAGCAGGGCTTGGGGTGCGAGGCCTAACCACGCCCTTGGCTCAGGGAGCTGTCCCTTGCTGTCAGGACCGGCCGGGCAGATGCTGAGCCTTGCAGGGTGGGAGGGCACCTGTAAGCCTTAGAGCTCTCTGGTTTCCAAGGCTGTCCCACCTTGGGAACCGGGGGCGGGGGTGAGGGGTGAGTGGGTGTCAGGAATTTTCAGACCTGCGGACCCCGCCCGCACCTGGCCCTACTCTCAACTCCCACCCCCCAGGCTGGCTTCAATGCGGGAGATGGGCAGCGCTACTTCAGCATCCCGGGCTCGCGCACCGCGGACATGGCGGAGGTGGAGACCAGCACCAATGTGGGCGTGCCCGGGCGCTGGGCGTTCAGAATCGATGATGCCCAGGTGCGCGTGGGGGGCTGCGCCCATGCAAGTAAGAGCACCGAGCGGGCGGCTCGGGCGCCGGGAGCTTGGCCTCGGGGTGGGGGTCGGGCAAGAGGGAGCGGGAAGGGGACGGTTGCCGGCCCACCCTACACATCTGCAGTCCCGGTGGGCTGGTCCCTGAACTTCAGTCTTCTCCTGGTGCGGGGGTCCGGGGGCCTTAGCGTCACCGCTGCAAGGGGGGAGGGGATACCCGCTGGAGGTCATGATTTGCTGTGCAGAGGAGACAAAATCCAGCCTCCTTCCTGGGCCCGGTTGGCCACCGGGGTCGCCTGAGTCCCCAGGACCACTCAAGGGGGCAGGTGTTCTGTTTACCCCATTTCACCTTTTCTGCTGGGACTTGCAGCTTGTTTGACAACCTGGACACCCATCTACCCAACAGAAAGGAGACACCCAGGGGTCCCTGACACCCAGGGGCCTTCTGGCCCAGAACACAGAGCAGAGGGGGGAGGGTCCACCCCAGGTTGAGCATGGGACCGGTGGAGGACAGCTGGACCAGCTGCAGAAGGGTGTGTGGCCCTGGGCAAGTCATGATGCCCCCGAAACTTTACTACTTACAAATCGAGGGAGGAGGTGTCAAGCGGCCGACTCAGCCCCTCTGCCCACAGGGGCTGACCACAAATCCTACCGAGCCTGGTAAGGCCGGTTCGGGGCCTGCCCTGCAGACTCACCTCTGTCCCCATGGGGATCCTTGCCACTGGGAAGGGCTGCTCCCCCAAACATCAAGTCCATGAGAGACCCGCGGGGGGCAAGCACACAAGGTGGGGTCAGGGCCAGGGAGGGTGTGCACACAGGAGGGACAGACAGCGAGTGCACCTTTGGGGCAGGAAGACTCACAGAGGACTGGGGATGGTGTCCCCTGAGAGGGACCGGGGAGCCTGGGCCCTCCCTCTCACTGGGACACTGGGCAGACCCCAGTCCAGAGTTTGAGCTTAGCCGAGGCAAGAGCGCTGGGAGCCCAGGGGCCAATGGTCCTGCTCCCTCCTCCGAGGGTCAAGCCCTCTTGCACCCCAGCCAGGGCTCTGGGCAGTGGGGGTTCAGGGCATGGGGATACCATTGTGGCAGGCACTTCTCTGTGTGGGTCACAGAGAGCTCTGGCTGTGTGTCACCTGCCAGTGGCCAGGGGCTTATGCTGTGGTTGAGCAGTAAGGATGATGCAGGTGTGGACTGGTTGGGTGGGTCTCAGTACAGGCGGGGAAAGGTGGGTCAGCAGGTGTGGGCAGGTCCATGCTCCCCTGCAGAGGCTGCAGGCTGTGACCCTAAGGAGTAGCGTCCTCAGAAGAGGGGCTACAGTCTTTCCAAGACCCCTCTTCCATGTAGAGGTGCCTCCCCCACTTTCTGAGGCCTCTAGGGGGAGAAGGCGGAACAGGCAGGCTGGCCCCTCCACACCAGCTGCTGAGAGGCTTTTGGGAGCTCAGTGCTTGGTGGGGGGTGAGGTGCCGAGGGCCAGCCCCCTTGCGTCCCCACCGCCCCACTGCAAGCCCAGGAGATGGAGCCAGGGAGGGTCAGTCCTGAGGTTACACACATCAGCTTCACTGGGAAGGGAGGGCTGTGGGTTCACACCCAGAACTCTGGCTTCTGAGCAAAGCCTGTCCAGGCACAGGCAGCCACCAGAGACTGGCAGCCACCACCCACTGCAGGGTAGCCAAACCGTGTGGACTGAGAGAGGTACGGCTCAGGGACGGAAAGGTGTGGTCCCACAGCCTTGATGATGCTCTGGGCCACAGGGCCCTTCCCAGAGTGTCCACCCCTCAATGCCATGCCCACTCTCCCCAGGGCCCTCCTAGTAACTGACCTTGGGACACTGCCCATAACCTGCCACTCTGTGCTGACCAACCATAGACTTCAGCAGCCTTGCTTCTCCAGAGGGCTCTGCGGGCTGCCTGTCCTAGAGGACCAGGTGTGAGGGTCCACTGGCCCTGAGGGACCCCAGGAGCTGCCCCACCCTGCTGGCTGGAAGCCACCACCTTCAACAACTCTGAGCACAGGCCTGGTTGTACACACAGGGGAAGAGTGTGCAGAGCTACCTAATTTCTGTGACTGAGGCAACACTGGGACTAGACTGCAACCCCCAGCGGAGCTGAGGGCTCCCCACAGCCTCTGGTTTCTACACAGGGACCCCCCTGGTCCACAAGGTACACTCATGTCTCCCTGTGTTGCTGGGAGCCCCTCGGACAAGTTTGGAAGCTGACAGATTAATGGCATAAGAAGCTGCTGTGGGTGCCAGGGATTCTAGATAAGCCTGCCTTCCACAGGCAGCCAGAGTCACAGCTCAGGAGCCGAGTCCCACATCCGTGTGACATGCAGACAGGGGGCAGGGATCAGTGCGCACCCCTGTGCAGTCCTGAAAGCCAAACTGCAGATGCTCAACTTCCGGTGGCAGCACAGCCACTGCTTGAGACGGAGCCTCCGGGTCGCGGAGGGCGAAGGGAGGTGACACCTTCCCTCCTCTATTCACAGGCTCTGTGTGCCTGGCCCTGCGCCCGTGCCTCAATGGCGGCAAGTGCATCGACGACTGTGTCACCGGCAATCCCTCCTACACCTGCTCCTGCCTCTCGGGCTTCACAGGGAAGAGGTGCCAGCTGGGTGAGTTCCCCGACGGCACTGCCCACGGGAGGCACTGGGCTCTAGGCAGGGATGTTCAACTGATTTTCTCCAGGGGCCACATCAGTCTCGTGGTTGCCTTCAAAGGGCCGAATGTACCTTTAGGACTGTATGTAACTACTCCGTAACAGTTAAGTGAGAACTCGGCGCTGCCACTGGGTGGAAACAAGGTGCGGGCCAGAAGAAACAAGGCGGAGGCCAGATTCGGCCTGTGGGCCTTGTGTTTGCCCCTGTGTTCTAGAGCAACCCTGGAGGCACAGCCACTGGCCCCAAGAGCCCAAGGTCAAGGGTCTCTGTCCCTGTGCCAGGGAATGACATACATGGGGCACTGCCAGGGGTGCCAAACCCAGTGGGTTCCTGACGATAAGTGTGAGAGACCAGTGCACAGCAGCCCCCTGAGCCCACCGCCCCAGGCGCCGGAGACCCTCCTGACCTGCTTCCTCCACTGAAGCCCCAGCCGCCCCTTTTCAGATGTGAATGAGTGTGCTTCCCAGCCGTGTCAGAACGGTGGCACCTGCACGCACGGCGTCAACAGCTTCAGCTGCCAGTGCCTGGCTGGCTTCGGGGGACCCACCTGTGAGATAGGTAAGAGGAAACCTCCAGGACCCCAAGTTCCACTGGCTGCGGGATGGCCAGGTAGTCCTGCTGGCCAGAGGGCAGTGGGCAGCTTGGTGGGGTCACCAAGCGAAGAGGGCTCGGCACCACACCTGGGCCACCCAGAACAGCCAAGGGCTGTGGCAGCAGACTGACCACAATACCCTGGCGGGCGCTCAGACCAGGGAGCAGCCTTGGGACAGGCCAGTGCCATGTTCCAGATGGATCCCTCTCACCCAAGGACCAGCTTGAAGGGAGCATAGGGGTTTCCGAGGTCAAACAGGCAGCTGTAGGTGGAAAGCAGCACCATCTGCCCCCACCTCCCTCCTGCCTACACCCTAGAACCCTGAACCCCGGCGGCTCTGGCAGGAGGGGAGGCTGTTTCTCTCCAGCCCTGGGGCTCCCACAGCTGGGCCATGGGTTGGGGTCCTTCTTGAGACGCCCCTTGCCTCGCATGGTCCAACGCCTGTCTGCTACCCACAGACCTCAGCCACTAACACACCTGCACATCTGGGGGCTGGGCCCTCCCCTCCTTCCTCCCCTGGCCCCCACAACACAGGGAGGGCTGCATGTCCGTCAGCTTGTTGGGGATCCCTCTGGTCACTGTATTGCGTTGTTTGGGGAACCAGCTGTCAGCAGGACACCGAAGGTAGTGGTGTGTCCCGTCCCTCCACCCCACCCCCCTCTGCTGTCAGTGGCCATGAGGGAGCCGGGAAGCCCGAGTTCCCCCGTGAGACGCAGGTGGGGGAGGGTGGACAGAGGCCGGCTGCACCCCTCACTCCCACTCTGACTGGGGTCCAGTACCTTCTCCCGCCATCCCTGCAAGCAGCATCACCTCCCCCACCCCCACCACCCCAGGACCATTCAGGCCCCTCCTGTTCCCCTGGGCACTGCTGCCCTTGGAGGCTCTGTCGTAGGCTGAGTCCCCACCAGCTGGAAAGGCTCTCAGTCAGGGCCCGGAGCCCCGCTCTGACACAGCTCTTGTCCTCGCAGTCAGCCCAGCGACCCCCACCTCTGAAAAACAAACCGGTTCAGACGAGCTTTCAGCGGCCCTGGGTCTGGGCTACCCCCGGCAGCATCCCCACCGCCTGGGGCCCAGGGAGCACAGCAGCCAGGATGCCAACAGCCTTCCACCCTCTGCCCCTTAGCACAGTCTCCGTGCGACGCCAAAGCGTGTGCGAACGGCGGCCAGTGCCGGACGGTCAGCGGCTCCGCGGTGTGCACGTGCCCGGAGGGCTACACGGGCGACGACTGCGAGACAGGTGAGCGGCCAGCACCCGGCCGGGCGGGGCGGGGCGGGGCGGGGCTGCCAGACGCGGGTGCAGGGAGGGGCGGGGATTTGGGTGGGGCGGGAGCGGACCCGGAGCGGCTTGTGGGCGTGGAGGGGCGGGGCGGGGCTGTTTGGGGAGGGCGAGGGGCGGGGCTGGGCGCGGAGGGCGGAGGCGGCGGGAGCCCCTCCCCGCGGAGCGCAGCTCCCGCCTCCACGCCCGCAGACCTGGACGAGTGCGCCTCGGGCCCGTGCCTGAACGGAGGCTCGTGTGTCGACCTCGTGGGGAACTTCACCTGCCTGTGCGCAGAGCCCTTCGAGGGACCACGCTGCGAGACAGGTAATGGCCTCGGGCCCCCCGCAGGTGGCAGCGCTTTCAGGTCACCGCCCTCTGTCCCTCGCTGCTGGGCCCAGCCCCAGCCTGTCCCCTGAGCCCAGAACGGCCACCCCGCGCTGTGTGAGGCCGAGCACCTCCCGGGGGGGTTCTCCCTGTCGTGTGCAGGGACGCGGGACGGTGGCCACTCTCCGGTCCTTGCCCCTGCGGGAGGGAACTGACCCGAAGGTCCCATCCTTTCTTCCGCCCCTTCCCGGGGCCCAGGCGAGGGGACCACCACGGGAGACCCTTACTGGGTGTGATGAGATCCGCTGGTTTCCGTTCTGCCTCACGTTGCCTTAAATGCTGGTTAGGACTCAGATCGATTGAAGACCTACTAGATGCCGCAGCCCTCGGAGTAAATCCGGGGCTGCAGGGCGAGGCGCGGCCGACCTGCTGCCTCCGGCGCCCCGACACTGTGCGCAGCTCGGCCGGCTTCTCCCAGGTCAACACCCGAGGAGGACGTTACGTTCACCCGCAAGTGAGACGCAGCTGGACGGGTGGGGGCGCTGCGCCCACCGTCGGTCCTGTGTCCTGAGAAGAGGGCCAGGGCTGGCGGTGCAGGGGGCGGAGGGTGGCGCTCTTTGCTGGTTGGTTACCTGAAATGACGGTGATGGCACAGTTCCCCTCGCCCAGATTTATTTTCCAGAGCGGGAAAGGGAGGGAGAAAGATCCACGTGTGAGAGAAGTGTTTATCAGTTGCCTCTCGTGCATCCCCAGCCTGGGACCTGGCCCACAACTCAAGCACGTGCCCTGACCGCAATCGAACTGGCAACCTTACCCAGATTTTTATTTTAATATCAGCATGTTTAACTAAACTCTAGTCAGAAAACAAGTGATTTCAAACAATTTTGCAAAGAAAACATGTTCTGTACAGAAGAATAAAGCAAATGAAAGCAAACCGGAAGAAACAACAGAACTGACATTCTACCCCTGATATCTGCTCAGCAGCCACATTACAAGGTGCAAACCTTGGCATTCTGATCAGATCCAACAAGAAACTGGCCAAAACTTGGAGACTATTAAAAAGAGAGAGATAGAGAGAATCTAGCCTCCTGCTCCTGCCAAGAAGGATTAGCTGTGCTGAGAATTTCCATCAGTAAGAACTAGAAAATTAGACAAAATATGTGAAACAACATCTCTCAGTCACTGGACAATGGACTGCACGTGACTGCTGTCCCAAGAAGCAGGAATGAGACGAGTGGGCCCTACAGTTGCGCAATTCTGACTGGGGGCAGTTTCCAGCCCACGGTGACCTGAAGGGTCCAGACTCCAGCAGTCCTGGGCCTCTGAGTCGAGGAGACAGAGACTTGAGTCTGCTGCCTGGAATCTGTGGGCAGAATATCAGTGAGGACAGAGCTGCTAGAGGCGGGGGTGAGATCGAGCCCTAAAGCTCTGCAGACAGACCCCCTGTGCCTTTGCTCAGTACAGTCCAGGTGGGTGATGTCTCCATAGCTGGGAGCTGAAAGTCAAGCAGTCCCTGGCCCTTGGCAGCCAAAGTGCAGGGAGTTCCTCGTACCCAGGGCGGGCCAACACCATGTGGAGTCCTCAGCGCAGCATCGCCATCGTGGTGGAGACAAAGAATTGCTGAGCTAAAGGAGGATCTGACCTGCCCCAATAATCTGAAAGAAAGTGTGAAAGGATCAAACTGATCCCCAGTAACTTAGCCGCATGCCGGAATGAAACCCTGCACTCTCCAAAGGAAACAACAGAACCCAGAACCTGCCATGTACAGTCAGAATGTATCAGGTATGCAAAGACTCAACAAAATACAGCCCACAACCAGGAGAAAGGCGGATCAACAGACACAGATGGCAGAAATCACTGAATCTGCAAATAAGATATTTAATCGCCTATGATGAATTGTTCTACGTACCCAAGAGTGCTGCGGGAGGAAGACACAGGAGAAGCAGGAGGTAAAAGAGAAACTTCTAGGGATGAAAAATATAATATCTGAATGTAAAACCACACTGGTAAGAAAAAGAAGATAAAAAACAAGGATAGTAAAATGACAGCAAACTCACAATTATTAACAACCACACCTAAAGCAAAAGCAAACTAAGGAAACAACTAGAACAGGTACAGAACCAGAGAAATGGAGATCACAGGAAGGTTAGCAACAGGGGAGTGGGAGGAGGAGAAGGGGAAAAGGTACAGAGAACAAGTAGCATAGATGGTAAGTAGACAATAGATAGGGGGGAGGGCAAGAATAGTGTGGGAAATGGAGAAGCCAAAGGACTTAAGACACATGGACATGAACTAAAGGGGGGAATGTGGGGGGGAGAGGGTGTGCAGGGTGGAGAGAAATGAAGGGGGGAATGGGACAACTGTAATAGCATCAATAAAACATATTTAAAAAAATAAAATAAATAAAACCACACTGGACTGTTGACAGCAGACTAGACTCTGCAGAGGAGACATCAGTGAACTTGAAGGCAGAAGCAGAAACCAGTCGACATGCAGCACAGAGCGAGACTGAAACCAGCTCTTCCGCACCGTAGACGTGCACGAGCCCCGGGTGGAGGGAGGTGCTGATGCCCAGCAAGTACACGAGGAAGCATTTGCTACACTTAATGAAAACGAAAACATATCCAAGGAAAGCATGAAGAAAACCACAGGAAGCCACATCACAGTGAACTTGCTGAAAATTTCAAAAGCAGCCGGAGCAAAAAGACAGAACCCACATGGAGAAATGGGGTGGTGGCAGCCAACCTATCCAAGGCCAACGACGGTGGGGCAGCGCCCCTCACTTACGGAAAGGAAAACACTGTCAAACTGCTTTCAGAAATGAAGGTGAATAAAGACGTTTGGACAGAAGAGAACTGAGCGAATTCCTCACCTGCATGTCTGCAGTACAAGAGATGTTAAAGGAAACTCTCTAGACAGAAGAAAGTGGCACCAGATGAGAATCTGGATCCACACCAAGGAACGAAGAGTTCTAGAAATGACTTTTTTGTTATCTTTTAGTCTCTTTAAAGGTGACTTTAAAACAAAATAATGATAAATTTCGGACTCTATAATATATACAGAAGTAAGTTATATGACACCAGTAGCTTGAAGCGGAGTGTGCCAGCTTCTTCTGCAAAGAGCTGGATGTGAATAGTTTTGGCTTTCTGGCCACGTGGTCACAGCCACTCAGCACCACCCAGCAGCCAGCCACAGACAGAACATCAGCATATGGGCACAGCAGAGGCCCACAAAACTTCATGTTCAAAATCAGCATCGGGCAGGATTTGCTCTGTGGGCCACCGTTCACCAGCCTCTGGGTAAAGGCAGCACAACATTGCCAGGTCCTCCATTATGTATGGGGGCATCTGTGACCCTGAAGAGAGGAAACAGGGACGTCTTGGGGGTGACAGAATGTGCTGATCCTGACCATGGCAGGGGCCACATAAATCTACACGTTAAAATTCATGGAAGTGTACTGCGAACAAAAGCCAATTTTACTGTGTATTAATTTAACAGATAAATTCTGAAACGTGAAGAAATGAACACCCAAGAAACGAAGAGGGAAGCTGGCCTGGCTTCCCTGGAACAAGGAGAACTGCGGGGGATGAAGAGAGACCTTTCCTAGTGACAAAGGGAGAGATTCACCAAGAGGCTGCAATGATTCTAAATACACTATTGACATGAATCAGGATACGCAGGGCGAAAGCCAGCAGAGGCACAGGAGAAACAGACAGTTGTCGGTGCAGAGTGCACAGTGGGCACACGTGGACAGCAGTGGGCAGGGGCAGGCCCTCCTGGCCCAGTCAGCCAGTCTGGTCAGGCCGTCATGCACATACTGGTTCTCTTCAAGGGCCCAGGGAGCTCTCACCGTGACGGGCCATCCTGCCACCATGAAATAAGGCTCAATAAATTGAAAAAGATTGTGTTATCTGACCATAGTGAGATTAAACTAGAAACCAATGACTGAAAAGCACATAGAAAATCCCAGTATTTAACTAACAGACATGCTTGACCAGAAGCATCTGGAGGCCTCCAGCCTTGCCTCCTTCTCACCCTTGCCTCTCATTCTGCTCCCAAGAGGGGCTCGTGGAGGAGGGGCAGCTGGAAGGCAGCTTCCAGGAAACAGGCCTCAGGCCCAAACTCCACTTGGCACTGAGAACAGAGGCTAAACCACCGACATATGCGAGTATTGCTCTGGTGACCACTGTCTTTCTTACAGGAAGCCCCCCAATGCCCGACACCTGCCTCTCAGCCCCTTGCCAGAATGGGGGCACCTGTGTGGATGCAGACCAGGGCCACGTGTGCGAGTGCCCCGGAGGCTTCATGGGCCCCGACTGCAGGGACAGTGCGTGTGGCGGGGCTGCGGGGCTGCGGGGCTGCGGGGCTGCGGGGCTGCAGGGCTGCAGTCAGGCTAGGGCCTCCCATGGGTGTGTGTGCAAACCCCATGACAGAGGGTGTGTGCAAGGAAAGGTGTGTTAGTTGAATACAGCAGCTCTTATGGGAAGGTTCCCAGGAGCAGGGGAGGGGGAGGGGGAGGGGGAGGGGAGGGGGAGGGCCCCACCCCCTCCACCCTCTCACCCCACCCTCCAGCACNGGGCGGGGGGGCGGGGGGGGGGGGAGGGCCCCACCCCCTCCACCCTCTCACCCCACCCTCCAGCACTCCTACATTGGAGGCCCCTCCCTCTCTCTGTGGCAGGGACCCCTGATGACTGTGAGTGCCGAAATGGTGGCAGATGCCCAGGGGCCAACAACACCTCTTGCCAGTGCCCCCCAGGCTTCTTTGGGCCCTTCTGTGAATTTGGTAGGTGCTCAGAGCTGGGGCAGGGGACACCTTGCCTGTCTCTGGCTGTCCTCCAGAGAGGGCCTGGACCCGGACCCACAGGTGCAGTCCTCAACCAGTGGTTCTGTGACCCCCACCCCCACACAGGAGGGAGCTGGCAACAAAAAGGCCTCACCCCGGTCTCCCTGGTGGGGTCATAGGGTCTTGCACAGTCCCGCCCTTGGCAAGGACACAAGGTCCCAGGAAAACCTGAGACAGGGCTTCATCCTTCCCCTGCAGAGGTCACAGCCACACCCTGCAACATGAACAGCCAGTGCCCCGACGGCTACTGCATGGAGTATGGTGGGAGCTACCTGTGCGTCTGCCACACGGACCACAACATCAGCCACTGTGAGAGGGGTGGGAGCAGGGATGAACCTGTGGGCTGGGAAGCAACCCAGAAACCTGAGGGTTGGTGTCGGGAGGAAAGTGGTGGGCTCTCCACTGAGCACTAGAGGACCTGCAGTGGGTGTCCTCCCTCCCGGTCCTCCGTCACGTGGACTGGTCTCTGCCCACCTTCCTGCAGCAGGCTGGCAATGGGAAGGACACCTGGCGGCCACACAGCATCCCCCCAAGCCCCTAGCTTAGCCGTGAACATAGGTGATGCACGCGTAATGCAGCATGTGGTTACCCCACTCGCCACTAGGGACCTTCAGCGGGCAGCTATCCACAGTGTGTGACTGCGTGCGATGATGATGGTGGTGAACCACAGCCCCACCCCAGCTCCAAGAAGAGAGAGGCTGGATTCTGGAATAATTAGGAATAAAAAAAATTCTAGGGAGGAGTCTTAGAGCCCAGCAGGAGGAATCAAGACCCAGCAGTGTATTTTTTAAAATATTTTTTATATTTATTTATCTTTAGAGGGGAAGGGAAGAATGAGAGGAACATCAATGTATGGTTGCCTCTCGTGAGTCCCCTGCTGGGAACTGGCCTGCAACCCAGGCATGTGCCCTGAGTGGGAATCGAACCGCGATCATGTGGTTCGCAGGCCCGCGCTCAATCCACTGAGCTACACCAGCCAGGGCCCAGCAGTGTATTTTAAGAGGTGAAGGTTCCAGGCAGGGTGTCAGGGTGGCCTTCCCTATTGACATGGGCTCCAGGGCCGCCCTCTGACCCCACAGCGCTGCCGTCACCCTGCGACTCGGACCCCTGCTTCAACGGAGGCTCCTGCGAGGCCCACGAGGACTCCTACACCTGCGAGTGCCCACGCGGGTTCCAGGGCAGGCACTGTGAGAAAGGTGGGGCGTCGGAACCTTGTAGGGCGTCAGAAAGGTGGGGCGACAGAGCCGGGCAGCACCCCCCCACCCCGTGGGCCTGCACCTCCCCTCCTCAGTCTGATCAGGACGTGCCCTCAAAATACACCTCATTTCCTGCTCAGCATTTTTCCAAGTAGATTTTAGAATCATTGATTTGAAAAAAATTCCTTGGGACTTTGTTAAATCTAATTCAACTTAGAGAACATCGACAACATTTAGCCACTTGAAAGTGTAACTATTCTTCCCCTAGCGCCTTCCAGGTGTTCTTGTTCTCACCAGTGCCCCTGGACTGTCCCTTTCAGGCCCTCAGAACCCCTCATTCAGAGCCTGGAGCGCCGTCCTCCTGGGGCACAGGCAACTGAGCCACCAATGTCCCCTGCAGCCCTCCTGCTCCCTTGCTTGTGGAGAACCCACCCGAGACCTGGTTGCATTTACCTGGAACCTTCTGCTCTCACAGTGGCCCGGGGGACAGGTCCCCGATACCCTGACCCACGGAACCCCCACTGCTCCCCCTGTAGCAGGCGGAGGCCTCACCACTTGGTCCTTCACCCTGACAGAGGCGTCCCACAGACATACAGGGGCTGCTCTCAGGACGGTGTGGCTGGAACGTGGACAGGAAGCCTGTGAAGCACTGCATCGGGGTGGGATGGGGAGATATAAGGGCTGCACATGGTGGGCAGGCCCCCTCCTGCCGCGCCATGCCCCGTGAACATCCAGGAGGCCAAGGGGCTGTCCCTGGGCATGACTTAAGGTGCAGACAGATGTGTCCACCACTGGCACCTGGGAGGATGTGCACAAGCCCTGGGAATGAGCTCCTGCTGCTGGGGCACTGAGGCAGGAGGCCGCCGGGGCCGAGATGTCCTACAGGCAGGACAGGGCAGCATTCGCTGCGCTGTGGAGTGGCTTCCCACCAGAAGGGCCCGTGGTCCCAGGGCCTTGGGCAGAGGAGAGAGGTTGGGCAGACAGAGGCTCCCAAAGTGAAGTGAGGGTCTCCAGATGGGCTTGGCCCTCGATGGTCCCAGGCCTGCAGGGCCCATGCATGCCCAGGGACTGGGAAGACATGCGGGGTACCGTGGGCACAGGTCACCCACCTCCAAGTCTCTCTCTGCCCCTCCACAGCCCGGCCACGCCTGTGCAGCTCAGGGCCCTGCCGGAATGGGGGCACATGCAAGGAGGCAGGCGGCGAGTACCAGTGCAGCTGCCCATACCACTTCACCGGGAGGCACTGTGAGATTGGTGCGGCCCCAGGCTAGGAATGGGGTGGGGGCGGGGGACCCTGGCCTGCTGCAGCGTCTGCTCGTCAGGAGTGTCCCTGCGAAGGCTCCCGGCTCTGGGATGTCCAGGACCAGGGGAGGGGCAGCGGTGGTGTGCACGTGACACCTGATCTTAGCAGTGCCTTCTGCTCCCAGGGAAGCCAGACTCGTGTGCCTCAGGCCCCTGTCACAATGGTGGCACCTGCTTCCACTACATCGGCAAGTACAAGTGTGACTGTCCTCCAGGCTTCTCCGGGCGGCACTGCGAGCTAGGTATGGTGAACACAGCCCAGCTGGAGACCAAACCAGACCCCAGCAAGGCTGGCCCAGGCAGGAGTAGGGGAGGAGCAGCACAGGCGGGGTACCCCGTGCAGCCTAGAGGCCAGTGTGCAGGACACTGATGGGTGATAGTGACCCCGTGACCTTGCAGCCCCCTCCCCCTGCTTCCGGAACCCCTGTGTAAACGGGGGCACCTGCGAGGACCTGGGCACAGATTTCTCCTGTCACTGCCGAGCAGGGTACACTGGACGCCGGTGCCAGGCAGGTGAGAAGGCAGGGGGGCCATCGGGGGGACACAAGAGTTCTTCCTAACCCTGGGAGAACAGAGGACAGTGGGAAGGGAGTGCAGGGGATGGAGGGGAAGAAGGGAAGCTCTGGGAAGCCCATGCTGGAGGTCAAGGCACCTTCGCCATGGGATGGGCAGCATGAGGAGCAGGGGTCCCGGGCCCTATGGCCTAGTGGGCAGAGGGCAGAGTTGTGGGGCTGGCTGGCGGTGTCCTGTGGTGCAGACAGATGGCTGTGTTCTTGCAGAGGTGGACTGCGGCCCCCCTGAGGAGGTGAAGCATGCCACTCTACGCTTCAACAGCACACTGCTGGGCTCCGTGGCACTGTACTCATGTGACCAAGGCTACAGCCTGAGCACCCCCAGCTCCGTCCGGATCTGCCAGCTGCAGGGCGTCTGGAGCGAGCCTCCCCAGTGCCATGGTGATCTCTGGGCCCTTGCAGGCGGGCAAGTGGGCGGGCACTACGGTGAGGGCCACACCTGAGGTGGAGGAGCCCGCGGGTGCAGTTCTGACCCTGGCCCTGCCCCTGCTTCCTTTGTTCTGGAGAAGTGAGGCTATGACCCGTGGTGATGGTGGGGATGGCCAGCATTAGCTCTGCTCTGGACCTTTCACTAAGGGCTCCCCGTCCTCCGAGCAGCAGACTCTGAAGACCAGGAAGATAAGGCCAGGAGGGAAGGGCCCAAGGTCGGAGCTCAGGCCGCGCCTCCTGCTCCAAGCCCTTCCAAGAGAGATCCCTCAAGCATAAGGACACAGCATGACAAAGTACAGGGGAGTCAGGTGACGACCCATCAAAATATGGTGGGTGCAGCTACGTTACCCTCAGACAAAATAGACTGTAGACAGGAAGCATCGTTATGGATGGGGAGGGTTTCTTTCCAGTTCACCAAGAAGATACAACTGTTATAAACATTCAAACATCAGATACAAGTCTCAAAATATACAAGGCAAAAATGAACAGACCGAAGGAAGAAACTGACAGGTTCACCATAATATGGGGGAAGTTTGGATCTCCTCTCAGTTCAGGTTAAGGAGCAAAAACCAATCAATCAATCAATCAATCAGCAAAAAGAAGATTTGAAAAATATCATTAACAATTTGAACTAATTCATTCTCCAAACAAAAAAGTTAATTTTTGTAGAACAAGGAGATAAATGTTTAATTCTCTATGTTTAGACATTTTTAAAGATACTGAAATAGTTCATATATCAAAGAAGAAATCACATGGCCAGTGAACATATTGTTTAAATGAGTAATAATGATCACTTTCTATGTCGAAACATGTGATGCAGCAAAAGCCATGCTTTGTGGGAAACTGAGAGCCTTAAACGCGCACATCAGAAGAGTCCAAACTGAAGACTCACTGTCTGACCCCAGCAGTCAGGGGACAGCACGTGACACCGAGGAAGGAGGCGCCGCAAGCAAGAGCCACAACTAATGAAATGAGTCAGAGCCACGACGGACGAGATACGCAGCACTGGCCTTGGTTCTCTGACGAGCTCACTAAAGGGGGCGAATCTCTATCCAGACTGACCAGGAAAAAAAGAGCACGAATTTAAATCTTTATCTGTGCCGCAGGTGATAGCCAGAGATACACCGGAGAGTAAAAAAGGTAAGGGAGTACTACTGACCAGTCTATACAAACAAATCTGAAGCCTTAGAAAAAATGGATATTACACACACAGAAAAATATAGCTTGCCAAAAATGACTCCAGGAAGTATAGAAAATCTACATAATTCTATAACTAAAGAAATTGAAGCATTTTCCCACAAAGAAACACCAGGCCCAAACAGGAAAATCCTACCACACAGCCAAGAACAGACCATTGAGCATTAGACGGCCTTCTCCAGAGAGGAGGACACAAAGACCACAGACCAGCCCCTTCCAGGAGGCCAGCGAAGTCCTGAACCAACACCAGGTAGGGACAGTTGGAGGGAGTAAAATTACGGGTCCATAAAACATACGAACAGAAATGCAGAAATTCAACCGTCTACCAAGACTAGCTACACCACTATCAAGTGGGCGTGCTGAAAGAATAGTTTGATACTAAAAAAATCTGCTACATTAACCAACTGAAGAAGAAAAATTGTAAGAATCTCAACAAATGCACAATAAGCACTTGACAAAATTCATGCCCATTCATGAAATAAAGTCTTACCAAGCAAGGATAAAAATGTACCTCCTTATCCAAATAAAAATAAAAGGATGCATACACACAACCCTCTAGGGCCAAATGGTGGTTAAAAATGCTTTACTGAAGGGAAAACTTAGGAGAGAGAAGGGCCGAGCCCATGTGATCCCCAGACGCTTGCTACCCTACAGAGAAGTACACTTTGGCCAGGCAGAGCTAGAATGGCCACACCCTGTGAGCAGGACAGTGACGCTCTGCAGGCTTAAACAGGGAACAGTTCAGGCCACATCCAGAGAGCTGTGGAACAGAGCTGCCTGGTCCTTGTTATACAAGAAGTTCATCTGGGATTCAAATGCAGTTCTTCTGTAATGCTGAGGTACAACGGGAAGGAGATTAGCATCTGAGGTAACTTACTTATGCCTCTTCTCAAACCCAGAATAAACATGACCCTAAATAGAGAAACATGCCCCTTAAAATGGGAGCCCATTATTACTAGGTCTAACCAGTATTGTACTGGAAGTACCAGCCAATGCAGTGAAGTAAGAAAAAGATATTAACGCCAAAAGTGCTAAAGGAGGAGGCAAAAATAGCAGTGCTCGCAGCTGGTACGGTTGTCTTTTAATCCACAGGCAAACTGCTGAAAATGATAGGCAATGTAGCGTGTCTAGTGGATATAAGTTACAACAAAACTAATTGCATTTTTATATATCAGCAACATTTAGAGAATTTAATGATAAAAATACATATACAGAGAAGAATCAATGAAACCATAATCTGGTTCCTTGTAAAGTCAGTGAACTAGATAAACCTCTAGTAAGACCAACCAATAGTCCTGGCTGGTGTAGCTCAGTGGATTGAGCGCGGGCCTGTGAACCAGATGATCGCGGTTCGATTCCCAGTCAGGGCACATGCCTGGGTTGCAGGCCAGTTCCCAGCAGGGGTTACATGGGAGGCAGCCATAGATTGATATTCTCTCCCTCTCTCCTTCCCTTCCCCTCTAAAGATAAATAAATAAAATATTTTTTAAAAGACCAACCAATAAAAAAAGGAAAATGGGCAATATCAGAATGACAGAAGAGACATCACTAAAGATCCTACCAATGTTTAAAGCACTGTGACTTTAGGGCAAGATATCTGACAACCTAGAAGCAATGGATGGATAAGGTGTTCAAGGACAAGACACAAATTACCAGAACTGGCAGGGGAAGAAATAGAAACTGTCAGTATCCCTTATTCATATTTATAATTTACAAATTTATTTAATTTGTGATAAAAACCTTCCTGCAGAGAAAGTGGAGGGGTCAGACTTTTAGAACACGCGTGGGTTTCATCGAGCATTTGAGGGACCCCACACTGTGGGAGCCTCCAGAAAACGCAGGAGGAAGGAGCGTCTGTCTGCTCACTTTAGGCCAAAACTGACCTTATAGAAGATGACGTCACAGAGCAGAACACATTCCTTATGACATAAATGCAAAAGCCCTAGCAAAACATTACTAAATGGAACCCAGTACTACGTGAAAGAAGATGACACATCGGGCCCCGGTTTGACATGTGAATACCAATCAGTGTAATGCATCGTCTTCGGAGAGGACAGAGAAAACCATACAATCACCTCAGCAGATGCAGAAAAATCATGTGACTGAATTCAACTATTATTAAAGATTCTTAATAAACTCAGAGTAGAAGAGAATTCCTTCACCCTGATAAATGGCACCCCAGAGCTGACAAAACAGTTAATGGCGAAAGGCTTTCTGCCGTCATCAGCAGTGAGGTTGAAGGGCCCACCTCACCACTGCTGCCAACATGATCCTGGACCACAGACAAGAAGGGGAAATAAACGGTGTATCTGCTAAAGGGAAGGAGCAAGGAGGACACAACCATTAACACAGCAAACCCTAAGGAGACTCTACAAAAGAAGCCCTGGAACTAATACATGAATTCAACTAGATCACAGCATACAGTCAATACACAGAACCAATTATATTTTCAGATTCTAGCCGTGAACTCTTGGGAAAGGAAATGAAACAAAATTATATTACAGTATCAAACACATGAAAAACTTCTACGTGTGAAATTCATTATGGACGTACATGTGAAACTATATCTCTAAAAAGCATGAGAAAATCTTCGGGATGTCTGGAATAAAATGGTCACACACTCGGGAAAATGTTACACTGGTTTCCCACTTATTACCATGCACAACAACTAATTCCCTTGGGAATTAAGGTTTTAAATGCTTTTTTAACCATATATTTTTGTGTGGAAAGTATAGGTAAGTAATTTTTTGGCCTTGGGGTAAGGAAAGAGTCCTTAAGCAAGAAAAAAGAAGCATTAACTATAAAAGAAAAAATGGACAAATTGCTGTGTAAAAATTAGGAACTTAAATTCATCAACCTTAAAGAAGAAAGTGAAGTATAAGCTATAAAGCACTTTCAAGAATATATAGAGAACACTATGAATCAATGAGAAACAATGGACCCAACAGGAAATTCTGCAAAACACATGAACAAGCATTTCATGGGAGAGGGGTGCAGAAAGCCCCCAACTGTAGAAAATGCAGCAACCACCCAAGTGCAAAGCAAAAGCACCGATGTGCATGCAGTCGGCCAGACCTCCGGGTCAAGGAGGCCCGCGTGTTGTGAGGATGTGGACCCACAGGGCTGTGAGGAAGTGTGAACTGTTCAAGCACCCTGACCACCACGTGGTAATTTGCCCGCCAAGCTGACTGTTCATATGCACCGTGTCCCGGCAACTCTGCTCTCGGTGCACATCCACACCGGGAAGTAGGAAAGAAGACACACAGGAACATTTTGTTTGCAATAGCAGCAAGTCTAGAACCGACCAAATATGCACCAAACAAGGATCGATAAAGCGTGGTACACTCAGAATGCTATACAGCCTTGGAAGGGAGAGACCCACAGTGACAGGGAAATGTTAATGTAGTGTGGACAGAGGAGAGAGCATATACCACAACGTCCAAAGTTCATAAATAGCAAAAGCAAAGCTATATGCAGCATTGTTTAGGCAACTCATAAAACGTGAAGAGGCACAAAGAAACACAGTCACTCGAGTCACCCAAGGTGGGGACACGTGGCCCCACACAGGCACACGTGACCTTGGGAGGCTGTCAGCATCCTGGCACCCAGGCCGGGTGCAGGCCTGGGTGTCACGTCATTACCGTGTATTCACTTACATGTTAAGCATTCAAATTAATCTTTTCTAAAGTGAACATTTCGAATTCAGGAGCACAACTCCCAGTTTCAGAAAAACCGGGACAAACACTTTAAAGCAGAGGACACAACCCCATTTCACTGGTTTTGTCCATGACCGTTACATATTGAATTGGCAAGATTGGGTCCGTCCACCTGGAGCTGTGGGATTGAGTCCCCTCAACAGCATTATCCAGGGACAAGGCCCAGGACTGAGTCTCTGGTCTGCTCTGTGCACGTCCCTCCCATCATTGGTGCCCACCCCGGAGTCTGCTGTCCCCCAGTACCACAGGGACCTCACAGTCCACCCAGCTCCTGGGAACAAACCCGCCTGCGGCCATCCTAACTTGGCTTCATGTCACTGCCTCTAATAATGGCTTTATTCTCGGGTCTTTCCTGGTGCTTACAACCTGGGTGCGCCTCTCTCCCAGAAACTGACGAGTGCCAGTCCCAGCCGTGCCTGCATGGGGGCTCCTGCCAGGACCAAATCGCCGGGTACCTGTGCGTTTGCAGCCCAGGCCATGAAGGAGCCCGCTGTGAGTTGGGTAAGATGGCCTGGCCCTCACCACGAGGCAGCAGCTCCAGCAGACTGGCCATGGCGTGAGGCACAGCAGTGCCCTACTGTGGTCACCTGCCCCAGCCACTCCTCTCCCTGACTGGGCCTTCCCCACGCGCCCAGGCCCCTGCCAGCTCTCTCCGCCTACCCCTGGGGATTAGGAGTTCGGCAAATGCTGACTGACCTCTTCTGCTCTTACAGACTCTGGCCTGGGGGCAGGCAAGATGGGGCTTGCAGAGGTCAGGTCACAGTCCTAATGCCTGGTTGGTGTGCCAAACTGGTGGAGGGAGTGGACAGTGCCAGGTGCACTGTGGGGCAAGCCCTGTCCACCCCTGCGGCCTGTGCAGGGAAGGCCAGTCAGGGGCCGCAGGCTTCGAGGAAGGCTTCCGAGCCCCAGGGAAGGCCAGGCCTGGATGTCCAGTCAGGCCCTGCAGAGCCTGAGCAATGAAGTGTGGGAGTAGCTGGGGTGGGGGCTCTGTGGGGTTGGTAGTGGAGTAGGCAAGTGTGAGGCAGGGGCCTGACAGTCGTGTAAGCCTGTGTAAGCCCTTGTAGGGCCCTGTGTCCTGTCTCTGGGGAGACAGACACGTGCAAAAGCGGAGGCTCCTGCAGGACCTCCCCGGGCCTGTGGGTGCCAGAGCCCTGCAGGCTTCATGGGAGTCCACTGCGAGACAGGTCAGGGCCATGCATGGTGGGTCCCAGGCACCTGGGTGCTCACCTACACTTGTGACACCTCAGACACCCCAGGAAAACCTGTCTTCTACAAGTGCAGACCCTGGGCCTTCAGAGAGCACAGGGGAGAGGCAGCCCCCCTGGCCCTGCTGGACAGGTCCCCTGGGGGGCAGGACCCCACAGGTGAGGAGTGAGGGGCAGGCCAAGTGTCTGCCAAGGGTGAGGGAGACTTCACCCCACAGGGCCCACGCCGCCCCCGCCTGGCCTCTCTCTCCGCCGCCCCTTCCCTTCTTCCCGCTGTCCTCTCCTCCCTCCCCCAGACACCCCTTTGCCGCTTGGGCCCACTCTCTGGGTGTTCTCCAGAGGTGGACGCCTGCGACTCCAGCCCCTGCCAGCACGGAGGCCGGTGCGAGAACGGCGGCGGGGCCTACCTGTGCGTCTGCCCAGAGGGCTTCTTCGGCCACCACTGTGAGACAGGTGGGGGCAAAGCCTGGATGCCCTCCCCCTGCCACCCTACACAGCTGGGCTCCCTGCAGCCCCGGGGTCCAAGCAGCGGGGTCCAAGCAGCGCTGTCCCCACACCTGGAATCGCCTCCCCTCAGCCTGTGGCAGGGCCTCCTCCCTCCCAGGAGGCCCTGCCCTGACTGCCCCGGACCACTGATACGCACCACCCTCCCCCCACTCCCTGCCCTTGGGGCTGTCTCAGCCAAGCTGCTCCCACCTGTGGTCATGCCGCCCTCCTATAACAGGCAAGGCCTTTGGGGCAGGTACACCCCTAGCCCCTGCTGGGCCTGGCTGGCAGCACTCAGCTGTACAGGGTGGGTGGGGCTCCTAAGGACAAGGTCTGTGACCCAGGACTGCAGTGCACAGGAGCCTGCCTGGGGACAAGCACAGGCCTGTCTTTGTCCAGGCCTGGGGCAAGCAGGGGCCCCAGAGGACAGGGCAGCAGCTGTGACAGTGATCAGTGACTTGGTGTGTGTTTGCAAGTATTTCCCGGGGCTGGCCCAGGACCTCGGGTCCACTAGGGGCACCCACAGCTGCAGTGCAGGGGGAGGCCATGGAGGGATCAGCACTGTGTCCCCCCCACCCCAATTCACTGCCCACCAGGGCACCCTGGCTTGGGGCTGTGGCAGGATGACCTGTCTTGGAGTCCAAAGGCCATACCTGCCAGGCCTCTTGCGGGCCCTGCCCCCCATCCTGGAGTGTTCCCTCTCCCACTCCCGCCTCCTACATCTGTCTGACAGCACCACCGTGTCCACCCTCAAGCACACCCACACAGGAACCACCTGGCCCCCCAGGAGCAAGGCCCAGACCACAGCAGGGAGCAGGGCGGGGGGGGGGGGCCTGGCCACACCCCAAAGCTCACTGCTGCTTCCCTCTCCCGCAGTGAGTGATCCCTGCTTCTTCAGCCCCTGTGGGGGCCATGGCTACTGCCTGGCCAGCAACGGGTCCCACAGTTGTACCTGCAAAGTGGGCTACACGGGCAAGGACTGTGCCAAAGGTGAGGCACAAGGGTACCACCATGTGTGCTGGAGGCTCCCTTCTCCCCTTGGGGGCAGCAGATACCCCAGAGGACAGGCCAAGGGTCCAAGGATTACCCCACAAAGGGCAGAGCATCTAAACAGTTGCTTACCCAGGCTGTGCCCAAGAAGCAAGGAGGGACACATGAGCCCTGGGAGGTTTAAACAGTCACGCACGCACACGAGCCCCTCCCAGAGCAAGGGCCAGAGACCAAAATGAAGGAGTCCCCTGTGGTGTCAGGAGCGTGTTCCCACCAGTAGTGCCCACGTCTGCCCCAGGGTAGCCAGGCCCCAGAGTCACCAGCCTGGGTGCCACCTTGGGGGACCGGGGCTTCCATGGCCCACAGCTGACCACCCCCTTCCCTTGTTCTTGACCGAAACCCTGAAGAGCTCTTCCCACCAAGGGCCCTCAAGGTGGACCGAGTGGAGGAGAGTGGGGTCTCCATCTCCTGGCGCCCCCCTGAAGGCCAGGCCGCCAGGCAGGTGCTGGATGGGTACGCAGTCACCTACGCCTCCTCTGATGGCTCCTTCCGCCGCACTGACTTTGTGGACCAGAGCCGCTCCTCACACCAGCTGCGGGCCCTGGCGGCGGGCAGGGCCTACAACATCTCCATCTTCTCGGTCAAACGGAACACCAACAGGAACGACATCAGCAGGCCTGTGGCACTGCTCGCCCGCACGCGTGAGTCCGCCCAGGCACCGTGGGCCCCAGACGCAGGCCAGGCACAGAGGTGGGAGGGGAACAGGCTGGGGGAGGAAGGTGGGGTGCTCCAGGAGAAGGTGCCCAGGTGAGCCAGCCCACATGTGGCTGGGGGCAGGCCAGGTGTCGGGGGGCCACCCTGACACTGCTGCTGCGGAGGGGGCGGCGATGGGAGGCATGGGGAGCCAGTGGGACAGCAGGGAAGGCTGTCATGGGCGGGGCAGTTGGACATGACGGGGTGCCTAGGGATGGTGGACAGCACTGGGGAACGCAGCGCGGCTGGGGAAGGGGTGCTGGGGACTCAAAGGAGGAGAGGGCTCATGTGGAGCTTTAGGAAGAAGTACTTCTGAGGCTGCTCCACAAGGGGTCTGCCAGGAAGAGGCGCCTCCCCCCATCAGAATGGGGTCTCCACCAGGACACTAAGGTGGGGCAGGAGGAGCCACTGCCCACTGGACTAGGGCGCTGCGGCACCCATCCCAGTCCACTTGGTCTGGATATGGCCCAGGCCGAGCCCCTTCCCTGGGTTGTGGAGCATTCTCCTGGCCTCAGGCAACGGGCCCAGCACAGCCCAGAGAAAGACGGGGGAGAGCCAGGCTCAGCAGGTGATGGGAGGGACCTGCCCCGACCTACTGGCTCTGGTGGAGTTGGCTGACTCCAGCAGTCCCCCAGGCAGGGGCCTGAAGAGTGTCCACCTGACCAAGTCCCCACTGTGGCCAAACGATCCACGCAGCAGGGACTGGTGGGCTGCTGCCTTGTTCGGCACCTCTCTGACCCCCAGCACCTCCCTGAGCGTCCCCAGGAGTGAGGAGGTGCTGGCGAGGCTGAGCAACCCTCTGCCCCCCAGGACCCCGCCCTGTCGAGGGCCTTGAGGTCACCAACGTGACGGCCAGCACCATCTCCGTGCGGTGGGCTCTGCACAGGACCCGCCACGCCACCGTCAGCGGTGTCCGCGTGTCCATCCGCCATCCCGAGGCCCCAGAGGACCAGTCCACCGATGTGGACAGGAGTGTGGACACATTCACATTTGGGTGAGGGGCTGGCCAGTCTCCCTCTCTCCCCCCCAGCCCTCCTGTCTACCCAGCACCTGGCTGTCCACACTGAGCACGGCCACCCTCAGCCCCAGCTCTGCCTCCTCATGGGACTGCCAGATGGGGGTTTAAAGGCCCCAAAGAGCAGGGGTTCCCTGAAACATGGGGCGGTGTTCCTGCACAGAGCGAGGCAGGCTGGCCTCCTGGTGGCCAGCCCAGTCACACAGATGCCCTGAGAGGGAAAGAACAGGCAAGCGATGCATTTGAACCTTCAGCTAAGCACATAAACTTCTTGTCCCCAAGGTCATGATCAAGAATAATGAAAACTCAAATGAACTGCTGATCGAAACAACCCCTTTCATGACCCACATGGGTCTCAGGCGCAAGGCCCCTTGGGGTCAGGAGCACGACGGAGCCCTGGGTTGTTCCGACCCTGCGTGGGCAGGCAGTACTGGACAAGAGAGTGAGGAAGGGGGCTAGCTGCCAGTGTCCGGGGAGGGAAGGCCCCGGCCACACAGTGCCCTGGGTTCCGGGGCCTGCAGAGCAAACACAGCTGTGGCAGAGGAGACTCCCATCCAGTGACCGCCTCTGACGACGGACGTCCAGATGGGCTCAGCAGGACAGTGCAGCAGCGTGCAGCCCGAGCAGGTGGGGGGCCAAGGTCCCAGGAGGAGAGTGTGGAGTGCAGGTGCCGTGCACGCGGGGCTCTGGCCCTGTGCATCCTTTGGCCTACACGCACCCCCGAACGTCTCTAATCCGCAGACTCGTCAAGACCAGTCTTTTCCAGCCATGTTTGTTGTCTCTAACCAGTCGTCTGTGCTGGAGATGGGACTCTGGTCCCCTTAAGTGTTGCTGTGACTTTTCTTGATCCGCATCCTGCCCACTTTCAAAGACTGAAATGACTGTGCTGGGGTCCCCAAGACGACCCCTGGCTCGCTGGGAGATCTCCCAGGATGCAACCGAGGCCACATGCACAGCCGACCCATGACAGAGAAATGTCACTGCACATGGGAGGGAAGAGGCCCACATGGAGAATTAGGGGTGTGGAGTGAGTTCCCAGAGCCCCCTGCCCCCTATGGAGCCAGCAGCTGTGATGACACATGTGAGGGGCCCACGGGAGTCACGGTACCCAGGGTTGTGGGGCTGGCCCCGGGTGCCCTCTGCCTGGGGAGCCTCTAGGCTCCAGGAGGAGGTGTGAACCACCCTTTGCAGAAACATTAGGGGCAGTGAGGCCTCCTGGGAATTCTAGCCACGGGCCCTTTTGCTATCTGCACACAAGCCTGCACCGGACAACAGCTTCCCACCAAGGAGTACCCAGGTCTCAGGCCACAAACCTGCCCTCACAGAGGCCACCAGGGCCATCAGCAGTGGGGCCACCCACAGCCCCAGTCACCCCTGCTGTGGAGGAGCCGCAGTCCAGGGCAGAGCTGGACACGAAGCCCAAAACCGTCCTGTCCTCTCTCTCTGCAGGGCTCTGCTGCCCGGAAGTAGGTACACCATCCGGGTGACAACCCTCAGCGGACTTGGGGGGCAGGAGCACCGCACTGAGAGCCTGGCCTCCACCCCACTGAGTGTGTGGACCCGTGAGTACACAGTGTGGCCGCACACGCGAGCAGGGCCCTCAGGGGCTCTCCACCCCACCCCCCGCCCCGTCCTCCCCAGAGGCCAGGACACCAGAGCCTCAGCCCTGGCTGTGCATGCCCCACGTGGTGGCGTGCCCAGAGCTCTGGTCCCCTCCTGTGGGGATGACCTTCACACCCAATGGCTCTTGAGCTTCTCACAAACGGGGTCACTGAGAGAAGGGGCAGTTGGCAAGGATGCCATGCTTTCCACTCTGCAGAGCTCCGTGATGTCTCATGGGGAGCAGACCGGCCCTCACTGCCCCTTCCTCCCCAGTTCATGGGTCGGACAGGCACCATGCTGTCAATGGTGAACATGCAAACCAGGTGGGGGGCAGGGACGAGTGTCTTGGTGAGAGGGAAGGTGTGAGCAGGGCCTGGCCAGATGGGGCAGGGAGTCAGCCCAGGCTTAAGCCCTCACTTGGCCCCTGCGTGCTGGGGCCTGCTCCCCTTACTGTGTCCCAGGGGGAGGGGTGTGGGGCCAGGCCCACGCACGTTAGAAGTTTCACACGGGGGGGATGCTGATGGCGAGAAGACTCAGGGCCTTGCTGGGTGCTGGTGGGCGGCACTGTGGGGGTGACTCTCAGGGCAGGAGGGGGTACAACAGGCACCCCCCAATCCTTCAGGACCACAGCAACATCTATAGTAACTAAATCTGGCTTCAAATGAGGTTCTGGCGGTCTGTGTCAGATCTGTAAACTGTCCTGAGTGCGCAACCCCACCATCCCCTTCACCCCGCCCGCCCCCCTCTGTGCCTCTTCTAGGGCCCCTGCCGCCGGCAAACCTGACCGCCGCCCGAGTCACAGCCACCTCTGCCCACGTGGTCTGGGACGCCCCTGCTCTGGGCACTTCCCTGGAGGCGTACGTCATCAACGTGACCACCAGCCAGAGCACCAAGAGCCGCTACATCCCCAATGGGAGGCTGGTCTCCTACACGGTGCGGGACCTGCTGCCCGGGAGGCGGCACCAGCTCTCGGTGACAGCCGTGCAGGGCACTGAGGGCAGCGAGCTGCACAGCGAGCCTGCACACCTTTATATCATCACCTGTGAGTGCAGGGCTGCAGGCCCAGGGTGGCCGTGTGGGCCACCTGTTCCCCAAGACCCTTACCTGGCATGACCACACTGTCCAAGGGATGTCAGACAAGCGGCCTAGAACAGGACTGTGTCACCACGGGAGAGCCCGTGAGTGAGAAGCAGTGGGTCACACAGTTGGTGCTGTGCCAGCACAACAGGACTTGGAAAAGGAGCGCCTTGCTCCCCACCTGTGCCGTCCACCCCTATGGGGCCCAGACAAGCCGAGCGGTGATCACAGGGCATCACTGAAAACAGGCGCTGAGAATGGGCAGTGTGGAGGGGCCCAGGGAGCAGCCTTGCAGCCAGGCCCACCACAAGGAATCGCTGGACAGCCGCAGGGGAAAGAGGCCAGGACAGGCACAGAAAGGGGGTGCAGCTCAGGAGCGGGGAGGCCCCAAAGGGCCATACTGCGGATGTGGGCCTGCCCCGAGATGCACGGAAGCCCCTCAGGCCCCACTGAGGTCCTGCAGGGCCCTGCTCAGGCGTTAAAGCTTCCTCATGGCACTGTGCAAGGCAGTGTGTCTGAGCAGGCAGCCTGCCCAGGGAGTCGGACCCAGCTCCGCTCCAGGTACACTGGCCAGTGTAGCAGGGCAGGCTGGCCCCTCTGTGAGCTGGCCAGATGGGGGGGAGTTCCCAGGGGAGGGGGACTGAATCATGTAGTTAGGGGACACGGTTAGGCGACAAGAACCCACAGAGCAGCACCACTCTTGGGCAAGTGTGGGGTGGGGCCTCCACCAAGGGAGTCCAGTGGGTGGAGTCCTAGCCCCACCCCAAAGCTAGAGAACCTAGGCCCAGGGTGGGGCCCAGACCAGCCCCTCAACATGGCCCAGCAGTGTCTGCTCCCCAGCAGGGACACTGTGGTTCCTCCTTGGGGGCAGTGGGCTCCAGGGCTTCTCGGCCACAAAGATGCCATTGGCTACAGGGACAGTCCAGTCCCCTCAGCTCTCTCTGGGCATTGGGGCAGTGGGGTGGGGTGAGGCAAAGGGAAGCCCCAGACGTGCCTTACATGGCCAACACCCCCCCATGTCACCCGCTGCTGCCCTCAGCCCCAAGGGACAGTACTGACAGACGCTGGCACCGGGAAGGACTACACCCACGGGTGCTCAGAAACAGACCGGCCCCTGGGCGCCTACCAGAGCTGCGTCTGCTCAACGACCGAGGGGCCCCGGAAATGCCAACCCAGGCCCCCAGGTACACACCTCTGCCATCAGCCCCCCCGGGGTCACCTTGTGCGGCCCCAGGCACAGAGCTCTACGTGGTGACCCTGGTGACTTTGCCAACAGGTTCTCAGAGCTCGTGGACAGCAGAGGACGAGTGAGTGCCAAGCTCAGTGGCTCCCCTGGCCAATCAGTCCCCGTGAGACCACGTGAGTGCCTCAGTCAACCCTAGTGGCCTCACTGCCACCCACCTGGCCCCAGCGCAGGATGGCACCAGAGGCCCTGGGCCACAGGGCCGACACGCAGTGTCCAAGCCCCTGGAGTCCCGGGGGCTTTCCCAAGGCAGCCATGTGGGTGAGGGTGCAGGCTGCTGACTGAGCAAGTGACAGGACTACAGTGAGTGTGTCAGAAGCATCTCAGGCCACGCCGGGTCCTGCATGTTGCTGGAGAGCGCAGACAGGAGGGCATGACTAGGTCTGAGGTGCTGCCACTCAGAGTGGCTCTCAGACCAGCTCCAGCCTGTGCAGTAGAACCCTGCTGACCAGCAGCAGGCGACAGGCACGCACACCACGGTCCCAGGAGCTCATGGCCCATCACGTTTCGATCATGACCCAGGTTAGGAGCAGAGCCTTTGGGTTTAGGTCCTGCTGGGCCCGAACTAGTAGGGCCACCTGCAGCAGCCACTGTGCCTCTCCACCCAGCCCAGAGGCACAGGGCGTGTGCGAGGGACAGGTCCAGATGCTCTGGCCCCTCACACCCAGCATAGTAGGGCCCCCCCCCCTGAAACCCAGATGGGGGAGGCCCACCCTCAGAGAATTCTCTGGCAGACGACCTCATCACCACCCAGTGAGAAGTCTCCACCACCGACAGCACTGGGGAGATTTCCCTGAATAGGGGAACAGTGTGCACCAGGGAGTGATGAGGGAAGGCAGGTGTCCGCCGTCTGTGGGGACCAGGATGGGGGAGGGTGCAGGCAGGGACCTGCAGAGAAGCTGACTTGCAGTAAGCGGTGGCCGAGTGTGCAGATACGAGGTGGGGGGAGGTATGATTGCCCCCCAAGAAGCTGAGGGAGGCAGGAGAGGAGAGTTGGAAGGATGCTTAGAAGGCTGAGGCCAGGAGGTCAGGCAAGAGATGGAGCCCTGCCTCAGGCCACTGGTGACCTTCACTGAGAAGCTTCGGCTGGGGCGGCTGGGGCGTGGCTGGGGTGGCTGGGGCACAGTGGAAGCTGGTCCCTGCAGAGGGTGGAACAGGAGCTGAGGGTTGGGCCTGGGGAAAAGTAGGTCCTATGGGAGAGAGTCCCAGCCCATGGGTTCTGTGCCCAAGTTGGGGAGCCATCAGGTAAGTGAATGTCCTGCTCCCGTCACACAGGGCTCCCAACAGGGACAGCCCTTTCCACCCCTCACCCTGGGAGAGAAGCAGCTCAGGAAGGCAGCCCAGGGACAGTCCTGGGCGTGAGGCAGCAGGCCACGTGGTCAGCACTGCAGGTCCTGGTTTCTCCTAGAACCCACGGTGTTGGTGCAGCTGGAAGACGCCCTTGAGCAGGCCAGCCTGGCCCCCCAGCTTCCCGAACGCGACAGCAACAAGGACATGGGAAGTAAGTCAACAGGAACAGACTCCCAGGGCTGAGCACCCCGAGTGGGAGTGAGAGGCACAGGGCCCAGCCCAGGGGCAGCCAGAAGTCCCAGCCAGGAGAGGAGGCACTGGCACCCTATCCTGTTACAGACCAGCTGCCCAGACCTGCCCCATCCGTCTGCACAGGGCAGGGCCCACCTGCCCCCCCCCACCCCACCCCCCCGGCCGTCCCTCAGAGGAGCATGCTGAGCAGCAGGGAAGGAATCAGTGGGGCGGGGAATGCTGTGAAGGCCAGCAGGGCCCCTGCTGACGGTGGGCTTAGACTCCCCAACCTGTCCCCGTTCTCCCTCAGGAGAGTCCTGGCTGGTGTAGCCCTGCAGGGCGTCAGCACAGGCAGGTCTCCTTGGACAGCACAGACCAGGGGCCGTTCTCCCTTTGCTTTGCTCTAACCCTCGGGGCCGTGTTTCCCTAGGGACAGTCCTCCCAGGGCCCAGCAACCTTCTACTGGGTTAGCCACAGGCTGAGACTGGGCTTACCCACCCATTGGGCCTGAAGAAGGCAGAGCCCTCAGGAGCGAGCAACCGAGCACCCCAGATGCCTCCTTTGAGTATGCAGTCACTATATGCCAACTGCCAGCCCCCAGGACACTACATTCACAGCACCTGCACCACAGGTGCACCTGACAACGGTGATACCACAGTGCAGGCGAGGCCCAAGGCAGCCATCATCCCCATGACTCTGAGAGGGCTGGTTTGCAGAGGCCGAGGCGGCTGAGGCCATCAGTCACAAAGCAGTGAGGGGCTGCCTCTGGCTGGCGTTTCCACCAATGGTGGCTTGTCAGCTGGTTTGCATCCTAAAACTCAGGAACTCCAGGGAGGGGAACCGCCTTCCTGGGTCCCAGGCATCACTGCCACCTGCAGTACTGCCTGACACATGTGTGCTCTGGGGTGGCCACAATGGGGCTGATTGTAGGCTGTAGCGAGAAAACATCCCTAGGGCCTGCAGGTGCACACCGTCAGCCCTGGGCTTCAGTCCCTGTCACAGTCGGGGCCGGGCCGGGCTGCGCCTCCATTCAGTTGTCCAGTCAGGGACTGTTGCTGGATGAATGACCTGTTGACCCGGAACCTGAGCCCGCGTCCGTCCCCATGAGCCAGGCAGCATCGGTAGTGGAGGTGGGAGGCGGCGTCACAGGGGAGCGTCTGGCTGGGTGCAATTTCAGACTTACAATGGGACAGGCGCCCTGCAGGTGGCCAGGGCTGCCACGTGCAGCTGCTGCCCATTCACTGTCACTGCTGGACACCCGTCCAACAGAGCCTTGCCGAGGCTGGGCCGCTCTCTGCTGCTCTCTGCCCGGAGGGCACGCAGGCACTCGGGAGTCCTCGGCGGAGCCACTGTGACGCTCAAGCACGAGTCTTCAGGCCCCGGGGGGGAGTGGCAGGGCTGGGAATGTGAGAAGTCCCCAAATGCAGGGATGGCTCCACTGTTCTCCATGGGGGTCTCTCTGCTTGCAGCCCCTCCAGCAGGGACCAGGGTGATCGATCCACGGCCTCGCCAGGGCCTGCTGGCGCCAGGCTCGCGGACCATGCTGGGGGAGCAGGCGTGAAGTGCACCTGCTGGGGCTGATTTGCACTGACATGTCGTAGTCAGGTGTCGCTCCACTGGTCCCAGCCAAAGGTTCTGGACTCACCTGTCCTTTTCAGGGCTTCACTGTCATTGTGCCCACACCAATGACTTCACAGCAGTCTCTCTGGTAAGGCATGCCATCCTGCAGGGCCAGTCCTCTCACTTGGACCCTCAGTGTCTGGGCTGTGCCCGACCCTTGGCAAAAGTGTATGACCAGCACATCAGCTTCACAAAGTGCTGGTTGGGACCCAATCTGGCCAAACTCCTGAGTCCCCGTGTGCCTGGAAACGCTCTCCCTGGCTCTTCTAGTTTATACCCTGGGTATAAATCTCAGGGTTCAAAGTTCCCTCCTTCAGGCGCTTCACGTGCTACTCCGCAGTCACCTTCTGTCTGTGCTGCTGACACTGGTGTCAGTCTTATTCTCGTTTCCTTGCAGGACAGGCTTCTCCTTCTCTCTAGAAGCTGCTAGACTTTTCTTTCTCAAGGAAAGGGGGATCCCAGAGAGCCCCAGGCACCCCAAGAGCACAGCTAAGGCTCTGATGAGGAGGAGAAGAAGGTTCCCAAGCTTGTCACCTGCTATCAGGGAGTTGGAGGGAGCACTGAGGCTCCTCAGACCCTCCCCCTGCAGGGCTTCTGGGCGGCTGGGCCTTAGCCCCCGACACCGGCACCAGTGGTCTGGGGAGCTGCCACCCAGAAAGAGGCAGTGAGCCCCGCCCCGTGGGCCAGCTCTGTTGATCTACTCTCACACAGGAGCAGCCCCCTGCCCTGCCCCAGGCCAGCCTGCCTTCTCCCAGTACGTATTTTAAAGTGTGTGCATTGGGTCAGGACCGAGGGGAGACTTCCGTGCAGGACGAGCCTATGGTGGTGGCGCCCTGGTAAGACCCTGCTGTGTGGACTGCAGGCTTGGGGCCGCCGCCCTCGAGCAGCAGGGCCATCGGCCATGTCTCTGCAGCCTGGTATTCCAAGTGCAGGGGGTAAGGACAGCTGACAGGGCTCACGCAGCCACAAAATGTCTCTGGACAATTGTCACATAGAGTGTCTTAAGTTCATGTGGAGTTGGAAAGGATCTGGGAGAACAAACACAATCCTACAGAAGGACTGAAGCAGAGGGCTTGCACACCCCATTTCGAAACGCACTGTGAAGCAGCGGTCGCCAGGCCAGTGTGTCCCTGGTGCAGTCGGTGGAACAGGCTAAGAGCCTGTTCATCAGCAGCCACCTGACTTTTCAGCCAGGGCACCCAGGCCTCTCGGTGGGGAAACAAGAGCCCTGCGAACAAATGGGGCTGGGACAGCGGGGCGCCCGCACACAGAGGCAGGGAGCTGAACCCCTGCCTCACGTCACACAGAAATCGAAATGGCCCCAAGACCTGAATGTAAGAGCCAAACCTATAAAACTCTTAGAAGGAAACACAGGGTAAACCTCCACGACCTTGGATTTGGCGAGGGATTTTTAGCTCTGACAGCAAGAGCATGAGCAACAAAATTAAAAGGCAAACCGGACTTCACCAAAATTTAAAAGTGTTTATTCTTCAAAGGAAGCGAAATGAAAACCCATGGACTGGGAGAAGATATTTGCAAATCATATCGGAAAAACTAATTTATCTACAATGTAGAAAAAACACAACTAATAGCAAGCCGACAAATAACTCCAGAAATGAGCCAAGACTCTGAATAGATGCCTGTCCCAGGAAAACACACAATGGCCAACGATGCTGATGCCTCAGTCACGGGAAGCCCCCTCAGAGCCGCCAGGACGGCCGCAATACAGAGACGGGAGGGCGCAGGGGACTGGCACCCTCACTCACTGCTGGCGTGAACATCAACGTGCAGCCACTTTGGGAAGAAAGCCTGGCCGTTCCTCAGGGGGCTAAATGCAGAGTCACCATAGGACCCAGCGGCTCCACTCCTGCAGGGGTGTGCGTCCAGGAGAAGCCGGCACACGTGTGCACACGAGGAGTTACACACGAACATTCACAGCACGGTTCACAACCACCAAAGGCCAGAAATGACCCCACGCCTGTCAGCCGAAGGGTGGCGAACAGAATGCGGTCCATCTACACAAGGGAACGCCGCTGGCCACAGAGGGATGAGTCACTGTCACGCTGCAACACGGATGCTGAGAGCGTTAGGCTGGGTGAAAGCAGCCTGTCGCGGAGAGCACAAGGCTGTGACTCCTTCACATCAAAGTCCAGAGCGGGCGACGGACAGGCAGGTGGCAGGTGGGTGGCAGCCCAGGACTAGTGGGGGCGGGGTATGGGGGTGACAGCTAACAGGCGTGGGCTTTCCTGCTGAGCTGGTGGAAGCGTTCTGAGACTGACTGTCATGATGGACACACACACCTGTACTGCGCTAAAAGGCAATGAAGAGCGTACTTTACTGGGTGCACCATGCGGTACATAACGTACATCTCAATAAAGCTGTTTTAAAAACATAATGTGAACAGCATTTTGGGTGTCTCTTCAATGTAGGACAGTGGGAAAGGGAAAGATATTGACCTACTTTCTTATATTTAAAAATAAATAAAACTAATAAAAAGTGTTAACTCCATGAGGAGGGAACAAGAGTGAGGAAGTCAAAGGCCCGGAGACCAGTGGGGACATCTCTGAAGGCTCCTTTATACGTTAGAAAGCAAGATGGCGCTGTTCAATGACACCCAAGAAAAAGCTATGCCTGACAATGAAAGCAAACTAAAACGTCCTTCTCATGCTGCTGGCATGACCACAGAGGGAAAAAGTATCACTTTGCATGATTTTTAAACAGAGTTCTGACTATTCACTCCTAGTGGGATCGCTTCAAAGGATGAAAGGAATTGCCAGGAGATTTTAAGCTGTACTCAGTGATCTCAATGTTAGGAGTATTATTGCTTACTTTACAGTTTTTTAAACTGCCAGTGCATTGTGAATAATAATAACCATATTAATGCCAAGATTTCCATCATAAAGATACAAGCAAAGAGGTAAAAGTTGTGTTTTCCTTTCTATTTAACTCTGTCTCTTTGAAGAGGAAACACGGTATAAACTCGTGATTTGCTTTAAATCTAACTTCGTAGTTCTGCACAGACCTGACACCCCAGTAACAGCAAGCCCCACGCTGCCCGCACCGGCTCTCAGCTCCACTCTGCACAAAAAGGAACCAGGAGTCCTGGGATAAATGACTGATTCCAAGACTGAAGCAGAACATGGACCCACATGGGTCTGAAGGGAGCAAAAAGGGTCCCCCTGAGACCAGGACACCAACAGCGGCAGAGGGAGCCACCAAACACATAGGCCCCGTGAGCAGAGCGTGCTGCTCAGCCTCCAAGCTCATGGGGCCAGGCTCCTGCTGCAAGGGCACAAGGCAAGGAAAGAACGCGCACAAGTTGGGACTGGCCTTGCCTGTGGTGGGGAGGCATTTCCAGTGACCGTGGAGTGAGTCGGGGGAAGCAGAACCTTGACTTTGGCCCATTGGAAGCTAGGTGTGTCCCTCGTGAGTTGGTGGATCTGGGCCCCAAGCAGGGATCTCCATTCTGCATCACCAAGGCCGCCAATGCTGAACCAGGGACCCACCTTCACACCTCCTGATGTGCTGAGGGTACATGGCCTCTGCTGGGAAGCAGACTTGCAAGGACATGGCACTGGACCCTGGGAAGCCCCTTCACTAGTGACCAGCTTACAGGAAACACAGGGTGGGGATGAAGAGTGCCCCAAGAGAGCAGAAAGGCAGGTCCAGAGGAGGGAGCTCCGCAGGACCAGCAACCAGGTCTCTCAGTACCTCCAGGGGAAGGTGAAAGTGACAGGTAGAACGAGAAGTGAGACAAGCCACACCGAGGCGGCGCGCATCGGATGAGGCCAACTGGAAGCGACATTTTTAACACAATCAGGGAAACAGGGACGTGGACGGCGATTTCTGACGATACGAAGGAATCGCTGCTACTTTTGTGACCGCAGTAATGTGTATCTCAGTGCCTGAGCACAGCAGACACCACTGGCATGTGGCCAGGAGAGACAGCCTCTGGGAGCTGCTCTGACCTGGGAGGCGGGGGCACAACTGTACTGGAAACAACTGCACAGTGCTGACTGGCGGAGCCGGGGCTGGTGTGTGGGGCTCCTCAGATGCTGATTGTGTAGCTCTGACATTTTTCAAGGTTCTTAAAAAAGTTTTTTAAAAGCCCACAACCCACCACCAGCTCATCAAGAAAGAAAAAAGGACAAGGACAGCCAGAGGGGAGTGAGGGGACAGAAGTAGATACAGTCCAACAGACCCTGAAGGCCAGCAGGGGCCATGGGGAGACGGGGTCCATGTCTGCTCCATCAGCCCCTGAGCGGAGGTTGTGGGGTGGTGTCGGTGGGGTGGCGAGGGAAGGCTGGCCTCTGATACTGGAAGTGGTGGGGTATGCACGATCCGTACTGGCCAGGGGTGTCCCACCTTTTGGCATCTCTGGGCCACACTGGAAGAAGAAGAATTGTCTTGGGCGACACATTAAATACATAATCACACACACAAAAAATCTCATGATGCTTTAAGTGAATTTACGATTTTGTGTTGGGCCACATTCACAGCCATTCTAGGCCACATGCAGCCCACAGGCCATAGTTGGACACTCCCTGCCTTATTCTTTTTTCAGTTTTTATTTTTTAAGACTTTTATTTATTTTTTAGAGAGAAGAGAAAGGAGAAAGGGAAAGAAATGTCACTGTGTGAGAGAAACATTGATCAGTTGACTCTCATATGCCCCTAAGTGGGGACCTGGCCCTTAACCCAGGCACCTGCCCTGACCAGGAATCAAACCAGTGACCCATTGGTTTGCAGTCTGTTGCTCAACCCACTAAGCCACACTAGCCAGGGGTAACTTTTTAAGTTAAGAATGAAAACAATGTATCTTGTCAAAGCTTACAGAAAAAAGATACAGTGAACCCTGAGAGGGAGGGCCAGGCCCACCCCTCCCTGGCAGCCACTAAGGGTCCTGCTTCCAACTGCCAGCAGCCTGGTGAAGGTGCCACATGGGGGCTGGAGTGAGAGGGGTGAGGGCCAAGACAGAAGCCCACAGGGCACAAACACCCACAGGGGCTCGTGCACAGAGGGCTTCCTGGACTCCAGGTGGGAGACTACCTGGGGCTGAGGACTTGGGAAGACACTTGGGACTGGTCCTGGAGAACATGTGGGCTGCTGAGGGGAGGCACCAGTGTCCCATGGAGAAGGAACTCTGTGCAGGGCCAATGGCATCAGAAATGAGGGGCCGGGGGCACTGGCCAGGGCAGGGCTGGAAGTCTCTTGAGGCCACCAGCTCCTGCCCACAATCTAAGCAGTGACTTAAGGCTTCTCACCATGGAGGACTTGGCACTGAGGGTCCCAGCAGAATCGCGGCTCAGACCCTGGCCCTCAAGGTAATGGGGTCAGAGCAGGTGTCTGACCAATGGAAACAAGACCCCCCCCCAGGACTCAGCAGTGTTGGGGACAGCAGGAGGCAGCAATGTGGCAGGGCTGGCAGGCCTTCCTCGGGTGTCCTGGGGACTGACCACTCACGATTGGTTTGCAGATGCCTCTGCAAACTGCACAGAAAACCCCTGTCAGAATGGAGGCACCTGCGTGCTGGGCGCAGACGCCCACAGCTGTGACTGCAGCCCAGGGTTCAAGGGCAGACGCTGTGAGCTGGGTAAGTCAGGGGCTGCCCAGCCCTGTTATGGCAGGCTGGGATGAAACTGCTCAGCCCAGGGCAAGTTCACTATGGGGACCTCAAACCCTGAGGTGTCCCAGACTTCCAGGGGCCCAGGCAGGGAGGCTGGCAGGCTGCCCCCAAATGCAAGGGTGAAGGCTGCCGCCTAGATAAGAGGGGGTCCTGAGGACAGTCAGCAAGCAAGGGGCACAGCAACAGCCACCCCACAGTGAGAGGTGGGGAAAGGGCTGTTTTGGGCTCAGGGACCAAATGTGGTGGTGGGAGAAACAGGCTGCAGGCCTCCCTCAGGAGACTTCTGGGCAGAGGCCAAAGATGGGTGCTCAGTGAGCCCCAAGGGGACCAGCTGCAGGGGCTCCCAAGAGTGCAGCCGGAGCCCAAGCTACCCGTGAGCCATGGCCTCTCCTTTGCTTGGCAGCCTGCAAGAAGCTGCCCCAGCCCTGCACTCGGCTGTTCTCGGAGACCAAGTCCCTGCCGGTCTGGGAAGGAGGAGTCTGCCACCATGTGTAAGTCTCTCCTCTGTCCTTACCCTCACCATGCAGGAAGAGTCCCCAACCCCCTGAAGTGCCTGCACAGACTCCAGCTCGCCCCACCCTCTCAAACCCCTGAGGATTATGGTCAGTCACAGAAGGGGGCTGGCTTTAGACCACCCCTTCCCTCTAGGTGATAAACTAGGAAACGGAGGTAGAAAGGCTGAACAACTTGTCTGAGTCCACACAGCTTGGGGGCAGAGGCACAGGAGGCCTGGAGCCTCAGGCCCCTGGCTCCCAACCACTTGGACGGCATCGGCCCCCTTCCCTGGATGGCAGGGTTCTCACTGCCACGGATCCCCCCGAAGAGAACCTGCCGAACGTGAGGCCTGGAGTCTTGGTTCCACTGTGAAGCGACGACGCGGCCCTGAGCAACACAGTCATGCCCATCCCCCACCTGTGAGACGGGCTCACCTCTCAGGACAGTCCTGCTGACGCTGTGACTGGGGCCACTCAGTCTGTTTAGGCGGCAAACTCGGCCACGCCCCTTTGTGTGCCCAAACCCTGACCTTGGGTGCAGGGACACAGCTGCCCACAGAGAGCGCAGTGTGTTAGGCAGTGGTCAGTGTGAAGGGCCCGGGTTGGAGATGGGTAGGGCCGCTGCAGCATCAACAGGGTCAGCGTCAGCCTTGGGGACAGAGTCCCACTGCACTCACGGGGGCGAGGGTCTCGGAAGGACACCAAGCCTGAGTGTTGGCTGCCTGGGCTGAGTCGGGAGCTTGTGAAAGGCTTCTGGTCTTTGTTCTGTGTGGCCAAGGAGCAGAGGGACATGGTTTGATTACATGTGGTCAGACCCCTCTGGGTGGGAAGGCAAGGCCAGGCTTGCTGTGAGTGTGGCCGCAAAGCTGGCGTCACACCAAGCAGGAGGTGTAGGAGGCCCCCAGCTGCACTGGGAGTGGGACTCTGGGTTCTGGGGAAGGGCTGTCTGAAGCCACAGCAGCCACCAGCCCGAGCTGTGTAGAAAGCCCAGCAGGTGGCGACCCGCAGGGGCCTGAGTGGGAGCTGCCCTCAGCCCTTTGACCCCGGAGCGACTCTCCTGTAAGCACAGGGTTGGGTTGCTTTCCACCTAGTTGCTCATCCCGGTTTTCATCGCGAGAATCAGACTACACTGGAAAGTAACGTGTAATGTGGCATCACCACTGCTTTCCATCTGCCACACCTGATCTTTGTTGCGTTCCCCCCTTTCCTGACTACTTCGGGTGACCCCACACGGTTCTGTTCCACCTATCCTGTGGGCTCACTGGCTCTACTTCTTTGGCTAACCTTTGGCGCTTCTTGAGATTGGCAACGCTTGTCACAACGTCCCAGCGTCCCTGAAGGGAAGATGCCTGTGACAACTGACATCCACCTTTTCTGCACATGTCTGAAACCACACCATGTTGTCTTTCCGCTCCGTGACATCTAAAACGTCGAGAGTGAACCCCTCGAATTCACCTGCATGTCTGCCATCTCCAGCCCACAGCCCCGCACGCCGTCTTCCACCTTCCAAAGCACATGCGGCAACAGTCACTGCAGCACAGCCGGGAGCACTCGGTGCCCCGGCCGCTTCCATCTGGAAAGGCTCCGCTTCCCCTGCACTTGGAAGGGCGCACTTGCTGGCTGCGGGGCTCTGGGCCGCTGCTCCTCTTTGCCCCTCAGCACTCAAGAGAGGCCCCTCCTTTGTCTCTGGGCTTTTGCCTGGTTTCAGACAAGGCTGTGTGCAATGGGTCCCCCACCCCGGGTGGCTGCTTCTGGAAACCCTATGATCAGCCTCAGTGTGGTTGTGTGTGTTTGCTCTCTGGAGCTTATTAAGCTTCTTGGATCTCTGGGTTTTTAGCTTTCATCCAATTTGGAAAGTCTGGACCGTTACTTCTTTCAAGTATCTTTCCATTCCTCCACCTATCCCTTCTCCTTCCGGGATTCCGACTCTGCACGTGTCAGACTGAGGCCATCCCGCGGGTCACTGAGCCTCCTCCCATCGTCCTTCTCCCCACCGCACCTCGGGCAGACCCCATTGCCAGGCCTCCAAGGTCCCCGACCTGCCCTCCTGCGGTGTCTAACCTGCCATCATCAGTCAGCAGTGCAGACCATCCACCTCAGACGCTGTTTGCCATCCCCGGGAGCTCCACCTCCCGCCTCCTGTGGGCGCTTCCCTTCACATCACTGTGCCCGTGGGACAGGTTTACAACAGAAGTTTCGCCGTCCTCTCTGCTGCTTCTGTCACTGCTCTCGTTTCTAGGTGGTTTTCTATTCAGCTATTTTTTTCCCTGTTTAGGAGGTCTTGATTGTTTGTATTAATTCTTTGAATATCTTGTGATTTTTTTGTCAAATGCTGGATGTTACACACTTTGTTACTATGTGCTAGAGTTTTATTTAATTTTTTGTATTCTGTTCAAGAATGTTAGGGTTTTTTATGTTAAGCAATTCTGGTCTGACACTTTTGAGGCTTGTAGAGCGGCTTCGGCACCACCCTTATTCTGGGGTTAACTCCTCCACCCCCACCTGCCGAGGCAGGGCCTTCCTGGGCCCCTGTGTCTATGGAACGGCCTCTTACTGACCAAGATCCCTCCACTCTGGGCTGAAGAACTGTCACCTCCTCGCTAGTTCCTCTTGCCCTGCCTCTCGGGGCTTCATCCTGGGAAACCACAGCCTGATTTTCAAGGGGACCCTGTCCAGAGCTCTGGGGCTCTTCCCCTGTGTGGCTCCCTCCTCTCCAGTTCTTTGCCGCACGAAGTCCAGCCACCTCTGCTTCCCAACTCCAATCCGTCTCCAACTCAGTGCGACCACTGCTCAGATCCCCCGAAACCCAGTCCAAAAGTGCCTCCAGACTGGATTCCAGGGCCACCTCAAGGCTCATCCCATTTGTCTCCCCTCCTCGGGGGCCAGTCTGGCTGTTTTCTAACATCTGAGGAGAGTTACTCTTACATTCTGTCCAGTTCTCTGGCAGTTGTATTGGGAGGTTAATTCCCAACCCCGTCACTCCCTGCCAGCTGGATGTGCTGCCCAAGACCTTGACCCTCACAGCTCTCCTAGACAGAGGAGCACATGCACTGGGGCTTTGCCCGTCCCAATCCCCAGGTCTCTCTGATGTCCGAGACCTTTAAAAAGAACCCGAACAACTTCCCCTTCACTATTAACCACAGACTCGTGAGAGAGGTAGCGTGAGTCATTCCCATTTCACACAAGACAGGCTCTGTGCTGGAGACATGCTCAAAGCAGTCAACAGGTAGGAGGCAGGGCTTGAAGTCGCCCTCCCGTTCCACGCTGCCCACACCTGACGCCCCATCGCCAGGGTGTCCCCTCTTCTTGGTGAATGCCATGGACAGAACGTGTGGTCGCAGCATCTCAAGGCCTTTGGGCTAAGTGACCTGCCTCAGGCAAGACATGTCTGAAATGTCACACTTCTCTCTTCACATCGTGTGACTTTATCAACACTCCTCAAAATGGACACTTAACGTGGATGTATCTTAGTGTACGTAAATTACGCCTTGGTAAAGTGAATTTTAAGTGTTACATGACTTTTACGTGGGGCATTTCAATACACTGCCGTGAGGTAAAGATCTGTGAAGGACACACCGGCCTTCCCCTCCTGGCTGCCGGGGCCCCTCCAGCCAGGCAGGGCAGCTGGGTGGCAACTGCCCCAGCGCCTTGCGTCACGCAGCTTTCCTGCGACAGGTACAAGCGAGTCTACAAGGTGCACCGGGACGTCTGCTTCAGAGAGAGCTGCGAAAGCACCAGCACCCAGAAAGCCCCACACAGGTGCGGCCACAGGCAGGAGGCTGCGCTGCAGCCCGCAGGTCGCGGGTGAGGGTGGCCCAGGGGCAGAGGGTTGGGGAGGCCACAGGCCTGGAGCTGAGCCAGGCCGTCTGCCCAAAGGCGCCGCCCTCCGCAGCCTGTTCCACTAAGAAACTGCATGCACACGTGTGTGAGCACTCACGGGTGGGAGAAGCTGGGCACGGTGGGCGCTGAGGGGTGACTCTGGCCATGCATGCGCGCTCGGCACCCAGTGCTCGAATTGGGAAGCATGAGCATGGCAGACAGACCTAAGCACACAACTGCACGCGTAGCAAGTCTCTGCTTTTGACCCACTCACCCCAGGTGCTCTCCCCAAGGGCCCGAGGTAGCCACCAGAATTCCTCCATAAAGTACCGGGCATACCACGTGCCTTCAGAAGAGCCGAGGCTGACCTCCAGGCCCAGTCTTCACAGGCCACCCAGTAACCCCACACAGGGTCTGTGTCATTCAGGGTCCAGGGAAAGCCAAGGCCACAGGGCATGTCCTTGTCTCCCTGTCGGTAGCTCTAGGCCCGTCACACTGCATGACTTCCCCAGCCTGCATTTCCCCACCTGGCGAGGGACCACACAGACCAAAGGGCTGCCCCCCCCCCCCGCCCAGTGCACCAGTGGCGTCCCCACACTGGGACATGTGAACAGGCAGCTGGGCGGAAGGAGCCCCAGGCCCCCAGTTTCTGTTCATAAACCACTTTCTCTATTTCTTTCAGGAAACAAAGTAATAGCCCAACACTGAAGACAGCATAAGGTACGTTCCTGGCAGCCGGCAGAGCTGCAGGGAGGTGGGGTGTCCCTTTAAGAAAGCTCAGGGGTCCCTCTGTGAGGACCCCCAGGCCAGTTCAGAATGCTGAGGGGCTGTGTGAAGATTCCCAGGGCCTCCCAGCAGACCCCCTGCGGCAGGTGCACCTCTAGGTGGACAGGAGGCTCTGTCATCAGGGCCCCCAGAAACCCCTTCCGACAGCAGCACGTAGAAGTGGAGCGCACCCGACACCTGGCGGGAGGCAGGACTGACAGGTGGGGGCACGGAACGCTAGCGGCTGGGAGTTCCGGGAGTGCATCCCAACGCTGTGAATGGCCATCTGCTGATAGAGAAAGTGGGGTGCGCGGGGTGCGGGACCTACCCTCTGGGAGGTCCCTGAGTGCTCGGGAACCCTGAGAGGAAAGAAACTTCCTGACTGTCTCACCCAGCAGTTCCCAGACCCTTTTGGAAACTTGACCCCATCTGACCCATCTCCCTATACATGAACGGCCCAAGTCTCCACAGTCACCTGCAAGACAGAGACCTCAAGGCCCCTCTACAGCCTGTGCCCAGCTTCCTGCGGACCGAGCATTCCTACCAACGTGACTCCCCCGGGTGGCCAGACAGCTTGCTGCTCGCACCCCACACACGGCCCGTGCTGCACATCCAGGGAGGGAGGGGCCCGGGCCACGCGCAGCTTCACACGCCGGCCACAGTTACAGTGTGGCCAAGGAGCCTTACTCAGAGGCCTGTATTGGCAACAGAAGAGCCATGCAGCTGTGGGCTCACCCCACCAGGCAGGACCTCGGGTGGGAAGCCCCGAGAGAGCCGAGGCCTTGGGCAGCCATCTGTCACATGAGAAGCCACTCAGAGGCATCGCCCCACCTCATGCTCCAAAGACACCTGCCTGCCAAGCGCACACTCTGAGGCCTGCAAGCAATTCAGCACTGGGGTTAAGAACTCATGAACATGGCTTGGTTTAAAATATCGATTTTGCAAGGTCACCTGAAAGAATATCATTTTTAAAAAGCTGCTCAGCAAGCCCACTTCTGTAAAGACAACCTAGAAGCCCTCCCCCGATTATCAAACACTGGCCTTCAGAACACTAATGCCTGACACAGCGGAGGGAAGACCGACAGGCGGGACACAGGACACACAGACACACCCGAGGCCACCATGCACAAGAACTCACTGCCTCACAGAGCAACGGGGCAGCCAGCACACCTACACGGGAAAGGTCAAGGGCGTCACCGAGTGGAGGAGCGGCCTGTGATGCTGCTCAAAGGTCCCCCCACTGGAGACACACCTGTCCTACCTGCGTACTGCCTCGGCCAGAGAAACAAGCCGCTGGCCCCTCCAAATGGAAGGGCACTACCCTCCTCCCGCTGTTTGTTTCTCTCCCAAGGATTCTGGGTGCTCTTGCTACACTCTGCCCCTCACGAGTTTCTGAGGCCCAGGGAGACGAGGTCTAAAACCAGACTGACAAGGACACGCTGAGTGGCAGGGTCCTGGCTGGAGTCTGTCCCCTCTGTGGCTTCTCTCCTCCGGCCTCCGTAAGACAGACAGCCAGGCCAGTCCTCTGGGACGGAGAGCCCCAAGTCCCACACTGCCCGCAGCAGCAGAGCTGGAGCCCAGGCCACATTTCCCCAGGGGCCGCCTGTGCTGTGAACCAGCAACAGCCATGGCAGGAGCCCTGGATGAGCAGGCCATCAGCGGAAGCCTCAGCAACACCCAGAACCCAGTTCCAGATTCCCAGTTCCAAACCAGGGGCGGGATTCTCCCTCTGAGACCCAACAGCCAGCTGTCACTGACCCACTTGACTGTCTGCAGGGTGGGGCGGGGAGCAGGCCACCTCCCCTGGGGCCGCTCACTGGGGAAGGCGAGGGCTCGTTCCCACCACCAACCAGCAGACTGTGACAGAGAAAGTGTTAGTGCCCAGATGGAGTCAGACCCCCTGTATGGGCCGGGCGGTGAGTACTGCTGGCTTTGTGGACCAGGAAGCCTCTGTGCTGACTCGGCACCTACTCGAGGGCAGACACAGCTGTACACGTGTGCCTAGACTGGTAAGGCCACGCTCCAGTGAAACCCGATTCACAAAAACAGGGCCACATCCTCTGGGCCACACTTGGCTAACCTCCACTCCAGCTGCGGCCTTCTGCAGAGAAAGCCATCTGGACGACGAGTCACACTGTGGCACCCCAGACCTGCCTGGAGGGTCGTGGAAGTGCTCCACAGACTGCTTGCAGGCACCCGGCTGCCCAGGCCTGAAAGACGAAGACGGACACCCTGGGTGGGCGAGGCCAGAGATTTGGGGTCCTCTCAAACCACAACTCAGGCCACCGGCAGCTCTCCACACCCATGGTCCAGCACCTTCTCAGCAGCTCTCCCTTCCCCTCAGCACATGAGGTCACGGCCAAGGTCAGCCCAACCTCCACCTCCTAGGCACTGTGACAGATGACCCCACTGGAACTGGAGCGCCTGTGCGCCGTCACCGATGCTGTCTGAGTCAGCCTCACAGCCACCGAAAGGGCTTTCCTCTCATCTTTGTACAGACATTTCTTAAAGAACTAGAGTATACTTTAGACTTCCTATTTTATTAGAATGGCAAGTGCATGCATCTTTGTATTACACACTTGGTCCTTTTCAGAAAGGAGGGTTAGTCGTTTTGAGAAGTCTTCTACTGTGCTCCAGAATGTCCCTAACCTCAGGGCCACCTGAAGGGGACGGCTGAGCTCCATCAAGGGGCCCCTCCCACGGCCGTGAACATGAGCTGCTGACCCCTGCTGCAGCACTGGAACCTGTCACTGTGCACCCATGTAACTATAGCATCACTAGCAAAAGACAATACCAAGTGACATCACTGGTAAAGTGGGTGAAACTTTCTGTGCCCACACTGACCCAAGCCCCTCAGCCATGAGGCAAATGCTGACACGCTCCAGATCTGGGCTCAAAAGCATTCGTTTCCAGAAGGCACAGTGTACGGGATCCTGAGCCTGGTGCAGTGTGGTCTTACGATTCGCCCACTTTGATGGTGCACAAATTAAGTACCCAGTGGAAAGGCTTCCCGACACTAAAGGACACTACAAATCACCCTGGAAACGCTCCAAGGGGGCCCTCACCAGGCCCCTTCGTAAAACACCCTCCTCGAAAACACTCACCGTCCCCTGAGCAAATTAGGAGCCACAGATCAGAAAACTATCAGGTGTAAATGTTTATTTCTGCCCAAATGACAGGGAGTGACTGTGAGCTTCACAGTCAGCCACCTGCTGACCAGGCTAGTGACCTGACATCCAGTCAGGCATCAGTTTAGGGTCCTGCTCAGTCCCATGCTAATCACAGAGATGTCACAAAATGGACAGTGAGAACACTGGTACATGAAGAAATGTCCTCCTTTTCAATATTTTTTGACCATGGCCAAGAAAGAGAAAGATGAAGTGTCCCTTTTCCCCACGGGGCCTGGCTGTCACGGAGGAAATGGAACTGCTCTGCCATCGGAGCCGGGTGGGCAAGGGCCACCCTGTGTCACCGACCCCCAGCACCTTCCCTTGGCTGGACCACCTCCCACCGCTGACCAGGGCCAGGATGTCTAGCTCACGGGGCAGAGATCCCCTGAGCTATCTGTGTTTCCCAAACAATACCTTTCTTTTTGCAGCTGAACAGGGAACAGGAGCCAGGGAACACAAAAGCACACACCCCGGCTCAGCGCTGAGTCCCCCGAAAACAGCTCAGGCCTGCACACTGTGCTCCAGTGCACGGGGGAAGGAACGCTCTGCAGCGCCACCTGAGGAAGGGTGCCCAGCACGTCCTAGGGTGCACCAACCCTCCCGTCACCCATGCCATCAGGGCTGGGCCTTTGCCCTCAAGGCCTCAGATCGCTGCTCAGACTCACAGGGTTCCTGAGAGACTTCTTCATTGGTGTCATGGAGAGCTCCCCAGAATGCCACCCTGACCAGCCGTGTTCAGGTGCTCTTCTCCTCTGGCGTCAGAAACCCCTCACGGAAGGATGGGGCTGCCTGGCTGGGTCGGCTCCAAGGCCCCTTCGGACCTGGCAAGCCCCGGGCCAGCACTCCTAGCTGCCAGAGGTGTCCGGCCCCAGTGGGCCCGCTGGCTGTGAGTGGGCACGAAAGCCCCCCAGAGAGGGGTGCCTGGCGCTGTGCTGGCAGAGGCTGCTGTGCCGCATGAAGCCGAAGATCGCAGACCCACTCCCCCGCTCTGCTGCACACTGAACGCCGTTAGGAAACAGCACTTCTGGTTAAACACACGAGTCTCTTTCTGGAAAGCTTGCTACTTGGTTTCATAAAATAAAGTGCTGTGACGTACTAAAACCTCACTGTCTTCCCTTACTCGTACCTTTAGCACTAGAAGGGCACAGAAAATGACTCCAGAAGCACACCCTGTCATGGAGCGATTCCCCGCAGCCACCACCGAGACAATCAAACCCAGTTTTAATGCACCAAGGTCCCGATTCCAACAGCAGGGAGCCGCTCTTTTATTCACAGTGGAGCAGGGCCCTCTGACCGCCGTTTCAGGTGATCTCTAATAATTTTTCACAAAAAGGCCAGTTTTGGAGTGAAAAATGGCCTGAGAAGATCCAAGTAAAGGTCCCAAGGGCTTTGGGAGAACGAAAATGTCCTCAGATGTCCCTGGGCCTCTGTCACAGCTCCTCCTCGCCCTCCCAGTCCTCATCCTCTTCACTGGGGCTTTCGTCACCAGGCACGGGGCCCTCAGACTCTGCCTCCTCTTCCCGAGCCAAGAGCTTCTTAAAAACTTCAAACTCCTCAGCAGAACAGCAGGCCGTCCTGGCCAGAAACTCAGCTTCCGAAACTCTGAGAATGTCCTTGAGCAGAGGGTTGGGGACCTGTGTCTGTCCCTTCTTGTCCGGGGTCTGGTACCGTCCCAGGCGCTCCAGGAAGGTGTGCCGCTGCCTGGTCTTGGCGATGGGGTACTGCAGCAGGTCGGTCCTCACCATGTCCGCATGCTTCACCCCCATCCTGAAGTAGGCATACTGCAGACACAGGCAGGTTAGGGTCTGGGGACAGGTCCTCAGACCTGCCCTCCACAGTCATGGCGACTGGCCTGTGCACAGCATTCAGAAAGAGGGCCTAAACGGCAGCGCAGGACACCCTTGCACCCCATGTCTGCATGACAGCTGACGATTTCCAAAGCATTTTTAAATTCATATTGAGAAAAATGCAACAGGAAATAAAGGGCAGGAGGGAGAGATTAAGTTCTATTTCTCTTCAGACGGGAGGAAAGTGACGAGTATGAAAAGCAAAGGCCAAAAACCTGAGTCACCGTCATTGTTACCAAAAGCAGCACAGCTGTCACAACCACGTTTCTGAAACTGGCATGCAAAGGAGACTCCAACACCAGGCCGGTTTTAGCTATTTTCACATTATCTGTTTCAAACAGAGGCCGCACCTGGACTCTGAGACCTGGGCAGGGCCATTCACCATTAATGACAGGAAAGCTCAGAATCAGTGTCACCAGATTCTTCCCCACAGAGCTGACCCCGAGCACCCCAGAGCCCATGGCCACCCCCGGTCACTGTCTGCCCACCTCACCTGGAACTTGTACTCCAGCGCGCCAGGATCCTCCCGCAGAACATGGGGGCACCTGTGCAGAATCTCAGTCACCTGCTGTGCTGTGAACAGGCACTTCTCCCTGAGAACCCTGACGATGCTGTCGAGGTCCCGGTGGCTCATGGTGAAAACTTCGGGGCAGCAGTGAAGCACCTTCTTCAGTTTCCCTGCAGAACACAGAGAAGGCAAGCACGTCACCTCAGAGCATTCCAAAAACCCAAGGGGCTAGCCACACCCAGCTCAAGCCAGCACTTTCAAATCGAACAAGGACACCCCTCCCCTCTGTGGGTGCCAGCCCCCAGTGTCTTCCCAGCAGTGCCGTGGAAGTGGGGTACCAGAATGGCCCATCACCCACTGACACCCTCACTCCTCAGACTCACCAACCCCACACCACCTCCACCGTGTCCCTGCCTCCTCTGGCCTCCCTGCTGAAAGGCAACTACTCTCTGTTCCAGGGCTCCCGCTCCCGCCCATCTCACCAAGGAAAGAATTTCCAAGGGATTTACTGGGAAAGTCAGACAGTAAGATGAGTGACAGTGTCCCCCATGTTGGGGTTTTGGGCTGAGGTTTCCTTCCATAATAAAACTCGCAGATGCCTGAACCCAAGAAAAGGGGTTCCATGACAACAATTCACAGAGTAACAACAACACACAACCACAAACACCGACATCCTGGTTAGTGGGAAGACCATCTATTTTATCCACACTGGGGCTTATTAGTTGTGTTAGAATTAGCTGGCTAAGCCAAGACGATCTGGGTGAATAGGGGCATGCAGGCCTCCTATGGACAGCTGAGGAAAGTTATACCTGGAAACCTGAAATCACTTACTTGCACAGCTGGTTAAAATCTGCCCAACAGCTGAGCTAGTCACTGCCTTGCTGAAATGTGTCAGGAATGAATTTCAGTTTAGACTTGGTATCTCAAGGCCATGCTGAGCTTGCTAATCAAAAGCACAGAAGGCAGAGTTCAGCCTATCAGCCTGTGCTGCAATGGGCGTCTGGAAAACACGCAGGCCTGTCTTTCTCTCCTCTCCTGGAGGAGGCCTGCCAAGCACCTCTGAAACAGCGGACCCACAGAGCTCATCCCCCCAACAATCTCTCACCAGGAAGAGTCAAGAACAAAAAACAGAACAGTGCAGCTCCTGTGGGCAAAGTGGGCCCCCTTCTCCAGAGCCTTAAACAAATCCATGCCTAGGGTCCCTGCCAGGGAGAATCCTGGTGGGGGTGGGAGTGGTGTCTAAAGGGAAGGGCCACTCCACCAACTTCCCAGGATGGAATCGCCTTGACAAGGGACTCTGCAAGTCTCTGGCTTCACATCATACAGACACAGCATGGAGACCACGTCAAGTCATGTAAACATCAGAGGTTACACAGACACACGTGATGACAGCACAGATCAACATCTACCTGCTGCGTGCGCACCACGGTCCCACCATGGTCCCAGATGATCCAGTCCCCATGGTGAACAACCCAGGCAGTAGTCCCTGTCTGTCACTCAATCCCCACCCACCTCCTGCAGTGCAGGTCACTCCTCTGCCTCAGCGTGAATGCACTCACACACCCCTTCGCAGACTAACCCTCACCCAGGCCCTCTGTCCCCAAACTCAGACCCGGCACTCTCCACACAGGCCATTGTGTACCTTCTCCAAGCCCCAGCTTCCGCAGGTAACCGGAGCGCTTCTTCACGTGCACCACGGGCAGCTTCAATAACTGAGGACTCTTCTTCAAAGCCACGTACACAGGCTCTGGATTCACACCCAGGAGTATTAATTCTGAAACAATGTCCAGCAACTGTCGAGGGGGGTTCCCTGGTTGTATGCTGAGCAGTTCATGAGCATGGACACCACTGAAACCCATGTCCAGGAGGGAGCTGATGACCTCCTCTTGCTCCAAGGACGCTCCGTTTCTGTTTCTCAAGGGGGCCCTCTGTTTCTCAAGGGGGCACCACCTGTGGTTCATCTTGCACTCTGGTTCCTGCACATGCTTTCCAGATTCCACCCGGGACAGCCCCTCAGGGCCCCCTCCACTGGAGGCTGTGGTCAGTTTACACAACAAGAGGGCCGGTGCCCTTCTCTGTTCTCCAAGACAAGGAGTCTGCGCAGCGACTCGGGCCCAGGTGAGGGGGACCAGGCGGTGCCAGTCCAAGACCTGTGAGATGCAGCACAAAAAGGAGTTCCTTCCTCACCATCCCACTCCTGGGTGGGCACCACAGGATTTGTGAGCAGGGTCCCACACTAACAGTCTTTATTAGAAATCTGCAAAACTGGCTCAGTGGATTGAGTGCCGGCCTGCAAACCAAAGGGTTGCAGGTTCGATTCCCAGTCAAGGCACATGCCTCGGTTGTGAGCCAGGTCCCCAGTAGGGGGCGTGTAAAAGGCAACCACACATTTATGTTTCTCTCCCTGCTTCTCCCTCCCTTCCCCTCTAAAAATAAAATCTTAAAAACTAAAAAGAAATCTCCCAAATCCTATGTGAACATGCAGAGAACAGAGCATTGCGAGTACCCTTCAGCTTTCGCGGTGGCAGCTGAGGGGACGGAACGAGGGTGGAGAGGACAGGGGAGAACCATTTCACGGCCACCTGGTCAAGTTCTCCGTGTGCCCGGCGGCGGGTCGCGGGGGAGGGCAGTGCTGTTCCTCCACGGGCTAAGGTTCAGTGCCTGGGGGCAACTCGCAACAGACAGAGTAACGGGAAGAAAGCTTCAGGGCGGAGGGGAGACGGAGGAGAAAGGGCTCCTACAGGGAGCACAGGGCTTCCCGGGAACAAAGGGCGTGGGAAAGCCCGTCACGGTGTCCAGCTCACACAGACGCAAGAGGTCTCCCTCTCCTTCCTGGCCGCAGACCCAAGAGGGAGGACCCGTGGCAGCCTCGCCCCCAGGGGTTCCCGCTGTTAGTGGTGAGAGAAACTCCGACAAAGAAACGTTTCCAGGTTGCAGTAACTTTCATGCCCCCTGTGGGTGCCAGCTCGGCCCGACTCGTGAGACTGGCTCCTCACGCCGGTGCCCGGGCGCCCGCGTCCGCATCTATCTCACCAAGCGCCCTGCTGGGTACCAGGAGCCTGTGGGAAAGCTGCACGCAGATTCCCCGTGGGCTTCGAGAAGCCTCAGCGGCTGCTCCCCGCGGAGCAAACCCAACACCGCCGCCCTTCCCGCCGGGGCCCCGCGGTCGCCGCCCGACACTGCCTCGACCGCCCCTCGCCCTCACCTGCCGGCCAAGCGCCGCCATGCCGCGAAGACAGCTCAGCGACTCCGGCGCCGGAAGCAGAGCACCTTCGTTCCGCCACTTCCGCCCTCCCGGGTCCGCCGCTCCCGCCTTCCCCCCGTGCACACACGAGCGTGCGGAAAGCGCGTTCCGCCGCGGTGCTGGTCAGGCCGGTTCCCCCCGGGGGCCCCGAGGGCGCGGGCCTCCGCCGGACTCCTGCTGTCTCCGGAAACTCTGCCGCCCAAACCTCGGGGATCTATCCGCGAGTCCCGACCGGCGTCGTGCTGCGGCGCAGGCGCCTTCCAGGGAAGAGCCTCCCAAGGCCGTCGCACGTTGGGGAACCAGACGTCGCGCGCGAGCGTGCAGCCCGGTGAAGATGCTTGGAGTTGTCCCTCCGCGAAAACCTGCGCCCAGCCCGAATGCCGAGGTCACCCACGCTGCAGACGGCGCGTTCCGGAGGGTCACATTGCCCGGGAGCTCCCGCGTCCCGTTTCCCTGCAGAAACGCGGTCCTCGCTGCTGGGTCTGGCTTCCTTTGGGGATGAAAGCCAGTGACGTTTCAGCTGAATGTGTTAAACAAAACACGTGCATGGTCGAGAGCCAGCAAAGGACAGGTTCGGGGCCGCAACCTGATCCCCCGTGACCGGGCGGCGAGGCCCGCGGCCCTTAGTGCACCGCGTTGGGGAAAACAGACGTCTCCACAGATGAAGAGGCGGGAGAAGACAGGTGAGGTCGGAGGAAAAGTGTTTGCCCCGCGACAGCTGGTGCATCGGGGCTGTTCTCTTTAAATAATCATAGAAATAGGCCCCTGAATGGAAGTCAGTGCACACGCTTGGGAGCCTGCCAGCTTTTGCTGGTTTTGCCCTGTCGTAGCTGACAACCTATGCTTGTCTCTTCCTGCGACCTCCCAGCCGCTGTCACTAACTCAAGACATCGCAGTTAGTGATTCACGGTGTCCAGCTCACACAGACGTAAGAGGTCTCCCTCTCCTTCCTGGCCGCAGACCCCCAAGAGGGAGGACCTATTAATTCTGAAACAATGTCCAGCAACTGTCGAGGGTGGGGGGTCCCTGGTTGAATGCTGAGCAGTTCATGAGCATGGACACCACTGAAACCCATGTCCAGGAGGGAGCTGATGACCTCCTCTTGCTCCAAGGACGCTCCGTTTCTGTTTCTCAGGGGGGCCCCACCTGGGGTTCATCTTGCACTCTGGTTCCTGCACATGCTTTCCAGATTCCACCCGGGACAGCCCCTCAGGGCCCCCTCCACTGGAGGCTGTGGTCAGTTTACACAACAAGAGGGCCGGTGCCCTTCTCTGTTCTCCAAGACAAGGAGTCTGCGCAGCGACTCGGGCCCAGGTGAGGGGGACCAGGCGGTGCCAGTCCAAGACCTGTGAGATGCAGCACAAAAAGGAGTTCCTTCCTCACCATCCTGTGGCAGCCTCGCCCCCAGGGGTTCCCGCTGTTAGTGGTGAGAGAAACTCTGACAAAGAAACGTTTCCAGGTTGCAGTAACTTTCATGCCCCCTGTGGGTGCCAGCTCGGCCCGACTCGTGAGACTGGCTCCTCACGCCGGTGCCCGGGCACCCGCGTCCACATCCATCCCACCAAGCACCCTGCTGGGTACCATAACATTCTCCTTGTCATGTATTCATAACAGATTCATCTCTAGGCCTGTGATCATTCGGGTGTTGGGCCTACACCTCTTTCCAAAATGGGTGGCTGTGAAAGATGAAATGGTGAGCTCTTAGCCGCCTAAATTCTACCACCTGTGAGACCCATACCTTAATTTACAAGCACTTCTTATTTTACCTACTTGTTTCTGAACTGAGAAAAGGGACCTGATTCTCAGAGACACAATTTACAGAGTTCCTGCTGTGGGCTGGAAACAAGGCAGGGTGCTGAGACACATCCTTCTGGACAAGGATTTTATCAAAGAAAAGGAAGGTTATAATCTGTGTGGAACTGAAGAATTGGTTAGTTTTCATCTTTCTTCTTAAAACACTCATCTGTCAGCACTTCAGAATAAATTGTTCATCCTTTTATACCCAAAGCCCGAGAAAATCCAGGAGCCACCCCCATGCGCTGGAAAGAACCAAGGAACCTAAGCAGTTCTCCAGTCCCTGAAATCAAGGGGCAGCTGGGGCGCAGCAACTGCTCTGAAAGTCAATAGCACCTCGGTTTGTTCCGGTGACTTCGCTCTGGACTCCCTGGAACACGGACAGGGAGATGGGTCAGCCTCAAACTGGAGACTTTTCTGCCAGGATTCTTTCTGCGAATAACTCTCTCCACGTAGCAAACCTTCCACTGCCACCAAGTCAAGTGAGTTCTAACCATTCTCTCTTCTTTGGAAGGAGGAGTGACTGGAGAGTGAGGGCTCTGCAGTATCAGCCCATTGCACACCTGTCTGGAAAAAACGTTCTGTACCTCCTCTGTGTTACAAACATCATAAACACTACAAGGATGAACTGGTTGGGTTTTTTCCTATGGGCTTTAAAAAACACACTCCTAAAAACCCTGCCGTTACTGCCCATGCTAGAGGAGGGGACCCTCCAGTGTCTTGTGATGGCTGCAAGCTCTGCAGCACTTTCTAGAAGGAAGAAGTTGAAACTAAAGTTAGCTGTTTTCTGAGAGTCCTGAAATCGGAACACAGTTGACTGCTTCCTGAGTGAGCACTGGAAGCTGAGCACAGGCCCTTCCTGCAGGCAGCCTGGCCCCCAGCATCCCCTGAGGGCTCTGGGCAGGAGCCTTGAAACCTGCAGAGAATAATGTCATGGGGAAAAAAGGTGTGGGGTGGGGGTTGTAGTTTTGGGGTTTTTTCCTTTTATTTCAATGGGGGGAATGAAAGGTTTTCCTCTTACTCTTAACCATACCCTCCCCTCCAACAGATACAAAATAGAGGCTGAATCTCACATGCTGGAGCTAGCTGATTGGCTCAGAGGGGCCCCGGGACCTGGGCAGGTGCAGGACAATGACACCCAGAGCTGGATGCCCCGACATCAGCGAAGAGGGGAGACCTGCTGGGGGCACTGTGGGAGGACAGCACTGCACAGCAGAGCCTGGACAGATGGTGGGCTGGCCCTGAGAGGCTGTGCATGGACAGAAGGGAGGGGCCTGAGAACACACACTCTAGCCTCCCTGGACTAGGCAATGTGCGGAGCTCCCCACAGGCGGGGGGCAGCGGGGGGGGCGGCACACTGCCTGAGACTGAGTCTCTCCCCAGGGTCCCCACACCGGCACTGTAGTTCATACAGTCCAAATCGGGGTGATTGGTTACCATCAAAAGTGCTTTAATTTGGAAAATGTTCAAGGAAATAAATTAATGAGATACCCTGGTCATTAGTTCTACAGATTTTACCTATCAGAGCAAACATACACCTGGTCAGAGAAAACAAAACATATGCATATATACAGAGGAAAGAATTTAAAAATGCTTCTAAGCCTCTCAGAAGTTCACAGACTCAAAATTCCATTGAACAAGACAGTGTTTTTTCTAGGTTATGAAAACGTGAACTCCATGTCTGTTTTATAGAACGACACAGTGCCACTGGCTCTTGTTCTGGCCTTCATCAAACCCACACGGGTTTTTAGGGGAATTGGGCCCAATGTTGAGAATTACTTTCCCTGAATGGACGACCCATTAGGAGGTGCCCTAGGGCATGAGGCCCCATGCTCCAGACGCTGAGCAGCTTCGCTGGGGCTCCTGCTCTCCACCTCCAAACTCTCAGAGGACAGGACTCTGCTTTCTGGAGAAAGAGGAAGACACTGTGTCACATGCTGACAAAACGCTCAAACACTTGGCTTCTCTCTGAAAAATCCTAGGAGCAAAGGACATCAAAGGGACCTTTCAGAACCCAACTGGCCATGCCCTAGGGCTCCAAGGCTGCCAAGGAGCTGCAGGGCCATCGTACCCAGAGCCACCAACACCAGTGGGCCCCGCCTGCCCTGAACAGTGGTGCCCAACACACGGCTGCTACTGCCTGACTACGGAGCCGGCAGCCTCACCTACAGAGCCAGACGGCCCCAGAGCATCGGGCTCACAGTCTGGCCTCAGCTCCCCCTTCAGCCCACTCAGACCATCACCAGCGGCCCCTCTGTAGGTACCACCTCGTGAGAGGCTCCCATGGGCCCTCACCTACCTCAAAGGCCCACAGCCAGCCCCAAGCCCAGTGTGCTCAGGGGCCCCTGAAACAGGATCCACCCCCATCTGTTTCACAGCTGGAAACCCAGGATGGCATGCAGTGGGGGGCCACCCTCCTCCCTGGTCCAGAGGGCAGCCCAGGGAACCCACTCACCCTCCTGGTTCACAGACCACACCTCTCACCTGGCTGGTGGATCCCACACACCTCCTCCCAGGTGTAGTCAGCAAGATTCACAGGCTGTGTCACCCAGGGGTCTGTCACCAGCTTCTCCAAGGTGACACGCTGCTCAGGGACAGGCTGCAGTAGCCCAGCAATGAGCTTCATGAGATCTGGGGACATAAAATCTCACCCTAGGCATGGGGCCAGGAGACCATCTGTGGTCCAGGCTGGGGTCAAGTACAGGACATCTCGAAAGCCCAGGTCCCATCTGCCCCTGTGACCACTCTGACTGGGTAGCAGGTGGCCCTGGAACCCCCCCCTTTAACCAGCATCCAGGGCTTTGGGGCACAGGGCCTCCGGTGGCACTTTGAGAAAAGCTGAAAGAGCTGTCTGTCACCACCTGAGACGAGAGCGGGGTGTTGGAGACCCTGCCCCATCACACAGAGGTCCCAACCCATGGCCTGTGCTTGGGGGCTGTGGCTGTGCAGAGCCAAGAGTGATGGGATGCGTGTGACAGAGGGGAGGGAGGCAGCCGGCAGGGGTCCTAGAATCAGAAGTTGGCTGAGCCCCGCAGTCCTCCTGGGCAGCTGTGGCGTGACCACAACCCCTCAGACCCAGGTGCTGCAGCTCTGACCCCGTGGTCAGAGGGGCAGGGCCTCTGGGAGGTGACAGCGTTCTTAGACGAGGCCTTGAGGGTGGGGCACCCGGGATGGGACTTGGCCCTCCTGAGAAGGGAGGCCAGGAAGCTTATTCCATCCATCTGCCACGTGAGGATCCACAGGACAGGCCACAGGCCGTGGACAGGAAGAGGCTCTGACCAGGCGCTGACCCCACAGCGCCTGAACCTTGGACGCCCAGCCTCCAGAGCAGGAAGCAAATGGCTGTGGTTTGAGCGCCTCATCTGCAGTGAGTGTCCCGGCCGCCTGAGCTGACGGAGACGCAAGATTGCGACCCAAACAAAGTACCAAGGCACAAGCCTCGTGCACAGACACTCGTCCTCTTGGTACTCGTAACAATAACTGATGTCCACGCAATCGCAGAACGTTATGGTTAGGGTACCCCAGAGCCCTGGGGGTGGCTGCAGATCAGGCCATCCTTCCCGGCCAGCAGACCCACATCCGCCTCCTTGCGCCAGCATTCACTGCAGAAGCTCGTGATGCTGGCCCGTGGGGAGCTTGGGGTGTGACAGAGGAGTGGCTGGGGGTCAGGTCCCTCCACAGCCCCTCCCCACTGATGGTCACTGCCAAAGCCAGGCCCACAAGCGCTAAGGTCCTACCCAAAGACCCACCCTGGTGCCGGAAGGGGGTGCTCACAGCAAGAGAGCTGTCTCCACATTTCTAAGTCTGATCCCACGCGTCCTTCTGCGAGGACCAAGGCACAAGGGAGATGGGACGGCAGAGGGCGTGGCCATCTGTTTCCACAGAGACCAAGGGAGATGGGGAGCGGGGGGAGCTGGCTGCGGCCCTCTCACCTTCTGACACCAGGTACGGGGGGTTGAGCGTGGCCTCCATGGTCTCCTCCACCTCACAGAAGGGGTTCTCCTCAAAGATGAGCGTGTACAGTGTGACTCCCAGCGACCACATCTCCAGCTCCGGCCCCTCGTAGCTGCCACAGAAGGGGGCTCAGTCAAGGCACGTGAGCCTGAGTCCTGTCCCCCGAGATGGTGCCCAGTGACACTCGCTCGCAGCACTCCTGGCCATGGGCTTCACGTCCTCCCGTCTGCCCCAGCCTGGCAGCACACACTGGGGGAGGCGGGGGATGCAAAGCCTCGGCGCTGCATCAGCTGAGGCTGATGCAGGACCGGACAACGCGCCCAGCACGAGGTAGCAGGGACGGCGCCCGCCTGGGGTGGGGGCTTCCTGGAGGCAACGGCCACGGGGAGCACAGGCGGCTCCAGAACAGGGCGCCCCTCAGAAACACTCAGGGAGAGACCGGTACAGGTGGGAGCCCTTCATGACAAGTAAGATGGCCCCTTCAGGGGCAGAGAAGGTGAACCAGAAGGTGCCCACAGGGAGCAGCTCTGGGGAGGAGACACCGGACATCGCCGTTACTCCTGTCTCCTGACGTCAGAAACACCCTCCGCCCAGCCCCCACGCTCTGGACACCAGGAGACGTGGCCACCAGGCCCTTACACAGTTCAGCCCCAATCCGCACGATGGCAAGATAAACACCATGGGTCTCACAGAGAGGAGGTGAGGCTGAAGCTGCTGCCCAAGGGGGGCCTGGAGTTGGGCTGCCTGACCTGCACATGCCCAGTGCTGTCTGAGTGCCCAGTTGGCCACTCGGGTCCTCAACTCGGGGTGTAATCTGGCCCACAGAGTGGGTGTGGGAAGCATTTTGTGAGCCCACAAGTTTAGACAAGGCAGCTGAGAGAAACTGGTGAGTGAGCAACAGGCCCAGGCCAGAGCCTTCTGCCATCAAGGACACCCTGTCACAGAGCAGCAGTCGGGCCTGTGTGGCCGAGTGGGGGCGTCGCAAGGACAGGCCTCAGGGAACCGCGAGTGAGGGCTGCGGCGGCTGCAGCAGGAACACCAGGTTTGGCGCTTTCTGCTTTTGGGTCATCTCAGTTTTATAGAAACAGATTTTAAGAGTTCAGAAGGCCGAAGAGAAAAATCCAACAGAGTAGAACAGGGGCGGATAATGGCCAAAAGGGCCCAAGAGTCAACGTGCGGGCCGGGTGGCCTCTGCCGCTGCCCCCCCTCAGCTGCACGGCAGCCACAGCCACGAGGAGGCTGCAGTGCTCGGCGGCCAGAGAAGCGCATTCAGGAGAACAAGCGGAGGCGATGGGCCANACTGGTGAGTGAGCAACAGGCCCAGGCCAGAGCCTTCTGCCATCAAGGACACCCTGTCACAGAGCAGCAGTCGGGCCTGTGTGGCCGAGTGGGGGCGTCGCAAGGACAGGCCTCAGGGAACCGCGAGTGAGGGCTGCGGCGGCTGCAGCAGGAACACCAGGTTTGGCGCTTTCTGCTTTTGGGTCATCTCAGTTTTATAGAAACAGATTTTAAGAGTTCGGAAGGCCGAAGAGAAAAATCCAACAGAGTAGAACAGGGGCGGATAATGGCCAAAAGGGCCCAAGAGTCAACGTGTGGGCCGGGTGGCCTCTGCCGCTGCCCCCCCTCGGCTGCACAGCAGCCACAGCCACGAGGAGGCTGCGGTGCTCGGCGGCCAGAGAAGCGCATTCAGGAGAACAAGCGGAGGCGACGGGCCAGGGCCGCGGCTTGCTAAGCCCTGGAGTGCATGGACAGGAACATGAGAGAGGAAGCAGTGCTGCCAAGGAGGGATCTAGAACCCGAGCTCAGAAACCCTTAGGCCCGTGAGACAGGAGAGCATGCAGGGCCAAGGACGCCTGCGGTCCAGCTGGCAAGGAGAGGGCTGGAGTGGCTCCCTCGGGGGGCCCTTGGGGGGCAGGGCCCTGCGCAGGTCCAAGGCACGGGGTGGGGGTGGGGCAGCAGCACGTGTCACTGTCCCATGGACATGCAGCCCCTCCAACAAGTGACGAAGTGATGGCCACGGGTGCTCAGACGTCAGGGCGACCAAGGTCTGGCCCGTGAGAAACTGCAGCCTTGGCTGGCAGCTCGGTGGGTGGGAGCGTCACGCTGCTCACCAGCAAGGCCGTGGGTTTGGTCCCTGGTCGGGTGCATACAGGAGGCAACTAGCTGGTGCTTGTCTCTCACACTGATGTTTCTGTCCCTCTCTCTCAAATCAATAAGCATGTCTTCAGGTGAGGATAAAAAAATGTTTTTTAATTTAGAAAAAAGAAACTCCAGGGCTCTTTGTGGACAATCTCCCTCAATACGTCACTGTGTGGCTCTGGATGTGCACAGAGGTGATGGGGACAGTTTCTTTAGTGCCCCCTCCTGCCCACTGCAGACAGAGACCCCAGCCATTCTGCTCCTGGGCCCAGCGTGTGGGTCAGGAGGGCCTCGGACTGGACAGGAGCAGCCTGCAGCCCTCATTGCCCAACTCTGAAATGGAACGTGACCTGGGCAGCAATTGGGGTCCTGTGCTCACCTGCCCAGGCCCCACAGCTCCCAGCTTCCCACGCAGACACCGGGCAGCAGCACCCCGAGGCCTGCTTCCCACAGTGGGACGCGGCAGCCGTGTGGTCTCGTGCGCCTCAGTGCTTCTCTGTGTGGGCCCCGCTGTCAGCGTAGAGCCCCCCAGTGTTTAACCAGTTATTACTCCCGCCACAAAAATAAGCTCGACTAATAAGCTTTGCTTATCTAGAGAATCTTATCTTCTGGGATCCTTGATCTTTTCCTTAACTTTCAACTGTATAAAACTGCAGGCATAAACAAAATTCGAGAAATTGACGCAGGGAAGGAACCCGTACCCGTCGCCCGCTTCCTCTGCCTCCTCACTTCCCCAACGTCACAAAGACGCACAAGCCGAACCCGCTTCTCTGCCTCAAACTCACAGGGGACGGGGCCCTGTGGCGCGATACGTACGGATTCCCCATGAGAACTTCGGGTGCACAGTACTCGATCGTCCCGCAAAAGGTGTAGAACAGTTTGCCCCTCTCCAGGTAGGCGGCGGAGCCGAAGTCTATGAGCTTGACGGTGAAGTCCTCGGCGATGACGACGTTCTCGTCCTTGATGTCCCGGTGCAGGATGCTCTGCGAGCGCAGATAGCCCACCGCCGACACCAGCTGGAACCAGGAGGCCACGGAGCCTTTTACGAAGCAGTTCAAGCAAAACACGCATTCACAGTAGAGAGTGACAGGCCACACAGGAAGGACAATGACAAAGGACAGAACCATGCCCTAACTTGTCACAAAACAGTGACAGGAACGACGGCTGGATGCCATGAACACGGCCCAACTGGCCTGGGAGTGAAGCACTGCCAGGCGGCGTGCTGGCCCCGTCACACCCACGAGCTGGCAGTGTGGACGGGTCACTCTCAAAATGGCGCTACCGTCATTACTTGTGGTAAAGACACAGCACCAGACCCGCCCCTTCATGTGTCCAGGTGCCGGAAACGGCATTGCAGCCATGGCTCCAGGCCACGCAGCCGACCTGGGGCTCTGCACCTGCACTGCCCCACTCCTCCTCCCGCAAACACATGGCTCCCACATCCTCTCGTGCCTGCGCCACTCACAAAAACTTCGCGAGCAGCACGTGCTTACCCCACCACCCACGCCCGACAATCACGGGGATGGGACACAGACCACAAGCAGAAGCCACAGACGCACTCGGTGGCTCTTCAGTGAGGGAGGGGTGGGTGCTGATGGGCAGGACCGCAGAGAAAGCCTGAGTCCGGCCCGTGGGTGCAGCAGAGCTCAGCCATGGCTCGAGAGCAGAGGTGGGCCCAGGAGCACCAACCCCAGTCCCCTCCTCCAGGGCTCTCACAGCTTCCCACAGAGCAGCGGCGGCCGGCTCACCTGCCTCACTGTGTGCAGGCCTCCCAGCCACACAGGCTTAGAGCAACTCCACCGGAAACGGCTCCGCCTCTAGAAGCCCAGGGCGTCAGCCTATGCTCTGCAAGGGTGAGGTTACCGCAGCAACCCCCGCAGCAGGCCCCTGTGCACCTGGACCCGGAGTGGCCCACGCTGCCGACCTGCAGACAGAGGCCAACGGAGGCCGCCCCACACAGCTGAAGCAGACTGGGGTTCTGGCTGCACTGGGGAGTCGCACACCAGCTGTGCCCCCGGCACAGGGCCCCACGGCTGTCGCCAAGCACCAAGCCTCAAACAAACACCTCGGAACCAGAAGCAGCAGCCCAAAGCAGGTTGACTAGGCCCGACTGGTCAACTTACATTGAGTAAATGTGCACATATGCACACGTGGACACACACACACACACAGATGCCAGCTATTTACAAGTAGACACACTGGCACACCACATGCACCTGCACATGCATGCATGTTGACACACACGTATACAAACAGGTGGACACATGTATGCGCGCAGAGCAGGGCCCAGTCGAGGAACAGACCGCATGTCACCAGAGCCCAGGAAGTTCCGTCAGGTTCGTTAGCAACAAAAGCCGAGGGCACCTGAGCCTGGACGGGGCACTGGCTGGCCGCAGCCCTGGGGCCCACAGCTGCCAGGGAGCTGGTCACAGACCCAGCCCCGGCCCAGCTGGCAGCACACGGACAACAGGCAATGTGAGTGTGCAGTTACATGTGGTAACTCGGCTCTGTGACGTTGCAGATCCCTTCACTGTGCGTCTTACGGAAGCTGCAGGGTATCGAACGCAACAGTTACCTGTGCCGGCAGCCCCAGAACTAACAACAGCAGCAGCTTCTACCAAGTGACTCCCGCTGTCACGTCAGACAGACACTGCTTCTGCCACAGCAGTTTCAGAAACAGGTCTCTGCCAGGAAGGAAGCCGACCGAGCGTGTGACCTTTTCCCACGTGGGAGGAGGGGAGATGATGTTCTTTTCACAGAACCACGTGATGCCTGATGCTTACAAGCAGAGGCCTCAGACACTAAATTTCAGAAACCCAGAAACTTCTGGAAGTTTACAGCTGAGGAAGGAATGTCAAATTAGGGGAGCCGAACCGCACTGAAATGGAGTCACCTCCAGGAAACAGTCGAAGAGCGAACATGGGCCTTGTCCATATCCACACTCTGCTGCACACGGGCCTCGGAGGCACAGGCTCCCTGCTCTGACCCCATCGGCCTCCCAGTGTCAGCGCCAGAAAGACCCCTGCCGGCCAGACGGGCGATGGGTACCCAGTGGTGGGCAAGGACCCCGATCAACCGCATTGGCCGCAGGGCCCAGTCTCCCGGCTCTGCGGGTTCCTTCCAGAGGAGGGGTGGCTATCCCAGAATTGTAAATGGACCCGAACCCTGCGCCTACCTCCCCAGTTGCTCCAGGGTGGCGGCCTTGTCCTTCCTTCCCACCTTCCTGCTCTCGACTTCAACCATAGAATTCTCTTCTCAGGAACCGGAGGCCAGATGCAGCCCAGAGAGAACCACGTGTGAACCCCGATCTCTGAAGCCTCCAGGACCGAGCACCCCAGCCCGCACCCCCCCTGCATGGCTTGGGCCCACATCACCTGTCGGAAGATGTAGCTGGCCAGAGGCTCGTCCAGGCTGGGGTGGCGGTCAATGAAGGCGAAGAGGTCCAGCCCGGAGCCATGCTTCTCCATCACCAGCTGGAAGAAGCCCTGGTTCTCGAACACGTCCAAGACCTAGGGCAACAGAGTGGGGTCCGGCCCTGCAGGTGCCTTCCGACGGCACACACAGGACGCCCCCGTGGGCCCCTCCAGGGCAACTGGGCCCGGGCCCCACCTGGATGATGTTGGGGTGCCGCACCCTGGACAGGACCGCAATCTCCAAGGTGACTTCTCCAAGTTCGGCGTCCATGACCCAGCAGTCAGCCAGCACCTTCTCCTTCTTAATGAACTTCACCACCACCTGCGGGGAAAGCAGCAGGGAGAGGCCACTCATGCCCTCCACCAGCACCCACAGGGCCTGGTGCCCAGGGTGGCTCACAGGGGACACGGGGCCACCTTGTAGTCCCCAGAACTCCCATCTCCCTGCTTCCCCAACTGACAACTCTGTGTCCTGGAGAGAAAACGGAACTAGAAGCCCGAGAACTAGAAAATGGTAACTGTCACCCATGCTGACTGAGATGAATCAGAGCTCAGCAAGGCTGCTGAGCACAGGGCCAAGGCAAGGGAGGCAGCGGGGCAGAAAGGAGGCGCTGTCTGCAGCGGAGACGGGCCTGCACGTTGCTGACGGCAACAGCAGTGAGTGCCCGGGACGCAGCCGAAGGAGCCAAGGGGCGAGTGGGACTGCAGGCCAGGCCTAGCCCACCCTCAGCAGGAGGCTGGGGAAGTGAGAGAACCGGGCCCCTGGGGCGCACCCCCCGCAGGGCAGGCGTGGTCTGAGCGGACCACCCGTGGCTGTGGCGGCAGCACCAGGCCCAGGGTGGGGGTGAGAAGAGCCTCGAGGAGCATCTGCAGGTGCAATCACCCGTCACCACGATTGGGAGGAAGAGGGTGACAGCTTCAGGCCAGCGTGAGTGGTGGCAGTGGACACAGTAGCCTGTGCAGGCCCGCAGAGAAGTGGAGGAGGCAAGCAGGTGAGGTGGCCCCTGTCAGGGACAGGGGACTGTGGGTTGGGGGAGCCCCCGACGGCAGGCGCGCGAGTTTGGATGCTGGGAGTAGAGGTGCCTGTTGCCCAGCCCAGGCTCCCTGTGAGCGCAGCCTGAGATGATCCTCGGGGACAAAGAGCAAGAAAAGGGGGGACTAGCTCCGCACTGAGCAGCCGCATTCTCCTGATAAGGACGCTGCAAAAACTGAGGGTCTTACCAAGTCTGAAGCAAGAATGACACAACCTGGTTGAAAGAAATTAAAGACCCAAGGCACCAGAAAGACGGCCCGGTCTCTGGGCCTGCCTTTTCTGCTCCTTAAGAAGGAGCAGAAAAAAACTCGGAGAGCTGAAAATGAGATGAAATCTCCTCAAACAAAAGACATCATCAAGAAACAAGCGGGGCATCTGGGACAGGCAGGGAACCAGTGGGCAGCCTGCTCGTGCCTTGCCTGCCCGTGCCTTGCCTGCCCGTGCCTTGCACGCCCGTGCTTGCCCCTGCTCTGGGGGTCCTGCCCCAGTGACAGGAGTGAAGGAAAAGGCCAGGGGACAGGCGCAGAAGAGGGGTGACCGCTGGCGTGACCATGGGGGAGCTCTCGTCCATCACACAGCCACAGGGGCTCTGGCAAGGTGCTGGAAACGGGGGCGGGCACAGGTCAGGGCACATGCCTGGGTGTATGACCAGCTACCACCAGCCCAGGCACATGGCTCTGGTCAATGCCAGCAGGCACGGCCTTCCTGACACTCAGCAGGCTGGGCGCGGGACTCTAGGCAGGGTTCACAGGGACCAGCAGCCCTGTCACCATGTCCATTCCCCACATCGCATGCACAGGCAACTACCAGTCGCCTCCCAACAGGCCCAGGTCCAGGGCCAATCCAGCGGCCAGGGCACAGCCAGGGCGCAGCCAGGGAGGAGGACCTGAAGGGTCTAGTCCAGCATGGGAAAGGGCACGGTGCTGTCCGCGGTGCATCGAGGCAGCGACCTGGATGGCCAGGGCTGAGCATGTCCACTGTGGGGAGAGGCTGCCTCCCAGCATCCCACACACCCCAAGCCCCTCTGAGGGCCCACGTACCTCCTTATTCTGTTCCCTGTCCAGTGCAGTCCATACAAAACCAAAGGCCCCGCTGCCTAGCGGGCTCAGTGTGCTGTACTTCTGGGAGTATGCGCCCTCGCAGGCCGCAAGCCCCTCCAGCTCCCCCGCCTTGGGGGGCTCCTCAAACCATGGCCTGCTTCTGAGCACCTGTGCAAGTGAAGGAAGGTCTGAGGGGTCACACTTGACCAAAGGAGGAGGCGGCAGCAGGCGAGTCACCCAGCAGCCCCTGCAGCTGTGGGCAGCAGCACTGAGCCCCGTGCGACCTACTCCTCTGTGCCCACGGGGACCCCGCCTGAGAGCCAAACTAGCACACACACGAGTGTGCTCATGCCCCACCACATGGGCACTCACGGATTTGAAATCCCACACGTGGATTAATACACAGGACATGAGAAGACAGTTAAAGAGCCAGAAACAGACTTTTCCCCAGTCCCCAAGGAAACAGGAAGAGAGAGAGTGCTGAGGGGAAGGCACCCACCTCCCCTGGGCTCTGCCCGGGGTGCTCACACACGGGGTGCACGGCGCTGGGCGGGCTGGCCAGCAGCAGGTGGGTCCATGTGGCCGAGGTCTGGCGGTCATGCAGAAGGTCTTTCACCAGCCAGCAGCAGAACAGGGGTGCAGGGCCTCGGAGCTCGACCCGCTTCACCTCGAACTGCACACCTGAGGGGCGAGAGCGCATGGCCCTCCGCTGACCGCATCATGACGGTGTTGTAACCAAACAAGCACTCGCCCCTGGGCAGCATGGAACTGCACAGAGGGCCTGGGGCAGGGGGCGGGGGCACCGGGGAAAACGGCCTCACACTCACGACCCCCAGGCTGGGCCTCGGGTGGAGGGATGTGGACAACCCGGCGGAACCAACTCATGCTGGCTGCGGGCCCTGGACTGACACAGAGCTCCACACGCTTTCACATGGCCTCCTGGGCGTGCACCCAGACAAGTGGTTTTTATGGGGAGCAGGGTTGACAGGTGATTTTACTTTCTTCAGGTTTATATTTTCAAATATTTTTTAATGTAACTTATGTATTACTTAAATTAAGTTTTTAGAGTTTGGGAATGAAGTCTTTGAAGTCAACAATACAAAACCAGCGATAAATGACTGGCTAAAGTAACGTGACCTGTTAAGTAGTTAGAAAAATATTTTTAAAAGGAAAGTAAAACCGCCCTGGCTGGTGTGGCTCAGTGGACTGAGTGCTGGCCTGCAAACTGAAAGGTCGCTGGTTCGATTCCCGGTCAGGGCACATGCCTGGGCTGCAGGCCAGGTCCCATTATGGGGCGCAGGAGAGGCAACCACACAGTGATGTTTCTCTCCCTCCCTCTCTGTCTAAAAATAAATAAATAAAATCTAAAAAAAAAAAGGTAAAACAACCGCCCCAAGGGGCCAGTGCAGGGGTGGGATCCCAGTGCCCTCCCAGAGCGCGGACAGGGCCAGACATCTCCTCAAGTCCCCTCCAGCCCCAGCGGGCGCACAGTAACCCTAATGTCCAGTGGGTACACGGTGACTTCAGGCCCTCGAAGCCGTCCCTCTGCCCTCGAGCCCTGGGAGAAGGACACCCCTGCCCAGGACGTACTCAGCAGGGAGCCGTCTCGGTGGCAGCAGCTCCCAGTGTAGGTGCCCTCCTGGATCTCTGGCTGTAGGCTGGGGGCCTCGGGCGTTCCTAAGCTGTACTCTCTCACAGGCGTGGAGGTGACCTGGATGCTCAGCCCGGGCTCCTCTGACGGGAGTGCATCCCTGGGGGCGGTGCGCAGCCTGGAGAGGGCGCCGCCAAGGCTCTCCCTGCTGCTCTCGTCGTCTTGCTCCAAGGCGGCAGACGGTTCTGTCCCATGGAGGCCCAGATGGGTCTCACAGAACCGCCGGCCCTCGCCAAAGTCAGAATAGGTGCCACTTAGCAGTGACAACTCCCTGTCGTCCAAAACCTCAGCCCTCAGCCTGAGCCCAGCACTCACGTCCACCTCAGAGCCAGCCAGGGAAGGAGCAGCTGCCCCCACGCATTCAGACAAGGCACAGGAACAGTCCGAAGAAGTTCGGTCTGTCCACTTGCTGAAAAACAACTCCTTGTGGTCCCAGGAAAACGTGTCTCCATCGGCCTCTGGGGCCTCCGCTGCGTCTGAGGTGCCAGGGAGGTCGGTGGCGAGGGCGTAGCAGGCTGAGGAGCTGCCCGCACGGCGGCCGAGCGGGTCCCCGTCTCCCAGGTCGCAGGGCGACACAGGAGCGGAGCAGGGGGCGCGCTTGGCCAGGGCCAGCTCAGCGGAGGGGACACCCTGAGGTCCTCCAAAGCTCAACTGGGACAGCTGTTCCTTCAGTAAGCAGGTCTGGAGCTCCTCCCTGTCCTCCTGCATCCCTGGCCACGGCTCCTCCAGAGCAGGCTGCGAGAGCCATGCTGTCTCTGGCGGACGAGGGGCTGCATCTGGGCGCCCCTGGGGTGTGCCGTGCCCAGGCCGGTGCCCAGGGTGCAGCAGCGGGAGGCCCGGCCCTGCCGGCAGCACCCCCACGTCCGCCTGATGGCTGGGCTGGCTGGCCGCGCTCAAACCCCTGCCCCGCAGCTGCGCTTCCTGGGACAGGCCACACACCTCGCCCCTGCTCCTGCCCTCAGCTGGGGTCAGAGCTTCACAATCATCACGGGAAGCAAATGGTCTTGTGTCCCCTGAGTCAGACCTGCTTCCCCCCAAAAGCTCCCATCTGTGTCTTCTTGGTGCTGCCTGCTCCTGCTCCTCCAGGACACCGTCCCACAGGCCCTCAGTTGGTGACTGTCCCTGGGCTGGCAGGTTTCCTTCTGGGGTGCTGTCTGCCCTGGGAAGTACACTACAGGTTACGGGCCACCAGTCAGAAACGTAGATCACACGCACTTCCCCCATTGGAAACAAGCACAAAGCATTTAACAATAAAAACATACGACAAAAAAATACAAGACTTTGTAACCAAGTTAATAAACAAAGTGCCAACCCGCACACTGCCCAATCCAAGTGCACGTTTGGCTATGATCTGCCGGAGAAAGCTGGGCTCCAGGTCCAGGCACCGACAGCGGTGTCCACCAGTGAGCAGGGCCCGCAGAGGGCCAAGCAGTGGGGGGAGGGACTGAGTGTCTTGGGCCCTGTGTGAAGTTAGACAGCGACTGGCTACCAATACCATCTGGCCTTGTGGCCAGTGGGGAGGACCAGGTGGGCTGACGAGAGGGGTCTGGTGCGGGGGTTAACTGACCCCTTGGAGCTGGAGTGGAGCCCACAGCACACTCAGCATAGGGCGGCCACCGAGGAAGAGGGCACCACCGAATGAGCCAGGTGGCTGTGGGGAGGCCTAGGTCAAGACTCCCCTCATGTGGCCTGGCCACAGTAGCACCCACATGTCGGCCCCGTGCCAGCCCCGGGTACACACCAGACCGGCACCGAGACCAACGGATGTAGCCATGCCCAGCCTCGCTGGGCAGATGTGCCAGCAATGTGACAAACACACCAGCGGTTCACAGAAGCACAGAAGACAACAGACCCCACTCGAGAACAGGCTCCACGAGGGAGGGAACAGTGAGCAGAGTTTGGAGGAACAGCAGGAGTCTGCTGGGGGGCCTGAGGCGGGGGCAACAAGGACCAGTGCCCCTCGATGCAGCAGCTTCTCACCACCTCCCCTGCCCAGTGAGGCTGGGCGCGAGTCCCGTGCCATCCTCGGAGCTGTGGGTCCTCTGCGGGAGGCAGCTGAGGCAGGAGGGTCTAGGTCCCCTCACCAAGCAGCACAGGTGACCCCTCGGATGTGGGCCTGAGGGCAGGCCCCTTCGGTCTCTGCCCCTCTCCAGCAGCCAGTGCCACTGTGTCACCAAATTCCGGCCAAGGAGGAGGGAGGAAGTGTGGGGACAACCCTCTCCCCCTCCACCTCCTCTACTGCCAAGTGAGGAAGCCATGGAGCATGGGGATCTGGGGACCCGGGGATCCGGCTGCCCGTGCCTGCCCAGGGCCTCAGCCTGGGGCCTGGAGTCTATGGACCACTGGGCTCCTCACCAGCCAACTGAGACAAGGGCTGGGCCCATCTGTGCGGCACCCTCGCCACACGACTGCCTCCTGGCACAGCAGCTGTCCAGGCGCTGAACGGCTCAGGGCAGAGCACGCCCACCCCCACTGGGATCCTGCGTGGGCGCCCACAGCATGCCCCTGCTGGGGCAGAGCTGCCCCTCCTCTGTGGGTGAGCCAGGGTAGCAAGGCGTCGGGGGCTCGTGGCACCGCCAGTGGGCACCCCGGCGAAGGCGGAGAAACCAGCCTGGACACACACAGAGGACAGAGTCACGTGATCTGCAGAGACTGTGCTTTGCATTCGCTGCCTGGACACTTCCGTCCAGGCCACGTGGGGGCCGCCCCAGGTAACTCACAGGCCCAGAGCACTTACCCCAGACTGGGCTGGGCCATGAGGGCAGGAGGGAGCTGGCCTCTGGTGTCCTCTTGGGCCTGGGCTACCGAGACGGTGTCCTGGCTTCCCTCTGCCTGCGGCGTCCTGTCTGGAGTCAGCAGGGGTCACCAGCGAGCGGGGCACTAACCCCTGGACACAGCAACCCCGCGAAAAAGAGTGTTTTCCATTTGAGGGCGGGGGGGTGCACTCCTTCTCCTCACATTCTGGACTGTCCTGGACCCAGTCACCTCGGGCCGGTGCATAGGCCCCCCGTCCAGGTCAGCACCCTCCGCCCACTCTGCTGCACTGTCCTCAGCCTGCACTTGGCCGCACAGTCCCAGCGACACCGGAGTCGGAGCAGGACCCTCATCAGCCCTCCAACGGCTGTGCGCTGACTCGGGGTAAAAGCCGCCATCCCTAAGATGACGCCCACAGACCTGCGACTGGACTCCTGTGACCCTCATAGAACCATACACAGCCTGTCGCCCACTGAGAGCAACAAGCATCTGGGAGCCGCAAAGCCCGGTGCAGCTCCTCCGGGCACCTGGTCGGGGCAGGTGAGCCCCCAGGAGGCTGCGGGCCCCACTCCTTCAAGCCCGAGTGCCGCAGCCCCAAGTTCCAGGGCAGGGTTCCTCCCAGGCAGGAGCCGTGAGCTCTCTGCCCCCACTGGACATGGAGAAGCCCCCAGCCCTCCTCTGTCTGATAACACACAAGGCACCGACATGCCCCGTGTCCCCGGCCAGGAAACACTGAAGGACCAGCAGAGACAGAGGACTCCAGCCCACGTTCAGTCCTGCCCCCACCACCCGCTGACCCCCCAGAGGCTCAGACAGGCCCCCAAGGAGAGGAAGGCCGGGCCTCACCATCAGTGGTGGTCCAGCCCTGCAGGGGTTGCCCGGGCCTCTCCCCAGGCCCATGCAGGCTGTCCACATCCAGGCGGCTGACCAGGTCTGGCAGGGGTGACGAGCTGTCACACGCAAGGCCCATGTGGTGGTAAAAACCTGGGATCAGGAAGGTGATGTTCTAGAAAACAGACAGGGGCGCTCAGACCCGCCAGAGCCCTGGCCCGTGAACTGCTCACCATCCCTCGGGGGGGCAGTGAGCATAAGGGGTCTGGGTCTCTGGGGTCACTCCCCCAGGTGAAGGAGGCGAGGAGGTCCAACTCCTGTGAACGGCCTGAGGGTCCTGACCCTCATCGTGGAATCTGCGGCTCCTCTCCTTTTTCTTGTAAAAAAGATAAAATTAGCACACTCTGAAGCTAGTGACCCTGCTGTCTGCCCTCCTCCGAGCAGACACGTGGCCTTTGCCCCAGCCTGGGAGCCCCAGCCAGCATGCTCCCTGCTCCATGTGTCCTGCCATGAAAGGACACAAAGGCCTGGGCAGCAGAACACAGCCCCCAGCGCGTGGCGGGGGCCTCAGTGCCGTGGGCCGGGCCCTGGGGTGCAAGGCCAGGTGCTTCCTCTGAACTTACATACGGCCCCCCACTCCCAGGTGGCCCCTGGCCGAGGGAATCCAGAACATGTGCTAACCCATACACACCCCCTGAAGGGACCTGCTGGAATCCCTCGTCCAAAAATCATGCCAAGACTCCATGAACTTCAACAGGACTATGAGCCCGGGGTGGGGGACACCACCCCCAGCCAACCTCATGTGCAACAGAATGGGCTGTCCCAGCTGACACTCGCTCAGAGGGCCAACGTGCGCACCCTCTGCGGCGGTCTGTTTGCAATAACTGACTGCACCACTCTGCAATCTTGGACCAAATGGGGCAGTCACTGCCCTGGTGTGCAGAGACATCCACCTCCCATGTTCAAGGAACTGAGAGCAAGCTCAACCCAAAAAGGCCACAGAGACACCTTCCTCTAAGCCTGGCCAAGCGACAGGCTCCCCCAACAGCCCCAGGACAGTCAGGGGCATGCGGACCAGCCCTGCCTTGGGGCGCATAGCCCATGCCCACAGCCTCAACACACACCCGGGTCCCAGACTGGCTCAGGATGGGGCCTCAAGGCCAGGGCCCCTCCCCCTCCTGGCGTGGCATGGGGATGATCCAGGGGGTCACAACCTGGCGTCTGCTCAATGTGGGGTCCAGAAAAGTGAGCAGGGAATCCATCTCAGCTGCCTGTCTGCCGTGAAGTAGGAAGCACAGACCTGGGGCCCACATACACCCTCCCCGTGGGCATAGACCAGCTCCGCCCCAGGGGCCACCCAGGGGCCCACCTTGCCCAGGAGCTCGGTCCGCCCATAACCGAACAGCATCAGCGCAAAGCTGTGGTTGATGCCGTAGATGGTCCCATCCGGCAGGAGCGTGATGAGGCCGCTGATGGTGAAAAACACCCAGACGGACGCTGAGAAGCCTGGCTCGGGCGCCTGGCCAGCTCCCGCCTCCTCCACACAGGGGTTGGGTTTCAGCTTTAAGCTCAGGGGGAAGGTGGTGCCATCCTTGGCTCTCCCAACAGACCTCTGAATCTTAAGGTTCTGAAAGAAAGGCACCTCATGCAACCCAGCTCTGGGCTCTGCTGCCTTAGACCGTCCCTCACTTGCCCACTGGGGATGGGAGCGCCCGACCAGCCAGCTCCCCGCAGCCTGCTCCTCCCTGAAGCCCCCAGGAAAGACAGGGCAGGTGGCTGAGCCCTACCTGTGGGAGGCCCTGGCCAGGTGCAGGGAGTTGCAGGGAGGGGATGAGGTCTGTGACTCGCTGCCCGGCCACCGCGCCCTCACACTCGTAGCCGTGCAGATGGGCAAAGACGCTGTCGCAGGACGTGACGGTGCCCTGGGCGAAAGAGCCAGCCTTGTGATGGCAGCTCCTTGCACTTTGGCTCCAAATGTCACTGAACTCAGTGACGTCTTCCAGCTGTGCCTCCTTCCAGAGGCACACACCAGCTGCTAGTGACAGCTGGCTCCTCCTGCCACCAGGACCAAAACCACTGGCTAGAGGCAGCCTGCAGACACCCAGCGCCCCCAAGTGCTATCTGTGCAGGGCCACCGCCCTGAGGGCTTTAGGCACATTGTTTTCTGGCCGTGTGAGGGCCGACCTGCGAGTGGCTGTGATTGTGTCCTGGTCTTACACAGGCAGAAACTGAAGCTCGAGGAGCTAGGGGCTCAGCAGATGGGGGCCGACCCCTCAGAACTCAGAGGCACATGGCGGGGCAGAGTCCGTGACACACGGGGGAGGAGGCGCAGAGTCCCACTCGTGCAGCCGAGAGACCCAGCAAACTCACGTCACTTTGGAAGGAGACCCAGGCCGAGACCCTCTCCACGGGCTCCAGCACGACCACGCAGCACGGCCGGGGCTCCTGCTTCACCCTCTTCATCCACACGGACACCGGGATCCGCTCCCCACCTCGGCCCACCATGTCCACCTGTGGGCAAGGACAGGCTGCACCTGCTGCCCCCACGCCAGGGCCACCCCTTCCAGGTATGTGGTGGCATCTTCAGGCTCAGCTCAACTGCCTGATGTTCAGAAATTAACCAAAGCGCAGGCCAGGTTCCTGACACTGGGCCCTACGGCCTCTGGGGAGGGTCCTAACAGGGGAGCGGGTGTCACTGTTAGCAGTGTCCACAGTTTCTTAAAGACACAGACACAGACGTGCTGAAAGTCTTCGTCTTTCTCCTCTCAGCACTCGGTCCCCTAGATGGGCAATTTTTGGGTGTGGTGGATCCTGTCTCACTTCCTCCAGGGCCTGAGGCTCAGGGCCCAGAATCAAACATGCAGTTTGACCTGTCGAAGTCCAAGCTGGACACATCACACCGGCCGGAGGAGCAAAGCTCCAGGAAGCCTTTTCAGCCCTGCCGGCCCCCAGCCCCCACACAGTGAAAGCATGTTTCTCTTCGGGGAGCCAATCGGGTGTGGTCCCCGCAGGTTTGCAGCGCCCGGCCAGCAGCAGCAGCTTCTGTTCCGGTGTGCCCGCGCCACCCAGCTGAGCCCCTGCTGCATACTCCACCGGGTGGCCAGCCCCCACACCCACTCTCACCACTGTGCCAAACACCACGGCGGCATGGCCGTCAGCTTCCACGTGCTCCTCACTGAGTGCTTCCACCACGTCGCAGTCCGGCTTCAGGAAGAACTGCGTGAGCTTCTGGCCAATCAGGTCATGGCTGCTGTACCCCAGGAGCCAGCAAGCGTTGTCATTGGCAACCAGGATCTGTGTGTGGCCAGGAGAGGACACCCGCATCAGTAGCAGCATCTCTCACTCCTGGGCACCCACCGGGCAGGGAGGGCCTTCCTCTTCCGACCACCTGGACGTGCTCACACAGTGACACCCTCGGGACCTCTGTGTCTCCACCGAGTGGAAACGAGAAGCCCCCGGTCAGTGCCCAGGCCATGAGCCCTTCACCTGCTAGGATGGGCATGTCATCAAGACCACGAGGCAGCAACGAACACACACCACCCCTCCCGCAGTTTCAGGTCTTTGCAACGAGTGTGCGTCCACACTGACACATGCCACTCTCAGTTCTGTTCCACCAACCCTAGCAAGCACGAGTAACAACTGGCTCCTCCTGTCCCCAAGCCTCCTTCCTGACACCAGGATTCAGTGAGTCCGACAGCCATGTTAGATCTCCAAATTCATCTCTTTCGTTACTATACAGGTAAAACCAAACGTCTTTCGAATTGCACTTAAGATGCACAAACACCTCGGAATGAGGTTACGGGTTCAAGGTGCAGACCCCACACCCACGACTGCCTCACAAAGCGCAGCAAATACCTCTGAGGTCTTGGGGTCAACTGTGAAGACTGCCTTGTTGGGGTTGCCAGCAGGGGCTGGGAGCAGCGGCGTGGAGCATGCCAAGGACAAGCCGCGCAGCAGCGAGCAACAGGAGGTGCTGCCCGGGGGCGCGGCCAGGCTGGCCTGCTCAGCCAGGGCTGCACATGGCACTTTCCCCGTGCAGATGTTTTGGGCGGCCAGTGATGAGAGACAGTAGGAGCTCCATCTGTCTCCTGGAAAGAAAAGGAAAGGAAACTTTAGACCCCGAGGCTGAGATACGCAAAGCCCCATCCTTACTCCCAAACCCTGCAAAAGGACTAAGTCAACCTGCAGGGTCCATTCTGGGCCAAGGATGCGCGGATGTGTCGGAACGGGCCCCAGGGTCCAGCTGAGCACCCACAGGGCCTCCACTGTCAGCAGGGCTGTGTCCCCGAGAACCCAGCGTCTCTGTGCAAATGACGCTGAGGCCCCACCACCCACCCAGCCAAGGGGGTGCTCTTCTGTGTCTGTCGTTCCAGGACTCACAGCCCAGCTATGGCCCTGTCACTTCAAGCGCTACCTGCTGTCTCCACTCCCCTCCCCCCCGATCTGCTGCACCTTCCGTCACCCCTCACCTCCAGAACGTCTGCTCTGGACGACGCCCCAGCCACTCAGGGTCCTATAGCGCCCACCTTCGGCACCGCACCCTGCCTGGCCTCCCATCAGTCAAAGAACCCCTGCTCCCCTCACAGCTCCAGCGCTGTCCCTATCTCAGTAAGGGCTGCCCCTCCCTGCAGCAGCTCAAAAGCCAAACCAGAGTCATCCCCTGTCCCCTCCCGGTCTTTCACTGAGGGGCCCCCCACCTCCTCAGTCAGTGGCCACAGTGGACCGGAAACCCTGTGGCTGCCCAGGTTCCCTCTCTGGAGGCAGCCGGTCCCAAGGTCAGCTCTACCTCCTGCCTCCAGACAGTCCCTGTGGCGCCAGCCCTGCCTCTGCTGCCCAGTGGCCTGGCCCTGGGCCAGCGTGCCAGGCCGGAGGGCTCTCCCTTGTGAGCCCAACCCCTCCAGAGGACAAGCTCCTCAAAGGCAGAGTGACACAGTCTTCCTCGCTGTATCCGGGCCCAGGGGTGTCTGGGCTGTGGGCTCTGGCTGACTTGGAGAAGTCAGTGAAGGGGTGGGCAGTGGGCCCAGCTGCCAGGCCACCCCTGGACACCCCCACGGCCCCAGTCAGGAGGGTGTCTGTCCCTGCCTGCCTACTGTCCCCTCACGGGTCCGGAAGGGCCTGAGTCTCTGTGTGTGTGGTCAGTGGGCACTGGCTGAACTAAGCCGGCAAACCTGCACCGCGACTGCAAGGCCGCCCTGCCCAAAACGGCACTCTCCACACTCTGCAGCAAGAGAGAACTCTGGCTCTAGAGTTCTGGCCCTGAAACGCGGAAGAGAATTCCAACCACGGCCTGAAAAGGAGCGTTCCCTGCATAGGGGTCTCACAGACCAGACGCCGCAGGGAGGGCCTGCAGTGCTGCGCGGGCCAGGGCCGAAGCCCGGGCCTTTCTCTGCAAGGACAGGGACCAGACGCCTACAACGGCCACATGGGGACTGTCACCGGAGAGCGCCATCCTGCTCTGGCAGAGCTTTGCGAGCCCATTCCTTCTGCTCAGGTGTCTGTGGGCTGAGGACACCGATTTGCTGGGCTGGGGAGAAGTCTGTGCAGCCGGGCCCTCGGTGGGTGCCGGCAAGGGCCCGCCCCCACACTGGCTCCTCTGCTCCTCTTCCAGGGTTGGCGGGCCTCTGTCCTCCATCGGGAGCCAGCGGGCCGTGGGACAACCGCCAACTACAAGACAGGGGGACCCCGCTCAGCACCTGCACTGCAAGTGTGTAAAGACAGTGTAGCCACCTAATCCCTCCCAAGGCGGCATTGACTTTGGCCCCGTAAGACTCACACACCCACCTGCTCTTTGAGTCGGGACCCACCACCTGCGGGGAGTCAGACTGAAGTCCTGCTAAAAGGCGCCCTTCCAAGGCCTGCACAGGAAGAGGCGGGGAAGGAGAGAGAGAGAGACAGACCAGGATGGGAGAGGGCCGTGGGTCCAGGTCGAACAGACTCAAGACGCTCCCAGGTTGAGAGCAGCGTTGCGGAGGCCACGGCTGAGTGGTCCGACCAGAGCCATGTGCAGCGCCGCCCACACAGCTTCCAAAGCACAGTGATGTGAGGCCAAGGCTGAGGTCCAGAGATGGGCCCACACCGGAGGTTTACGTTTTTAAGTTTTTATTTTTTAGACACTTGTAGATTTCCATGCAGATATAAAAAAAAAATAAGAAAAACCCCACATGCCCTGCCCTGGGTTCCCCGGACAGTGACACCTTACATACCTGCAGGACTGACCAGCCGTCCGGGAGGCTGGGCCGGGGCCTGACGGAACAAGGAGCCCCAGGGCCTGGGCGGCGAGCTCCCCAGAGCCTGCACCCTATCTTCTAGACCACCTCCTGGGGATGATGACCCCAGAGCTCCCCACCGAGCTCCCACACCTGCCCCGGCCTCTGCCCCCATAAGCCCTCCTGCTCCAGCACACACTCAGGCACACATGCGGACCAAGGACAAGCTGAGGGGTGGCCTCTGCAGGAAGATGAGGTGTCAGCGGGCAGGTGGGCCCCACATGGGACAGACCTGAGCTGCTGGGAAGGGAAGGGATCAGCTTTCCTCACGCCGTCATGGTCCAGCACGGGACTCCAAGGGAGCCACCCACCAGCTCCAGCCTGGCTTCATGGTCACTGCCACAGGTCATCAGGATAGGAGGGCTGTGTCTTTTGTGGCCAATCTGTGAGCCTGACTTGTAATTTTGTATCCGGCAACAACAACACGGGGTAAAATCGGACCCCTGTGACTTACCATATACAAAATTCATTCCAGATGAATTTAGGAACAAAAGAAGAAAGTTTCAGAAAAATTAAGACACAGATTTCCACGGACCGGATGAGCAACCATGCTGTCTCAGAATGAGATCTCATCCGGAGCACTGTCTCCACGGCATCCTGCACCACCTGACTGCAGGAGAAACTTCCGAAAGGTGCACACCACACACAAGTGCTGAAACCAGGCCTGCTAGAGTGAGTTGTCTGAAAGAGCCTGGAGAGCACCCCCGAGGCTCCCCAAAGTGGCCAGCAACCTTTAATGAGGGCCAGGGCTGCCCTGATTCAGCAGCACCCCCGGACCCTGGCAAAAGCCACCCTGTCCGAAGCAACACACCCTCCACACAGGCCTGCAGTTTTCCAAAGATTAGGAGCAACCAAATGCGCGTTCTTCCCATTCCACAGGCAAGGAAGCCACCACAGTGACCGCACGCAGAAAGCAAACCATGCATTTAGATGCGCAATACATTCGGCAGTGGGAACACCTGCATAAGTTTTAAAAGTCTGAATACGAAGTCACAAAGGAGAGCAGGAAAGAGTTTCTCATGTGGCTAGCTAGACTTTGAAAGATATAAGCTTTTGGGAAATGAAATTTTAAGTTTTAGTATTAGAAAAAGTGTTTGTGATTCACACTTTCCCACAAAGAAAACAGGGACCTGAAGGCTTCGCTGGTGAAAACTCGAGGAGGAAACAGCACCAACACCACACAGACCCTTCACAGACCCTTCCAGAAATGAGGAAGAGGGAGCAGGTCCAGCCCAGGCTCTGAAGCCAGACAAAGGTGCTGCGGGAGAAGAACAGTGCAGACCGGTAACTCCGGTGAGCATGGGTTTAAAAGGCTCCAACGAAGTGCGGGCAAACCCTTCGAGCGATGTGGAAAGGAGAACATGCTACAGGAATGATGGGCCAGCGAAATGTTTGAAAGTCAATTCAAGGTTACCCACCACACAAAGTGGCTACAGAAGAAAACTCACATTATCACCCTGATTGATGCAAAACCAGCATCTGACCCCGCCCCCTCACGAGAAGACACGCCCCCCCCAAGGGGACCCAGAAAACGCTCCCAGCTCTGCATCCGGGGCTGGTGGGAAACGCCGCGCCAGCAGCACCAAACTGTGAGAGACAGAGCACCTTCCACCTGAGGTCGGCAGGGAGAGGGGAGGCCACTCAAGCCTCTTCCACTCACGCCCTCGTGGGGGTCCAAGCCAGTGCACAAGGCAAGAAAAAGAAATAAAAGGAACATACTGAGACGGAGGGCGTAGAGCTGCCTCGGGTCACAGAAGGCACAGTCATCTACGTGGGAAGTCCGAAGGACTCTGGGATTAATACACCACTTTTTAAGAGGTGGGAGGAAAAGGGGGTGGCCAGACAGGTCACCAAGGAAGGCACAGAAACCGCCAAGAAGCCCATAAGAGAACGTCCGTCCCCCCAGTCATTAGGGAAACGCCCATTAAACCCACCATGAGCTGTCGCCTCACAGCCACTGGGGTGCCGAAAACGGAAAAGAACAGAGAAGAAAAAGAATGAAAACAGGAAGCACTGGCAGGGATGTGGAGCAGTCGGACGCCCACTGACCGTGGGTGGGTGTACGCGCACAGGCACCCACGCCGGGCAGCTGCTGCTGGGCGACTGGGGACCCAGAGCGCACGCGCACGTCCGCAGGCCTCCTAACAAACGTACACTGCCCGGAGCAGGGAGCAGGGAGCAGGGAGCAGGGAGCAGCGCCGGCAGGTGTCGAAAGGCAGATCAGCAGACAGAGCCCATGCACACGCGGAGTCCTGTTGGCAGTGACAGCAAGTGAGCCCTTGACAACATTTGTGGAGAACGCTGAGCTCACAGCCCCTCTGCCGCCACACGCCGGAAAGGACGGCCCTCATTCCCAGGGACAGGAAGCCACACAGTGCTACTTCAGGGCAGCAGTGGGGGGCCAGCGGGGCAGCTGAGAAAGAGCAGAGGAAATTCTTAGGGTGACGGAAACATCCTCCAACGTGTCCCCGGTTGTGCCAGCATACCGTACGCATCTCAAAGCTCGCCCAGCTGGGGGCATTGCATTGTCTACAAGTTTTATCTCAACAGAGTTCATTTTCAATGTCAGCGATGGGTAAAGCAGGCATGTAGTTAGTTAGAGTTGAACAGAAAACTCGTGCATTGGGAGATATATTTGAATAAAGAGCCTGGAATGCCACACAGAAACAAGAACATAAAAATACCAGAGAGGAGCTGAGAGACCCAGACGGAGCTAACCTGACACCTGCTAGGGAGGGAATGGAGAGGAAGAAGTATCTGGGGAGGTAAAAATGAGCATGCTCAACAACAGAGAAATAAACCCACAGGCCGGGGCCCTCAGTGGGGTGCTCAGGCCACCAGACATCGTGCCACTGTGTCATCGTAGTGATGTGACTGCAGGACTGACCAAATGGATCAAAGGAACAGTGTGGAGCCTGACCATGTATGAACACGGGACACATGACTGAGGGGCCGTTTGCTTCCACTGAGGCAACACGGACCTTCTGCCCCTTGTGCAGGTGCAACGCACCGTCCAGGTGGGAAGCAGTGACCGTCAACACATCACGTAAAAATCCAGCACTCGGGGCCAGACTTAGTTTGTGAAAATCAAACACCGGATTTTAGAAGAAAACCAGACTTCCTACAAGCCTTTGGGTTGAAAAAGTTTTCTTAAACAAGGTACGAGAAGTTCTAGCTATAAAATAAGGTTGATAAATTTAACATTAAAGTTGAAAATATCTATTCACAAAAAATGTCATAAAGAAAATAAACTAAGCCACAACTTGGGAGAAGATATTTGTGACATACATTACCAACAGAAAATTGATATCCAGGATACTTTAAAAGGCCCATAATTAAAAATTTAAAAGACAAAGATCCCGACAGAAGAATGAACAAGAGATAAAAATGAGAATCTCACAGAAGAGGAAGCCCTGGTGGCCAGTGACCCTAAGACAAGAGGCTTAACTTTGTGAACAAAACCATGATGACCTCACACCTACTAAGTCAGCAAAAATTAAAAATCCTGATAATACCCAACGCTGATAAAGATGTGGCTCCGTGGGAACAATTTGAGTCACACAATCGCCTACTCTGACAGCACATCCCTCTTGTGTGTTCACACCCTGCAGAGACTCTCACAGCGGTCAGCAAGTCACACCAGAACATCCAGGGCAGCATGCTCACACTGCAAAACAGACAAGCAAACCACACACCCTAAACATTCACCAGCAAGAAAACATATGGAAAATTCTGGTAATATTCATGTCATAAATCACAGAGTGAAGACAAATGTCACATATACAGTAAGGGTAAATCTCAGCCATATAGTAAGTGGGGGGGATCAAGTTACAAAAGGAGTCCCCCAATCTAAATATGTCATTTAGGTGGCCTGGTGAGGACCCCGTGGCTCAGGGCCCCTTGGTTCCGAATGGTAGTGGTGGGTTTAAATGGCTCACATTACTGTGACAATCCACAAGTAACACTGCATTTATCCTTTTATACAGATCAACTGGTATATGCGGAAAATTCACAGATGTTTTATACACAGATGAAATATCCAACATGGGATCCTGAACAGCAACAGCTGAATGAACAGGAAGCTACAAAGGAAAATCATAATAAAACCGTCAGAATATGTTGCTTTTCTTCAAGTGGCAACATTTCCTGTCACAAGTTTATATTTCTTTCTCTGGGTGTCTACACTTTCCTACTCCCAGGACCAGCCCACAGACAAAAGCACAGAAAACTTGATTACAACTTGAGTACACTGTAAATCTTACAAAAACTTACTTTGTTAAAAAAAAGCACTAAAACTCTCCAGAATACATTGTAATTGTTATAAAACTTTACTTTTTAAAAGTAATAAGAACCAGGAGATGGGGAAGGAAACATGAAGGGAGGGTAGAGGCAAGAAATTTCATCTTTCCCCAAAAGAGGTAAATAGTCCTAAATTGATAAACCAAAATGTGGGGTGCAAGAAAGACACATTCTTCTCCCTCTGTGCTGCCTGTGTTACCTGGGGGGCCGGCTCAGCACTGCACGTCCATCCCTGGGAACCCCAGGGACCCACCAGAGCCTCCCAGGGCCTCTGGTCTCCGAGCACAGAGTCTGACCTCACATCACCTTCAAGCACTTCCTTTCCTCAGGTTGAATCCCGAGCCAAACAGCAACCAGAAATGGGTGCACGTCCAGGTCTAGGTTTTTTGTTGTTGTTGCTGTTTTAAAGCAATGCCAGCCTGGGGTTTCGGGAGGGCTATGCGGGGGCGGAGTGAAGGGGGATTATCACAGGACCCTGAACCCAGAGAGGCCCTCATGTCGCCTCGGAGTAAGCCTGCACCTGTTGCCAGTTTTGATTCCAGAAGGCAGGAGGGACCCAGCTCAGGCAGACCTAAGAGAAGCCAGAAGAGGTTTACAGGGAGCTTCTGGAACTGCACTCCTTCCTCTGACAGCGACCTTCCAGAAGTCACCATCTTCCTGCCACCAGAACACAAGTGGGAAAGCAAATAGCTCCACTGCTCCACCACTGCTGTGCAACCAAGAGCACAGCCAGCCTGTGGATGAAGCCAACAACCTGTGGACAGCACAGGACAAAGTGGCACGAATGTCACGTGGAGCCACCAGTGAGCCTAAAACCTGCCTTCCTCTGGACCTCAGGTTTGGAGACACGGACTTTATGGCCGTCAGAGCCCTGCTGAGCCTGTGTCTCTGTTTCTTGTGTCAAGGCACCTGAACTACCCCAGGATAATGGCTGTTGTCACAGAGTGAAGGCAAAGGCTTCCTCAAGCACCCCCACCACCACCCCAGGGCTGCACAGGCAGGATGAAGACGCCCTCCAGGCAGCCCCCTCCCAAGGCAGAGACACCCACTGCCCTTAGGTAGGAGCAGCCCCACCAACTCCCAGGGCCTCTCCGCCTGCCAGAGCCGTCTGGATTTTACCCCTAAGACTGACTAGAATGAGCTCCCCGCTTGGGAGCAGCAAGACCAGAGGCACCTTTTATAAAGATCACTCCAGGGGCAAGCAAGGGCGGAGGGAGATGCGGAGAGGAAGGTTAAGCAATCCAGGCAAGAAATTATGAGGTCCTAAATTAAAGCGATGGTAGAAAGATGGCCGGGGAACCCGTAGAGAAAACGCGACCCAGAACTGCCATCAGTTCACAGGGCCATGAGGTGAGAGAACGAAAGGCATCAGGACCACATCCGCAGTTTCAGCTCAGGCCACTGCCATTCTCTGGGAAAGAAAAACGGGTGAAGACAAAAGACAGGAGAAAGCAGGGTGTGCATGGGACAGCCAAGTGAAGATGCCGGGAAGCTGTGGGCTGCATTCATCCGCAAACATTTACCGAAAGCTCCTACTGCGGGGCAACGTCCACAGCTGATCAAGACTCGGTCTCCGTTCCGGAGCTCAGCTCCTCGGAGGAGAGGCGATAACAATGGATAAAGCGCACATAGCTAGCTCCAGGGGAGCACGGGTGCCGGCCGGGCCGAGCCTAGGAGACAAGAGGACCGGGGAGGCCCGGCTGGGCCCGGGGGTGCGGCGCGGGGAAAACGGCTGCAGAGCCGCGGGCCACCACCGGGCCAGAGACTCACAGAAGGGAGCCGGCAGCGGCGAGGATACAGCGCTCTGGCTGGCTCATCCAAGGGCCGCGTTGGCCCGGGACACCGGACCCCGCGGAGCCCCGGCCGCCTCCCCGAGAGTAGGCATCTCACCTGGGGCTGACGACCGATTCCCGGCCAAGGAGGCTTCACCCGGCCGCGCAGAAAAGGATCTTCGTCTCCTCTCACCCCGCCGATTAGAGAGCAGTTCACGGTGATTGACAGCCCTCCTGAGCCAATCACTGGCGCCTATGGGCGGGATTCAGTCAGTTTGAGTGGCGAAACCCGCGCTGACGGTTGCTAAGGACGCATGAGACTCCTACGGCGCCTCCGAGGAGCCAAAAGAAACAGCGCCTCCAAAAGCCCGGTCCTGTAAACTCCGGTTCCTCCGATCTCGGGATCGAGAAGAGTGAGCACTGCGGAGTTCTCCCTCAGTGGCCTCGGCCTGGAGGTGGGGACTACGGCGTTGGCTCCCTCACGGGCCCAGAGCGCCCATGGGCCGAGGACCCACGAAGGTTACTGAGCCCGCCGTGGACTTGATCAGCGTCCAGAGTCCCGAGCGGCTCTCCTGGGTCTTGAGGCGAAGCCGGCCTCGGCCCCGGCACGAGCACAGGCGCCCGTACTGAGCCCGCCCTGCGCTGAGTGTTACTGGAGACGGCCCCTTCGCGCGGATTTAAATCCGCGCGGCGACGCCGGACAAAGTCGACCCATTGTGCAGAAGCGGCCGGTGAGGCCCGAAAGCCCACATATTACAGCCCCACGCAGAGACCCGCCACGAGCCAGCGCACCTCCCAGCTTTTTCTCTCCTTGGCTGCGTGTTTACACCCTGCCACTCCTTGCCTTTTCCGCTCCTCGCCTCCAGACGCCTCCAGGCGTTCTTAAATTACCTGCCCGGGGGAGGTGAGGCGAACGGCCTCGGGAATAAACTACAACTCCCATGAGGCCCTGGGGCCGTTCCAGCGCTTCCAGGTTCAGCCTCCCCTGCGCTGGGATTCCATTGGCTGGGCAAGCTCTAGGTTGGGAGTCCTGATTGGCTGAGGGACCTGAGGCGACAGATTCCGGAAAGGGGAAAAAGCAGCCGACATGGCGGCGGAGCGCGGCGCGGGCCAGCAACTGTCGCAGGAGATGATGGAGGGTGAGCAGCCCCACGGGACGCCGGTCAAAGGGCCAGGCGAGCAGCGGGCGGCGGCCTGCCGCCGCCTTGCTAGAGAGAAACGAGGGCTTCCGCCTCTGGTCGTGGCCCAGGCCCTGCGCGCGGCCCCTGACAGCTGCCGGCCGGTTCGGAGGGGCGGGGGCTCTCGGGAGGGCGCGGTAGCCCGGGGGGCGCGGGCGGCGTGGAGAGCGACGCCCGTGGGTGGGTCACGAAGGCCCGGTGGTAGCGCATCCCTGGTGTCCATCTGCTGCTTGGAGCCTCGCCCGGACCCTCCGATCTGACCCGCGGGTCATTCTTAGTGCACTTGGCTAGTCGGGGGCTCGTAGGGGAGCGTGGCCGCCGCGGAGAGGGATCCTCACGAAAGCTAACGGACTGTGGGCTTGGTAGAGACCACCGGGGCCAGTCTGTAAAGTTATCACAGTTATACAAAGACTAGATTCGGCTTTTCCACTTTGTTGGGAAACATGGTGAGCTTATCTGTGCATGTAGCTGTGTGCACACGTGCACACACGCTCGCCCCCAGTTGGAGAGCCAGCTCTTCCCGATGGCGCCTGAGCTGGTTTCCTGGAGAAGACGGTGCCCACGAGTCAGTGCTGGGGAAGAAGAGAGCAGGGGCGGGGGAGAGGAAGAGCCCTCAGGTCAGGGAGTGATGGCTGCCTGACCAGAGCCAGCTCCAGGTTGACCCTCAAAGGTTCAGCTAGGTTGGAGATAGAATCGGAGAAAGATCAAAGGTCATGTCTGGCAAAGAAAACCAGGTAATGAAAGGCAAAGGGTGTGAATGTGGCCTATTTGGAGGATTGACCAAAGGTGACCGTCATTTTGGTTGAGAGTGGTGAGTACCAGGGAAGCTGGCAAGAGAAGGTTGTGGAGGGGACGTTCGTGAACCTCTTGGATTTGGGAACCCTTGGATCTTTTTAAGAAAGGAAGTGCCTCTTCTTATCTCCTTTTCCCTTCTCCACCCCTCACCCAGCCGTGTCCATGTCTGGGCAAAGGACGAGTAAAAGACCCAGGCATTTTTCTCTCCTGCTCCTACTTCTCCAATTCATCAACAAGCTCTGACCCTTCTACCTCCTTAAAATCTCCAAATTTTCAAATCTCTTCCTTTCCCGCTGCCAATACCTTGAGCCCATCCATTGTCCCCGGTGCCCCAAAGTCAGCTTATGTGCTGATCCTCTGTCCCATGCTCCAGACCCTCTGCAATCCTCAGGATGGAGTCCCAGGGGTCACTTGGGCTGCCCTTCCTTAACTAAGACCCTCTTGCCAGGGCCTGAGCTGAACCAGACCATGGCCCAGCTGAACTCGCTCTCCCTTAGCCTGACCTCACAGTGCAGGTTTGCCTCCCTCTCAGGAAGTGGAGCAAGCCTAAGAAACCTTTCAAAGCCAAATTAGCATAAAGTGAAGAAGCAGTCATCTAGAAGAAGATGACTTAGGGCACATCTCACTAATGGATGCACAAAATCAGGATGAAGCATAGACGCCCACAAACACAGTTCGGAGCTCTGGCGGCTTGTCGCCGAGATGCTGGGTAAGGTCCCTGTGGAAGGCGCCTGGTGCAGCCACGCTGACCAGGGTTCGTGCTGCCTCTGCTGGGCCTCACTGCAAAACAGTGATGCTGATTTTGCTTTTCACATTTTTTTCATGAAACAAAATTCTTCTTGGAGTTTTTTCATTAGTGTAAACAGTACTAATGTAGTTCCTTCTTAAAAATAACGTAGCATAAGGTGAACTTCTGGAAAGCAGGGGATACTTGTAATTAATTTATTAGGTGTCTACTGCTTTTGTTTACTAAAGCTAACAGCTTTTGTGCCTTTTCCAATTTAATTCTGAGCAACTCTAAGATACAGTGACTGTGTCAGGTCCCTTCTGCAGATTGGGAGGCTGAGGCTTGGAAGAGGAAGTTACTTACCAAGCTGGGCCTCTGGGAGCAAGGTGCAGACCCAGGAGGGGTCGTTAGCACTCCAGAAGGTTTTGGAAGCAAAGATGAGATTTAGATTTTAAAATCAGATTGGATTCACTGGCAATGGAGGACAGACAGGGTCAGCACATGCCACAGAGAGGCCAGTCGGAAGGCCGGCGGGAGCCCTGGGTGGTTGCTGGGGCAGGGAGGAGGAGCCCAGCTGGAGAGTGGGAGGTGGAGTTCACAGGGACATATTTCATCCAGCAGTCCTTTCCTGGACACCTCCCCCCTCGGCCCAGTGGGAGACACAAAGAGGCAACGGCCCTTCCCCACTTCTGTGGATAAGCCGGAACCAGGAACAAGGCGCCTTTCATCGGGTTGGTGACTGCAAGTCAGTTGTTGGTGCTTCAGGGCTTCCAGACAGACTCCCAAAAGGGGTCAAGAAAAGAGTTAAGGGAAAGGAACATTATTTGACAATTTCGCCAATGAACTTTTACCAGTCTGCCACGTTTAACCACTGCCTTATTTATTAATTCAAAAACTATCTATTTACCAGCCCCTCAAAGCTTTGCACTGGCTGGCATCACTGTGTCCTGAGGGTTAGCGTCCGTGACCTTCATGTGGGGCTATGAGCACTGTTGGCTGTCTTCTCCTTTTTCATTAGAGCTCCCACCCACAGTCTGATTTGAGTTAGTCTTGATTTCTTTCAGAATGTGGGCCTGTGAACTGGGCTGGTTTTCCGGGCCAAATGGATAGTGGAGCATGGATGAGGGTATGTGGTGGGAGGGTCACAGCGGTCCCCTGGACGCGGCTCTCCAGGCTGCACTAGGTGTTAGCCTTGGTACACACAGTCACGACATCCCAGGGCTTGCAGAACAGCTGGCGACTCTTTGTGAGCTCCTGGAGGGCAAGAATCGTGTGACACTCACATTCACGCCTGTGTGGCCTCCCCGCCCCGCCCCTCACCCAGTGCTCCTGCCACTGGACAGATGGCGCCTGGGACATGGAAGGTACTCAGATGGTCGTTGAACCAAATTCAGCTCCTGTGTTAAATGAAGTCTTGCTGACTTACGACCTGGTGCAGTCTACTGTGCAGCCTGCTATGCGTCCTAAGTGGGAATGCTCACTGGTCTATGTGGTTCAGTTGACAGGCGGGTCGAGTCTGAAGAATCGGGCGATGAAGAAGGGAAGAAGCAGAGCAGCGGCATAGTGGCAGACCTCAGCGAGCACAGCCTGAAGGATGGACAGGAGCGGGGGGAAGAGGACCCGGAAGGTACCAGGCCCTATTAACAGCCGAGGTCACTAAAGGGGTGGGAGCAGTCAGCGTTGCCCGTGATCTGTGCCGCCTTCCTGAGGTGGTGGCGTGTGTCGTCCTAGGGGGACCACTGTACTGGGTACAGTCACAGAGGCCCTCTGTGGGCTGGGAGCAGGGTCCAGTCTGCTGCACGCCCTGCAGGCAGAGTGCAGTGTTTATAACTGCACTGGGGGCAAATGCAGCTAATGGCATTGGGGCTAGGGTGTCATCTGGGACAGAACCAGAACAGTGCTCACGAACCATGTGTTCAGGAAGCGAGATCTGCCGTGAGCGTCACGGCCAGCCGCTGCACTCTGCTCTCCCCCGTCGTGATGCGAGCTGCTTCCCCAGCAGCACGTTTCACACCCTAGAGAAGTCGCTTCCGAGTTCTTCTTCACCGTTGCCGTCCGCCATTGGCCTGGGGTGGACCTCCTAATTGCCTAGGTGTCAGGAAAATCATTTCGTGCGCAAGGTGTCCCAGTGGCCTCCTGCTGTTTCAGTGGATGACAAGGACAGCAAAACGAATTGGAGATTAATAGAAATAAGCCCCAGCTCGTGGTGGTGGCCTGTGCCCGTGATCTCGGCCCATTTGTTTGTTGCTCAGAAAACTGATTTACTTTGAAAAGAGCAAGAGTAAAAACCTGTCAACAAACAGAAAGATGTCCAAGATATATTACTAAGTGCAAAAGCAAATTTCCAAACAGTGTGCATGTTCAGGTCCTGTTTTTATTTAGAGCATAATATTTAGATTCACCTGCTTAAGAGGGAAAACACATCCAACTGCTGTTGAAGGCATCTCTGAACAACAAGCTGGTGAGGGCCTGGTGCCCCCTGCATTTCCAGATTTATGTATAACGCATGGATGTTTAAGGCAGTAATCATACGTTACCCTTTTAATGATAAAAACAATGAATCTATTTTTTTAAAGATTTTATTTATTCATTTTTAGACAGAAGAGAAGGGAGAAAGGAGAGAAACATCAGTGTGTGGTTGCCTCTCATGCGCCCCCTACTGGGGACTACGTCTGCAAACCAGGCATGTGCCCTGACTGGGAATTGAACTGGTGACCCTTTGGTTCGCAGGCCAGTGCTCAATCCACTGAGCTACACCATCCAGGGCCAAAAACAACAAATTTATGAAACACCACTTTGCTCTCTGTTCCAGCAAAGGTGGCTGGTAACTATGGCAACCTAACTTTAAGGCAAAGGAGAGTACCACAAAAGCAGCAGTCACCTTCCAGAACTGCAGAGTCGTGCTTCTGAAGGGGCGTGGGTGGGGCTCTCGGTGTTGCCTGACGTAGGCCCAGGACACTGAGCAGGTGAGAGTGCCACCTGTCCCCATGCCGGAGTCCCTGCTGCTGGTGTGGGGCTGGAGAGTGGGCAGAGCCTTGTCCTGGGCTTCCTCCCCTGGCTGTGGGCACAGGCTCGCTCCGACTCACCCAAGGGCACAGGGCTCCAATGCAGGACGGCTGTGCCGGAACCCCGTTGTCCGAACCAGCACCCCTCCCTCCAGGATGCTCGCTAAGTCTAAGTTCTCTGGGAATACTTAAGGCCTTAGAGAAACCAGGACTTGCACCTGCCTGTATTTAAGTCTTAAGTTCAAATAAAGTCATTCAAACATATCACTTGTTCCCTTTTATTTATTTTCCCTAAGATATCAAATATATGATCACTGCATAATTCATTCAGAAAGATGTGGTAGGTTGGTAACTCCGTTTCAGAGGTTAAGCGGACCTTCTAGGGCCTGTCCTGTGCTGGACAAATTACAGACAGAACCCCTCTGCGCCCTGTGACCACATGTCACAAGGAGCCCAGGACAGCCCCAGTTTCCGCCTCTTGGCGCAGCATGATCGTCTGCGGTGCCCCTGTCACTACGTGTCTTGGTTCAACACTGAATGGCCAGGATGCCTGGCCTTCGTTGCGTACATAGGTTGTGTCACTGCAGCTTCCTGGGTCCTGGTGTTGGAGGAGGGGCAGGCAACTTGGGTATACCTCTTGGTTTTGCTCAGCTTCTTTTATCTAATTCTTAGGTTGGTGATATCCCATAAAGTTACGGATAAATAGTAAATGCCATTTTTTAAAAATCTAGCAGCTGTTGATTGTTATGGAAAGGGTGCAATGAAAAGACTAGGAAGTAGATTCCGCTACGGCGGGGCCAGCACTCCCTGATTCAGCAGGCCCTACATCGGGGGTGCCCCTCTGAGGCCTCCAGTCCAGGGGCCGGGCTGACTGGCGTGCGGGCTGCTGGCCCACTGCACTGCAGAAGCAAACTCAGTCCCGCTGTAGGGAAGGGGCGGCAGTGGCAGCCAGGCAAGATGGCAGCAACCACTTACAGGACATGGAGCCGACGGCAGAGCCGCGCTCCAACCCAGAGAAGCTCCATGAGACAGGCAGCCCAGCTTCTTCCACCAAAAATTCCTGGAACCATCCAGCCCCAATATATGACCTTTGGACCCTAATTCAAGCAGAATTCACTCAATGGGAGGAGAAATCTTAAGACAGTGGTGACATCAAGGAATTACTATTGCTCGTTTTAAGAGTTTAACCCTCTTAAACATAAATGCTTCAGTAGCCTCAGATGGGATGAAGGGAGGTGGCTGCCTCCTCGGGGCTGTGGGCTCTGCAGTGGGAGTGGCCCCTGCAGCCTTCCCGGGTGTCGGGCGCCCCAGGAGTCCGAGGCCAGGCCTGCTAGGTGGAGGTGCTCTGCCGAATCAGCCCTCAGCCTCCCAGGCAAGAAGTGCAACTGAATTACTCAGCAGGGCCCAGCCTGCCTGCCGAGCCTGCCTGCCGAGCCTGCCTGCCGAGCCGCACTTCACTTTGTGCTGCTCTGCGGAGACGGTTGTTTGTAGGGCCTCTTTCCAAAGCAGTAAAAGGTGCTTCCTCCAACGTCCGAGTTGCCCACCGTGCTCCACAGTCAAAAGGCCCGATTTACTGCCACAAACTGGGGGGTGCAGGCTGCTACTGATTACGTGGCTCTGGGAGTCACCAGAGTGGTCTGCCAGCAGCCGCCCCCCTTCCTTGTACCGCCGGGTCCTTCCTCGGGACGTTTGGCGGTGCAGATGCAAGTTTGGGGGCCTTTGCTGGTAGCTGAGTGCAGGGAACTCAGAATGCCAGGAAGGCCATCCCTGTTTGCGCAGGGTGTTGATTAACCCCCACCACCACCCCCGCCGCTCTGGCACCCAGACCCTCAGGTGCTGCCCATTGGTGGGCCCCACGCTCTGAGCCGGGCAGCCCGAATGCCAGCTCGCCCTGCCCTCAGGCCGGGCTGCTGCCTCCTGCACGGGGGGGGGGCTTGGAAAGGGCTCTTTGTTCCTCTCTCACTTTTCCAGGACAAGAGCTGCCTGTGGACATGGAAACCATTCAACTGGACAAAGATGCTGAGGTAATGCCACCTGCTCTGCCCAGCCTTAGGGGGCGTGGTGACGGACCACGCTGACCATAGGGTGTCTTCTGTGAAGGTGCCGATCAGTCAGTGACCCCTGAGAAGAGGTCGTCTAACCTTCCCTCTGTCGGGTCAGACTCCTTGGGTTCTTACTGTTTTTAGTAACGGTGATCAAAACCCCCTGTCTGTTTAATGGTTGTGGCAAAAGAAACGCCTTCGACTCATAAACTGCACGGGCCCAGTGATCACACTGTAAATGTGGGGCCCCCATATCCCCATCCAAAAGGCAGTCACAACACAGGGCTTGCAGCGACCACCGGGCAGGGCACCCGCTGCATGGTCCCCCCGGGGGCCGCCGACAGGGCCGTGGTCAGTGCACCTCCTCGTGGCGTTTTTGTGCTCAGGGGAGCTGGCGATGAGAGGAAGGGCCCGCCTGCCATTCCTTTAGAGGGTTGGTTCTACACAGAAGGACAGTGAGTCACGGCCAAACCCACAAGCATCTCGGAGGTCACCTCACGTCGCTGTCACCTGTCCCTGCAGGCTCCTATGTGCTGCTGGCTTGCTAGCTCTCCCACCACGTCACCTCCACCCCCAGCAGGCCTCCCCTGTGGCTCCTATTCTAGGAAGCAGGGCCCCAGGCACCTCCTGGCAGCTAAGCCCGACGTCTCTCTGTTTCAGGATGTCGACCTGAATCACTACCGCATCGGGAAGATTGAAGGCTTCGAGGTTCTGAAGAAGGTGAAGGTGAGAGGCGGTCTGCCCTTGCCCACAAGGTGACTGACAGTCCAGAACCACCCCCGCTCCCACCCCTGCCAGCTGTAGACACAGACGACATGCACAACGGAGACTCGGTGCTGGTCTCCATCAGCAGCCACTGTCGAGTGGCTGTGGCGTGAACGTGGCAGGTTTGCAGAGCAGTGCAGGCGGCGGCTCAGGCCCCTGCCTCTCGCAGAGCCTCAGTTCAGGGCCGGCCAGCAGCTACGCGCACACCCAGCTGGGCAGTCCCAGCCTCACCCCAGTTCTGCTTGTTTTTCGAAACTGAGCCCAAGGCCTCACTCTGCCAGGAAACAGCACACGGCCCAGACTGACCGAGGCCTCCCTCCCCAAGCAGGTCTGCTCTGTGCGGGCCTGCCTACACTCCCTGAGGGTGTCTGCCATCGTCCCATGTCAGGCCCTTTCTGGAAAACCTCAGGACAGTGAAAACCACATCCTCCCCCGTAGGGCTTTCCCGACCTCCGTAACACGGCTGGCTCTTCCCATGGTCACCCGCCTTGTTGCGCATGTCAAGTGTCCTTTTCCCACCCCAGACCCTCTGTCTCCGTCAAAACCTAATCAAGTGCATCGAGAACCTGGAGGAGCTGCAGAGTCTGCGGGAGCTGGACCTCTACGACAACCAGATCAGGAAGATCGAGAATCTGGACACACTGACGGAGCTGGAGTGAGTCCCGAGACCCAGGGAGGGCCAAGGACCTGTCCAGGTCCCCAGAGCCAACCTGTGCCCTGGCACAGTCCTGGAGAGGCCGCCTCTGCCCCTGGGTCCTGTCCCCGGGGTTGGCAGCAGCCTACCCAGTGCCAGCCTTCCGGTTGGCGGTGGGCGGGGCTACCAGCCGGTCCCTGCCCTCAGGGTGGTCCTGGGAGCCGGGAGGGGCCCCGCGGAGTTCTGTGCATCCCGTGCTCGTTAAAAAATACATGCTTTACTCATTCCAGGATTCTAGATGTTTCTTTTAATCTCCTGAGAAACATTGAAGGGGTTGACAAGCTGACGCAACTGAAAAAACTCTTCTTGGTCAACAACAAAATCGGTAAAATTGAGAACCTGAGCAGCTTACCCCAGCTGCAGATGCTGGAGCTGGGGTCCAACCGCATCCGGGTAGGTGCGGGCTCAGCCCGGCGCAGGGTGTGCGTGCTCCGTATGGCCTGGGGGTGGGTTTTTATTCCCAGAAACAGGGAACTTACTTTTTAAGAAAACATACTAACTAGGGTTAGCGTCAACAAGAGCGCGTCCCTGATGGAGCAGGCTGGCCTCTCCGCATGCAGGCTCCGCCGGCCCCACCCCAGGCCCACGCTGAGCTCTCCGCGGAGACACCTGTTCTGCGGTGAGCCGCTCAGCCCCAAACCCAGCGCTGCTCCACAGTGTGCTGATGGCTGTTTCTGGCAAACGTGCCCGACGTGAGTGTGTCCTAAGCAGGGAGGCTGAGGGCCACCCGACCTCCGCCAGGGCTGCAGGAAGCTTTGGGCAGCTCTATACCCTGCCATCTCGCGAGAGTGTGGCGCAGCGGAGACAAGCGCCTGTCAGGAAACAGACAGGGTCCTTGCCCAGCTGACCCCAGCCCCTGGAAAGAGTGCAGGGAGCGGCCCCGGAAAGACAGGCATCGGCTGGGGCAGCTGGCAAAGAGGAGGGAGGCTCTGCAGGGCAGAGACGAGGCCACCTGCCAGCCAGAGACCATAGTCCCCCTTGACTGGCCTCCATGTGGCTTTGGGAGTTTACAGTGGACAGCGGTCAGTCCAGCGTGGCCACTGAGAACTGGGCAGGACACAGACCACAGAGGTGATTCTGGCCAGGGCCTCTGCTGGCACCATTAGTGGTGGTGTGGCCACAGACAGCAAAGCTGCCTACTGAAAGCTGGAGAGCAGCCAGATGTCGGTATTTTATCAAGTATCTCTGTGACATGTGTCCAGGAGAAGCATGGCTCATTACAGGTCACTGTGGGCGTAGCGGTTACAGGCACCCCCCTCGAATATCCATCCTGCTGGGCACACCCCACCCCCGCCCATTCATGAAGTGCTGGGTGGGTGGGTTGCACCACCTGCGGGGGCCCTGCCGAGTCAGCACGCGCCTGTTCGGGCTGTGTCGTGTCTGCCGAGAAGTTCATGGTTAACTTGTTCTGAGACAGCTGTGGATGCAGAGACAGGAAAGAGACCGAGTTAATGCATGTCCATTAAGCTGCCTGCTGTGCTCACTCACAGCAGGACAGAGGACCAGGGCGGGGGGCAGAAGGAAGGAGGGGTATGGGGCCCTGCCTGGGCGCCTCTTTTCTGGGGAGACAAGGCTCTTGGGAGTGCACTGTGACAAACCCCACAGAGACTGACGGGATGATGCTGACTCAGGACTGGGAGGATGTGACAGCCCTGGGCTCTGGGTGTTGCGCCCGTGCTCAGTTGTCATTCTGTGCCTTCCGGTAAGATTTCCCTGGACGGTTTCCAGAGTGCAACAGAGACTTGCCGACACCCCAAGGCCAAGCCCAGAGTGCGCTGCCCCTCCCCTGTGTGAGCTCGGTGGCCACACCATGCCGTCTGATGCTCTGTCTTTTCCACAGGCCATTGAAAACATTGACACACTCACCAGTTTGGAGAGCTTGTTTCTGGGGAAAAACAAGATCACTAAACTTCAGAACCTGGACGCACTCTCCAACCTGAGGGTCCTCAGTGTGCAGGTAGGCCTGGCTTTGTGCGCCCCCCGCCCCCCGCACGGGGCTTGCTTCTCAGCCGCACTGCTCTCCCCGACTGGGTCGGGGCCGCCCAGCTCCCATCACAGGCAGTCAGAGCAGTAGCTTTCACGTGTGCATACGCCCTGCCCATGCCTGCGTCAGACCGACCTAGCCGTCTGATAAGAGACCCAGCTGGAGTGGAGGCAAAGGCGTGCCCTTAGAAGGGTGGTTAGCTAGTTCCACCCGCTCCTAATGCATCTGTGAGTCCTTCTACAGCCGCTGTCCTGCGGAGTGCCACCCTGCCTTTGGGGATCTGGCAGCACCAGAATGTCGCTAGGCTCATGTGGCCTTTCCTATTGGAAGCCAGGGCGTGGAACCGGACCCTGGAGGCGGGAGGTGGTGGGTGTCCCTTCACTTCAAGTCACACATGTCCTGAAAGAAATGAGCATCTATTGTAAAGTGTTCGGTGATTCTGATACTTGAATTACTAAGTTAACTGAGGGCAACCCTCCCCAAGTATCTAAAACCCCTAAGTTCTTCTGCATAAAACCCTTGGCCCCTTGTGCGTGAGCTGTAGCCCAGGACGGCAGGCTGGGAACGCTGGGCCTCTTCTCACTGTGGAAGCCTCCTCCCGGCCCCTTTCCCAGCAGTCGTTTCCCCCGAGTCCCCACCCAATCTGACGGCCGTTGGCTCTCCCTCCCAGAGCAACCGGCTGACCAAGATCGAGGGCCTGCAGAGCCTGGTGAACTTGCGGGAACTGTACCTCAGCCACAACGGCATCGAGGTCATCGAGGGCCTGGAGAACAACGTAAGACACCCTCTTGCTCGTCTGGGTGGGTGGGCACAGCCCCAAGCACAAGCAGATGGCCGCAGCACACTCAGTCTCAGGGCTGGTCTCCAGCAGACACACCTCTGAGGGTCTCTTGTAGGGCCCTTCCAGCCCTGTGGACAGAGTGGCCCCTCTGCCCTGGGAAAGGTGGGAAAGTGCCCCGAAAGAGCACTGAGCCGATGCCTTCCCCACAGCCGGTGTCACCCAGCACGGGCATCGAGGGGCCCTCCCCCGGGCAGCGCTCCCTGCGTGGCCACCAGCAGTGCTGCAGGCATTTGCAGGAGTTTTAAAACCCCTCCCAGCTTGCGTGCCCCCCTGCACCCCACACACCGCAGAGGCCAAGGGGACGAGCGGCTCATCCAGTCTTGGAGCTCCAAGTGTCCCCACCTCCTCCTGCTTCTCACCACCCTGCTGGGGATAGGCCTGTCCACGCCCCTCCCTCCACCACCAGGAACACTCCTGCTCAGCCCAGGGCGGCCTTGGGTGTGTGTACAAGCAGCCTCACTGGAGCCCCCAGCCCCCTGAAGCCCTTGCCCTCCGGGGCTGTCTGCAGGCTCTCGGCAGGGCAGCTACCTGCAGGCCAGGCACTTTCCTCATTCTGTGTCCCCGGGCTGCCCTCTGCCTCGTCCCATCGACACGGCCTGACTGGTCGCTGCTGCAGCAGCACCTCGGTTGGGAAGGGCTCCTTGGGCCTCTGCCACAGCACCTGGGCCTCGTCACCGGGAGTGCTGTCTCGGGGAGACCACATTCTGACTGTCACCGCACCAACATCTACACAGTCTGGGAAAGCTGGGGTTTGCCGGTGGTGGTCCCTCTCTCTGTACGTGAGGCAGAGTCCTGAGCAGGCCATGGGGGGGGGGGGGCATGGGCAGGCTGCGCTCACGGCAGGCCCCAGCAGATCAGCCCACACCCGTGGGGAGTGGCAGGCCTCACCCCCACCCCCACGCTGAGACCCCAGGCCTTGGAACCAGAACAGAAACACGCAGCTGTGGCTCTGACGGTCATTAAGGCCACACATCTGTCCTGACCACATGGCTGCCCTTGGGGCCTTGTCAGCCGGAAGCCAGACACTCGCCCATACTGAGTGTGATCCCCTCATCTGCCTGCCCTCCATTTCTGTGAGGGGAAGGAAGGCAGTCAGGGACCTTCTTCCCAAATGGCGAATCCCTGTCCCCCCACACCTCGTGCTCCCCTGCCCTGTGCACCGGGTCACTCTCAGTGGAGGTCCGGGCCTCTTGGTGCCTGCTCTCCCCATTTCCCTTTGTACTGGGTACAAATGAGCTTTCAAAACAGTGTCCAGCTCCCCAGAAAAGGGGCTTGAGGACCCAACCGAGTGTCTGTGCGCCATCGGAGTTTCAGGCTCTGGCAGCCAGGGCCACCCCCCCACCCCCCCGCTGCTAAACCCTATGCCCAAACCAGAGGTCAGACCTGCTGGGTGTCTGCGCCTGCACTGAGGACCACCCAGTGCAGGCAGCAGGCTGGAGAGCCCTGCCCTGCCCTGCCCCCAAGGGCTGCCCACAGGCCATGCTCCAGCCCTCATTGGCTGTGACACCCCCTGGACGCTGCAGGCACACGCCAGGCTAAGGACACGAGTGAAGCCAACATGAGCGCTGAGTGCATGCAGACACTGCCCCACACACTGTGGCCTCCCCACGCACAGGCCAGGGCTGGGGGGGGGGGGGGGCGGGGAGCAGAACCNCTGTGGCCTCCTGGAGAGGCCAGGGCTGGGGGGGGGGGGCAGGGCGGGGAGCAGACACAGGGCGGGGGGAGGGGGGCAGGGCCCACCAGGTGTCAGACGCTAGGGCCAGAGCCCTTCTGGGTCGGTGGAGTTGCTGGCTGCTGGCTTGGGTTGGGGGAGGGGCGGGGATTTCAACTGACATCTTCAGTTTTCCCTCAAACCCCGCACAGTGAAGGCAGAGGCACAGGAGCCTGCAGCCCAGGGCTGTGGGCCAACTCCTGAGTGGCTGCCCTGGTTTTGGGGGGCCACGCTGATTGGTTGGTTAGACTTCAGCAGGGCCTGCTTTATTTACTTACTTTTAGAGCAAGGGGAAGAGCAGGAGAAAAGGAGGGCAACATCGATGTGCAGTTGCCTCTTGCATACAGCCAACTAGGGACCTGGCCCGCAACCCAGGCATGTGCCCTGACTGGGGACTGAACTGGCGACCCTTGGGTTCACAGGCCGACGCTCAGTCCACCGAGCCACGCCAGCGGGGGCGGCAGGGCCAGTGTTAAAGCACTGAAGGGCCTCGCCGGGCCTCGAAGCTGGTGTGTCCCCAGCAGCATGTGCTGGGCTCGAGCCCCTCCCCACCCCTGCCCTCTCCCATCGGCCGTGCGTTCTCCTTCCTCCTGGCGGCCTCCCCCCCACCCCCGCCTCTGTCTGAGCAAGTCAGGGCAGCTGTCTGCCCTGTTCTGTGAGGGCGGTGAGGGCACGGGCCCGCAGCTCCCAGCCGTGAGCGTGGCTCTGCAATGACCACTGACCTGAGGTAACGCGGGGCAAATTTTATTTCCTTACTTTAGAACAAGCTCACAATGTTGGACATTGCGGCAAACAGAATCAAAAAGATTGAAAATATCAGCCATCTAACAGAGCTGCAAGAATTCTGGGTAAGTGGAGAGCCCACTGGGTGGGTGAAGTGTCGGGGTGGACTGGGTGGTGGGGTGCAGGCTGAGGTGGGGGAGCAGGGAAGGAGGAGGCCTGTGCAGGGGCGTCATCAGGACCTCGTTAGAAACGCACATCTCTGGCCCCGTAGCAAAGGGCAGACCTTCCAAATGGCTGAGGAGGGGTAGCAGACGCTTGTGAATACATCAGTGTCTCCTGCCATTGACACTGAGACAGTGAGACAGCCTTTGGCTCCCTGGTTAGCAAAGACTTTTGCGGGTGGCACAGGCGGCCGGTCTGTGACACCCAGATCAGGGAGCACAGGGCTGCTCTGTGGTGAGAGGGCTTTTCTAATGTGTACCCGTGTGTGCCCGCGTGTGCCTGCGTGTGCCTGCATGTGCCCATGTCCTGTCCTGTGTGTACGTGTGGTCTGGGTGCTTGTGTGTGTCCTCCCAGATGAATGACAACCTCCTCGAGAGCTGGAGTGACCTGGACGAGCTGAAGGGAGCCAAGAGCCTGGAGACCGTGTACCTGGAGCGGAACCCGCTGCAGAAGGACCCGCAGTACCGGCGGAAGGTGATGCTGGCGCTGCCCAGCGTGCGGCAGATCGACGCCACCTTCGTCAGGTTCTGACCCTCCGCGCCCTCGCCTGCTCCCTCTCTCCGAAAGAACTTCCTGGCTATGGTTTTCAGTCCACCTGTTGCTCCTGAAATCATCACTATGCCAAGGTCACAACCCAATGGCAATAAAAAGGCACTGAGTGATCCCTGCCGTGTGTACCGCCGCTCACCACTGAGAGGCGCTGCTGTTACCGGCACCACTCGGTCCGTTGCTCTATGTTCTCAGAGGGAGGTGGCCCAGGCCCTGTGGGCTCAGGGAGCCCATTCAGGGTCCACCCCAGCAGCCTGGAGCCTGTCAGCCCACAGCTTTCTAGTCTTTTAGACCTGTCAATGTCAGTATTTGCAGATGACACAGATGGCCCACAGATGACACACATTAAAAAGCAAAGCCATGGCGGGGGGGCTCAGCCCTCCATGCCAGGACCCTCAGCTCAGTGCGCAGGCCCTGTCCCCTGCAGCCCCCTATGGCCCCCTGACGTCCCGTTGCCATTGGCAGAAGGTGAACCCACCTGAGGCTCCTCAAAGACTTTCTGCAGAGTCGACCTCTGACCCCACCATTGTGTTGGCTCTCGTTTTATAAAATTTGCCTTGATGGCCCCAGGGGTCTGACTTCTGTCTACATGGATCTTGTCATCCTCTGCCATCCTCGGGGGTCCGTCTGCTCCCCACACTACAGTGCTGCCCTGCCCAGTGTGGGAGCCATGTGCTGCCCACCGTGGCCGGTTCCATTCACATTTAACTTTGTGAAAATAAAGTCAAGTTAAACATGCAGTTTCTCAGTTGCACTCAGCCTAACCCAAGTGCTCAGTAGCCATATATCTTGGGGGCAGCCCTTCTGACCATCCCGGGGTGCCACTTCCCTGGACCCTGTGACAGTGGTGGCCCTAGGTTGAAGGTCATGCCCAAGTCCAGACTTCAATCTTTGCAAAAATAAACCGTGCCCCTGGACAGTGGGCACCTGCTGAGAAGCAAACGCTGGGAAAGGAAAGAAGGGGTGGGTGGGGCCTGGCCCTTCATGTCTGTCCAGGGTGTCTGTCTGGGGCCAAAAGACATGTGTTTAGGTGTAAGGACTCGAGTGCCTTTGCTGAAAACAACATTCAGAGGAAAAGAAGAGAACCTACGTCAAGGACTGTGGAGGGGAAACGAGCGGCAGCCACGGGAAGCGCTGTGGCCAGCAGCCCTTCCCACCTGCGAGTGCGCGGTCACGGGGCTGTGGCACCTGGGACCAGACGGAACGAGGGACCTGAAGCCAGGCCCTTGTGTGTTCAGCCTGGGACCTAAGAAGTGACAATGAAGGTTGTCCGAGTTCCCCTTGGTATAGAAAAGGGAGCAATGAAGTTTGTGGGGAAAAAGGAGTTTAAAGTAACCACTAATAGAACAGAAATTGGGTATGAAACACCTGGGAAAACAAAACCTTTCGGCAAAGAGACAGGGGAGGCTAAGGAGGCCCGGGAACAGAGTGCAGTGGCCATTCATCTGTGCGGCATCTCCGGGACGGAGGGACAGGCAGAGCCTCGGGACGGGCTGCAGACTGCAATCGGAGGGTGTGCTGGGTCCGGCCCAGTCCTGACCCGAGCTCCCTCTGGCTGTTTGAGAAACTCATTTCACTTGAAAATTTACGTGGACGAAGAAAGGTCCACATTGAACCTCGAAACTTGGAAAAAGTTCAGTCAGCTTTGAGAAAATGTCAGGCGAGGTGGTCTGCCAGATTCTGACAGCTGTGGACCCCCAAAAGGGCAGTCCACCGGCAGGCCGGGCCGGGGCTGGAGGGGGGCCTGGCTGGCCGCAGGCTGTGCAGTCCTGGAGGCCTCGGTGTGAAAAGCAGGCCAGAGAGTCCGTAGGAAAAATGGGAAAGCCTGTGTGTGAGCCTGGAGTGCAGAAGAGCTTCTTAAAACCCAGGAGCGCAGCCATGGGACACGGTTTTGTGGGTCTCCGATGTAAAATAGGAAGTCCCCAATGGGAGGGACAGCACCGTCTGCAGCCCACTGACAGGTGTTCCAGTGTTCAAAGCTGGCTCGGGCCCGATAGCAGGCGTAAAGAATTGCTGCAAACTGGAGAAAAGGAGTGTGGACAGAGATAGGCGAGGGCAAAATGGGCCATCAGCCGCAGTCGGTGCGCCTCGGCGCGCTGAGCACCGGCCTGTGAGCCAAAAGGTCACTGGGCTGATTCCAGGTGGGGCATGTGCCTGGGTTGTGGGCAGGCCCGTGGTCGGGGCATGCTCGAGAGGCGACCGGTCAGTGTTTCTCTCCCCAGAGGCCACCAATCAATGTTTCTCTCCCTTTCTCTCTCTCCCCTTACTTCTCTCTTTAAAATAAAAAATATTTCTTTAAAAAACCCTTTAAAAAAAAAGTACTCCCAAGGATGCTCAGATAGGAAGGGGGAGGGGGAGGGGAAAGCCCGAGCGAGGCCCCCAGTGCCTGGGCTGAGAGTGCATGAGCACGGGGTGGCCGGTGTCCTCTCACCCAGAGAGGAGGGTGGCAGGAGGAGAGAGACCCAGCCAGGGGAACTGCACTGCTGGTGCCCTCCCAACCCGAGGCCACCAGCAGGACAAGCCATCGTGACAAAGAGGAGCAGCCACTGTGCCACACCCTGAAACCAGCACAAAATGACCCTGAAACACACGTGATTGAAGAAGGAAAAGGCAGAGGAGCCTCCCAGCTGGCAGGGACCTGCCAGAGGGCCCCTTGTGCCAGCAGTTTTGTTCAGACCAACAACGTGCCCAGCCCAAGGAATGTCCATTCGTCCTCAGCCAACCCTGCAGGTCTGTCCCTGTTCCAGGCTGCGTCAGGGCCAGGGGCAGCCAGAGACTCCATGCTTTGCCAGTGACAACTGCTTTCCTGAGGAAAAGGGCAGGTACAGCTGGCATGTTGCCTTGAATGTAGATCTGATGGCTGGACCTGCTGCAACCATCTTGCCACCATGAGGCAAAGGCTCTGACCCTGACTTCCCAGAGCCACCAGACCCACCCAGGTGCCACCACCTCCCCATATCCTGCAGCTGAGGAAATCTTTTTGTTCAGCCACAGTTGTTGGGAGCTTTGAATTTCCACCAAGTGTATATATATCTGAATGTTACATAAATGGGTATAAAAAGTTGTAGTCAAATAAAGATGGGGTAGCAAATACGGGGCACAGGCTCTTCCTAGTGCTTAGGACCCAATAAGAGACCCGTGCCAGTTGTACAACAGCTTGCTTCCTTCCTTATTTTTTTAAAACTGCAAAAGTAATGAAACTCTTAAAATTTCAAACCATAAAATACTGCAGAGTAAAAACTGAAAACTGGACCCAGAGTGAGTCCTTGCCCCCGTGCCTCCACACACGTCCCCCAGGCTGTGGCAGCCTCCAGCTGCCTGCCCCTGCGGCTTGGCTGGGACCCGGCTCTCTGTTCGAGTGCTCCCTGGAAAGGGCACATGGACAGAGCATGGGGGCTGGGCACAGGGACCAGGCCAGGCTCCAGCTGGGACGTGGGTGTTGTTCCGGGGCTTTGCCAGCCAGAAGGAGCGAGCAGAACAGCAGCTGTGAGTGCCGGAAGGCCATGGGGTGATGGCTGCAACCCCCTCTCCCAAGTAGCGCCTGAGCTGAGGGATGCACCTATAGCCACACCCAGGATGTGGCAGACCTGGCTGTGCAACCAGGGTCCCCAAGGGCACAGCACAGGTGAGGATGACACGAGAGCCCCGTGGCTGTCCAGCTGAATCCCGCTTGTCTGTACCCCACCACAGGCAGCAGCTGCTGGGCCCTGGGCTCCCTAAGCAAATGGGGAGAAGGCGGCATGGCATCTGCATGCAGTGTGCAGGGTCCATGGAAATGGGCAGCCTGTTTGCAGACCCGCGAGCACACCCTCAGGCAAACACAGGCAGACCCTGGTCCAGGACCTGGAAGACCGTGACCCCTCCCCATGCCAGACATCTTTCCTGTTTGCAGGGTGCAGGGCTGGGCATGCGAGTGGCTGTCACTGCCCACCCAGAGCTCCCAGCACAGGGTCCCCCAGTCCTCCTGCCAGGACAGCCCAGACTCGCGGGCTCAGTCTAGGCCTCTGGGGCCTCTTCTGGAAGCCGCTGTGCCAGATGGGGACCATTCTACATTGCGTGGGTACTGGGTGCCAGGTGGACAGATGGGCTCCAGGGAGGCTGGGGAGCATCCCACACCCTCCCCACCACTGTGGGGTATCCCAGGGCCACACTGGTTCTGCGGGGAGCAACCGCCAGGTCTGGCTGAAATCCAACTCCCTTCCAGGCCACAGGGCCTCTCTCCCTCTGCCCCACTCTGCCAGCCCCTCGCTGGGACTGCGGAGGCTGCCCTGCCCACAGAGGGACCCAGAGGCCAGCCGGAGGACCCAGCACGTGGCCAGGCCTTTCTCTCTGTTAGAGGGCACTGCCTGTCCCTTAGAGGGGAAGGCAATGTGTGTAGGGTACGTGTGCAAGGCTAGTGGGGAGTGGGCACCCATCCAACAGATGGAGGTACAGATGGACAGGCGGCTCCCATGCCCAGGTCAGGGTCATCACATAACCCAGCTCGGGCAGCTCAAACGGCCTGGCCCTGCCCACAGCCCAGGGTGCTGTCCTCACCTCTCAAGGGAGTCTGCAGCTGTGCAGCAGGGGGCCAGGTCTCAGGTACCCCCTCTGTATTCTCAGGCCACCTGGTCCTGGCTGGGGGCAGGAGCGGGATGCTGCGGAGGCCAGCCCCAGAGGATGACAGCACAGTCTTGATAGACGTGGCCCCGGGGACGGACAAGGGGGACTCTTATGGGAGCACAGCCAGCACCTCACAAGTAACTCTCCACCATCCTGATGCAGTCCTGGGCTGCAGGCCACGGTCTGGGGTGGGCACAAGAGGGTCTCTGAGCCCCACTCTCAGGAGAGACCCAGGAACCATGGGGACACATGGCCTCACTCACCCAGAGCCGGGTCCCACCCTCGGAGCACGTGACCACCTCTGGCCCACCCACGGGGCCACTCATAGGCCAGCTCCCCTCTCCCTTCCGGGGGCCAGTAGTGGTGGGCACCCTGGGCACTGGCCTTGTTGCTGGCTAACCTGGCCCTTGCCCACAGCCCAGGCCAGCCGTTCAGAGACTGGGGTGGGGCAGGAGGGGCAGGGGCTGCCTCACTCCTGCATGGACCTGTAGAGCCCCTGCCCACACTGCCCACTGGGCCTTCCACGTCTCTGGGTGGTCTAGGGCAAGGTGGGGGTGCATCCTCAGTCAGGGGCTTCCCTTCCAGCCGGACGGAGACCAGGTGGCCGCCTGCAGGGTGGCGAGCCCTGCCAAGCCCCGGATTGGTGAGCACCTTCCAGCACCTGCCGGTGGTGGTCCTGAGGGTGGGGACACGGACAGGGCACCACAGGTGGCAGCAGCAGCAGAACAGCAGGTCGGGGCCACCGTCCTCAGTGACCTGGCCACCCTTCCCCCACCCGGCACTGTCTCCTGAACCAGCTCTGGTGCCAGTTGCTGTGCTGGGCAGTGGAGTGAGGGCCTCATGGTGAGCAGAACACCACCTGGGGACACAGCAGGAAAGGAGTCCCTCCTGGGGGCCTAGAGCAGGAGAGGGCTCTGGAGGGCAGGGGGGGCCCACCGCCCCCCAGCTCTGGCCTCAGGGCAGTTCAGAGTCGCCTCGAACTCTTCTCTCCCGTCTCCCCACCCCAACTGCTCCTGTCTGCCCTGGGCCACTGTCCTCTCCTGGGGACGGCACCCGCCTCAGCTCTCAGTGCTCACCTAGCCGGCCCTGCCCTCCATGCAGCCCCAGAAAGACCCTTGCTAATAACAGTCCCCCTCACCTCCCACCCACTAGGATGGCCACTGTTGAAGCAACGACAAAAACAGAAAACACCAATTGCCAGCAAGGAGGCAGAGAAACGGGGCCCCTGTGCAACGCTGGTGGCAAACGGTGTGGAGAGTCCTCCAAAAATCAAAAACAGCGTTACGATGCGATCAAGCACCCACCCTTCTGGGGACACACCCCAAAGAATCAGTGATGAACATTTGAGTTGCCTCCACTGGGGGCGCTATTGTGATAACACCTTGGTGAACGTTCAGGAACACGGTTCTGCATGAACAGGCGATTGTCTTCCGGTGACGGCGATCGCCAGGTCACATGGTAACTCAACGTGCCCTATTTTGAGGGACCGCTGGACTGTCTCCCACAGCGAATGCCCACTGCAGCCGCCGCCCGCAGCGTGTGGGCCTCCAGCCCCTCCCCCCAGCTCCAGCCCCGCCACACCCGGCCAGCGCGCTGTCAGCCTCCGCGCCCCCAGCAGGTGCCAAGGGGTGCCGCACTGTGGTTCGGCTTTGTGACTCCCCAGTAACTACTGGCATCGAGCGTCTTTCCACAGGCTCGTTGGCCATCTGTCTCATACGTGTTCTTCAGAGCCATGTCTACCCAAAATCTTTGCCCATTTCAAAACTGGGTTGCCTTTTCACTAAGTTGTAAAGTTCTCTATGTATTCTGGACACAAGTCCCTTGCTGGAGACCTGGTTTGCAGGTGTATCTTCCCTCCACCCTGTGGGGCACCCGCCCTTCCCTGCCGGTGCCCGTCTCATGCACAGGCTCCTAGTTCAGAGAAAGTCCAGCTCAACCGTGGTCTCTTTATTGCTATGCTTTTGGTTCACAGCTAAGAAACCGGGCCGTAGTTTTTACAACTTTTAAAACTAAAAGTTTTCTCCTTGAGAGTCTTACCACTTTTTCCCTTTCTTCCTAAAAGTTCTACAGTTGTGAGTATGCAAAACACAGAGTTTAATCTTGTGTAATTATTTATTAATTATTGTATTGTGTGTTTCCATAACAATTGTAAACCTACCTTTAAACTTCGTAAAAAATTCATTTATTTTTAGAGAGGGGGGAGGGAGAGAGAAAGAGAGAGAGAGAAACATCCATGTGCGGTTGCCTCTCACGCGCCCCTAGCCGGGGACCTGGCCCACAACCCAGGCAACGTGCCCTGACTGGGAACGGACCGGACCGGCACTCCATCCATGGAGCCACACCTTGTCATTTTAGTTAGTGTTGGTCCTCTGATCCTCAGCATATGAGCTCACCTCCACTTTGAGTCAGTTCTTGTGTGTGGTGTGAGAGAGGGTCCAAACTTGTTCATTACCGACGGCGGCCTGCCAGCGCCTCTGGTTGAGATCACTGTTGTTTTCCCCCACTGAAGTGTGTTGGCCCTTTGTAAAATATGGACCCTAAATATATGGCTTTATTTTCAGAATCTCAAATGTATTTTATTGATCTGTATGACCCTATGCGAGCACCACACTGCCTTGATTACTCTGCCTTTGCAGTGAGTTTTGAAATTAAAACACGTGAGCCGTACAGCTTTGTCCTTCTTTTTTTACATTGTTCAATGTTCTGGATCTCAGAGGTTTCCATAGGAACTTTATGGAAACTTGTCAATTCACGCAGAAAAGAAAAGTCAGCTGGGCTCTGATGGGAACCGAACCTGCAGAGCGGATTTTCATCCTGATCGTGTTCAGCGCTCTTCAGGGACTCCCGTGTGTGAGGGGTGTCTGTGCGTTTATTTAACTCATCTTCAATTATTTCCGTGATGTTGGGTAGTTTTCCATTCTTGCACATTATTTGTTGTTTGTTTCTTTTCTGGTGCTGTTGTATGCAGAATTATTTTTCTTCATTTCATGGTCAGCTTGTTTATTGCTAGTGTATGGAAACAATTGATTTCTGTAGGTTGATCTTGTACCTGGCAACCTTGCCAAATCTGTTATTAGTTCTGATAGTTTTTGTGGTGAATGCCTTTGGATTTTCTATATACAAGATCATGTCGTCTGTAAACAGGTCGTTTTACCTTCGCATTTAGTTGTGTGTCTGTCCTTTGCGACATGCTCACTCTTCTCACTCACCTGCTCTTCCACCCGAGAGCACCTCCTGTGTCTCTGGCGGAGCCGGTGTGCTGGGCCTCCGTCCCCCGTTCTGATTGTTTGAAACGGTCTTCATTGACTTCCTTGGGTGAGGGTTCCGGGGTTCCGCGTCCTCCCCAGCCCTTTAAACACGCCGTTGTATTGTCTATTGGCTTCCCTAGTTTCACTGAGAAAGCAGGTGTCCAAATCCTCACCGTTCCCTGAAAAATGAGGCGCTGATGTTCCTCCGCTTTCTCTGTGGTGCACAGCGAAGACATGCTGTCCATGCCCTTCTTGGCTGGAGTTTCTTCATGTTGGGGTGGGGGACACTGAGATTTCTGATTCTTCAGATTTTCTTTTACCAGATTTCAAAATTTTCACCATTTGGCCCTGGCTGGTGCAGCTCAGTGTACCGAGTCCTGGCCTGAGAACCAAAGGGTTGTGGGTTGGATTCCCAGTCAGGGCACGTGCCTGGGCTGCGGGCCAGGCCCCCAGTAGGGGGTGCACAAGAGGCATGATGATGTTCCTCTCCCTCTCTTCCTCCCTTCCCCTCGGTCTAAAAATAAATATTTTTAAAGAGATTCTTCACCATTTTTCTTCAAAGAATGCTTTCCCCTCCACTCTCTCCCTCTGGCTCTCGGGCGACAATGTCTTGGTCCCTTTCACCACGATGACCCTGCCCTCTGTGTGGAGAGGTGGGCCGGTTGTTCCCTGGCCGTCCTGGCTGGGAGGCTGGTGCCCAGAGTTAGCCTGTCCTTCCTGCCTCTGTCCCTCCTGGTTCTCCGCAGACTTCGTCTGGGTTTGGGAGGAAGACCTGAGGCTGGGTCAGGAGCAGGACAGTGCTGCCTAAGACAGGACAGACACACACAGGGCCTGGCAGGAGGCCTTCCTGGATAAGCTTCGTGTGGCTGGGCTGCATGTGGACCAGGTACGCCGGGTGGGGGTGGCTAGGGCCGCAGACTCTGTGTCTACAGGCCTGAGGGCATGACACCCCGAGACCTGGGGCAGAGCAAGCCCAGGGCTGCCCTGGATGCCCTGCCCCAGGTCAAACAGAGACGCCCAGACGCACACCAAGCTGGCTCACGGAGGCTAGAGCCCTTCAGATTGGCCCCCAAATTCAGAAGCCATCTTCTCCACTTACCTTTCCCATCTCCGGCATTAGAGCTTCCGTCTAGGTGTGACATTTGTCATTACGACTCTCGTGTGCTTGTAGGATGTCACACCCACAATGCCCTTCCACAGGCCCAGTGTCCCCTGTAACAGTCAATCTCACTTCCACTGCAGGGAGCCGGAGAAAGCAGGAAGGAGCTGCGTGGTACCCGGTGTAGCGGCGGGGGTGCGGGCCCGGTGGTGCCCGGTGCAGGCACTAAGTGGGGCTTGGAGCTGGTGGGGATGGGGCGCAGGGCTCCATTGGTCCCTGCCCCCACCCCGGGTCCCTCCACGTGTCTCCCGCATTGTCCGCCCCGCTTCCCGACCACCTTCCTCTGTCCCCAGGAACGGGTTCAGCCGGCAGGTGTCCGATCCCCTCCCCAGTCCCCTGGGAATCAGTTCCGAGTTTTACGTTCCTCACGTTCTTCGATTCCTTTCTCATGTAAATGAGCACCCACTCCATGTTGCCTGACGGTGCCGCTGGGTTGCTGCCTGCATTTGATACGACAGAGTCGTGCTCAGTGTGACTCCTCGGGACCTCAGTCTCACCAGACCCTGCGCGTCGCCGGTGCAGCCGCCGCTGGGCCGCCTTCCAGGCCTGGAGCACCGCGCCCCGCCCTGCGGCGACTCCTTGCGCACGCGCAGACGTGCGGCTGCTCCCAGTTTGGGGATAGCACAAAAACTGGCCGCCGTAAATTCTCACTGGTTTACACGTGCGTCCCGTGCCCAGATGCAGGAACTTCTGAGGGTAGAGATGCTGGCCAGGTGTGTGCGTGTGGCCACCTGCTCCCCAGGCCGTGGGCTGCGACCACCCCTGTCTTCAGCCGCAGGTGTCTTCTCAGCACCTGGCTGTGTCGCACCTGCTGTGAGGTGGTGTCTCCCCCGGGTTTTACTTTGCATTTTCTCTGATCCCTGAATTGGCTGAGCGGTTTTGCATGTTTATGAGTTGTTCGTGTTTCCAGTGCCCTGAGCTGCCTTTTCCCATCTTTTGCTCTTTTTTTCTGTGGAGTTTTACCTTGTTCGCATCGATGCATGGGCGTGCCTATGTCCTGGACACTGCTCTTTGCTGGTTGTGTGTGAGAGACATCAGTCCCCAGTCCAGCTGGCCTGTCACCGTCACCGTGGGGTTGTAGTTGCTTTTAACCAGTGGGGATTCTCTCTCACACTGTGCCTGACACTTCCCACCTACCCTAGTGTTCCTGTGTTCCTGCTTCCCGTTGGAGGGAAGAGCTGCTGCCTCCACACACTGCCCACGCGCCCCACGCCCCGCCCCCCAGGCCCACGTGTGCCACGCCCCTCCCAGGGCAAACACATCCAAAGCGGGTGGGGGTCGGGAGCGAACGCCCCACCCGCTCTGAGTTTGGGTGCTCTCCTCAGCCTGGGGGTTACGGGACAGTGTGGCTCACTGAGGTAGCCACATGAGTTTGCCACACCTTCATCCAGATTTGGGCTGGCTTACCCTTTAGTGGAGGTGGCACAGGGGCACCTTCGGCAGGTTTTCCCAAAGTGCTCTCAGTCTTCAGTGTAAATGGCAGCTCCCAGCTCACACCACAGCCACCCGGGGACCTTCAGCGTGGAGGCCCACTCCTGCCCTCCGCATCTGTGCCCACCCCAGCTGGGGCCTGGGTGTTGGCATTCGGGGAAGCCCAGATGGCCGCTCCGTGGTGAGGGCCGGCCGAGATGCCCTGGCCTAGAAACGGGTGTGGGCCCAGGATACACTGGGCTGTGGGACTGAAAGTCCCCATCTCAGGCTTGCAGGCATCGGAGTGCCTGTCATTTGTCCACATGCATGCACACATGTGAACATAACAGTCCACCCACATATTCACATACACATGTGCACACTTCATTTACATGCATGACCTACATAGGATCCCAGAGGTTTGTCAAGGGGCCAGACAGCCATTCCAGGTCTGAGGGCCAGAAGCCGCACTGACGGCCGACTGAAGCCGGGGCAGGGCTGTTTGCACCAGGGTTTGCTGTCACAGGGGCCATGTGGACGCTGGCCCTGGCGGCCCAGGACCCTCCGTCTGTCACCCACAGGCTGACTTCCAAACAGGAGCAGGTGCCCCGAGTGTGGCTCTCAGAGGCTCAGTCACAGACGCACGCTGACACTCACCCAGCAGGTTTAAGGCAGGCTGTGCGGTGGTGACCACAGCTGCACGCCATCTGCCTTTTCCCAAAAGTGTGGAGGACACAAAGTCACACACCCCTGTGCACACATGCACACATGTGTGTGCGCATAGACGGACACACAAATAGGCATGCATGTGCCGTTTGCACAAATTCCCACGTGCATGCACTTAAACATGTGCACACATGTGCACCCTCAGGCTCTCATGGAGCCCCAGTCCCCACGGCGTCACATACAGGATGAGGACGGCGCCGTGCACTACGCCCTCCTCAGCTCCCCCTGGGCCGTGCTCTTCTACCTACTCGGAAGACCTGTGCCTGAAGCTGCCCCTGCAGGTACTAGGGTGGACAGGGTGCAGAAAGGGCCTGGAGGCGCCCCCCACCCAGGGTTACTCGTGGCTGTTCCCCATGCGTTGGCTGCAGTGTCCAAGGCTGACCACCTGGGCCCTCCAGCTTCAGAGCCCTCCCCCCTACTGGGGGCTCCTGCAGGAGAGGGAGGGGCAGCCCCAGCATCGGGGCTCAGGGTGGAGGGACAGCAGGTGACTTCAGGATGACATGCCTGGGGGCTGCTTTGTCACCTGCTCCAGCTCCCTTTGACTGTCAGGGCCTTCGGTGGACAAAGGGACATGTGCCACTGTCTGTCCCTCCCTGCCCTGACAGCCTCTGGGCCTCAACTGCATGGCCCTGGTGCCCAGGCCTGAGCCCGGAAGGGGCTCCCCGGTCCCTCATGGAGCCCTTCCCAGTGGCTGTGTTTGCAAACCCACCCCCCAGTGCCTGGCATCCATCCACTCGGGGCTGAGAATACCTTCCAGGAGCTGCCGGACCAGGCCTGCAACTGCAGTGGCTGGGGGTCCCCAACATTCTGCGGCAGGATGTGCCCGATCTGCCCCTGAGTGTTACTCCTGCCAGTTCAAAGTGAGCAAGCTGTGCAGGTGAGGGATGTGCTGGGGACTGGGGCCAGGCCGGGACGGTGCTCCAGAAGCTGGCATGACTCCTCACTGTCCCAAACCTTCTCCCTCCCGGGGCTCTTCAGTGGCAAGCGGGCGGGTGGTCTCCACACACGGCCATAGCAGTCTGGTCAGGCAGGTGGTGCTATGGGATGAGCACCCCCCAAACCTGTCGCTGGCACATGGCCCCTTCCCACTCAGCTCCATGTCCAGGGCGGGCCTGAGGTCCCCTGCTTGGTGCTCCTTGGTGGGCCTGGTGCTCCCACACTGCCCTGCAGGCCCTCTGCCGGCTGCGGTCAGGGCGTGGGGGCTGTCGATGAGGCCTGGACCGTGTTCTGTGACCACCTGCCTCCAGAAAGTCAAAGGCAAATGGGGACTTGATCGTGTGCCAGGGAAAGGTGGCAGTGTCTGTTCCCCAGTGGGCAGGGCAAGGGCAGAGGGGGCCTGAGTGTCCCCACCTCCTAGGTTCTCCTGTCCAGGCCACATGCCCACAGGTTCCTTGGGAGCAACAACCAGGACATCCTCTTCACCGGCACCCACAGATCCCAGATTGTGAGTGAGGGTCCCACCACCGTCCCCATGCCTTGACCCAGCTCTCAGGAGCCTGCCAGCCCCAGAAACCCCAGCCTGAGGTCTGGACGCAGAAAAGCTCTCCTGTGTTGGAGCGCTGAGGCCCAGGCTGGGGGCTGGAGACTAAGGGCTGCCACACCTCACTGCGCTCGACTGGGGCCCCTGTGGGAACCCCCAGGGCCTAGAATGGATGTCCAGGTTGTGGACACGTGCAACCAACAGCCACTGGTCAGTGAGAAAGGAAGCGGAGGGTCAGGGCATTGTCCCCGAGAAGGGTGGGCCAAGCCAGGCTGCTGCAGGGCCTGTGACAGCCTGGGGTGAGGACGGGCCTGCCGGGACAGCCCCCTGAGGGCCACCAGAGGGCCAGAGCCCACCCCTGGTGCAGGGGTCCAGCTGGAGGCTGACACTGCCCAGAGCGGGGTCCAGAGCTGGCTGTGCACTGCCAGGACCAGGGGTCAAATACAGGCTCAACTCCAATGGGCCTGTGACTCAGCCAAGGTCTTGTGACTGTACCGTGAGAACGGCCATCAGGCCTCAGGGGACTGGGGTGTATGAGCCAGGGTGGGGGTGGGGACACAGGTAAGCATCCTCTTTATGTCACCAGAGGGCTGTGGGAGGCTGTGGGCTCAGCCTCTGACAGGAGGGCCGGGATGTCCCACCCCACCATCACATGACAGGTGGCCGATGCCCTCCTCCAACTCCCCAGCTGTTTGGGATCCTGGCTGAGACCCCGCATGGCCACGAGAAGAAAGGTCCGGGATCAAACGGCTGCTGTCACAGGGGGTCTTCGGGGCGGCCTTTCCCCTGCACGAGGTGAGGCCTGAGGGCTGATGGGGCCGGGGCGGGGGTCTCAGGCCCGGGTGTGGGGTGAGTTCCTGTACGAGGGGGTCCTGCTGTCCACCCACAGGGCGTGTGGGGTGGCTGCAGCCCTACGGGCTGCCTGCTGGGGGTCAGCAGACACTTGCCACATGGCCAGGCACCCCCCTCCTGCCACATGGTAGGCACAGCGGCTCCATCTTCACGGACAGCTTCCCTCTTGGGGAAGACAGGGATGCCCCCTGTGCTCCCCAAAAAGCTGGGTAAGCTGACGCAGTGGAGGGGTGCTTACCATCGTCCTAAAAGGGTGTCCCCCATGGGGTCTGGAGGCAGTTGAGGCCCTCACATCCTGCACCACCTGCTGGGCCTCAGGGATGCAAGACGGGCACTGGGGCGCCTTCGGCCAAGCAGGGTGGTGGCCGGCTCCACCTCAGCTATGGGGCATCCTCTCCCTGCCTCTGGCTAGAACCATGGATACACAGTGCTTGCCACAGTCGGCCTCTCTGGTGGGGCTGCTGGGAACGGCACAGCACTGGGCCACAGAAGCCCACCCAGAGGTGCCAGTCCACCCTGGGCCACGGCAGAGGCTCTCCCTGGAGCTGGGCCCCAGGAACCCCAGGAGGCTGAGGTGCCCAGCTCCATGTCCCCTCCCAGGCAGGCCTTTCTGCAGCCACCCTGAGCCCAACGCTGGTGCATGGGGCCCCTGCCCAGCTGAAGCCTGGCACCTGGAGCAGGGCAAGTAGGTGGAGGGAGCCCCACCCACCTGCTTCTTGTCCCCAGGGCCCCTTTACGATGCCCCCGGAGGGCATGAGGGCCCCAGGCCTCAACCAGTGGCAGGTCCTGTTCTGGCACTGGGCCCACTGGTGCTCGTGGCACAAGTACCAGCCCCTGGATCACGTGCGCAGGTACTTCGGGGAGAAGGTGGCCCTCTACTTTGCCTGGCTCGGTAAGTCCCGCCACTGCCCCGAGCCCTGACTCGGTCATCAGGGTGACAATCTGCTCATCAGCTGAGTCTCCCTCGGGAGCAAGCACAGGGCTGCCCCCAGTGAGCGGCCCCTCCCAGGCCCACACAGCCCCGTCCATAAGGCAGCTGGGCCCTCCTCACGCCCTCGGGAGAGACTGTGAATGCAGCTGACTCATGGGGTCCCCTCCAGGTCCCCTCTGCAGGGTTCTACACAGGCTGGCTTCTGCCTGCAGCTGTCGTGGGCACCCTGGTGTTCCTGGTGGGTTGCTTCCCGGTGTTCTCGGACACACCCACGTGAGTACCCTCTGCCCTCAGCTCCAGGCCACGCACTGTATCTCGGGAGGGTGGGAGCAGGGCCCTCACGTGCAGAGGTAGGGATGGAGGTGAGCACTGAGCCTGTCCCTGCCCTCAGGAACACCCCAGGGGGGCCTGTGGACCTGCTGAAAGGGTGATAGGTAGAGGGGCACTCCCAAGACTGACCATGGGACCGGTGTGCTCCCAGGCTGACTCAGGTGGACAGGTGTGCTCCCAGGTTAATTTTACTGGCAGTCACCTTTGTTTCTTGCGATAGCATAAGCTTTTGTCATGATAATCAAATGGTGAGGCTTGAGTTTTACTTTATTATGGAGCTGAAATTTCAGAAAGTTATCTCCAAATTTATCCCCTCATATACTTTAGAGCAACACTGGGCGGGGCAGGGCGGGGCGGGGCGGTGGGGGTTGGAAGCAGATGGCCCTGGGCCCCGAGGGAGGGCGCCAGGCTCCAGTCCTACTTCCGCTCTGAAGGCAGGAGCTGTGCAGTGGCACAGCTTTCGAGATGTGCCCGCTCTGCCTGGACAGCGCCTTCTGGACGCTCTCCATCGCGTGTGCCCTGGTCCAGGTAGGAGGGGGTGGGAGAGGGGGAAGGCAGCTCCCGGGTTCTGGTCCTGCCTGGCATGGGACCAAGCCCTGTGGGGTTGCCCCGCCTGCGGTGGGGCTGTGACTGGCGCCCACCTGGGTGGACGGGGGCCATCACCGTTACTGTTGCTACTGTGCATCACTGTCCAAGGCCAGGTCAATGGGAGGCCCCCAGGGCAGGCACAACGGGAAGCTCCCAGAAGCGCCCCCGGCCCCAAGGGCCCCACATCGGCCCCGCAGCTGTGAGTCCAGCTTTCCCACCGGAATGGCGGCTGCGTCCCACACATGGCCCAGAGCCCTTGGTGCGAAGTTGGGCGCACAGACTGGACACACTCCTGGGCACCCTTCTGTGCCGATTTCTGAGGGGCACTGCTCTAACACATTACGGGGGGCGGGAACAGTGGAAGCAATTTTCTCACAGTGCTGGGGGCTGGAGCCCAACCCCTAGGTGTTGGCAGAGTGGCTTCCCCCTGGGGTCTGTGCTGTGCCCCTACCTCCAGTGGCTACGCCCCCAGCCTCTGCCTCTGTGTCCACGTGGCCTTTCCCTCTGCCCATCGGTCTGCCCCCTTCTCTTATGTCACAGGGCTCAGGGACCCCAAGGCAGGGCACTCTCCTGGAGAGATTCACCTAATTACACACACAAAGACCCTTGTTCCAGACATTCTGAGGTTCTGGGTGGCGGCCACCATTCCATCCACTACAGTCCACCCTCTGGACCCCAAAACTTCACATCCCTCCTACATACAAAATACATTCACCCCAACCCAGCATCCCCAACATTCTAAACACATCACAGCATTAGCTCCAAGTCCAAAAATCTAAACACCAACAGCCCAAGAAGTCCGGAATCTCATCTAAATCACCTACGTCGTTGGGGGGAGACTCAGGCGTGGTCACCCTGTGGCACCGCACCCCAGCCATGAGCCAGGACAAGAGTCACCTGCTCCCAAAATGCAGCATCAGGCAGGCATGGGGCTGAGACCCTGAAGGGCTGGTAGGCACAGCGAACAGGAGGCCCACAGACCAACTGGCTCTTCAACCACAGCGGCACCGTCTTCTTCAGCGTGTTCAGGGCGCTGTGAGCCGTGCTGTTCCTGGACACTGGTAAGGGAAGAGTGCCACGCTGGTCCACCGCTGGGGCTGCTCCGACTGCGGGGACATCAAGGTGGGTCGGCCCCAGCGGCAGCCGGTGGCCGCCGCCCACACGGCCCCCACTAAGTGCTGGCCCCTCTCCAGGAGAGGCCGCAGCCCCAGTTTGCCGAGTTGGCTCCCACGACAGCCCTGACCCCGTCACGGGCATGGAGGAGCCCTACATCCCCAAGAGGAGCCACGTGCACCACATGCTGGCGGGGTCTGTGCTGGTGCTGATGACGGTGAGCGTCCTGCCACTGCCCCGTCCCATCGCGCCCCTTCCTCCTGAGCTGTGGGGGGCCGCTGTTGTACCTACTGACCCTGGGACCCACAAGACGCTTGCTGCCTCAGAAAGGCCCCTGTGGGCCTGGGCTCCAAGGAGGGGAAGCTGTGCTCAGGGCCAGGCTGCAGGGTGTGGGCAGGAGCATTTCCCCACAGATGTGGGCCTCGGGCATCCTCAAGCATGGGGGGCCTGGCATGGGGGTCCTCCAACCAGAAGGGCTTTCTAGCACAACCCCCACCCCCTTCTAAGATGCCAGGAATCCCCAAGTTTCAGCTGGTGGGAGAGCAGGGCAGGGGCTGGCTGGTTGGTTCTCGGCACCTGGGTCAAGAACAACGCCAGTGGCCCATGGACATCCAGATATCGTCCACCCTGGGAGTCTAAGTGGCCTCCTGCCATCCCTGGCTTCCCCTCCCTGTCCCCCAACAACCCACCAGAAGAGGCGCAGAGCACAGCTGGGTCTGCAGATGGGGCTGTGGCCTGCGGCACTTGGGGCCCCGGCCCGGCTTGGGGCTCACACTGGGGTCCCCATAGGTGGCTGTGGTGGTCATATGCCGGGTGTCTGTCAGCCTGTACCGTGCCATTGCGGCCATGCTGGTGTCCAGGTCGGACACCCTCCTTGTGGCCTGGGTGAGACTCTGTTACAGCTCCAGCTGTATGGGTGGGGGAGGCTCAGGCCCACACCAGCACCAGCTCTGACCCCCATCTGTCTCAGGCTTCACGCATCGCCAGCCTCACTGGCTCCATGGTGAACCTGGTGCTCATCCTCACGCTCTCCAAGGCTGATGTGGCCCTGGCTCGTGTCCTGACAAGATGGGGTGTGTGGCCAAGGCTGCCCTGCGCTTGGACTGCCCCAGGCAGATCCAAGGGACCTCGTGTCTGAGTCCCGCACAGAGGGGCATGTGACCCATCCTCAGCTGTGAGCAGGGCCCCCCCTGCACGGGACTCCTCGCAGTGGGGCTCTCAGGCAGGCCCCACCCAGCCCAGGCCCGGAGCCCTGCTTTCTCAGGGTCTGGGAAAAGGCCACTGCGGGCAACGTCACAGGAAGCCTGCTGTCTCCTCTACCTGCTCTTCTTCCCTCACTCCCCACCCCACCTGCCTCCCCCCACTGTCTCTACACCCCACCCCCACCCTGTTTCCCAAGGACAGACGCCAGTGAACCAGCCCATGCCGCTCCATCGGCAGGCAGCTCTGGCCTAGGAGTGGGGCCAAAGCCCCGTGTACGGGGGTGGGGGCGCTGTGCCTTCAGGTGGGGACCCCCCCCCGCGAGTGTTCCTGCAACAGCAGGGCGTGTGTGCCCTGTTGCGGGCCTCAGGCGTGCCCTCTGGTTCACCCTTCATGCCCACACCTCTGTCTCAGCGCCACCCCAGCCCTCGGTCTGTCACTCCGCCCGGCCTCCCGCTGGCCCTGTGCCTCACCTCTTCATTCGTAGCATCAACATGGTTTCCTAGAACTTGGTTCACAGGAACCAGCCCCCGCCCTGAATGCAGTTCCGTCCGGTCCCGGGCAATGCAGCTTTTCCTCACCCACTGCGTGGGGAGCTGGTCTCACAGGGCGGCTTCTCCGCCCAGAGATGCACCGGACGCAGACCAGGTTCGAGGACGCCTCACCCTCAAGGTGTTTGTCTTCCAGTTCGGCAACTTCTACTCCTCACCCATCTACATCACCTTCTTCAGGGGCAGGTCAGCGCCGCTGCCCCGCGCCCGTGGGGCGCCCACCATCTGAGATGCTCAGGGAGGGTGGGGGCGGCTGTCCTGGGCCGAGGCCTCGGAGCAAAGCCGGACCCGGGCCCACCTCGGGGGTCCCCGCAGGCCGGGTGTGGGCAGCAGCGAGGCACAGAGCAGGCAGGGGGGCGGCCAGGTGGCATCCGCTCACTCACGGCCTCAGGACCTTCATTTCTTCAAGGTTTGTGGGTGCCCAGGCAGCTACCACGCCTTGTTTGGGGTCCGAAATGAGGAGGTGAGTACCCATCAGAGCCTTGATTCGCTGGAAGGGTGATCTGCAGTCGCCCTTCGGTGCCAGCTGTGGCCCCAAGCTCCGCCCATCCCGCCCGCCGCGCAGGCGCACTCTGGGCAGCAGCTGGAAACCACGTGGCTCCCGCCAGCTGGGTGGGCTGGAACAGGGCCTGGGGGCGTCTGGGCCGGGCCAGGCCCTGGGCCTCCGAGACAGCTCCCGCTGGGGCCACACCTGGAAGACCCTCTCCTTTCTGCCCAGAGGGCCTGTCCTCCCTGGGGTCCAGGCCACGTACTCCGCCGAGGCATCCTGGGAGGCACCGCCCCTGAGGGGCACTCACTATTTTCACATGGCAGATAGGGGTGTATCGGGGACAGGGCAGTTGGGACCCCAGCTCAGGGGCTTTCGGTCGTCGGAGGGAAGGCCCCCAACCCCTGACTTATGTGAAAAATGGGGCTCCCTTGCTCCTGTGTGGAGGCCAGTCAGGTGCTGTGGGCTCGAGTGGGCTGGGTGCAGGGGTCTGAACGATGCTGCCCTGCTCCCCACCCCAGGGGCCTCCACACCCCAACAGCACAGGCTGACACCCTCCAGCTTGGTGCCGCTGTGCAGGGCCTGCTGTCCCAGGAGCTCCCCTGAAAAGCCCCTGGCGCACCTCCCCCTGCTGAGTACAGGAGTTGGGAAGAGGACCTGGAGCCTCGACGGGGCTCTCCTGGAGTGGCTTTAATGCCCTGACCCCCGAATGCATCTGCTAGACCCGTCTGGACCTTGGAAAGAAGCCGGGTGCTCAGGAGACCAGGCACTAGGGGTGGAGACAACCACCCCTCAGAGACAGGCTGCACCTGGGACAAGAGGGGCCGCAAGCACCCTGACTGCTGCAGTCCCATCTGGGAGTGGACTCTAAAGACTTCCTCCATACCCACCCTCTTTGCTGTGCTCCCCACCGTGTTGGGTCCTAGCCCCACGCCATCACTCTGGGTTCCCCAGCAGCCGAGGCGAAAGGGGTGGCAGGAGTGGTGCGGGTGCCTGGATAACAGGGAGCAGAAAGCTCACAAGCCTTTCATCCTGTGTGAGCGAGGTGGACCTTGTGTGTCCCTGCTCCACCGGACGTGGGCAGCGGGGCCCCAGGCTCAGTTTAGGAATCCCGGAGCCCCGAGGGGCCCCTTTCCAGGAGCCACAGTCAGGGGGCGTTTCGGGGGCGGAGTCTGCGGGGCGAGCGAGAGCAGAAGCAGACGTGGCCGGTCCCGGGCCTCCCTCGGGGACAGGAACGCACTGACTGAGGGGTCCCAGGCGGGTGGGCGGCGACTGGGGGGGCGGTGACCGCGCGCCCACAGTGCTGCAGTTCGGCTTCGTCACCATCTTCGTGGCCGCCTGCCCGCTGGCGCCGCTCTTCGCACTGCTCAACAACTGAGTGGAGATCCGCCCGGACGCGCGCGAGTTCGTGTGCGAACGTCGGCGCCCGGTGACCGAGCGCGCGCAGGCCGTGGGCATCTGGTTCCCGATCCTGGCGGTCATCAGCAACGTGAGCGCAGGGCCGGGCCCCGCGGGGGGCGGGGCTCCCGCTCACGTGAACCCCGCGCCCAGGCCCGGCTGCTGGCCTCGTCCGACTTCCTGCCCCCCACCTACTACCGCTGAACCCGGGCCGGCGACCTGCTCGGCTTGGTCACCCTCACTCTGGCGAGCGCCCCGCCCACCTTCACTGCGGAGCGATTCACAACCGCGCTTGCAGATGAGGCCGCCAGGGCGGGGCCGGGCGCGCGGGGTTGGGGAGCCTGGGCTCCGGGGGCGGCGGGGCGGCTGCGAGCGCCCGTCCGTCCCCACTGCGGGCCGGGTTGAACTTTGGCACATCCGAGCACAGGGCCCGCCCAGCGGAAGACCGCGTGGTGAGTCCCTTTTTCCTTCTTCGTCTTCAGCAATCTTGGTATTTATTATTATTTTTTTTGCAGAACACTCAGCTAAGCTTTAAAATGTAATAACACACATTTATTCATAATATTCTTCACGATTTTCTTCGGCTCACCTGTTTGTACTTATGGCCGCATTTACTTTCCGGACACAATTTGTGTCTTTCCTTTTCTTTACAAAAATCAGTCCTCCAGAATTGAAACTTCAACTCCTTTGTTTTCAGTCTTTCCTGGGTTTTAACAAACCAATTTGTGTACATTTTTCTTAATATACATACCCCTTGAAAGTCTCACTCTTTTTAAAAAAGATTATTTATTTATTTTTAAACAGAGGGGAAAGGGGAGAGAGAGGAAGAGAGACATCAGTGTGTGGTTGCCTCTCAAACGCATCCCCTACTGGGAACCTGGCCAGCAACCCAGGCGTGTCTTGACTGGGAATCAAACCAGTGACCCTTTGGTTCCCAGACCAGTGTTCAATCCACTGAGCCACACCAGCCAGGGCAAAAGTCTCCCTCCTTGAGTGCTGATAATCTTCTATCCTTCGGTATTTTGTTTATCTGTTGTTTGAGAGAGGAAGCTCCCCGACACACAGCTTATTGTATTACACTATTAGACACACGATATTATGTCAGTTTCAGGTGCCCCACATACTGATCCCGAGTCTCACACCAGGATGAGTTGAGTTCCTTCAGCTACCGCACAGGGTCGTGGACTGTGTTCCCAGTGGGGGTGGGCCATCCTCCCCACCCCCATGCTGCATCCCCTTCTCCACTCTCCAGGTCTAAGGGGAAAGGAGGGAGAAAGAGAGGGAAAGAAACATCAATGTGTGGTTGACTCTCCTGTGCCCCCTACTGGGACTTGGCCTGCATCCCAGGCATGTGCCCTGGCTGGAAATCGAACCAGCAACCCTTTGGTTCCCAGGCCAGTGCTCAATCCACTGAGCCACACCACAGAGCATTCATGTAAATGCCTTTTTTGCTACTTAAAAAAAAAGTCGATTCTGATTTCATTGCTTGAATGGTTGACATGTAAATCACATTTGCTGAGGCTTCTTCATGATCTGGTCTCAAAGGATTTTGCATGTTTCAGGTGAACTTGAAAATTTTTTTTTCACTGTTAATTTTGGAGCAAAGTTCTATATATACTATTAGGTCAGGCTTCCTAATGTTATTGTTTGGGTTTTCCTGCGCGCCCCCCCCCCTATTCTTTTTCCCTGCTTATTCTGTCAGATTCTGATAGAGGTGAGTTAAAGTCTTCCCAGGAATGTAGGGTTATGGGTGTTTTCAGGTGGTTCTGTCAGGTTTTGCTTTGTGTATTTTGAGGTTCTTTGAAGGTCACAGTTGTGACCCCTTTGTAGTCGACACTTTCTCCATTCATTCTTTGTCCTTTTTATTCTCTTCTCCTGACTTCTGGTAGATGGGTAGGTGTTGTGTATTTTTGTGTCTTTAGACTCACTTGAAACTAACCCTCTGTATTTTTATTATTTTAAGGGCTACCCTATATTTTCAGCACACAATCTTAACTACACATTTTCGTGGCACAGCCTAGAGGAACCCCTTGTCGGCTCCTCTCCTTGTGCAGGACAAGGGTCTTCCCGTGCTGCACGCCCACCTGCTAAGCACCCATTGGCCTATCTTACTGTTCTACAGTTTTAACTTTACTATTAAAAACGCAGAAACAGTTTTAGTCATATGTTTATCACGTCTATTTGGTGTATTAATTGAAGTGGCTACAGTAGTGTGTTACTCATTGTGTTCCCTCTGAATTCTTGTTTTTTCTTGTGGAAGTATATCCTTTTATAGGTCTTTCCAAATGGCATGTGGTTCATGAACTTTTATGTCTTAAATATCTTTGTCCTTCAAAAGCAAGTGTAAAANTATTAAAAACGCAGAAACAGTTTTAGTCATATGTTTATCACGTCTATTTGGTGTATTAATTGAAGTGGCTACAGTAGTGTGTTACTCATTGTGTTCCCTCTGAATTCTTGTTTTTTCTTGTGGAAGTATATCCTTTTAGAGGTCTTTCCAAATGGCATGTGGTTCATGAACTTTTATGTCTTAAATATCTTTGTCCTTCAAAAGCAAGTGTAAAATTCCAGGTTAGGAGTTCTTTTCCTTCGGGCCTTTGGAAATGTTCTGTACTGACCTGGCTTTTCTCATTGGAAGCACACGTACATTTAACATTATTTCCTCCTTTTCCCTGATCTGTGTCACTAACGGGTGTCAGTCATGGCAGGTTTATTTAAAAGTTTCTGATCAAGAGACATCTCCATTTTGTTCCTTAAATAGAGCTGCTCCGCTCCCCTCCGGTGGAGATTCCCCACTTCTCCTCACTGGCTCAGGAGGTTCTCTTTTCCATTTTTAAACTGTCTGGGTGCTCTCGTTGCCTTCCGGGTGACTTCATCACTCATTTCCCAGTCCCCTTTTCTGTTCGTCCAATTTAGCCACTCATAGGTAAGGTGATTGTACTTTTACTTTTCAAGGTTGTTTTTCTTCTCCTACGAAGCTGGCTCTGGTGGCGCTTTCCATGGAGTGTCATGTCTAAGTTTGTTCGCCTAAGGCAGGAATAGGGGAAGTGTCAGGGTGGTGGGCACCCTCCGTGGGAAACGCCGTCAGAGCTGCCCAGGGCAGTCGGGAGCACTGTGTGTGTTGGGCTGCGGCCTCTGAGCAGAGCGGACTGCCGGGGCGTGTAGGCGCGCACCACTGCGGGAGCCAGGATCCTGGGACACACCCCTGGATAATGCGCAGTTGCCCCCGGGGTACTCAGTCAGCCTTGTAGGGCAAGTGGACAACCCAGCTCCCCGCGGCTCCCCACTTTGGGACCACAGAAATGAAAGCTAAAAGTCCTGCCAGAGAACGCTGCTGGGGAGTATTTCCCTCTTCCGGCGCCTTCGAGGGCAAGTCAGGCCGAGTTACAGCATCAGGAACAGAAAAGGTGGCGGCCACCCTGAGTCCCACATTTCCTGCAGGTATCAGGCATTCAGGGAAGACGACGGGCAGCATTCCCGGACCTACTGGCACCTTCTGGCCATCCGTCTGGCCTTCGTCGTTGTGTCTGAGGTAGCCGGCCTCCCCCCAAGCCCTCTGTGGGCACCCCCTGCTGTCTCTCGGCCTCAGCATGGTGCCCCCAACCCGGCTTCACCTCATCTCACTGTGTGGCCTGGAGGCCTGGTGTGACCAGAGCAGCAGAGCTCTGGCGCTTTTGCTGCTCTCGCCTTGGGTTGAGTCAGTTCTCTGCATCTCACGTCTCCACCCGGAAAAGGGAGCGCAGCCCTGCTCGGCCCCTTCCTGGGTGGTGGGGACAAGCCTCAGGCTCTGGGCAGTGCCCCAGGGAGGAAGCTCCATGGGGCCACAAGAGCTGTGGGTGGTCTCTGTGGCTGGCACACTACTGCTCTCCAGCTCAGCCCACACCTGGGGAGCAGATGCCCATGCCTGGGCCCACGAAGGCCACTGTTTTGCCCATGGAGGGGCACCCTCTCCCAGCCCTGACGCTGCCCCCTGCTCCCCAGCACATGGTGTTCTCCATCGGCCGGGTCCTCAGCCTCCTGGTGCCTGACATCCCACAGTCAGTGGACATCAAGGTGAAATGGGAACACTCCCTGGCCAAGTAGGCGCTGGCCCAGAACGAGGTGAGCGCTGGCCCTCAGGCACCCTCCCCGCGGGGTGTCTGCTGCCGCTCAAGCCCAGTGAAGCCAGTCTCACCGCACTCTTTTCGGCCACCTTCCCGGACACAGGCTCTCTTTGGGACAAACGGAGTGAAGGGCAGCCGGCCCCCAGCCTCGGAGGAGAGCCTGGGCGCGAACCCAGGGAGCCAGAAGCCAGCCAGGCCCCCCCAGTCCCGCACCTCTGAGGTCCTGTTGGCAGCTGGGGGGCCTGGAGCCAGACCTACCTGGAAGGCAAAGGCCGCTCAGGGCCCTGAGGCCTCAGCACACCTTTTGTCCCCCCTCGGCCCTTGCCCCCTCCCACCCCCGTGCTCCAAGTCACAGCTGGGAGTCAGTGTACCGCGTCCCCCTACCCCTCCGCTCTGCACTCCCCACCCAGGACTCCTGCTCTGTCCTCTCTCTTGAAACTGGCACCCCCCTTCCCTCCCAGCCGCCATCAGCAGCCACTGAGCTTCCATGTGACCGGCAAGAAGCTGCACTGCACCTTGGCTCCTGCCCAGGCTGCGCCCGAGGCTGGGGGAGGCTTGGAAGACTTATTCCCTCACCAGTGAAACGTAGGAGTTTTCTGTTTCCACACAACTGTCTCCGAAGTCAGGAGCAGTGGTGTGCACTCCCTGCCGGGTGTGCAGGCTTCTCTGTGCAGCCTGTGCCTCCGCATCACAGACCACTCGGAAATAAGGCTCCGGGAACAGGCCCGGCCTCCTGCACGTGCAGGTCCCACAGTCCCGCTTCCTCCCAGAAGGCCCTGCCCACAGCCTCCTGAGAGGCTTGCTGGCTGAGTGCCTCAGTTGGAGCCCTGCTGCTCTGGCCTCAGGCAGCACCTCTCAAGTGAGGCTGCAGCTTTCGGACGTCACTCACCACCTTTGAGAAAAGGGACTGTCCGCTGAGCCGCAGGGCAGTGAGGCCGCAGGCCCCTGTGCGAACACCCACCAGGACTTTCTTCCAGTTGGTGGTATTGCTGTTGCTGTTGTCTCAAACTTTGCAACTTTAAAGTAAATGTCTTGAAACATAAAAAAAGCCCACCCTGCTCACGTCGTACCTCAGCCTTTCACGAAGTGAATGCACCACTGCAGTCAGGGCAACAAGACACAGCCAGGCCCCAGGGCGGCAGGGACCCTCCTCACCTCCCTCTGTCCTCACCCAGAGCAGCCCCCACCTTGGCCTCCGCTGCTGACCAGGGTCCAGTCAGGAGCTCTGGAGGGGCTGCTGCTTGAGGGCCATCCTGGCTGCCAAGTGACACCCATGGTGAAGACACCACTCCCTGGTGCCCCTGTGTGACAGGGGTGGTTACTCGCTGAGGCTCCTCCCCAACAGCAGCCCAGCACGGGCCTGCGGGCCAGTCCTGGGGACCCAGTGGTTTGCTGACAGAGACCATCTGAGGAGACAGGGCACTGCCTCACAGCAGGCGAGGCCTGGCCAGGGTCCCGGGGACGGGAGGCTGCCCAGCCCTGGCCTCTGCTGGCTCCCACGTGGCCCCTGCAGGGCGGGCAGTCAGCGTGGGATGAGAACCATGTGCCAGCTGCGGGGACCACGGCAAAGATGAGAACTGTGTCCATGTGTCTGTGACCCCTCGAGGGTGTGTTCCCGACACCCGTGGTTCCACGGGGCCGAGAACACACATGTGGCATGATAAAATGACACCAGCACACGGCATCTGGTTTTGGGTTTTATTTTAGAATTTATAAAACTCCAGTGTCATCCATATTCATGAGCCTTTACACACGTTTGCATATAATTTCCAAATTCCAAAGTTAAGGCCAAGGGATGAGTTGTACTGTGGACACACATGACATGGAGGACAGTCAACAAGGAGGCAGACCCTCACGCCCCATCCCACCCACCCAGGGCTCCCGCAGCAGCACCAGGGGCGGCAGGAGCCCTGGGCAGTCACTTCAGGAGCGTGACTGACAGTCACACAGCAAGACCCTGTGCAGTGCAGGAGGGGCGGCACCTGCATTTAGCAGCAAGTGCAGATGTGCAAACACCTGTTGGGAGAATTAAAAATCCATCTCTGGGGGAGGGGCTCAGATGCCACAGAAACGAAGGAGGTCTGGGCAGACCTCTGAGGGCAAGGGCGGGCAGTGCACAGACGGGCCAACAGGAAAGGCTCCCTAACTCATGCAGGTGGCAGGGACCCCAGGGACTAGGGACAGTCCTGGAGAACAGCGAGACAAGCCTTCCCTTCCCTCTCTGTCTCAATCCACTCCGCCTAACATGGGGGTCACCCACCCTATTCAGCTGAAGCAAATGTTCTTTCCTACAAACGGGCACATTTAAGGCTGTTTGAGCTAATGGGAACTTGGAAAGGCAACTGACATCAGACTTGTGTTAAGCAATTCTGGTCTATTCAGGAATTTCAGTCTAAAGGTTCCCAAACTGAGTAAGAATCGAACAGAAAATGTCATGGGGTGGTCAGGAAAGAAGTGACCACCCATGGGAAGGGCTGGGCGATGGGCCCCAGGTAGCTCTTCCAGGAGCCCTGGTATCTGGGAGGAACAACTCGGCGGGGGGCATGTTGCCCCCATGGGGCGGGGGGGCAGGAGACCCAACAACCTGGAAGCCAATGGCTGGCTGTGGCCCCCACACAGCCCCTACCTGGGCCCCTCCTCCAGAGCAGACCTTCGCCAAGCTGGCTGGGATGGGGCACCTGCCCAACCCAGGATGACCCGCCAGACACCTGAGGAAAGCAGGTTCCCTGAGCAGGTCCTCCTCCAGGCCAGGCTGAGTGGCAGCCTCTCTCTGCCCCTTACAGCCAGCTCCCAGGGGTCTGCACACGGCACCCCCCACCCAGACTGGCCCGCAGCGGGGACAGCCACAGCAGACCCTGGGCCAGGGCTGGCCCGGCCCCCCGCAGATCAATGCCCCTGGCTCTGAGGTAGAAAGGGGGAGACTGAAGTAGGCATCCTTCTGGGGAGGGTGAGTCTCAGCTGTCACTCAGAGCAGGGCCGTCTCAGAGGGGAAGCAGGTGTCCACCTCTCCTCAGTGGGCCACATCCCCCCTCGCCCCCCATACCTCCCTCCCCAGACCCAGGGGACAGACATGCAGCCTCACCTGCAAGCCTCACTCATCCCCCGGCACCTGTGGTGCAGGGCAGGCAGGGACACCTGGCGCCCGGGCCCCTCGGGGTCCCAGTGCTCCCGTGCGCACACCAGGCTTCCTCCCACCCTGCGGTCTAGGCTGAGTGGGCTTGGGCAGCGCGAAGGAGGCGACTGCAATCTACAGAGGCTAGACGACAGGCAGAGGGGGGGAAGGGAGCTGGGAAAGGAAGAGGGCAAACGTTTGGCTTTTCTAAAGTGAAGGAATTTATTTCCTGAGGTCACGACACAGGAAGTGGGCTCAGCCCCAGCTGTGCAGCACTCAGTGGGGCCAGGGCCTTGCTGACAAGCCGGTGAGATGTCCGATCGCCTCTGTTAGTGTTCAAAGCATGGAAAGCCGGCCCACAGCCGGCGTCGGGGGCAGATCCTGAGCACGCACTGGGCACTGGCCAGGCCTGAGGACCGGCCTCACACAGCACGGGGCACCCGCTTCCCTGCGAGACCTCGGGGAGAGGGGAGCGTCAACAATTTACGGAGGGTCCAGCTGCTGAATCAGATTGAAACAAACCATTGTGTGGTGGGGTTTGGGTCAGCAGGCTGGAGAGGTTTCTGTTTTCTGATCATTATCGCTTGGGGCCCCAAGGGAGGGTCTTGGGGGCCACCTGAGCCCCAAAGCTGGGAAACTCCTCAGAGCTGCTCATATCCGGAGCCTGTGGGGACAGAGAGGGCGCAGCTTTACTCACTGGGCTGTGCTTAGGCAGCCGCAAAACGGCTCCGCCCTCGGACCCTGGGCCCCCCCCCCAGCCAGAGGGGCCCTGGAGGCGAGCGCTGTCTGACCTTCTCACTGCTCGTGGTCCAGGGTGCATCCCGCACCACAAAGCCCTTGGATGGCGCCTTGGACTCCTCGTGGGCCGGGGGCTTCATGTACACCTGCAGCACCTCGCTGTCCACCACGTCAGCTAGCTGTGGGCACAGGGGCAGGCGTCAGCCAGCAGCAGGGATGCCTGGTGAGCACCCAGTTCTGTGTTCACCCTACTTCTAGGTGCTGGGGCACCCCATCCCTGCCTGGCATCTGAAAACACCTGTAGAGGGCCCTGCGGGGCCCCAGGACTCACATATTCCTCTTCCAGGTTAAGGATGTGGTCGACAGCCTCCTCCACATTCTCTGGGAGCCCCGTCACAGTGACGCAGTTGGGGTCCGGGGCCCCACTCTGCGGGAAGCGAATGTCCACCTGGAAGGAGCACAGGCATTGGCTAAGGCAGCCCTTGAGTCTGTCAAGGGTTTTGGACTCGATGGTCCCCATCCGGTGCCTGGGAGCGGTCTGTTTTCCGTGTTTCCCACTCTGTTAGAAATGTGGGCACCTGGTCTGGGGGCCGAGAACACAGACGCTGTTACCTCTTCACACTCACTTGCCTTTTGGGGACGGCCAGGGTGGCAGGCAGCCACACCGTGGGGGTGCCACCTTATTCAGGCCAGCACAGGAGACTGACCAACAGTGCCAGCTACACAGCTGTGACCCTACCTGGCCTCATTGCCCGAGGGACAAGCACCTGAGTACCAAGGTGATCTCCCCTTCCAGACCCTGTTGGCCACTGAGCACTGTCAGCAGCCTTGGCAGAAAGACTCAGGCCTGGGGGTCCGTGGGGCCCCACTGACTGCAGGAACTGAGACCTGCAACTCACCAGGGCTGGGGACGCACCTTGAACTCATCCATGATTTTGCGAATGGCTTTGCCGCGGGCACCAATGATGCGGGCGTGGACACGGTGGTCTAGAGGGACGTCCTCAGAAACCATCTGTTCGAGCTCACCCACGATTTTCAGAATGGCATCCCGGGCAGCTTCTGTGTTCTTCTCGTACCCGGTGATGGTGATCTGGTCCTGTGGCTGAGAGGGGGAGCCTGTCAGAAGAGGACACTGGGCCCTGAGCAGAACGGGGGTAGGTGGACCGAAGCTGGAGGGCACACGCCGACCCACTCAGCAGAGAAAGAAGGTAGGAAAACATCAGGTTAACAAGATCCCTCCCAAGCCCCACGCAAGAGACGGTGACACACCAGAAGGGAAAGAGCACCTGCCCACAGGACAACGCAAGGGCACTGGCAGGTGAGGGGTCGGGGAAGGGCCCTCCGGTCCCTCGTCTGTGGGGCCCTTTGTGGAGATGGACCAACCTGGAAGAAGGTGCTAGACAGCATGGCCAGCAATACACACCTGCAGTGCCCACCCCGGGCCGCCCTCCTACCACACACATGTACCAGCGAGGGCACCAGAGTGGCAGGGTGAGCAAATGGACAATTCAGAGCATAGGAGGGAAAAGTAGAAAACAAAATAGCGACCTTAAACCACATGCTGAGGACACACACACACACACACACAGAACAGAACACAGCATAGAAGAACCAGGGAAGAATGACCACCTGAAAGAGGAAGAGAGGCCCCAGGAGTCCAGGTGACGCAGACGCAGGGTAGGAGGCCATGGGCCCTCCCTGGTCCCCGCCCAATGATGCCCACCAGCCTCCACCAGCCACAGAGGCAGCAGTGCTGAAGGCAGAACACACTTGGCAAATGGAAGCATCATTCTCACAGGAGAAACTGTCTGAACCCTGGCTGGTGTGGCTCAGTGGACTGACTGTAGGACTGAGAACCAAGGGGCTGAGGTTCAATCCCCAGTCAGGGGCACATGCCTGGTTGCAGACCTGGGCCCCAGTTGGGGGCACTCGAGAGGCAACCACACATTGATGTTTCTCTCCCTTTCTCCCGTCCCTCCCTGAACAAGAAAACAACTGTGTGTGAAAGACATGGCTGCCTGATGCTGCTGGGCTTACAGAATGGTAATAGTCTAAATACCAAATAGTGATGCTAAAAAGCAGTAATTATATGGGGAAGGGGAGGAAAGTAAAGGGTAGTAAAGAGGAGGGGTTGGAGAGATCTAAAGTCTCAAGATCAAAGTAATTAAAGGTCAAATCAAAAATAAAAAATTTATCACATGCGTACTGTAAACACAGTCCTTACAAAGAGAACAAAGAGTATTTGTAAAGTGCCACTTCCGGGGCTGGGGGCAGAGGAAGGGGACATGGGGTCAGCAAGCGCAGGCCCGCCAAGGACACTCGGATGCAGGTGGGAAGGAAGGGCACAGTGGGACCAGCCTGCACAGGACTGCTGGGGTGTGCTGGTCAGAGTTCCAGGCCACTGTTTCTGGGTGCCCTGCTGTGTGGCAAAGAGTGCAGGGGACTTGGGTGCAGACGGGGCTCCCACTTGGTGCAAGGCATGCTGGATGGGCTGGCTGGGCTGGCTGGGCCCCGGGAGTGAGCACATGCTTCAGTGGGTGGAGGGCACGCCTTGCAGGGCTGCACCTGTGAGCGTGTGTATGCGAGGACCCTGCCAAGTGCACGCGGTGGGGCAGCTGTGACAGGGAGACCTCAGCCTGCTGGCACCTGCTGAGAGAGGGCCCAAACCATGAGCCAAACTCAATCTTCAGAAACCTGCTCTCTCCCTGCCCAGCGGGGCCTCTCCTATCTGCCCGGTCCATGTTCCCAGGTGAAGACACATGTCCCCAAAGCGCCCCGACACTGTGTCCAACACGAGCACATTTCTCACCTGGTTCCCATCCTCCTTATCAGGAAACTGGATGTTCACGTCATGCTCCAAGCGGATTTGGGTGATCACTGCTCCCTTCCTCCCAATGATTTTGGGATGGTATTTGGGGTCGACAGTGACGTTCAGCTTGAAACTCCGTAGAGCCTGCCGATGACACGGGAGAAGGAATGAAGCAGAGGGCAGAGACTCCAGTCCTGAGGTGCACTTCACCCCACGCCCGTCCCTGTGCCCTCGCTCCACCCAGAGGCCTGAAGGGCCCTGTCAGCACAGCCACACACACAGGCAGAGGCTTTCCTGGGGGCCTCTGTGCCGCATCCCATCACCAACAGGTGATGAGAACCAGAGGCCTTGACCCCATACAACTGGGGCAGCGCTTCCCTCAGCAAAGGACCTGGAAGGACGATGACGGGCGGAGCCATGTGCTCCTCACTGGTGGGACAGGCGTGGGCAGTAAAAAGGCCAAAGAGAAAAGAGGGAATTGAAGTGCTAAGGACACTGCCCCAGATGAGTATGTCCGAGGACCTGGTCTGAGGATACGCCCCAAAGCCCCTGGGCTGAAGCAATGGGGCTGCAGCGACCCTGTGGGATGTCCAAGCCCAGGCATGCCCCCCTCAGAGAGGAGCCCGCACCCGGCTCAACCTGCAGCACTGCTTCCAGGACCCAGGGCCCAGGGCCCAGGCCCCACCTGCTGTGCCTCCTGCTTGTGATCCCCAGGGCCCATGGCCACCCACACCCTGAGCCCTGCGGCCCCGTGGGGGCACCGCCATGTCTCCAGGCTCACTCTTCCGGAACCTGCTGACAGACCCGGGGCCCAGCTGCCACTGTGACACTGTGAAGGCGGATGGCCACGCCTCCAGCCCTACTCCTGAGCAAGGCTCCCAACGGAGGACACTGCCCGACCTGCCTCCCCGTTTCCCTGGCCACAGGGTGGCTGGGGGGCTGGGTCTCTCAGAAGCCCCTAGCAATTCTCATGCCACAGGGCTGAGAACCACAGCCTGAGAGAAGTGCCCACAGCCCCGCCTGGCACTCACCCGGTCCTCCTGCTCTGCCCGCAGCTCCCGTACGCGCTCCAGCAACCCGGCCTTGGCCCGGTCCAGATTGGCAGCGAGGCCTGTGATAGCGATGATGTCAGACTGCAGCTCAGGTGCTGGGACGTGTATGTTCACCTGGTGGACACGGAACAGACCTGATGTATGTGGGGCCCCCCAGAAAGGGAATGTGTCTAGCCCCACTGATGATGGCAAACTTAGAAGTATGAACAGCCTGCATGTCACATTTACCGGGGACACACCTGCAGGCTGGGGACAAGGAGGACAGGCAGCATAGAGCTTGATAAAGAAGAGCTGGGGGAGCACCTCCTGGGGGGAGGGTGTTGACAGTCCCGGTGACAGGTCACTCCCCACACCTAATCTCCAGGGACAGAACCTGCAAACTGCTCACCTCAAATTCATCCATCATCTTTCGGATCCCGCTGCCCTTCTGCCCAATGATGTACCGGTGAAGGTCAAAGGGCACCTCCACTTCAGTGGTGACAGGGACCAGTGCCTGCAGGGAAGAGGACCGATATCAGGCCTGAGAGCAGTGACCAGGGTGACCCTGTGGCTCAGCCCAGGGCTTCATGGGGGGAAGGACAGTGCACACCCGGAACCTTCCACGCTGTTCCATCTGGACTGAGAAGGTGACTGTTAATCCCAGGGAAGACCTGGGGAGAGGACGTGCAGTCCAGTGTCAGGGTTAACGCTGGTGGAGCGACTTTCGGACCCTGGCTCCTGCGTGCAAGAGGCCCCTCGCCAGAGGAAACCAAGTAAAACAGACCCAGGAGAACCAGGCCTCGAGGCCCCAACACAGAGGCCGCCCTGCCAGACTCGCAGAGGTCGGGAACAGACTGTGGCCTGAGCCCCCGTGGGTCACAGGTGCGTGCCTGGGACCGCCCTTGCTCCTGACCGCCTCCGTGGCACCTGTCCCTGGACACGGGACAGCTGCTCCCCACAGCATGCAGAGCAGCGCCCAGCATGGAGGTGGTTCCAGTCAGTGCTCACTGCGAAAACGACGGGTCCTTACAGGCCCGAGACGGTCCCAACACCCCCGCTCCACGGAGGGAAACACCAAGACCCACCAGCTGGGCTCCCTGCGGCCCCAGGGGCCAGCCCCTTACCCTGCCAGGGGCTGGGAAGGGAAGTGCTCAGCACCCCCAGGGGGGGGCGCTGTACCCACCTCGAGAGCTTCCTTGGCAGCTTCGCACTTCTCCTTGCGGCCAGAGATGGTGATGATGTCACACCTCCGGGGAGAGCCAGGGTCTGCCTCTCTCCCCTCCCCAGGGTCATCGCCATTCTCCTGGGCAGCTGAGGGGAGAGGGGGGGGCAAGTCCCACAGGCCTCAGCTGCGCGGCCTCGGCTTAGAGACATGGGAGCTGGAGGTGGGAAGAGCGAGGGGCCCACCACAGTTGAGAGGGGAGGACAGTGTTCCCGCAGCCCTGGAGCTGGCAACGGGAGGCGGCAGCTGGGAGGGGCTCAGGGGTTCAGAGAGACAAGGCGAGGCCGCCCCAGCTGCTGCTGCCCGGAAGAAAGCGCCAGGGGTGATGGGGACCTGAGACGGGACATGGAAGCGGCTTTGGGGGGTGGCTCCTGTGGGAGCCAAACAATATTCCTAGTGTGACACGGAATCCCAGAGTCCCTGAGACACGAATACACGCGTGGGCAGGCACGACTGCCCAGAGCCATCGTGATTCCTGCTTTAACACAGGGATGCTTCAAAAATGAGAAAATTCGAAGGTCAACTATGAACTTGTCGCAGTGTCACATAACCAGGTCTCCAGGGGTGGACAGACATGCCAGGGTCAGTGCGACTGATGCAAGAGCGCACCCTCGCTCTCGGGAACCAGCCGCTGGGGAAAGGGGCAGGGGTGAGAGCCACTCCAGTGACTCAGGGACACCAGGGCGCATGTGCGTGTGGGCGTGTGTGCGAGGGGGGTGGGTGGGTGAGAACGACTGGGGAGGTGTAGAAAGCGAGTATCCAGAACCTACTGTGTCTGAGCAGTTTTTCTTCACATGTGAAATCACATCAAAACTAAGAAGTAAATACTCCAGCGTGGAACATGCATGTGACATGGTATGATCTAACTAGCTTTCTACTCAAAATGGCCCGTATGACAGAACGACGGGCGCTCTAAAGCCCTGGCGAGCCTGTGGAGGTCAGAGCATGCGGGCCTGTCCCCACTCTCCCGGCAGGACCACGACAAGCAGTCCGCACAGAGCGTACGCTGGGACAACACAAGGAGCCCAGGGGACTGATAGAGTCGGGTCTGCGACAGAAGCCAGATCCTGCTCACTGGCCACCTCCCCACCCTACCCCACCCCTCTGGACACAAAGCAGAGTCAGATGGCAGTCATCCCAGAAGGACAGCCTGGTGACCAGTGGCATCCTAAGGAGGGGTCAGAAGGGTCAGAGGCTGTTCCCCTCAGCAGCTGCTAGCCCCCAGCTGGGACGGGCGCTGCTGCCGGGCCGGAGCAGGTCCATGGGGACAGGGGCTGAACCTGCTCCACCTGCAGGAGAGGCAGCAGGTGTTCTCCCCTCTGGCCTTGCCACCAGCCACAGGCCGAGAAGAACCCTGAAGGGCCCCGCGCTGCCCTGCAGCAGCTGACGCAGCCCATGGCCTGGGAGTTCTGCAAGGCCCCGGGCCACCCAACAGTGTCCAGTACCAGGCAACACAGAGCTTTGCCAGGACATGTGACAGCCACCGGCCCCTGCCTCTCTCCTGCCCCCCGCCCCCAGAGCTCCCCACGGAGACCCACCTGGGCTCTCCTCTCTGTCTGGGAATTTAATCTGAACGCTGTAGTCCCGAGTGATCTGCTGGATTCTAGAACCTTTTGGGCCCATGACAGAGCGATGGAACTTCTGGGGTATGGCGCACTCTATGGTCACCTGGGCCTCCTGGGGGCACAGCAAGAAGGAACAGAGAAAGATTAAGTGCTCATGATTCACGCTCACAGCACCATCCTCTGCAGCCATGACCAAGCGCATGGACACCCCTTTCCCAAGGTGAACTGAGGGCTCATCTGACGACGGGGTCAAGGGAGGAAGGGTGTGAGCAGGGCCGTAGGAGGCCTTTCTGAAATGTGCCCCACTGAGGTCTAAAAAATCATCAACGTCTCATCTGTGTAAGACCCCTCTGGTGCTCGCTCCTATGTCTCCACACACAAGGAACCCCCCACCGCTGCAGACAGGGGCCACATCAGTCCCAGGCTGGGGGACCTGCGGATGCTGTGGCTGTGACTCCACATGTAGGGCCACAGCACGGGAGCACCAGGAGCCAGGGGGCTGACAGGCTCTGTCCACCTCTTCTTCCCTCGGGAGCAGGGGAGAGGGAGGCAACGGGTGCCCTGCACACACAGCACTTCGATAAAACCAACAGTGGCGCTGCTTCTCAGGGGCAGCGCTCGCCTACCACAGGAGCAGGCTGGGCGGGAACGGCCACGGTGGACTCGCCAGCCTGAGGGGCATGCGGGGGAGCCCCCACCCAGCTCTGAGTGGCTGCCAGCCCCAGGCACCCACCAGGTCCTCGATGATCTCCTGGATGCGCTGCTTGGCTGCCTCCACACATTCCTTGGCACCCTTGAGAGTGACTCTGTCACTCTGTGTGCCGGACCGCGGGAAGCTGACCATCACCCCGCCGTACTCCTCAGCGATCTCCCGCAAGACCTGGCCTCTTCGGATGACAAAATGACGGTGGTGCTTCGGGTCCACCAGCATGCACTCCTCCACCACGTTATCCTGCATCCCGGAGACAAGACAAAGGAGTCAGTGGCTGGTAGTGCGAGCCCTGCCCCCGCTGCCCAGGTGGCTCCCGAGGGCCAGGCCTCACCAGGTTCTGGATCAGGGCTTCCAGCTCCTTCTGTGCCTCCCTGACAGCGTCCTCTTTTCCGATGATGGTGATCAGGTCCTGGTCCTTGTCCTCTGCCGTCGGGAATATGATGCGGGCTCCGGTGGTGTCGCGCACCTTGCGGATCTTGCCGCCCCCTTTGCCAATGAGGAACTTGTGGTACTCCGGCTTGGCGCGGATATCCACGGTGAAGCTCTTGGTTTGCTGCAGAAACCAACCCCACAAACACTGGCCTGATACCACCTGCCCAGGCAGGTGAACAAGAGGCCCAAGCGGACAAGAGTGTGGGGTGGAGCTTACCTCACATTCTGCCAATACCCCCTTGGTGGGGCTAATCAGACAGCACCCACACAAACGCACAGCCACCAAGACTGACCACCCTTGAACTTCCCTCAGCTAGGGTAGGAGGTACCAAGGTGATCAGAGCGCACAGACCCAGAGCCCCAGGCCTGCCACCTACCAGCAGTGAGCAAATCTCTACCCGGGACCACGGGGTGTACCTGCATAGCACAGCCGCCCACCCCTCCCATGCAGGCAGAGAGCTCCCTGTCCAGGTCTCCCTCTGCTGGGCTCTGGATGAACCCACACACAGCCAGTGACACCCCAACTGCAAGCTCAGAGACCTTTACCACCCAGGTCCGTGTCTGACACCAAGTTGACAGGACCTCAACTGTGAACACCAGCTTGTCTGGCAGGGCCACTGGAGGGACACACCCCTCCAGGCTGACTCAGGCCCACAGGCACGAAGAAGAAATATAAGGCAGAGCAGTGAAGGCCTGCTAGGTGCGGGGCAGCACACCTGAACGTGTCACCTGCCCACGGACACCAGGGAGACCACTGCTCTCTGGACAGACCCTCACCAACAGCAGTACCAGGAAGCTGACAGGTCAAATGAGCCCAAACAGTAAACACATCAAAACCAAGCCCAGCCCAAGACATCAAGGTAAAAAATAAAACAGAACAAAAAAATCAACCTAATACACATCATTGACACTACTGCTTCCATCAACACTACTGAGTCGATGGAAGCAGAAGAAACCTCTGACAGAATCCACACTCGCTCCCAATAAAATCTCCGAGCCAACTCGGCCCAGGAAGGAACACCCTCACCCCGACAATGTCTCGGCTCACTGCCCCTTTTCAGGGAAGGACTGAGGGCCCCCAGCTCCTGGCAGGGCCGGGCCGCTCCCAGCCCTGCTCCCCGACACCCAGGAGGCCCCGGTGGCACAGCAAGATGGGACACACAGGGGCACTGACCAGAAAGGAAGAAACGCACTGTCTGCTTTCAGATGACATTCTACATAAAACTCATGAAAACCTACCCAAAAAGCCACTGAAATTAGTAAGTGATCTTTAGACCAGACACAAAGAACAAGGCCAGTAAACAGAAATCAAACACATCTCTGCACACTGCACCATAAAGCACAAAAGTACCACATGTGGTAACACTGAAAACAAAACAGACCTAAACTGAACCAAATATGCTCAGGCTCGGCATGCATTTAAAATCTACAGACCAAGGAAAAGCCGAAGACTTAAAAATGCTCAGGCTCGGCATGCATTTAAAATCTACAGACCAAGGAAAAGCCGAAGACTTAAAAACCTGAAGAGGGCCCTGGCTGGCGTAGCTCAGTGGACTGAGCGCCGGCCTGGGAACCAAAGGGTCACTGTCACTGGTTCGATTCCCAGCCAGGGCACTTGCCTGGGTTGCAGGCCAGGTTCCCCAGGTCGGGGGGTGCATAACTGGCAACTGATCCACGTATTTCTCGCACATGATGTTTCTCTCCCCTCTTTCCCCTCTCTCTAAATATAAATAAACAAAATCTTTTAAAAAATGAAGAGGCAGACTGGAGAGTCAAACTGCTAAGACGTCAATTCTTCCCAATCTGAGCTTTACCTTCAACAGACCCTTCTCAGAACCCAAGCAGAAATTTCCCCAAGATCTCAGGTGGAGGATCTGGAGCAGCTGAAGCGATCTGACAGAGCACCAAGCAGCAGGACTCACAGATGCCCTGCCCTATGGGACAGACAGACTGGCAAGATGGACTTTGACAAAGGGGCAAAGGTGACTCAATGAGGAACTCTGAGGGTGACAGCCAAAACATTTTATTGTGAGGGTGGCCACACAACTGCTGTTTGTCAAAACTGCACAAACAGTCTGGCGTTTCTATGTCAGACTCGCCTGCATAGAAGTCATCTGCTTTGCAGACATGGGGGTCTGACCTGGAAAGGCCCGTCCATAATGGCCAAGTCAGAAGGCCAGGAAGACGCGCACCATGCTCTGACCTCTGACCTGCCACGGTAAACATGGAGTCTGGTTTTGGAGTCTCCACATGGAAGAGAGGACTTTTCCAGCAAGCAGCACACAGAAACCCCTCAGGGGCGTGGGGGACTCACCTTCTCCTCTGCCAGGTGTAGGAGCTGTTTCCTGGCCTTCTCCACATCTGAGGAAGGGCCTCTGATGACAACTGTGTCGCTCCCCGAACCTTCCACAGGGAAGTGGATGTGGACCCCGCCGCACTCCTCCATGATGGAGCGGATCAGGCGGCCCTTGGTGCCAATGAGGGAGTTGTGCAGCTTGGCGGGGATGGAGACCTCCACCTCGGCTATGTTGGCCTGAAATCACACGGCACAAGGGAGCCTCGCTTTTGTGTGGCAAGCAGGGCGAGAGTGAGGGTCAAGCCACAGTGGGTGGGGCTGAGTGTGCACATGTGGGTGTGTGTGCACACTGGCAACTCAGTGCAGAAGGGAAGCCACGATGTCAGCCCATAAAACTGCGCTGTTCCTCCAGGCCCTCTGGGTGTGAGCCGCCGAGCCCTTCCCTGTTAAAGACTTGTGAGCAGGGACTCGGCCTCCAGTCACAAGGAGTCGACGAGACTGTGTTTACTGGCTGCGTAGACAGTGGTGCGAGAGACACAGCAGACGGGACGCACTGTACGAGGCCCCGCACCAGGGACACAGAGCCAATGGTCTAGGGAGAGCAAAGCACCTGGAGCCGTCAGGTCAGCACCCAGGAAGAGCGAACATGGACAGAACCAGGCCCACACACAGGCAGACTGCCCGAGCCGGGGATGGGGGGAGGGCGCAGCACCGCAGCTCCGGCAGGTCCACACTGACGGGACCCAGGCACAGGGCTCAGAAGAGTTCGGCCTCCAGCAGGGACACCTGGGCCTAGACAAGCAGCACCGTGACCCCACCCGGTAAGTCCAAGGAGGGTGCGCTGTTTCAAAGTGACTTCTCGAAGCACAAAGACACAGGGACACAAAAATAAGTGGAATCCACCACAATAAGCTTCACGGTGTCTGGCACAGTAAAAAAAATACTGGATGTCAAAGAAACAGGAAACAACAACCCACAATGAGGCTAAAACAAAAGAGAGCCACCCAGGAATAACCAGAGGTTCGAGACGGGCTGAGGACAGAAAGGGCTCTCACTGTACAGCAGCTGGTGGAGCAGCTGAAGGAAAAGACTGAACGTGTCAGGAGCAAGAAGGAGAAACCCACACCGAACTTCCACAGGTGAGACTAGCATCTGAAATGGGAAACGCACCAGATGGGGTTTCGGGCAGATCAGATGTTGCAGAAAGTTAATGGATGTAAAGAAATTCATAGAGAAAGAGCACCTCCACCCCCCCCCCCCCAGTAAAACAGCATCAGGGGACAGCAGGACGACGTCATGCCACCCAGCACCCAGAGGCCCTGGAGGGGAGGACAAAAAAAGCTATTAGGAAGTAATGACCCAAATCTTTCCAAATTTGATAACAACTCTAAACTCAAATATCCAGGAAGTTCAATCAATTCCAAGCAAAGAAATACGAAAACTACAAAGCTGGTGATACAATTTAAAAAAAGGCCAGAGGCAGGCAAGTCTGTGCAGCCAAGCAAGGCCAAGGGTACCCTCCTCTGTCTTGTCAGGAACAACGTGAGTGAGGTGACAGGGAAGCAGACTCTCAAGCACGGACGGGAGAACTGGGGCGGGGCCCCGGGACGCGCTCATGCCAATGGGAATGCAAAACCGTATAGCGGTCTGGGGAGACAGGTGGCAGGTCTGGTAACAGTCCACACACTCTCCCCATAAGCTCTACCTTCCAGGTGAAAGCAGCGAGGCCGGCACGCTGCTGGAGCCCAGCCCTCCAACATTTGGGGAGCAGCAGAGCTGGTCAGACGGCAGGAAGGGGGCCAGGTGGGGTGTACAGGAAGCACAGAAAATAGATTAAGGTGGGTGAACGCATAAACGTTTCTTCTCATTATTTCCATCCCCTTAAGAAGTAGCTGGGTATTTACACAGGAAGGCTAAGGAAGTGTGCGCGTCACGGCCCGTGACGCAGAGGCAGGACGACAAAGCACAGGGTGGGTGGGGAGGCCCCTCGAGGGAAGGGGTGCACCAGATGCCAAAGCGACCCCGAGGCACAAGGCGCCCGAGTGAAAAAGGGCAACAGAAGGAACCGAAGGAACTTTCAAGGGAAAAGAAGGCAGCAAGAAGGAACCGAGCGGACGGGACAAAAACCCAACTGCACACACATTACAACCACACACAGGAGGCCAGGCAGAGGGGACAGGCCGTCACTGCTAAGGAACAGGGACAGTTTTTGTTTGGAACATGGGGAAGTTCTCGCGGTGGACGGTGTTGGTTGTGCAGTAGCCTGAGTGCACTCAGTGCCCCTGAAGCGCGCGCTGAAAGACGGTGAAGGTGGTAAATTCTATGGACATTTCACCATAAATTCGAAAATAAACACATTAACCACCACGTTAAATGTAACTTACTACACTTAGTAAGTGTATATAGTAAAATACGTAATACGACACGTAATAAACAGATATAATCACTGATACAACTAAATGTGAACACCTCGACTTCCAAGGCAGAGACTACCACCCTGGCAGGTGGCTCCGCACTGGTTGGCGGGCCTCCCGTACACCGCAGGGCCGCAGGTGCCAACCCCAGTCAGGGCACGCCCGCTCGGCCGCAGGTCTGACTGCTGTCGGGGCAGCTAACTGTGCTCTCTCCCCGCCCACCCCAAGATCTGTCTCCTCTCTCTCTAAGATCGGGTTAAAAAAAGAAAAAGAAACGTAGATTAAGATTTCTCACCACAAGAAAAAAAGAACATAAAAAAGGGCAGAGATTGTGAGACTGAATAGAAAAGCAAACTGCCTAAAAGAAAGCCACTGTAATAAAGATTTCAGAGCAAAGAATATTACTAGGAGTACAAGGAGGTCGTCTTATAATAAGGATGCAAATTACGTATTAGGAACGAGAGAGGTGACATCATTATAAACAGTAACAAGATTATGTGGGACTACTGTGAAAAATCCTATACCCATACATTCAACAACTGAGATAAAATACTGTATAAACCCCTTCAAAGACACAAACTGCGAAGTTCACGCAAAGGGCACACACGCTATCCACACAATGCAGTGTGACTCAGCAGTAAAACGAAGGCAGCACACAACTGAGCTTGCAGACACAGAGAACTGAGCTGTAGTCGGCGGAGCAGATGGGGACTGTAGATGGGGAGTGTGGGGGGCGTGCAAATTGGGCAAAGGAGGTCAAAAGGTACAGACTCCCAGCTAGGAAGCGAGTCCCTCACATGGGGCATCGCGTGAGCACGGCAACCACACTTAATGAAGCGGCTGAGAGTCTTCAACATTCTCAAGGAAATGCTTTGGGACTGTGTGGTGACCACTGTCACACCAACGCGTCGTTCCCAGCGCACCCAAAGCTGTGTGTCCATCACACCACAATGGACACGTGACGCACTGAACCACAACACGGATGAACCTCACAGTGACTGTGCACTGTGAATGCGGCTGGACTCCAGGGGAGACACTGTGACTCTTGGGTCAGTTCTGTACAATTCAGACTCATCTGCCATGACAAAGCAGATGGCTGGGCAGGACAGCAGGGAAGTGACGCGGGACAGAAGTGTCACAAGTGGCCCAAGGCCACCGCAGGGAGAAGAGTTCATTGTCTTGACTGGAGGTGCTGCCACGGACGTGCACACCCGCCAGCACACCCGCCTGCCCACTGGGAAGATACGCTTTCTTAGGTGGTCTTTTTTCAAAAATTGAAAGAAAGAAAAAAGTGACACTGTCGGGACATGAAGATTCCCAAGCACGCAACCTTGCTCCTGCCACTCAGGACCCTCACAAGAGGCCCCAGAGGCCGAGGCCAGGCCACCCGTCTGCGCGCAAGCCCAGGCCACAGCCCGTGCCCCGGCCGCCCAGCCCTCATTACCAGGTCTTTCTGGATGGACAGGATGCGGCTCCTGGCGGCCTCGCAGTTGGCCCGCTTGCCCGTGATGATGATGGTCTCCGAGTTGCTGTTTTCTGCTGGAAGGTCGATCTTGGTGTTGCTCTCTTCCCGGATCTACGAGGAGACAGACTGAGCAGTGAGCAGTGACTCCCCGTGAAACACTGGGGAGCCCACGGCGGGGAAGCCAGGCCCCCCCTGCAAATCTAAAGCCAGAGAGCAGGGGGCTGCCGAGGGCAAGGAGGGCCGCGATTCGAGGGCGAGCGGCCTGGTCACCTTTTTGATGTTGGCGCCTCCCTTCCCAATGATGTTCTTGTGGAACTGTTTGAAGATCGGGACAGAGATTGAATAGCTGTTTTCCACCTTAAAAACAGAAGAGGTGGCCGGTTAACTGCCACGCTCGAGAGTGTCCCTTCCACCCGAGAACCGCATGGAAGGACAGACTGCTCCGGAGCAGACTCCGTCCCACTTCTCCCCCATCTGACCCCCAGAGGCCCGTCACCAGGACGAGTGAGATGCCTGCAAACAACCAGCCCCACAGAGTCGATGGTGCAAAGCATGCTCCCCTAAGGACCCGCCAGATACATGCTCCATGACCCAGGAGCACCGAGCCTGGCCAGGCGCCCCACCAGGGTGTCAGGTTCAAAGGGTGCCCGCGGCCCCTCTAAGACAGAGCTGGGGACGGACGGAGCCAGGACTCCAAGCTGAGGAGCAAGCTCAGAGCACATAGGCCCAGCTGCTCTCAGTAGGCCCAGTGCTCCTGGGCGCAGGTAAGCCCGCCTGGCCCCACTCCCAGGAGGCCGCAAGGTGCGTGCAAGCCTGCCTGTGACTGGAGCACACAGGGCCCCTGGCAGTCTCCCCACCAAGTGCCCTCTTCCATTCCCAGGTCTGAGGGAAGAACAGTCCATCAACAACACTGCTTGTCCGAGTCTCTCTCCTCACCGGATGGTTCATTTCCAGCTGTCTGAAGACCCCTGAAGGAAACAGTCACCTGCCCTGCGACACAGGGGTCCCCCCCCTTGAACTCCACGGACACTCAAGTTGTAAGCATCTCCGCTAGTCTAAATATCAGGTATGGAGAGGCGGCACCCCAACTTTGCCCAAATCCCAGACACCACAGACCCACCCAGCACCCCAATGTGCTCCCCAGAGCTGGGGTCCCCATACGCACACCCCACCCCCACAACACAGGGTGGAAAGCGTCCCCTACCAAATCCGCCACCATCTTCTGCATGTATTTTGTGCACTTTTCCACCTCGTTCTTGGGGCCTCTGAGTTGGACAACATCACTTTTTTGTGCTGGGTCTGGAAAGTTGATGATAACCTAGGATAAACCACCAGAAGACCAAGTCCAATCACTGGCGAGAATTCCCAAACATCGCACACTCCCCAGGGCCCACCAGGCCGCCCCGGGGGTTAGAGAGATAAGGCTGCTGGGAGGCTGTACCTCCGGGAACTTGTCACGAATCTCACGGATCCGTTCGCCCTTCTGCCCGATGATGGTGCGATGAAACCTCTGCTCAATGATGAGGTCCTTGGTGCGCTCGTTTTCCTGAGAGTACAGTTGAAGTAGATGAAGTTATTCATCACAAGCAGGGGAGCAACCCCTCCCAGCAGGAGGCTGGTGCCAGGTGCACTGGCCAGTAGACAGCACCCGCTAGACACCTACTCTCCCCAACAATCACCACACCTCATGCTGCCCTGGGCATGTGCCGCCCCCCTCCCTGGGCACGTGTCACCCCCCGGGCAAGGTGCAAGGACAAGCCAAGTGTAGAGCCCTACAACCAAGCATGTGACTGCCGCAGCCACAACCACCTGAGCAGCCCCCTCAGCACCCGTGTTCCAGCAAGAACCAGAGGCCGAGGGAGGCCTGGTGCTCTGCATAGCAGGGAGTGGCCCACCCTCACCACAAGGAGGCTCGGAGGACTGTCCCGTGTGCCTAAGAAAGAGTGGCTGACCACAGGGCACTGGACCCGTGTGGTCCTCAACCCCCTCCAGGGGGCCTGTTAAATGTCAGAAGATCACACCAGCAGAGGTGGAGGGCAACCTACCCACCAACTAAACAGGTGAAAGAATTTGGGAGATTCTGGAGCGGACGGGCGTCAGGGCAACAGAGAAATGAGGTTCAGTAAGTAACCTAGTAACAAGACACCCCCGGGCCAGGGACCCTGGGCTATAGGATACGAGCTGGCTGACGGAGGACCCAGGACACTCCAGGCTGAGGGGTGAGCTCAGAGGTGGCGAGAGAGCAGTGGGAGGCTGCACTCTCCATGGATGACCACTGAGGAGCAGAAGCCCTGCCCCAAAGCTGGCCTCTGACTGGGGCCCCAGCGTGGGCACTGTGGGAGAGGTTACCAAGAACACCTGGGGGGAGGGCAGCTGATCCTGGGGCCAGCCTCCACCCTGACGAGAAGCCCTACCTTGCCGTGGCTTTCCTGACAGTCTGCACATGTCCGTGCTAAGCTCTGAGCACTCGGGCAGTGCTGGGCTCATTTGGATTCAAAAGCACCAGGTGAGCCACATGCTGCCCAGTCTGGGACTCGCAGCTGGAAGGTTCTCTACACTCGACTCCGGGGCATGCTGGCGGCAGGCCCAGGGCAGCACAGTACTTTAGTCTGAATGCAGGGAACAAGGTTCACTGTGCTCCCTCCCATTTTCAGATAACCTCACACCAGGGACTCTCAACCTAGGACACACACACACACATTCCCCTGGTGCCTTGAGGAATCCAGGAAAGTCCCTCACAGTCCCTGGAGTCCGCCCACTACAGAAGCCCGGAACCCAGCACAGTAGGTGGCCCAGTAGGACGGGGCCGGCTGCCCCTGCTGCTCTGTGAGGTGCCTCCGCAGGGCCCCACCCAGGGCTCACCATGCGGGAGGCGAGCTCCAGCAGCTCCCGCTTGGCCTGCTGCACACCCTGCGGGTCCCCCTCGATGCGGATCAGGCTGCTCTTCTCGCTGTCGGGAGGGATGCGCACAGACACCTTGTACTGGTCTTTGATTCTGTTGACTTAAGGACACAGAACACAAAGGAATGTGTTGGACTCAGGCTCTATCACAGGCGACCACCTTCTGAGTGATGACTGACTCGGCTAAAGCCCCGAAGAACCCAGGCAGCTGTCTCACAAGCAGAAAGGACGCCGAGGCCTCAGCGCACGACTGCCCACCCTCTAGCCCAAGCTGGGCACCGTCTCCATGGGCCAGCCACAGGCAGCACTGCCCGACCACTCGGAATGACTGCAGCCAGGGGGACTGCAGAACCCGGGACTCGGCTGGTCTGTGGTCTGCCTGGGGCTTCAGAATACAGCGTCATTTTGTTCAACTTGCTTTCATTACAACATTGATGAGTAAGAAAAAAAAACATCAGCCCTGGCTGGTGTAGCTCAGTGGACTGAGTGCAGGCCTGCGAAATAAGGGATCACGGTTCGATTCCCAGTCAGGGCACGTGCCTGGGTTGCAGGCCAGGTCCCCAGTCGGGGGACAGATAAGAGACAACCACACACTGATGCTTCTCTCAAAAAAAAAACCAATAAATAAAATCTTAAAAAAAAACCCACACCTCCTGGGCACTAGACCAACACCCGGTAAGGCAGGCAACAAGCAGACATGTACTCTGAACGAAGACAGCCACACAGGGCGAACTCCACACAGGGCACATGCACAGAGGCTCGGGCCTCCTTGGGGCAGGGAGTGCGGGGTCCTGGAAGCCTGGGGAAGGAGCCAGGACCACAGCATACAGAATGGACCCTGAAGGTGACACAGGGTCACTTCTGGAACTGGTAAGTATTGTGAGATGCACGATGGCCGTGCAGTTAAACTGAGTACAACGTCTGAAACGTCCTGAAATACACACCAAGCTCACCTAACACGTTTCTGATGCCGTCTCACCTTGTGCTACCTACCCAGCACAAGTAAAGCCAACAATGAACCTGGGCTCGCATATTACTGTTTGCCCAACAGAATCCCTCCCTGCACTGGGTGACTTGGAATGAGCCTAGAAACATCTGACTCCTGGGTCAGGTTCAGGGCCCAGAAGCTCTGACTGAAATGTGGCAGATGACACCCTTGGGGTTGCCTTTGCTGTGGCCCTTGTGGGTGATTCAGGGAACTGACCTGCTCGATCACATTTGCCTCGAGGCTGAACACCTGGGTGAGGACGCCCAGTTGAACACCTGGTGGGCCTTCTCCCAGCCCGCCCCCTCACTGGCCACCTCACTCACTGTTGGCCCCGCTCTTCCCGATGAGGTGTCGGTGGAACTTGTGGTCGATGCTGATCTCCACGTAGTCCATGCGGTGAACCTGCAGCGGCACAGAGCACAGCCCCGGGGAATGAGGTCGGGCAGCCAGAGCCACAGGCCGGCCTGGCGGTTGCTGCCTGTCCTGGCTGCTCTGCTGTCAGGGCTGCTGCAGGGCTGGCTCCTTCAAAGACCCCTTCAAAATACAGTCTCTCTCTGTGCCCTGTGGGATTCGGGCCAGCTCCTAGCCACCTCGGAGCCCACCGCTCACTGACCAGCGGCCTGCTGTCTCTGTGCTCTCCCACGCTAGGCTGGCCGGCCTGCCTGCCGTGCAGCAGGACGCAGCCCCGCCCCCCGCCCTCCAGCACTGAGCCTGTGCCCTGGCACCTCACCAAGTCCTTCACCATGGCCTCGATCTGCTCCTGCGCCACGTTCACGTCCTCTGTGGGGCCTTCCAGGGTGATCTTGTCCTCGCCCTCTGTGAACTCGATATGAACCTGCCACAGCAGAGCAAGGGGCCATGGGGACAGGCACAGCACCAGTGGCCTCTGAGACCGATTGGCCTCCCCAGCGCAGCGGCCGACCCTCACCCTTCATGTGAGTGCATGTCCACAGCACAGAGAGCTGCAGAGGGGCCCAAGGACAACCCTGTCACTTTGGCGCTGAGTGCTGTGGTCTAGTCACCCTCCCTTCCCCAAACAGGGGCTGAGCAGTTCTTCACCCTGCGCGTGCCAACAGGCCACAGCCGGACAGCAGGCGTCCTGTGCTGCCCGCACCGCAGACTGCCCCACCTCTGCTGGCTGCATGCAGGGCGCGACGGCAGGCAGGAGTAGAATTTTAACCCAGGTACAGCTGCCCAACGGTGGTCCTCAGACAAGGCCACTGTCCCCATTCACAACACACCGGGTAAAGAGAGAACTTCATGGAAAACTGGTCCCAGGAAGGCAGCCCACTGGTGTAAATGAGGACTTTGATCTTAAAAGTAAAACGGCTACAGAGTGAACAGAAACGGCACCCCTGTGGACCAAGAATACACTGTGATGCGTGTCCCCTGGTATTTTCTACCCTGTTCACCGTCCGGGAGCTACCGTCTCCTCTGGAAAACTGAGAAGACCTCCCGGACAGACTGCCTCAGAACTTCCAGCTGTAACTGGGAGGAGCTGTTACACCTTAACTAAACGAGGTGACTCTTGAGATGGTCATCAAACCTCACAACACACATCTTCTCTGTTTTAAAAAGACCGAAAGAATGACTGAGACGTTAAAAAAAACAAACCTTATTTTAACTTTTGAGAACTGTGTCAGTCTTTGAAGGTACCTGACAGGTTACACAGCAAACCCAAAATGAAGGTCAGACAGACAACAGTACGTGAGGCCTCCTCACCTTCGGCATCTGCTGAGTTATCTTGGCCAGGTTCTGCCCCTTCTTGCCAATGATGAAACGATGAAGCCAGGAAGGAGCGGAGACGGAGGAGACAGTAAAACTGTTGGCCTGGCAAAACCCGGAAACAAACCATGAGCCAGGTCGCTCAGCAGGGCTCAGGGGCTGGTGAGCCCCCAACCCAACACGGCCCGTCCCCGGGCCTACTCAGGAGGCGGCTACCTTGGCATAGACCTCGGTCAGCGCCTGCCCCAGCTTCTCGGGCTCGCCGCGCAGTATCACGGTCTCAGAGGCGCTGTCCGAGGGCGGGATCTCCACAGAGACGCCAGTCCTCTCCAGGATCTCCTGCAGGGAGTTGCCCTTGGGCCCAATGACGTACTTGTGCTGGGACTTCTTCACCTCCACCGCGATGGTCGTGGTCTTCTTTTTCTAAGTGAGACCACCGTCAGGATTTCAGAGAGAAGGGCATAGGTGGGGCTGGTGGGGACGGATGTTGCCCTCAAAGGGCAGAGTGCAGGACACGGGGCCAGGCTGTACCTGTTGAGCCCCTGGAAGGGAAGACAATGACCAGCCAATCCCCAGAAACCCCACTAATCAAGGGTTGGATTTTCTCCCCAAAAGAATTACCCAGCCATTTCAATTAAAGCCAGACTTGGAAGAGCTACAAGCACCAAGCCCTCTCCCCAAATTAAAAGACAAGTTTCAGTCCTCAAAGTCCCCAATACCGACGGGAGGTGACAGCTACCTCAGAGAGGTGCCATTCGTGGGCAGTACATCCAGCCTAGGCAGGAGGGTGTGGGGGCGCGGATGGTGGGGACGGCCCCACACGGAGCTCAGCCCACTCTCCAGGGTCAGGCGAGGAGCGGGGCTGGGCTCTGTTTCTGCCGCGGGGCCCCCTCCCACCGCTACCTTCTCTTCATATATCCTCTTGATCCGGGCCACAGCCTGAGCCAGCTGCTCCTTCTCCCCGGTGAAGATGATTTCTGTCCGGCTGACGCTGGGTGGGGGGATGTTGATGCGCGTGCCAGTCTCCTGCATGATCTCGTTGACGAGTCGGTTGTAAGGCCCAGCGATGAAGGGGTGGAATGCCTTCTCCACTTCAAGCCTCTCTACGGCACGCTTGTCCTGGGAACCAAAGGACAGAGCTGGGCACAGCTCCTGAGGACAGATGGGGCCTCTGACACTGGGGGCCAGGCTGCCGCCGGCACACCAAGCCCGTGGCCCCCTCACCTGCTCGGCAGAGATGAGCAGCACTTCGTGGCGGGCCTTCTCGATGCCCTCTTTGGTGCCCGTGATCCGGATCTGGTTGCTCGTGTCGTCTGGGCGTGGGATCTGGATTTTGGTGGCGGTTTTCAGCTCTAAGTCTTGTAGTTTCTCTCCATTTTTGCCAATAACAAAGCGATGGTGTTCTTTGGGAATGGCGACAGTTGCTGAGGCCTAAACAGGCATAGAACCAAAGAAAACAAAAGTATGTGTAGGTTCTGAAAAAGTGTGTTTTCCCATGATATTCTCTCTGGGTAGAAGGCCATTCTCACTGGTTTTTGCCTAGGCCACCCTCACCACCCTTCCAACAGTTGCAGATTGAACAGGCCCCTCTTGGGCACACTTGCTCTGAGCCCCCAGCTAGGATAAGTTCAAGTGAGACATATTCCCATGGCCTCAGATCACACTTTCAACTCTGGTAATTATTTAGCATTAATTCTTTGTCCAGCCTCTCCTCAGCCTGGCCACAAGCCACATGAGGACAGGGACACTCAGTACATGTCTTGTTTTCCATGCCAGTGACTCCAATGCCACACTGGGACATGGCAGGAAACCAGGTTAACTTCTGTGTCTGCAGCATCGGGCCATCTTTGCGGACATAAGCCCAGTGTCTGGTAATAAACTTTCTGTCTCCTGTCCCATCAGTTAAGTCAGACAGCTCATCTGGGCGAAGAAAGTGGAAGCAACCCAAACCCCGCTTCCCATGAGTCAGAAATCAACCAACGTCCTGCGGCCCCAGAGAAAACTGGGGGAAGAGGGAGGTTTCTAGTCTTTCTAACTCTGTGCAAAAAACCAGCCGTCTACTAAGAGAACTCAGAAAGTACAAAAAACAGAACAAAGGGAAGCACTAAGGTCTCCACCACCATGCTGGCAGAAGGTCCCTCCTTCTCCGAGGGCCAGAGTTTCTGTCCAGAACACCAAGTGCCAAGGGCAGGCACGTCACTTGGCACAGAGACAACAAGAAAGGGCCTCGCCCCCCCCTGCCCCCCCGGCACAGGAGCCGAGACCCGCTGGCTGGCACATTCTCATCAAATGAGGTTTACTCCAAAAACGGTTCCATGTAGGAAACCCATTGACACAATTCACCATGTTGTTAGATCGGTGGAGGAAAAAATAATCATCTCCACAAAGTTTAAATCCACACACGATAAAAATCTGAAGGAAAATGGAAATCAACGGACGCCCTCCCACCCTGCCCCCTGAACAGCACGGTGAGCTGTGCAAGCCCACTCACGGGGGGGGGGGGGGGGGGGGGGGGGGGGGGCGGCGCCCCAACATGACAGAACACACAGCCCACAGCTGTCCGCGTGACCTGACCCCCACTAGAACGAGTCCCTGCAGGAGGGGACAGAGGCTGGACAGCAAGAGCCCCTGACCCCACAGCCGGAAGCCCTGGAAAGCTGCTGCCTTATTGCTGTCGATAACGGAGGCTGAACTGGAATCCAGACATGAGCAGCTGCCACTTAGCTAAAGACAACCGGTCAGAAGACGTGAGAAGAAAGGCCGCTCGTTTCCGGCAGGCAGAGTAAAGGGAAGGACAACAGAGTGGCTGGACCTCCAGCCGGCAAAAAAGGTGGACCATGGGCCTCAGAAGTCACAACAAATCCCTCAGAGGGCCCAACGCAATGGTGAGCAGAACGCTGATCATACAGTGTGCAGGTGAAACAAAGGATAGGAACTCTGGAGAAGAGCAGTGTGGCAGGGACCGTAAAGACTGCTACTCAGGCACGTCCGCAACCTCCACGTCTGAACAGGAGAGTTCCCGCACACACAGAGACCAGGGGTCAGATGGGGAAGCCTGGGAGTGATCGTCCAGCACGTGATAAAGTCACTCCAATTGGTGGGGGGTGGGGGGGGTTCCTTTAAAATGGTACCGATGACCTGAGAGCCATACGGGACCAGGTGAGACTACACGTGGACCTGGTACCGTTCATGATGAATTCTGTGAACACTGTCAACATCAGGCGCACACTGACTGGGATGTAAGAACACCCTCACATGCACCAGAGGAAATAGGAGTAAACATTCCTGCATACCCCAATGTGAAAAAATAGTTTTGTAACAACGACCAAAATAAAACCGATCACTGAGTTTTCCTACACATTAATAAACTTTCACAGAGAAGATAAGATCAAACACAAATGGCAAACAGGAAAATGTTCCTGGTAACACACGACTGATAAGGGTATTTAGCAGCCTTAATAGAGTGAGCCAGATGGACAACTTTGACTTGATAGAAAAGGGCGGGAGAACAGAGTACAGAGAAAGCAGAAAGAGACGATGCGCTCAGTCCTGCCCATCAGAACAATGCAAATCAGCCACACTATCCCCTGTGGCCCAGTGGGTGGGCATCCTCCCATAAACCAAAAGGTCGCAGGTTAGATTCCCCGAGTCAGGGCACAAGCCTGGATTGCAGTCCAGGTCCCTGGTTGGGGGTGACAGGCAACTGTTTCATGTTTCTCTCCTCTCTCTAAAAAATGAGTAAATAAAATCTTTATTAAAAAAATAAACACACAACGCAAAACAGAGTTTATGCAGCTGCCTCCCAGCCTGACACACCAGCACTGGCTAAGCCCAGCAGGGTTTCAGGGACACGGTAGAGCGTGAGGGCACGGCCCCCATCGGGGCAGACCTGGCTGTAATGGCAAAACTATGCTGCCGCTGCCCACTGGCCCAGCCACCTCACCTCCAGCCCCAGACGTGCTGGGCAACACAGGAAGCAGCTCGTGCCCCAGGTCTCCCTGTAACAGGACCTGGGCAGAGGGTGGGGAGCCACGCTGAATGCAGCTCAGCGCACTGTGTCGCACAGCAGGGTGCGGAAGCGAGGAAAGCTGCTATGCGCTGATACACAGACGCCTCCGGAAAACGGGCAGGAAAAGCCAGGTGACGAGCAGAGTCCGTGGCAAACTCCCTTTCGCTGCTCCTCCCCAACCCCAACAGGAAGGATCCAATAAAGATGGGAAGACCTCAGGCAGCAGCAGTGAGGGTGGGAGAAGGGCCGAGAGGCTGGCTCTGGAGGCCAGGGACCTGCACAGCTCTGACTGCAGTCGCCCAACGTTTAAGTGACTTTCAAAAGCGGAAAACCCACCAAAGCACACGAACCCAATTACCTATCAAGGTGACAGCCTGACCTAAACAGGGAGAAGAATGGCGTCAGGTGATCGTAAAACCCACGACCCTCCACCACCTCAATTAGAAGAATCCATTTGAACTCAAAAACAACTTCCCACTACCCGTGTCGAGGATTCTTGGACAACCAGCAGATTTCAGATCTGTGGAAGGACATAGTCAAGGTCAGTCAACAGGTCTCTGTTAGAAATCAGGAAGTGATGGACGTGGATGGTCCTGCTGGAAGGCTGCAGGGAACCAACTGCGAGGGGCCCAGGCACTGGCTGAGGATGAGGCGACTTCGGTTTAAAGTACCACTGATAAACCCTCAGGAGACCCAACGACACTAAAAAGGTTCGTGGCTCACCAGTGAAGGTGCGAGAGGGCTACTTCAGTCTACAAGTGAAGAGGGAGATAAGGACCCATTTCCTGTCCTCCCCTTCCCACTCGCTGGCCCAGGGGGATAGCTCTTCCCTGAAGACCACCTGCTCGTGAGGGGGAGGGGTGGGGAGGAGCTGAGGAGGCCCCACCCTCAGCAGCGGCAGGCGCTGCAGGGGTGCAAGAGGCAGCCACTGGCACAGGCTCACCGGTCAATCTTGGAAGCAGCGCCAAGCACACAGCGCCACCTACAAGCTCTCTCTCCCAACAAACAGGTGAACGTGACAGTGACCAAGCCCCTAATTCTCCTTTCCTCCCAGTTCACAGGAGATAATGAGAGACACCTGATTGTCCCCAAATCCAAGGGCGTTTAGAAAAGGGGGAATACTGTTGAAGAATAGAAAGACTCGAGGCCCAACAAGCACACACGGTGGGCAAGCCATGTGTGGACAGTGACCTGAACACACCGTGAGGGCAGTTCATATACACACGGGGTGGAATGGGGTATGTTAAGAAATTACTATTAATTTTACTAAGTGAGTTACGCCACACTGAATTATTTACAGGCAAATATGCACCTGCAATTTAATTTAATGTAAATGTGGGACGGGGGTGGGGGGGGGATGGGGGTCTGCAGGGAGAAGGAGGGACCCACGGACAAATGCTTTCCCAGTGTCCCCCTCCTCCCAGGACTCAATCACAAAATATTCAAATACCAATGAGCAGACAACAGCAAAAGTCTGAGAGATTACCGCACACCAGCCACCATACGAAGTAATTCACACTTCCCACTTCCTGCACGTAATGATTTAATTCCCTGACGCTAGAGGGATCTGGGACTGCCCCGTGGCCACACGTGGCAAGCCAGGACTCAGTCCTCTACACCGTGTGTGCTAGTGTGGCCCGTGGGAGCTCACTGCTCGGGGGCAGCGGCAAGGGGCCCGCCCCGGTTCTAACTGAACCTACGAGAGCACCATCTGTCGAGGGAACTAGAGAAAAGGCGCCACGACTTCACTCACGCACTGACAGTTTCCAAATAAAGTCCAGTGCTGGGGCCAGGCTGTTCAGGACCTCGAAACTGGTCTGAACTCCCACGGAATGCGAACTTGTAACCTCCCACATCTGGGCCTGGAAACACACACTTAACAGCACAGGCTCTGCCTGGTTCCACCTGGTCTACACCTGGAACTGTTTGTCCCTGTGCGTCCCTGCTACGCTGCCTCGAGAGCACAGCTCCTTCCTTTTAAAGGCCTCAAATTCTGAGATAGCTTTCAACTTTCATTTGGTTTCTTTACCCCAAAAGCACAAATAGGAGGTGTCCCAGTTCTATTACTGAGTTAGTGGTTTTTCACTAAAAATGCCAAGAGGCCATGAATGTTGCTGTCCCACCTCTCAACTAGGGACCTGCCCACTGGTGGGAGAGTCTGAGGAAGTCCGAGTGTGTCCGCTCTGGACCAGGCTGGGGGACACCCACCTGCGTCTGCAGCCGAGCCACAATGTCCTTCCGGGCTTTCATGACAGCATCCAGCTTCCCAGAGACCATGATGGAGAGGCCCTGGTCTTTCGCGAGAGAGAGCTCCAGGTGTGCGCCAGTCCTCTGCATGATCTCAAGGCAGATCTTCGCTTGTTCGCCTTCTCCAAACTGGTTCATGTCCTTGTATTTCCTCTCCTCCAGGGGCACGTGGAACACCTGCTCAGAAAAGGTCAAAGGAGGCTGTTAGAGGTCAAGAGGAGAAGGGGGCTGTGCTCCTAGGCACTGAGCACTGAAATCTGTCTGCTCCCTAGGTACTGCCCTTCCCCTGCAGCTGGAAGGCTGGAGAATAGTGATGACATGAGCAGGAAGGGCCTAAGGCCAGGAGGCCGACCTTCAGGTGAAGACACAGGAGCAGGTAACAGGAAGCTCTGGGTGGGAGTGGGTGGAACGGCTCCCCCCTTCGAGGGGGCCGGGAAGGGCCTTCCTGAAGAGTCAAGACACGGTGGCCTGCTGGGAGGAGAGACCCAAGAAGAGAGAGGGCGAAGGTAGGCGGGGGGCAGTCTGAGCAGGACAGGGCAAAGCTGAGGGGGAAAAAGAAGAGGGCCAGGCCTCGGCCCTGCCCACAGAGATCCAGGGTCAACGGGAGGACACACCTGAGTGCCAGCTCGGGTGCCCCCACTGCTCTGTGGAGATGGGGCCGAGTGTGACTGGCTAAGCAGCGTGTTTAACAAGACCAGAGGACCAGGGAGAAGACACAAGGGAAGACCAGGACGCTGCTGGAGGGGCCTGAGTTTAGTGGAGGTGCCCTCTCAGAGCGCAGGGCGCCCACAGCACCACGGCCGCTTTGAGCTCTGAAGCGTTCACATGAGTTCAGGGACCAGAGACGGGCTGGTGAAGGGGGAAGAGCCAGGAGAATGGTGTGAGAGGAAGCAGAGGGAGAAACTACTCCCAGTGGGGGTGCCGTAGTCAGGCCTTGCTGGAGCAGTTGGTAGGAAAGGGCAGAGGGCGGGGCGGGTTCAGGAGCTGGAGTAGAGACAGAACGGCAGTGGGCTGGAAACGAAAGGGGACCTGTCCCTTCTGGGTGCTGGGGACACAGGGGAGCAGGAGGGCAGTGTGCTCTGTGGAGGAGCCCTGGGTGGGGTGGTGGAGAGGAGCTGCATTCCCATTCTCCTACCTGAGTGATGACGGAAGCCTTGATGGGCCGGATCTTGTTGCCCCAGGCCCCTGAGGGTTCCTGGGCACTTTCCACACAAGCTGCTTTCTCGGGGAGCGGGGGGAAGGCATCTTTGTAGGTCGGAGGGTCACTCTCTTCTTCCGAATTTAAAGTGGCAACTGGACCAGCCAACACAGATCAAGAGGAAGCACATGGCTTTCAGTATCAGATCAGCAAACACTGGGAGGTCCGTGTCGGAAACAGAGCACTAGCTGCCCAGGGGACAGCGCCCCACACGCCCACCCACGATCACCCACGATGGGACAGGGCCCAAACTCTGAACCCGAAGGGAAGACCCCTGCCCTCGTGGCCTCCCTATGAAGGGTCAGCTCAGACACTGGGCACCCCACTCCTCCCCTGACGGGGTGAGCACCCTGAGGCAGGCCTTGTCCCCAAGAGTCTTCTGATCCCGTATTTAAAAAAACCACAATCAGGACAACGTTGGGCAGAACTGGCCCTCAAGTTTGCAGAACAAAGCAATGCTGCTGCCAGGCACAGCCTGCGGTGCACAACGCTGACAAGAATCCAGCGGGACTCCCGCCACTCCCCACCCTCCACGGGGAGTAGCAAGCCCTGGAAATGGGGGCCCTCGTCACTACCGCTTCTGTCCCCATCCTCACTGTCCATGTTCTCACCCCAACAGCCACAGCTATGTGACAGACAGCAGGCATCTGACTGCTAGGACCAACCCATGTGCCCAGGCCAAGCACAGGGCCTGGCAATGGCAGGGCTTGACAACCCTTTGTGAGCAGGTGTTTCGCCACCTCCAGGCTCGTGGCACAGCTCTCAGAACGACAGTAAGGACTCTCGGTGCTGCCCGGCACTCGGGTTCTGTCACTGCCTTGTGCCCATCCCTCACCTTAGGAAGGATATGGTGCGGACCCCCGAGGTTGGTGGGGTCCGCGAGAAAGACCCAGTGCACAGGCACTCGGCCACAGCTGCAGCACCCAGGTGCCAGGTCTCCACCAGCCTGGACACGAGCGCTTGGAAGGTGGCCCAAGTGATTGACAAGGAATTCTTAATTAAACTTTAGAGCTACCACCTGATTCAGTTATTAGAAAACTTAAGAATGTTTGGCACAACCTGGGAGTACAGTAATCTACTTTCTCATGAAAATCAAAACACAGAGGAAAGGTTTTAGGGGGAAACCTGGTGTGCAGACCACCTTGTCCTGCAGTCATACACAGAGAGCAGGTTCTGAAGGGGACGAAGAACGTCAAATACCAGCTTTCCCTCCCACACTGAAGATGTGGAGATGACGGCATTTTAGACGTGCCCGGAGAGGGGCTTCTCGGCCGTGGCCCCACCCTCACTCTGAAGGGTGGCTCCTGACACTGCTCTGGGTTCTCCACCGCCCACACTCAGCTTGACACAGCTGGACAAAGCAGTTCTGAACCAAGAATTCCATTTATCACCAATGGCCAAACTCATCAGCTTTCTGGAAAGTGGAGCACATTTCAAATCTCAGTGTCCAGATTCACTCACCACTCCTGACCAGTTCCACCCAGCGTGCAATATGGCTGGGCCTTGGCCCTACCTTAGACTATAGGGTGAGAGGCAATTGTACAGACTAGACCAGGGCTTGCAGGGAATGCTCCTGAGAGTTCAGAAAAGTGTGTATGAGGCTGTCACCTTTGATCTGTTGTGGAACCAGCCCACTTCGATGTTCAGCAAAGCTCTCTTGGGTCAAGACTGCAACAGAGCTCATGGTTGACGGCACGCCCACACACTGTCCGGGTGAGTCACTGGAGTCGGGGACAAGGAGACAAGAGAAAGTCAGCAGACTCAGCTCCCTCCTGCCCCTGAGACTGGTAAGCTGACTTCCAGCCAAGGTTTAATTCTCTTCTACTAGCAAACCACATCTTACGGTCCTCATTTACAAGCTTGAATGTAAGGTGACACCCAATTTTCACCAAGGGAAGAAAAGAAAAGCTCAGGGAAAGAAAGCAGGGCCCTTGCCCTGTGGCTGAGCAGACACAGGTTCTGGCGGCAAGGACCGGGGCCCTCTGGGACAGCCTGAACCCCACCTGCCAAGCCAACTGGCACGTGTTGACCCAGTGACACACACCGACACCCGAGGGCCATCCTAGCCTTCTCTCTCATTGTTTCGTCCGTCTGTCCACCCACAGCCCTCCTGACACTTGTAAAATTTGCCACATGGCAGTCGATACCAGACAGCCAACCATGCAGCAGAGGCAAGACCTTCATCTGGGGCCCAGAGACATGAAGGACCTGCAAAGCTAAGGCACTGGCCGCAGGGACAGCTGCTTAGCATTAACAATGGGGCAGCAGCAGGGACCACCCGGGGGAGGGTGGTAAGGTGCTTCTCTGCCAACTGCCTGTTCTCCAACATCCCACTGCCCAGGCCCAGGAGGGGACTTGCAGCAGGTGGAGCCTGCCACTGGGGCATACAGTCCCTCAACCGGGGCAGGAATGGGGCCACATCCCCAGTGCCTCAGTACTCAGTGGGGTCCCTTATTGGGAAAACAGGGCTCATAGGAAACTGAGGCCAGGGAGCCTCCAACTCTAGGAGCCCTGTGCTGCCACAGTAAGGAAGAGCCCCCCTCTTCACCCAATCATGCACCAAGTATCTTGTGCCACGTGGGCAACAAAGTAAAAGAGGGCAAGTAATTTAGTAAAAGACTTCTTGCGTGATTTTTACAACTCAGACCACTCCGCAAGTTCAAGAAAATTAAGCTCCGTGTTACAGAGCAGTACTGCCCACACTCAGATCACCCTGAGCCAACGCAGTCCCCACAAAAGAAGTGAAGGGCAAATGGGGAGCCAGAGGCGCCCAGCCCAGGGACGGGAGACGTCCAGACGGGACGGTCCAACTCACCAGCAAAACGGTCGGTAGCCAGAAAGTCCGTCCTGAGGCCACTTCTGTCAGCCTGCCAGCTTTTGCTGGTGCGGGACCGGAAAGGGGAGAAAACAAGGAGAAACCCAGAGAAAAATTATTTGTCTGTTTCTGCAAACCAGACTCCTTTACCTCCCAGCCAGGAGAGTCCAAACAGTGTCCCACACTTTACTAATGCTTTGGCGAGTTTCTCGAAAAACAATGGCAATCCCACTGTTGGGCCATTGACTTCACACAGAACACACTCCCATAAGATCTGAACCATCTAAACTTTGAGAGGGCAACCTACAAGGATGCTGAGGCAGTGATTCCTTAGGAGCCAAAACTTATTTTAAGGGGGGAGGATGGGGGGTGGGATGGGATGGGAGTAATAGACAGAAAACTGTACTTGAAAAACAATTAAATAAAAAAATTGGAAAAAAAAACTTATTTTAAATGTAACCACTTTGAAGAAGAATCCTCACAGAACTGATGGGCTATTCTCTTGTGTGGTGATGTTCTTTCTCACCTCTCACCTCTACTCCTGAGCCTAAAAGAGAAGGCTCAGATACAAGGACGCAGCGTACACTGTGGACCTTGGGGACCCCAGCCTTTCAGGCTGGCTGCGAGCTGCTGTCTTCAGAGGCCCTTTGGTCCCTTCTAATCCACCAGGTCTTAGAAACCCGCCCAGCAAACAGCAGTCTGGGCAGGAACTTCCAAGGCCTTCTGAGGAAGGCCAAGGAGAACTCCGAGAATGAAGAGGATGTGCCTCAGCTTGCCTCAGGGGACTTTGGGACACTGAGGCCCCCAGGTCATTCCTGCTGCTTTCTGCGAACTACCACAAGTGCTGGGCACTTACGAGGAGGCAGGCTTAATGATGGGGCAGGAGTGGGGACGCGGTAACAGTAACAGAACATCCTATCCATTTGGAGAACAACACCCCCATAAAATGTCTAGAGAAGACAGTTCATGGCAACCGGAGGCCTATCAAAAGAGTAGCTTGAGAAGGGTCCATTGTCCAAGCCAGAACGTGGACCAGTGGCGCCTCAGGATTTTTTAATTTTATTTATGTGTTTTTAGAGAGAGGGGAAGGGGGGGGAGAAAGAGAGAGAAACATCAATGTGTGGTTGCCTCTCACATACTCCCATGTGTGAACTTGGTCTGCAACCCAGGCATCTGCCCTGACCAGGAATCGAACCTGCAACCGTTTGGTTCACAGGCTGGTGTTCAATCCACTGAGCCACACTGGCCAGGGCCGCACCTCAGGATTTTAAAACATCTCTAAGTACAGGGCTTGAGTCACGTGGGGAAAGTGCTACAACCACAGGCCAGAGCCGCTCTGGGGTCCCAGTCCTACCAGACCCATGGGTGCATCTTAGGCCAAGGGGGATGGAGGAGAGAAACTGACCGAGACTATTTAGGAATTTGTCTCCAACTAATTCGATCCTGAAAGTTTTAAAGATTGAGACGAAGAAGGAAAAAAAGCCTTTCCCCAAAGTCACCCAGTCAGAGCAGCACACCCACCCCGGGGTCTGACCAGGGGCAGGGCACGTGCTCCGTGGGATGCCCAGGGTCCCATCAGCCCACACTCAGCCAGTCCAGACACGAGAGGAAGGTGCTCCATGTCCAGACACTGGTGGTGAAGCTGGGGCCCCAGGACTGACGTTTCTCACAGCTCCCCGGGGACTGCACCGTCCCCTGGGGACCTTCCATCTGAGCAGCCTCCCACTCCAGGCTGTCCCAGGCATCAATGTCTAAAACTCATTGTCATCCACCCTTAACAAGCCATGCTCAAACACATCACCACACTGCCGCCCACACCCTCCCCCGTGCTCTCACCCACCAGGCACTCGGCTTTCCAAGACAAGGCCAGGTCCCAGGCCTTGTCCTGGGTCCCAGCAGCAGGCACACAATCAGCCCCTGCAGCACCCCACAGACACAGATCTTCGACCAGCCAATCCCCACCCTGCACCTGGTGCACACACAAGATGACAAGAACGCCTCAGGGGCTCTCCCGACACTGAGCACACAATTTCCAGAAGGCAACTCCAGCTAGTCCTTTTGCTGGACTCAAGACAGGGGCACCTACACAGCAGGAGCAGCCGAACCTAACGCAGGGCAGCGAGAACCTATGCAGAACCTGACACCTCCACATGCACAGGCCCTTGGCCACAGAGGACGGGGGGACCTCCAGAAAGCTCCAGTCCAGTGTGACGGGACATCCTAGGCCTCGTATCTCCAGATTTTAAATAGCATTTTTGAATCTGAAATGTCACAGCTGAATAGATTATGCGAATGGATTAAATCTGGTAACGTCAGGCTTTCATTTTTTTTGAAAGGTTTTATCTCTTCATTTTTAGAGAGGAAGAGGGAAGAAGAAAGGAACAGAAACATCAATGTGTGGTTGCCTCTCATGTGCCCCCAACTGGGGACCTGGCCCGCAACCCAGGCAAGTGCCTTGACTAGGAATTGAACCGGCGACCCTTTGGTTCGCAGGCTTGTACTCAATCCACCGAGCCCCACCAGCCAGGTTCGTTTTTCTTATAAATATCTCAAAACCTCACCTTAAAGAATCCATTTGAAATATGGATTTCAACCCCTGACAACCTCTGTGTCAATCATATCTCAGCCCCACCTGAGACTCTGGGGTAAAACCTCCCACAAGTCCAGTATCGACCTTGCCCATTGGCTCCAGCTCTGCCTTCACAGACAGCCCTCCCCGAATGACTTCTGTTCACAGAGGCCTTGCCTCGGCCTCCCACACACAACCATGGCTGGGGTCCTCTCCACCCCAGCTCCTTCACTTGCTCTGTAAGTTCTCAGGAGACCTTAGCCCCGAAAAACAGAGGGCAGAGGGCTGCTTTCAGCTTCTCACTTGATCTAATAACATTGCTCAAGTGCAGACTGAAACACATCCCTTAACAGTCATCTCTGACCACCACCAGAGATAGGAGCCATACGCCACCTGCGCCACCTAGCCCTGCTCCACGTAGCTGTCAGAACAGTGAGCCTAGCATTGTGCTAAACCTACATACAGATTTCTTCTTCTGGCCGGAGAGCGCGGCCACCCTCTCTTCCCAGTGACACTCCTCCGGATGCGTGAGGCCGAGCTGTTAGTTCAGTTTTTACCAGGATGGCTGGTCCCTTCAGCCTGTGGCAGCTTTCGACTCCTTTCCCTGCACAAGGCATTCAGGTCCACTCAAGGCAAACCTCCAACTGTCCTCAGCCTGGACTCCCAGTGTCGTCCCTCAAGTGTCCACATGCACAGCAGCGAGTCACACTTCAGAGCACGAGCATGCAGCAGGCAGAGCTACACAAGGAGGGTGGGTGGGAGCCCAGACTTTTCTCCCCGCCCCCTGGGAGAAACACGTGGGTCCCACCTGAAAACTCGTTCAGATGCACAACAGAAAAATCTGTAAGTGAAGGACTATACTTTTGGCTTCTAAAACTAAGCATAAATCGATTCCTTGTGAAGTTTTGCCAATTACACATGCAAAAGGATACATCTCTGCAGAGAGAACTCCTGAATTAAAACCCAGAGAGAATGTTACCTCCAACTAAGGAGAACCTGGAGCTTTGCTCACCAAACAGGACTGGGCATAGAGAGAACCAAAATTTGACAGCTGAAACCCAGGACGTCTTCCTTCTTCTTCCAAAATTAAAATGATTTACTTTGATCCGCACAGCTAACTTGCAAAGAAAATTTTTTCAAGTACTTCTCTGGACCCATAAACCAAACACGATAAACATTAACATGCCAACGAGCCAAAAGCCACCAAGCCTAAATCTCAGACAGGCGGGCACCAGGCCGAAGAGCCGAGGGGACACGAGCAGGCGTGTGTTGCGCGGAGTCCTGGAAGTCGGCACCATCCGCCACCCGCAGGAGGAACTTTCGCAGATGCCACCTCAGCACGGCCCTCCCACAGGCCACGAGAGCCCGCGGGCGGGGACAGGCTTAAAGGGGCAGGAGCGCGCTCAGCCTCCCTGCCTTCCATCCAAATTCGGTATTTTTCCGTCATGTATCTTTAGTCTGGGACTCCGGGGCACCTCCAAGTTGTCCACTGGCCCGCGGAGGGTGAAGGCCCAGCCCTGACCACCACCACGCAGGAGGGGTGGCAGGTGGAGGTGCAGCTGGATGGCTAGGCCCCTGCCGGGTCCCCAGCTCCCCTGCAGGGCAGACTTTTGTGAACCGCCCCCCCCCCAAGCTCCAGGGGAGGAACGCTCCTCCTGGGGGGTAGGGGACACAGCCCAGACACCCACGTCACCGACCTGGTCCCAGGTCAGCTGCACTTTCTTGGCGCTGGGGAGGGGAGTAGTGTAGAGGGAGGGCGACCCCTGTTGGGGGTGGCGGACCCCAGTCGAAGGTGGGGGGCGCTGTCGCCTCAGGGAGGGCACGGGCCGCAGGACTCCGGACTCAGGAAAGTTTCTTACTCTTTCCATGCCAGCACCGTGGCCCATGCGCAGTGGTGACACGTAGCCACCCCCGCCCCCCCCACGCCAGGCCTGGCCAGGGAGGAGGGGGAGCCCGGGCCGGCTGACCAGGCAGCCGGGGAGTGGAGGGGGGTGGCGGGACCAAAGGCACCCCTCCCGGCCCCTCCCCCGCCTGCCCCGCGCTCCACGTCGGCAGCCCCACTGCCGTCCGCCAGCCCCGCCCCCGGTGCCCCGACTGCCCCGCGCACCCTGGCCACCGACTGCTCTGGGCCTGCGCCCCGGCCGCGCCGCGCTCTGCCGCTTGCTCACCCACTGACTGCGCGGTGCGCTCGCCGCCCGCCGGCTCCGAAGACACCCGAGCTCTGCTCCACTCGCTCCGAGGCCGGCTGCCGGGCCCCGGTGAGTATATAGGGCGGCGGCTCCAATCCCGCAGAGACACGTCAGACCCAGGCGCCCGCCCCGCCCAGCGCCCGCCCCGCCCCCGCCGCGCACAGGTCGGAGCGCGGAGTCCTGCCCGCTCCGGCCTGCGGGGACCTGCGGGCCGCCCAGAGACAGGCCGGAAGGGCGGCCGCTCGGCCTCCCCGCACAAAGCCGAAAGCGAACGGCTGCCCAACCAGTCTCCACCTTCAGGAGCCGATGACCAGCGGGCTTTAGCCCGACAACACTCCCCTAGGGCAGGCCTCCCAAGTTTGGGGCACAGATTCTTGTGACCTCACTCACGAGGGGCTCCATCCCTTGTGTCCTTCACATCTAGTCAGTGTCCCCACTCTATTCCTGGGCTAGAGGTTAACTCCTTACCAAAGTGGAGCCTGCGGTTTAGGGGGCGCTCTCTCCCCAGTGGGACAGAAGGGGCACCTCCCATCGCGGCCCCCGCCCTGCCCAGAGGGGTTTCTACCCCAAGGCTGAGGATGACAAGCCAGGCCTGCATCCGTTGTGTAAAAAGCGACGGCTGCTGTTTCCTCTGGTCAAGAGTACAAGTCCAGCGGAGGAATGCGCAGAAACACCAGCCTGTGCCTGGAAGAAAGAAGCACAGGCGCAGAGCCCCGCACGAAGAGTGTCTGTGTAGAGTGGGCCCCAGAGCACTGGGCCTTCCCAAGGAGGGGTGAGGTGCAAGGGGCCTAGGTGTGGGCGCTGTGGCAAGAGAGGGGTCAGGCTAGCTCATCCCTGAGCTGGGTCAGCACAGGCTGCAGTGACCACAGGGGCTGCTCAGCAAGAGGGAAGCTGGTGCAGCGCTTCCAGCAGCAGAGGGTACAGCCAGATGTGGCAACCACTGACCCAGTCCAGAGAAGGGAAGGTGGGTAGGGTGTGCTGCAGCTATTCAGTCTAAAGATGATGGCCGTCCCTTGTGTTTGGCAATGGCAATGAACTCAGTGGCCAGATGTCGAAGGTAGCACACCAATGAGTTCCTTCTTAACTGGACGTGGCCACGGCTTGATGGAGTCAAGAATGGCATGGGGGTCTGGCTGCCCTCAGGGAGAAGGTGTGTGTGATGCAAGAGAGCCAGGACTTCAGGGTGGGGCTGTGACATGTGAGATGTCCACTGGATGGTCACGTGGGGCGTTCAGAAGGCAACTGTCTGTGCAAGCTGAAGCCCATGGCTGCTTGTGACTTCACTGTGGGAGAGAAACAACAGAGGACAGAGAAACATCCTCGACTCACTGTCAAGGACATCGTCACCAAAGCTGTGTCCTAGGTCACTGGGAAGGTACCTGGGCAAGGGCACTCCCTTCGACTTGGAAGAGCCTCTTTAAGCTCCAAGGACCTCCTCAGTGCCCCTCCCTGTTCTATCACCGCTGTTCGTGGGCAGTCTTCCCACAGAGATTCCCCAACCAGCCGGTCAGTGTTGTGCTGCTGTTTGCCTCTGAGGGTTCAGCACTGCGGTGGACAATGAAAAGGGAAGAAGAAGGCCAGGATTCAGGAGGAGCTGGCAGGTCGGCTGTCAGAGAACTTCAGTGACGCCAGGCAGCTGCCACAGGCAAAGCTGGCACAGTGCCTACTGCACAGGAGGTCTTAAGAGTTGGTTAAAAAAATTAACCAAAAAACATTGTAAAATCCAATGTTAAGTTGGTGCTTCCATGCTGGTAATTGTGATGAGCTTTTCTTCCCAGCAAGGGTTAGTGCAATAAAATAGATTGTAGGGGTGAATCCTGGGTGTCTGTGTCCAGCAACACTCACACCAGATAACGTATGACCACTTACAGCCGCCTTGAAAGGTGCACGTTGGCCTAGGACATTTTCGTTTTCAGCCCTCAAGGGAACAGGGGGGAAGCTTTGGGCCTACTCAAGGTAAAAGATTAGGATATACCCCTACTTAATGCCACAATCCCCAAAAGAACTAATGCTCGCTCCCTACTGAGGGCAGGTGCTAGAAAGAGGACAGGCCTGCAGCACTAGCCTGCACCAAGAGAGGGGCCCCACTGAGCACCAGCCACCACAGACCAGGCAGGAGAGGCTCAGGGTGCAGACTCTGACATTCCCGTCTGTCCAGGAATCCCCGGGTTAACCCTGGAAATAAACAAGAAAAATCCACTCCACACAGGAGGGAATAAACCTCATACCAGGCTGCAATAGACACCTACAGACCTACCCACAACTGCAGAGAGGCTAAAAGCCCAAAATTAAAAAGTAAAATAAAATAAAAAAGATTGCATCCCAGCAGGTATGTGGCTCAGGTGGTTGGAGCATAGCCCTGTAAACCAAAAGGTCACAGGTTCCATTTCCAAATGGGAATACCTAGCTTGCAGGTTCAAGCCCTGGTTGGGGAATGTGCGGCAGGCAAGCTATTGTTTCTCTCTCACATCAATGTTTCTGTCTCTTCCTCTCTCAAACTGATTAAAAAACCAAACAACATATCCTCAGGTGAGGATTTAAAAAAAACAGAACAAGAAAGAGCATCTGCTCTGAAGTAGGTATCTTACTGGGGACACTAATGTTTAATCCTACTCCACTACATGAACACACTTAATGCAGTGCTCTACTACACCCACTTACGGAATAGTGAAATAACCAGCACATTTTTACACAGACCAGCAAAGAATATTCTTTAGGGCCCAATTCAAGAACATGTGTCAGGTAACACAACTTATGACGTCTTTAAAAAGCAGACTGGCCCTGGCTGGTGTAGCTCAGTGGATTGAGCGCGGGCCTGAGAACCAGAGGATCGCGGTTCATTTCCCAGTCGGGGCACATGCCTGGGTTGCAGGCCAGTTCCCAGCAGGGGACGCACAAGAGACAACCACACACTGATATTTCTCTCCCTCTCTCCTTCCCTTCCTCTCTAAAGATAAATAAATAAAATCTTAAAAAAAAAAGAAAAGCAGACTGGACAAAGGTCAGGGTCNTGAGCGCGGGCCTGAGAACCAGAGGATCGCGGTTCATTTCCCAGTCGGGGCACATGCCTGGGTTGCAGGCCAGTTCCCAGCAGGGGACGCACAAGAGACAACCACACACTGATATTTCTCTCCCTCTCTCCTTCCCTTCCTCTCTAAAGATAAATAAATAAAATCTTAAAAAAAAAGAAAAGCAGACTGGACAAAGGTCAGGGTCAAAGAGTAGGTTAAAGGCCCCCACAGAAATGCAGGGAGACCCTGCTCTCGGAGGTGAGCTGGCCGGTGTGCACTGGCAGCACGTAGCCACTGACCCTCACACAGTGTCCGGTTCACACTGGGAGATGCTGCAGTCCAAACACATGCTGGATTTTGAGGACTTCGACCCAAAAAGCTCAATGTAAACCGTCTCATTAATTTTCTATTGATCATGCCTTGAAGTCACAATGTTTTGGATTGGGTTAAACAAAATATATTATTCAACTCCACCTGTTTTTTTCTTTTTACATTTTAAGGTATTAGAAAAATTTAAATTATTACCACTATACATGGTTCTTATTTGAACAGTAGTGCTATATAGTTGGTTTTCTAAAACAAAGCAGAAATGTTATCTGACAAAAGGCTTTTATTAATAAACTTTATATAGCAATCTTGGAAAAAACCTCAAGTCATTTATTATAATTCTCTTAATTAAAATGAATAAATTTAGATTAGGGGAAAATACAAAACAGATACTTGTCTCAGTCATAAAAACATTTCCTTTACCACACACACTCAGGGGTGTGCAGCGCAGGGTGCAGTCTCAGACTTCTGGGAAAGAAGTGACCAAGTTCAGTTCACAGTATTTCTCCCAAGGACTCTAACAATGCATTTTAAAAGGTTGGGGGGGGGGGACCTGTGGAAAGGGAAGGAAGTGGTCCTGGCCGGGTGCCCCAGGTGGCTGGAGCATCACACCAAAAGGTTGCTGGTTCAATCCCCAGTCAGGGTGCCCACGGGGCCAACCAATTGATGGCTCTCTCTCCTCTTTCCTCTCTTAAAAAAATTTTTTTTCAATAAACATATCCTCCAGTGAGGATTTAAAAGGGGCGGGGGAGAGAAACAAGGCAGAGGCAAAAGATACAAATATCTTTCACAGAAATGCAAGAAATGTTTATTTAATTTGTGCAAAAGAAAACCCAGGTTGAAAGTAGCATGAGACTCTACATTTCACCTCTCCATCTGGCAGAAACAAAGTGTGATGACCGTCAGGAAAGGCGTGGGAACGCTCACGTGGCTGGAAGAACAACCCCCGATGTGATCTCTTTAGAAAGCAATTTGATTACAAGTTGTAATTTAGCCCCCAGATGTCCCTTGAGCCAGCAAGTCCTGCTTCTACACAGACACTAAGGACCGCGTCCAGACACAAACACGCTGAGCAGATGCACGCCGGTGGGGCACCAAGGCCCCCAAGTGGCCTCCACATGACCTGCCCAATGACCGCACATTCCCTCTCCCAGCACAGGGACCAGCAGACGCCACCCCACACTCCACACGCCCTGTGGAGGCCTGAACCCCGGAGAGGAAAACAGGTAGTAAGTGACACTGGCTTCTGCAGCTGCCACAAATCAGTGAACGGCAGCCACAGAGTTGTTTGAAGTCTGAGTAATTCTTGGCTGTCAATCTGTTTGTGAGGGGCTTCTGACTGAAGAGACGAGACTAGCTGTCTGCAGGCACTGGGGGGCAGCAGAGCAGGGCCACGGCTGCTGGCTGCCAGCGCGCACAAGGAGGGACTTGGAGCTGGGGCCACACAAGGCCGCGGTCCTGGCAGTAAGCACGCCTCGCTGGCCCCGCACTTTGTAAATACTGGTCAACCGTCTGGCTTAGGTAACTTCCAGGACCTCCACCCTCTAAAATTCTTCAGCTGTGTCATTAAAGACACCAACCCAGTGCTCCCAGGTGGAAATGTGTCCATGTGACCCCGGGGCCACTCCGTGTCTGACGGCCATAGTGACGTCAGGGCAGCTGCTGTGCACACAGGCTCCTCACCATGGCCTGGGGCCAGAGCAAGTCCCGGCCCTGATGTATGGGTGCTGCTGCTAAGGGAAGGGCACTGAGGCCGGGACTGGAACGAGAGGGCTGGGGAAGGGGGCTCCAGCCTAGAGCCCCTCCATCCTGCCACAGAAGCACACTTTCCACCTTCCAACTACAAACCCCATTAAACTGTAGGACCCCAACTCCAAGTCTGACCTAGGGCAACAATTTATACTTGAAGATATTTTTCTTCCTATAATTTATAAAGAAAAGTTCCATGAGCCAGAATGAGCTAAGCTCATGTTTATAAAAACTTTGCTATGGATACAAAGCTGGCTGAAGTCATGGGTGGAAACACTCAGAAATCAGAATCAGTCCTACAAACGCAATGCTTTTGACAAAGGGAGAAGCAGACAAGAAAATTCAAGTCCCTGGACTCTCCCCTTTCTGGAGCGCTGAGCCACGGTGGTCACTGGAAGTGCACACCCTCCACTTGGCCTACTTCCTCCTCACTTGTCACCCAAGGAGGTGGGACTCCATGGTGTCTTCCAGCACCAGCTTTCTGAGGCTACTCTAGAGCTCGAACCACAGTTTTGGATTTAAAAAATGTCTGGACGCCCTTCATAATACAGCTGGGCCCCGAAGAACCACCTCCACACCTGGTGCCCTCTCCCAGGGCAGCGTGCAGACAGCACGGGGGCCTCTGCTGACCTGGGCAGACACCGGCAAGCCTGGCCCCTGAGCCGGCAAAGAGCTGTGCAAGCAACTGGGAGCAGGGAGGAGTGTGCCGGCGGGGCACAAACTCCACCAAGCTGTTAACCCCACCATCAGAAAACCGGCCCCAACCAAAAGAGGGGCAGAAGAGAAATGCGGCCTGTCTGGGGCTCCGCTGGGTCCAGATCAACATGGGGGCACCGACCAGTGGAAAGCGCTGAGGCCACCGCACGAAGACTCAAAGCCCCACGGAGGAAGAGCTCTGGCTGCTCTGTGAGGAAGGGATTATAGAAGGCAACCCAACCACAGAATACAAAGCTAGCAGAGTCTGAAACAACTGCCACACTAAAGCAACTGACAGATAATCATGCCCTGTCCACATAGTGGAATGACACACAGCAGAAGAGACGTGGGAAGTGCTCCGGACACGCCCATGTGTAGTCCCTGGGGCATGTGGTGACCGAGAGGGGAGGAGTATGAGGGAGTCAAAAACACACGTCTGTGTGTCTGTTTACACTTGCAAAAAGAGACAATGGGGGAAGGAAAGAAGAGAGGGGAACAGGGATGGAAGCCAAAGGTTTCTGAACACACCATGAGGGACAGCTCTGCTTTGAGAACCATCGGATCAGAGAAGACAGACTCCAACGGTAACACACGCCCTCCTCGCTATCCTGATGATGGTTATGCAGGGAGTTGAGTCCGTGAAGGGTCACTGAGCCACAGGCTCAGATCTGCAGAGTTCACTGTATGTTCACTGCACTTCAATTAAGAATTTACAAAAAAAAAAAAAGAAAATGAAGCTTACAATGTCACACTGGTGGCAGAACCATCAGACAAAAAGCAACTTGAAAACAGTCATTTGACAGTATATTCCAAGTGGGATCCGTCTTAATAGGAATATTTTATTCTAAAAATATTATGTATTGTAGGATACGGTGACTAGGTAATCCTGTTAAGATATACATTTATGTAAAAAGCTCATAAATGTTTACGTGGATTGGAACAATCGACAGTCACGATGGGTCCCCAGGCCTGTCAGCTAAGAGAAGCACCACAGTGGGGTGGGCACCGACAGTCCGTGGCGTCTGTGCACACCCACACTGCGTGGAGCGCGGTGCCTAGGGAACGGCGGATTCCAGGTCTGGAGTAGAGTGTGGACCAAACAGGACACCCTGCTGGGGCAGAAAGCCAAGGAGCAGCCACAGACTAATGGGGCCGTGTCCAAAGAGCACAGAAGCCAACTTGCGGGGGACAGGAGCATCAGAAAAGTGACTTCAGTGGGCTGAAACACAATTCTACACTTCTCCGCGAGTTCATGATACTGGGGGGAAAGCAACACAGATGCACCATCACTTTGGAAGTTGCTAGTCCCAATGCATTCTAAATGTCAAGACATCGTCACTTCTCCTTTTGCTGCAGTAGGAGCTGTATCTCAGGGTGACCGAATTGGTCAGGGACGCCTTCCTCACAGTCCCACCTCAGAGCTACAGGAGGTCTGGGTCCGAACCACCGCAATAAAGCAAGTTCTGCAATAAGGTCAGATGCCATCTTTTTGCTGGTGGAGTCTTGCCTTCAATTTGTAAAACACTCATCATCTGTGAAGTGCAATAAAGAGAAGCACATAAAACAAGGTGAAACTGTAAGAATGCCAATTAATAAATACAGAAATACGAGTAGAAAGATCTCTATGTTGCAACTGCCAACTGTAGGCTAAATCATGGCTATTACAGATAGCTAGGTCCTTTGTTCGGAAACCCATGAATGTTGCAGACAAATCAAATTAGGCAGGTGCAACCCAAATGTAATCACAAGTGTCCTTAAAATCACATGATTTAAAGATGGAGGGGGGGGCCACAAGAAAGGCAAAGACTTCAAGAAGCTGGAAAGGGTAAGAAATGGATTAGCCCCTGGAGCCCCCAGTAAGGTCGCTTCAGCCACATGTGTGATCACTTGTTACTGCGGTAACAGGAAACAACACACACAAGCTAGGTGGCTGTTAACCCCACTAGGCTACTGATAGATGAAGAACTTTGCTTCACAAAGTTGATGACACAATCAGCCTGCTGCCACTGTGTCCATTCACCAGTCAGGAAAGGCAGCCAGGTCTTGGCTGGTGTGGCTCAGTGGACTGAGCGCCCACCTGTGAACCAAAGGGTTGCCAGCTCGATTCCTGGTCAGGGCACTTGCCTGCGTTATGGGCCAGGTCCCCAGTAGGCGGCACACAAGAGGCAACCACATACTGATGTGTCTCTCCCTTTCTTTCTCCCTCCCTTCCCCTCTCTAAAAATGAACAAAATCTTTGGGGGTGGGCAGGGGAAAGAAACAAGCTAAGCACTGAAGTCAAGATAAAAAGAAAAATTTTATAAAAGTAAAAGGAATAGCCCTGGCTGGCGTAGCTCAGTGGATTGAGTGCGGGCCTGCGAACCACACGACCACGGTTCGATTCCCAGTCAGGGCACATGCCTGGGATGCAGGCCAGTTCCCAGCAGGGGACGGACGCACCAGAGGCAACCATACATTGATATTTCTCTCCCTTTCTCCTTCCCTTCCCCTCTAAAGATAAATAAATAAAATCTTTAAAAAAAAGTGGAAGGAACAAATAAAAGAACTGGTAAAAAACAAAACTAAAACAAAAAACAGCTGGGTTGGTCAGCTGGGTTGGTCAATCAAAACCAAAATCGGTTTCTCTGGAAAAGCAGTTAAGAAGCAAACAGCTCTTCCCAGTCTGAAAAGAAGAGGAAAGAACACAGAGCCTGAGCTCACAAAGACACAGTATTATCTCCGCCCCGTTTGGAAGAGCAGTGTGGCAAATGGCAGCAATTCTAGCTCCAGGTAGCTCCCAAGGGAGTTAGAGCTTCTTTGCCCCAGGGGGACCCCGTAAATTATTTTTGTATCTCACTGGCATTAATTGGGTTCTGAGCCAATTAGGGGACCAATAACTATAGTCAAGGGGCCAAAAAGATGGGATATGACAGACACGGCCAATCAGAGTCCACCCATGCAGCTGGACCACTTCGTCTACAACAAATGGCTTGCACACGGTGGAAAAGGGTGGCCCCCTGCCACCACTGTGGCTCAGTGGGTTAGGTGTCGTCCCATGAAGCAGAATGTTGCTGGCTCACCTCCAGGTCACGGCACAGGCCTGGGGTGTGGGTTCCACCTCCCATTAAGGCATGTGTGAGAGGCGACCTATAGATGTTTCTGTCCCTCTCTTTCTCCCTCCCTCTTCCTCTCTCTAAAAATAAATAAACACATATATACATATAGCAATCAATCAATCAGATCTTTAAAAAAAGAAGAGCCCTGGCTGGTGTAGCTCAGTGGATTGAGCGTGGGCCTGAGAACCAGAAGATCGAGGTTCAATTCCCAGTCAGGGCACATGCCTGGGCTGCAGGCCAGTTCCCAGCAGGGGATGCAGTTCCTGGCAGGGGGCGCACAAGAGGCAACCACACATTGATATTTCTCTCCCTCTCTCCTTCCCTTCCCCTCTAAAGATATATAAATAAAAAATCTTAAAAAAAAAAAAAGAAGAAGAAGAAAAGGAAAGGGTGGTTCGGGGGGGGGGGGCGGCGATCAGGGCACCGTGTGCCTCCCCGTAACAAGTGCACCTGCACGGAGACAAGATATCCAACTAACCACAGGGCAGCTCAGAAACATGCTAGATTTGAAACAGAGCACCAGCCTGATAAATCCACACTAAGTTTAGAAAACAAGACATGACTAAATAAGGTCTACCCTAGGGATGCAGCAGGATTCAATATTAGCAAGTGTGTACAGTTCACATTTATAGCCCTGAGGAGGACAAATGATGATGTATACATGACTGGTAAATGGCCAGTAAAAATGCTCCAAAGACTGATGAAACCCGTCAGATATTGTGTGCTTCCTGTGGAATTTAATATCAGGAATAGAGAGAAGTGGCTATAACAATAATACTTCCCAGAAGTAAAATACATTGTATTTAGTTAAAATCTAAAGCTACCCTATTGAAATAAGTGACAAAATGGCAAAGACATCTACTGCTGTCAAAGACTGTTGATCATGCAACCTGAAGACACGTGTATAAGCAAAGAGACAAATGCCACTGTTTGCAGATGATCACCCATCCGGAAGGCCCCCGTGACAATGAAAAACTGGGAGAACTGAGAGTTCCGTAAGCAAAATGGCACGTGCACACAAGGCCCAATGATGCTCAGTCACAGTCCAGGAGACTTACCACAAAGACGTCTGTTCTCCCAAGTTCATCCGTACCCCCAAGGAAATGTCAAATAATATCTGTGGTGGGCTGAATAATGGCCACCCAAAGACACCCAGTCCTTCCAGATGCAATTAAGCTGCAGATCTCCAGGAGACTGCCCCATCTGCCATCGCAAGTGTCAACTGGTTCCAAAGAAACACAAGGCAGAGGAAAGAACCGTGTGAAGACTGAGGCAGGCTGCAGCGATGCAGCCACAAGCCAAGGACTGCAGGGTGGCCTCCAGACGCTGGCAGAGGCAAAGAACTGTCTCTGCCCTACAGAGCCCCCAGAGGTTGGGTAACCTTGCCCAGTTTCCAATCTCTAGCCTCCAGAGACGCGAGAGAACAAATGTGTTGTTTTAAACAGAACTCATGTGAATCTGAGTTTGTCTTTCAATACAAGTGCCATTTCAAATTAGCAGGAAGGACAGAGGAGGCAATAAAGAGAATTAATTAGGCCAACTTGCTCTCCATTCTGAAAAAACTGAAAGGGCGATTCCTACCTCACAGTGTGCTCCCAAGTAAGTTTCAGCCAGATCAGAGCAGTGGTGGCCAACGCCAACGGTTATGCCTTGAGGGGACTGAGGAGGGAAACCTGCAGCGTGGGGAGGGCCTAGTGACGACACAGGTTGCAGATGCCACTGAGGAAGGTGTTGACTCCGTCAACCGCCTCAAAGCTTAAAATTTTGCTATGGCAAAGACTATCAGGTACAGAAGGCAGGACACAAACAGCTTTTTTCTGTTTAGAAACCATCTGAACAGGCTAAGACATGTCAACACACAGTTCACAGAAAGTGAACACACACTGTAACACAGGCACAGGTGTTCACCCTCAGCCCGGACTGAGATGATGAAGACGAACAAAGTGATGCTGTCTGGGAAATGGGAAACCAAGCTCGCCGACCACCGGGTAAAATTAGAAAGCGTTTAAAGACACATAAAGACAGATGTATGTGCTCACACACATGCACGCATCTGCTGCACCTCAAAGTAGCCGCTCTCTTTGAAGCACTCTGCAGACGGCAGAGGCGCAGGTGTGAGGCGCAGGTGTGATGTGCACGGGACGGCTCGCACCAGCACTGCCCGGGGGCAAAGAACTAGGAAGCACACAGGTGTGTGTCAGTGAGAACGTGGTCACCACACGGTGTCACTTTGAAACCATATGACAGGTGTGTGGCGAGGGCAAGACGGTGCACAGGACTTCCTTTTTAAAAACTAGCACATAGGCTTCCACACACACAGTAGGGCGTCAACACGGCTGGGAGAGACGGAGAGGGCAGAGGCATCTGTGGGGGCGGGGGGGGGGGGCAGGAGATGAGACCAACCCCCTGACTAACTCGTAAAATAAACGTATTAGGATCACTGGCATCTGAGACTGTCACTGCAGGAAAAGGGAGCCACCAGGTTGGAAAGGGAGAAACTGGGACAGACACTGTTGTGTTAGACTGAGACTGGAGGTATTAGAATAAAGGCATATTTTTCAATATATAGACATAAAAATAGACATGAATATTATGGAAGTCTGAGTACCATCTGCTGTAAAAAGGAACCAGGTTTCCGTGGAGGAAGGCTGACCCCGGGTCTGAGGCAGGGAAGCACACGAAGAGCCCAGAGGATCTGGTGGCACCAGAAAGCAACAAGGGCCACACGGAAGACAGGTTCCTGCCAGGAAGACACAAGCTGGCCTTAACAGGCTCCCACTGGTCCAACCTGGGAACACATGAGCAGCAAAATAAATAATGATACTAAAAGAGTGAACGGAAAGGTAACCAACCTGTCAGCCTAGATGGAGGTAAACGAATGAAGAAACTGGGTGTCTGACAGCAACAGACACTGAGTTTCACAAGGACCTGCCCAGAGCACACTCATGACAAAGGCCTCACAGTGGAGAAGACTGGCTGAAACCACCTTAATCAGGTGGTCAAAGCTAACGTCACTGACAGCGGGACAAACCGAGAGCCCGTGCCACCAGAAAGAATGCAAAGCTCAGAACCCCACTCCCCTCCTGTGCTGGTCCAGCCACAGAGGCTGAATCTAGTCAAAAGAAAACACCTGGCACACACGCACCACACAGATAGTGCATCACAGGGCTGTGCACTCGAAACCTGCGTAATCTCACTAACCAATGTTGCCCCAAATAATGACAATGAGAAACGGGAACACCAAACCCACACTGAGGGATGGCCTGCAACCTAACAGCCTAAAAAAGCAACACAAGTGTCAAGGTCAGGAAAGCCGAGGGAAGACGGAGTGAGTGTCTGACCCCCGCTGGCTCCTTTCCAGGACCCAGACCTCTCAGAGGCTCTCGATTTCCCCCTCCCCTGCCTCCCCAACAGCTCAGACACCATGTTCAGAGGGGAGGGCACAAGCTGCCCGCCTGCCCAGGGCCAGCCTCTGGCACTGCTGACTGCAACCACCCACTCACAGACACCAACATAGTAGCCAGCTATGCCACATGGGGGGGTGGTGCACTGCCAGGACTGGGGAGCAACCTAGGGGCTGGGGGAGGAAAGTGACCATGCCACTAAGCAAGGGTTAACAGAGGAAAAAAACACCCCCCCACACACATGCCGACCACTGCAGAACTGGGGTGAGGTGATGAGAAGATGAGGAAAAGAACATTTTGGAATTAAAATATTCTTGTAAGAAGCCACCTAATGCCTCCCAAGAAAGTTCTGAACTGGCTGAAATTGAAAGTGGCCTCCAGTGAAGCCATGCACCAGCTGAGAGCACAAACCTACTCACACTGACGGGGGAAGACTACAGAGCCCTTCGCAAGCCATTTCCTGCTCGCAGGTTTAGTCCTGCAACTACCAGCACAGCCTGAAACCAAAAGGCTTCTCGGAAGAAATCGAAGGCCAGAGCTGCCCGCACATGCTCTCCAGCTCAGCAGCACCTTGGGTAGCTGGGCATCAGGAGACCCCAACCAGCCCAGGACAGGAACGGGAGGCTGAGGCGCCGCACTGTTCCAAAAGCAGAGGCGCGGTGCCACTCTAGGACAGCCGCCGGGCTTTGACAGACCGACTGCGGACTCCCTGCCGACTCCCCACAGAGCCGCCTTTCCCTGCCTGCCCAGCCAGACTCAAAGACAGCAGCTACACTTACTGACCTCAAGGGGACAGGGCGGTCGCCTCCAGCACCTGTGTAAGCTAAGGAAGGGTGGACGCAACAGCACCAAGTTGGACAGCCGGCCCTGGCTGCAGCTGGCTCTCGTCTGGACGTTTCAGAGACCACAGGGCTACGCCCGGGAGCCAAGGGGCCCCACGCCCAAGCTGCCTGGCAGCAGAGCTCCTCACCAAGCAGCCACAAGGCAACAGAGCTCTGGTCTCAGGGGCTCACAGGTCGGCTCCAAGCATAGGCTAGGGTGGCAAAACAGAAGCCTGGCCTCGAAAGACAACAAATATATTCTTCAAATTAATCTCACACACCAGATTCAAACCCATGCAGCAGGGCCACCTAACTACCAAAGTTGAAACAGTGGATATAATCCAGTAATTCCATTTGAAAGATATTTACAAATGAGCTAAATAGTAATCAAATTAGAAACAAATTACACAAGAGCAAAGTGAAAAGCAACGCCTACACTGATTACAAAGTTGAACCTGTTAGCATAATGCAACATAGTTGACTTTGCTCAGCCAGGTGCCCAGGCAGCAACTGCTTACCCCTAACGGGCTGGGTGCCAGGGCACTGCCTCCAGCGTGAAGAAGAGGCACGCTCTCCAGGGACACGTGCCCAGCTGTCACAATGGTGCAGCAGAAAGGCAGAAAAGATTGTGGAGGGCCACCCTTCGTTCTTTCATTTTTAATTTCTAAAGAAAAAGTTTTAGAAAGGGTAAAAGTTTTCAACCCTACACAGCACAGAATCAAAAACCATACATGTTACATTGAGGAGGGAGCATCTCAGCTAGTCACCTCAACCCCATCGTCAAAACCAGCAAAAAATGCCAAATACATGGCTCTATACCCCTATTGTTTCCTCTTTCCCTCCAGCCTATCTGTTCCAAGGTCCTTTTGGGATGAGGGCAGTTTCTCTAGCGGGGCCATGTCCCCCAAGGTTGTCTGTTTTGGCAACCTCTGCAGGAGAGCAGCACTCTCCAGAGCCTCCGGGGGCAACACTCCTGAAAGCCGAGGAGCGGTTGCCATGCAGGTGGTTGCCATCCAGGCACCTGCAAGAAGACAGCTCCTGTCTTCTCCTCCCCTGGAGCCACACCCCCAGAGGTTTCTGGATGACTGCGAACCAGGGTGCAGGGGAGAGCCTGGCCATCGGGCCCTCCTGTGCCTGCCTGCCCTGGGCAGCGTCACAGAGACTCTGACTGCCAGCACCCTGCTTCCCAGCCCCCTTTCACCAAGCTGCAGCCGCTCAGGTCAGGTGATGCAGGGGCCAAGCATACGGCCCCAAGTCCACAGCAAAGAACTTCCCAGAAGGGCCTCTCAGTCTCTGCAGGAGAGTAATGTCACACCCTGCATGCACCCAGCAGAAGCCAACATTATTCCTCCTCCATGAAGGAACCCAGAGGAGCATGAGTTCAGCCTGTGCCATGTCTAGAAGCTTTAAGTGTGGTCACTGACCTCAGGGCCAGAAAGAGAGTGTGTCCAATTCACTGGAGGTCGTTGGTCAGTGGGAGAGCTCAGCAGAGGGGACACCAGGCCGCGTCCTCTCCGGCAAGCCCGGAGAACTTAGCAGAGCAAGGCCAAGAACTACTGCTACTATTGCTCTGCTTCAGAAATTGGTCCCCAGCTCACATTCCCCAAACAAGATGCCAGCCAGTGGGACAGAAAGATCATGCAGATAATGGTGACAGTCTTTCCATAAAAACACACAGCAGCTCGAGCACTTGTGTGCAGCCAGCACACACCTCTGCCTCCCAGCAGCCTGTCCGCCCAACCGCACCCAAACCTTCAGAGGAAGCTGCTCTGAGACCCATCTGCAGAGGCCACAGACCCAGTGGCAGCCAAAGAACAAGAGCAACATTGTGGGGCCTTCCAACAGGCTTCCTTCTACATCTAGCATCTCCCTCCGAGCCTAGAAAGGGGCTTTGAAAGCAGCAGCCCATTGTAATTTACCCCAAGGCAGCAAAGGACAAGTGCTCAGAATGTTCCCTTTTTTAGCAGTCGACACTGTGCTGTCCGTTCATCCCCTCAAAACAAGCACCTCCAGGACCAGGTTACCTGCTGCGCCACAAAGGTCCACACCAAGTGATGACTTAGCTCATGACCCAGACTGGGGGTTGGGGGCAGGGGACACCAAGAGGGAATACACCTCAGGAGACCTGGCTCAGGTGGCCAGAGATGATGTAACTGGGTTGCTGCAACAGGATGATGGACACACTACTCCAGAGAGAGCCTAGAGTGGAAAGCTGACCCCTGAAGGTAGTCGGGTATGGACTGACAGCAATCACCTGCAGGTTACCATGGAGATGAGCCCTGAATATATTAGGATTAGGGCTTTGATTTTTTTTCACTTCCCTACCTGGACCTACTGATGAATATGTACTTGGTGAAAAATACCTGCTTGATGACTGAATCAATGAGAGATATTCAAAATTCTAAGGGACACAAGACAAACAGCTCAGTGAGGTTTTCTATCGGCATCCCCCTTGTCAGCCACTGTGACAGGAGGACTCCAACAGTGCAGGGGTCACAGCCCCACTTCAGCCACTCCGGTAAGCAGCTTCACTCACCAGTCTACTCTCAACTGAGAGACAGGGCCTGCGAGGGCTGCATCCTAGAGCCCTTTCAAGGACTGACCCTGGGAAGCAGGACGGCTCAAAGTCAGTGCGGCTGGCCTGCCACACGAGTCAGCTGCTCCTTGTGGGGCTGTCCTGGGCCCTAGGATGCTGTACACCCCTGCACTCTACCCCGTGGGTGCCAGTGACACAGCTGTGTCGTGACAACTAAAAGGCTCCCCACAGCAGCCAGATGTGCTCAGAGGGCAAAGTCACCTGGCTAACCCATTGCTGCAAACAAGGGCGTGATGCTTGGCACATGAGAAGGGCAGCAAAGAGTAAGCTTTACCAGGCAAAGCTCTCTGTGTCACTCACACACATGCGAAAGGACCAGGGTGGGTTGCTGGGAGTGTGACCATCGGCTCCTCGTGTCATCCTTCCAAATTCAGTTACTGATAAACTGAGCTGACCAAGGGTTCAGAGCTTTCAAAGGTGGGCAGTGGAGGGGGGCCGGGGGGAACCACTAAGACACAGCTTTCTAATCTTTAAATGGAAGAAGCTCAAGTCCTACAGACTGAGAAACACCCAATGTCCCAGGGCGGATGAAGAGCAGGTCCAGACTGAAGATCGGACCCCTGACTCCCAGTCCAGAGAAGCACTCCTTCCCCACCCTTGGGAACACCCGGCCCCATCCCAGCTGGGGCACCCATGCCCAGCAGTCTGCACCTGAGACACAAGGCCCTTGCCAGGACCACCTGAGGACACCAACTCAGACAATAAAGGGAAAACCCAAGAGAGTTTTCAGAAAACACTCATTTGAAAGGACCCACACCGATGGCCCAGTGGCACTCAGGCCAGCACCTTCCTGCCTCTCCCCACCCAGGTGTAGTCTGCGGTCCCAGGGGTGGCTTTGGGGCACAGCTACACCTTCTGACAGGGCTCCTCACCTACAGCAGAGCCTGTGTCAGGACAGGCAGGGCGGAGGGGCTACCATGATGCTGACTGCATTAACTCATTAACAATACAGCAAGCTTGCTGCAGTGGGCACCCAAGGAATGTGATTTTTTGCATAAAAATACCGTGAAATACAACTACAACAAAACAGTGCAAAAACTGGCAATGCCTCACGATTCTTCCCCAAGAGCTATCTCCAAACCTGCTGTTTTAAGGTTTTTCTTAGATATATTAATACATGGTTTATGTAAAAACAGGATCACATTAATGTATCATTTCACCACTTGCTATACTCATTTTCATTAAAAAACCCATCATGCTGTCTTCCCAAGTTTTACATGCAAACTAACCAGTGAGCAACCACCTGAATAGGATGAACACAACTTAATAAACCCCTACTGATACTGCTTCCCCTCCCCTTTCTTTGGTGACTACAAACACGGCTGGAAAGAATATCCTCTGCCCCCGGGAGACTGCAGCTCCACAGGATCAAGTCTCAGAGATACAGTCACGTAATGACGATGGAGGCGCCGGTCAAGGCGCGTGGACCCCAACAGCTCCACTCCGCTCCACACCAACCAACACCAACCACGTGTACCTGACCCTTAATGACTCAAATGGTCATGTTTATTCTTCCCCATCTGTAGGGAAACGTGATTTCAATGTCAATTCTTTGATTATTAATGAAAACTGAAACCCTGCTTTGCTCACTGGCCATTTGACCCTCTTAACTCTGAAGCCCAACCTAATCACAACCTCTGCCACTTCTCTGCCAAGGCGTTTCAGCACACAGTAGGACAAAGCCAAATACACAACTGGGCTACTAAGGAGAGATGCAAAGAACAGAAGAAACTGCAAACTTCAGTGAAACTCAAGTTATAAGCTAAAAAGAACATTGCTAAAAGGCACCTATAAGCAAAAGTAGTAAGAAAAGGCTATCAGCCCTGGCTGGTGTGGTTCAGTGGTTTGATGGTCAGCCTACGAACCAAAAGGTCGCTGGTTCGATTCCCAGTCAGGACACATGCCTGGGCTGCCAACCAGGTCCCCAGTTGGGAGCATGCGAGAGGCGATCTATCAATGTATCTCAGGCACATTGATGTTTCTCTCCCTCTCTTTCTCTCTCCCTGCCCCTCTCTAAAAATAAATAAATAAAACCTTCAAAATGCTCTTTAAAAAAAGGAAAAGTCTTTCAAAAAGGACAGTTTTACCTCTCATGCCCTGGCCAAAGGCTGTGGCTTGTCTCGGTTTCGAAAGAGAAGGAGAATCTCTGGACTGGGACACCTGGTAGAGTGAAGGGTGGGAGCCTTTCAGAACACAGAGGAAGCAGGTTCTTCCAGAGCTACTACTGAGACTGCCCCCACCCCCCCGCCCACACACACAGGCAGCCAAGCAAGAGGCAGGAAGGCATTGCATATTTTCTGGATAATCCAAAAAGACCCAAAGAAGCTGACAGGATGCTTTCAGAACATGGTCCTGTCAGGTGCCTCCAGAGTGAGGCACAGGGTGCCAGCCGGACCATCGGCGCAGAGGCTCCTTGACAAGTGAGCAGGCGGGCAGACATCACCTCACCACCCAGCAAAGGATGTTACGAAAAGCAAAACCCCCACACAAACAAAGCTGCATGAAGGAAACAATGACTTCGGGGAAAAGAAAGCTTTAAAACTCACTAATGTCCTCAGAGGAGATGCCAGATCCATGAAACAAAAAACAGGAGATTACAAAATAGGAATGGAGAGAACAAGAGAAAGCTCTCTGAAACAGAATTAGAGTAGAAAGCTGAAGATGTCTCCCAGGAAGAAAATGGAACACCTAAGGAAATCAGGGTCACTCCAGAAGCTCTAAGACAGGGCTGTCAGACTCATGGTCCCCGGGGGCCACATCAGCCTCGAGGGGGCCTCCAAAGAGCCGGATGTGACCTCAGGGCTATGTACATGTAAGTGCTCCTTGACCAGGGGCAAGGAGCTCGGCACTGCCGCCGGGCAGAAACAAGGTGCTGGCTGGATTTGGGCCACGGGCCTTGTGTGCGCCCCTGTGCTCTAAGAGCTTCATTCTAGGAACAGAAAGTGAAGGGGAAGAAATCAAAGCAATAAATCAGAAAAAATGCCCAGCTTTGATGAATGAGTTCCCAAGTAACCCCAAGTGTGGGCAAGACAGCAGATAAAAACAAATTCCAAGGGGCATCAGTACACTGAGTATTTCCAATTTTACAGAAAGAAAACCCTTGAAGCTACAAAGAAGAAAACAGTCACGTGAAAGGCTTCAGCACTAACACTAGGAGATGGGGGACCGAGAAGCACCATGGTGCCTGCACTCTCACTCAGTGTGACGAGGGGAGTTAAGAACTTCCAAGCATGCAGGTTTTTTAAAGCTTCCCTCCCAGGCATCTTTTCCTAGACAACACCTTGAGGAACTGCTCCATCAAAATGAGAGGGGGCAACATCAAAAAAGAGAAAGGAAAACATGGCTCCAGGAAACTGGGAACCCGACACAAACGGGGCGGTGAGAGCTTCAGGGAGACTTCAGCAGGTCAGAGGCCTGGGACAGATTTATTCACAATGAGATTAATACACGGAATTTCTTCGGATAAAAAGGACTAAATTTCTTTAAGAGATTTAGACAAACCGGTGAATCTGGCGTCGAGTTTTAGTGACAAATACACAAACAAAACAAGACCCAGAAGAACTTCACGGAAAACAAAAACTTATCCAGGAAAGTAAGAGCGATCCATGAATGACACTGTGTAGTCAATATAAACGCTGAATACTGAACTAACCAATTAAAAATGTACCTGCTCTGGGCAGCCATGTATGTGTCTGCACAGCAAAGGCAGAGAGTAAAAGAAAACTCGCTCTACATCTGCTCTCAGAGTCAAGTGAGGAGAACGTGTGACACGGGAGGGAAGAGCCACAATGAGCAAGTGGAGCATATATATGCTACTCAGAGGCGGCGGCAAAGACCAGAGGAGTCAGCCAAGAGCAAATGTGGGCGCTCCGCAGGGCAAGACACATGACTGGGGGGAAGAAATTCAGTTTTTCCTTACAAGCCTTTTCAGATTATTTGACCTCTTACAAATGACAGGAAAATACATACTTGGTCTGAAATAAAACTACTCTTTAACTTAAAATTCATATGAATGCCAATGAAAAGTCGTAATGGAGAGCACACACAGTCAGTGCACTGTTACCAACTCTGCACGACGTCTGGGACTTGCATGGCTCCTCTCTGCCATCCCCAGGACCTTCCATGTGGCCGGTAAAACAGCAGTGTGCTAGGGCTGTCACTGCCAAAACTGACCAGAGAAGAAAAATTTTGCTTAGCCCAAAACAACTTATATAACCAATTTTTAAAGTGTGTACACACGAAAAGTTTAATTCTTTTGTTGGTTTTCAAATGTTGAATGCTGTGGTGTTTCTATAATTTAAAGGAAAAGGCACTCTGACACACTGATGTTCTCGGCTGCTTTTCTACTTGGTCAAAAACTGTTACAACGTGCATCTCGGATTTTTGCTGCCTAACTCAGCAGCTGAGGACTCAGCTGTCTACTGTTTCTTCCAGGAGCGTGGTTATTTCTTAACAGAAAAGGGAAAACCCTTCCTCTGTATGGTCACTGGCCCTGTGCAAGGGATGCGTGCTGAAGGGGTGATACCAAACACAGGGTGGGGCAAAAGTAGGCTTCCAGTTGTTTGTATGGAAAATAATACAATAATAAATGAATAATAAAACAAGAATAAACCCCATGCTTCACGAATTCACAACTGCAAACCTACTTCTTCCCCACCCTATAAAATTGCCCCTCAGTACTTCAAATAGTGTGTTCTCTGCTCAAGCCTTTTTGGTAAGTGACTACATTTCGGTTCAGGGAAGCATTAATGGAGAATCTATCTTATTCACTTGGGACTAAAGGTCACAAGTCACCCTGGCAGACAGTATGATCACCTGAAACCCTATAGGTCTTACTGAAGACCGGCTCTCAGCAAGCCCGTCACCCTTTGAGGGGTCGAAATGCACCAAGTTCTCCAGCTCCTGCCAAGACACATCCAAGCTTCAGGGGCCACACGGCCCCTCTGCATCAGCTGGTCTTCCTGCCTGGGATTCCCCATCCTGCCAACTCCACCTGGAAAAGCTTCCTCATCCTCTAAACCCCAGTTCAGGAAACACGTTCTACCCTTGCCTAGCGTAGCTCAATGGATTGAGCGTGGGCCCGTGAACCAAAGGGTTGCTGGTTCAATTCCTAGTCAGGGCACAAACCTGGGTTGTGGGCCAGGTCCCCAGCAGGGGCGCGGAAGAGGCAACCACACATTGATGTGTCTCTCCCTCTCTCCTTCCCCTTTCTCCTTCCCTTCCCCCCTAAAAACAAAATAAAAAAGATTAAAAAAAAGAGAGAGAAACACGTGGTTTGTGAAGACTTCCCAACAGGTAATGCTGCCTCTTCCTTCCTCTGTCCACATGTGGCCCCATCTTCACTACTACACTGGACCACTGTAAACTAGTTATTCTCTTACCAGTAAACCCTCCAGACCATAGACCGCTCAAGGGGGAGAAAGTCTACATCCTCTTCATCTTTGCACACCAGACTCAACAGTGTATGGCGCACAGAAGTTCACAGTAAACATTCCTGCTTTGAGCTGCTGAAAAAAATGAGTTACAAGGCTGGAGTAAGACCATCAAAAGCCCCAAACAGCAAACTTAAAGAAGTGTTTTTTCAAGAAGAAATTCTCCCATCTGGCAGCTGAGAAGTCAGCTTGGCCCGTGGAGAGGACGGGAGGTGCCGCACAGTGTGGCCCAATGATCTCAGGAATGTTCTCCTCATGCTCCCTGCACATGTCCCCAGGTGGTGTTCACTCCATCAGAGAGGGGAGCACTCAGTGTATGGTACACAGCTCAACTAACGACAGCTCCAGGGACGTTCCATCCCTGATGTCAGTTATTTAACAGGCTTTCAAATGTTCTTCCTCAAGGCTCCAGGGGATATGCTCCGTTTTCTCCAAGCCTAAACTTACGAAAGGTTGCTGCTGCTTCAGACCCAGAGAACTGGAAGTCACATGACAAAAGCCGCTGTAAACCGAATACCTTCTCAACCAAACACTGCTTCCAAACATCCTAACATTAATCGTAATGAGTTTAACGTGGGGGTTCATGGAATGTTCAAAATGACCAACTATAAACCTCCATGTTATATAATTCCAGGTTTGCTCCCACACATGACCATCAATCAGCTGCCTCAGACGAATCCTTGCTGTTAACACCCTCTTAATAGGGCTCTAAAAAAGTTACCTGCCGCGAACCTGAGTGTTCTTAAGCCGACCCCAAACACAGGTGAAGTCACTGCCCGAGGGCTGAAGACAGCCAGGGAATGGTGGGCCCAGAACAAAACGCAAAGCAGAAGGGCCAGCCATCCTTCACACTGATGTCTCATTGACCAGCAGCGTTGTTTAATAAGTAGCACATGGGTCGATTTTTCCGTTGGTTTTTACGTAGTATTCGAACTCCATGCAAAGTCTGGCCCTATCCCGTTTCTAAGGCGCGTCGTAGAGAATATATGGCAGCTGGCCCTGAGCACCTAACCACTTTCCAAAAACCGCCCTCCGTATCCCCTAGTGTCAGAAACAGCTTCGGGTCCCCAACAAACACGATGCCATAGCCCGTCAGAGACTCGAGATTGTGTTCACTTCCAGTCGGGAGTGAGCTACAAAGGTTTCGTGTGCGCCCAGCCTTGAGGAGAGTGTCCGACGGCTGCCGGGCCTGCAGGCCGCAGGGAGGGAGGAAGGACACCCCGGGCGGGGCAGAGGGCAGCGCAGCTCCCACCCCGGCCGGCCCGGCACGTCGCCCTCCGGTCCCCGAGCCGCGCAGCCGCAGTGGGTTTGGGGGCGTCCCCTCCAGATCTCACCTCGCGACCCAGACCACAAGACAGCGAGGGGCCGCACTGCCCCGCCCTACCCCCGAGCGTAGGCCCCAGCCCCGGGCGCACGAAGGCCACGTCTCCGGGGACGGGCGCCCGACTCTGTGGTCCCCGAACAGGCCCTCCGACCCACGTGTCCTGCGGCAGCCAATCGGCGCGAGGGCCACAACCATCGAGGCGGCGGCAGGGGGCTAGAGCCGCCCCGCTGGTCGGCTTGCCGCCCCCTTCCCGGCCCCGCTCCAGAGCTCCCAGCCCGGTGCTGCCGCCATCTCGTGCAGGAAACAGCCAGAGGCAAAGGCGCTTCTCCTTGCGGTCGTTCTGCACTCTTACCGCCACCTGCCTTCCCTTGACCTCCTCTTTTCTCAGAAATCACTTAGCTTATTCTGAAGAATTTCCCTTCCACTCACTCTACTCACCCACAGACGAAGAATAGCATTACCTGTTCCAGTCTTAACAGCGTAAGGAAATCAGGCTCACAAGGTGGGAAATGTGGCGAAACAGGGACAAGCCGCCATCTTGGTAAAGGAGAAGCGGCTCCGCTTGACCTCTCCCCCACCCCCAGCATCTATATGGCTAACCGCCGTGGGAGGGGCACAGCGCCTGCGCAGAGGCGGAAAACGGGGCTGAACTTGCGCCTGCGCACTCAGAAGCCGACGTACGGGGGAGGGGAGGAAAAAGGTCGCGCGGAAACGAGGAAAACGTTGGCAAAGGGGCGGGGCGACGTGGTGACGCAAGCGCCTGCGCGCGAGGCGGGGCGAGAGCAGACGGCGGGCGCTGGGTGGGTCTGTGGCGGGTTCGGTTGGCTCCTGTTCTACGTCTTCTGTGTGGTGAGTATTTCGCCATGGGTCTCCGCTGCTGCCGCCGCCGGGGTGCGACCTATGGGCCTACATAGAAGGGGCCGGGGGCCTCGCAAAGGGCGACGGTCTGCGGATGCCGGGGGGCGCGCGGACGGGGTTGACCGCGCCGTGTGGGGGAGGGGCGTCCGGCCGAGGGTCCTTGTTCCTCCATACCTTCCCCGAGCTCCCGGGTTCTCCTCTGCTGTCCTCTGCTCTTCTCCGTGCTCTTCTCGGGCCTCCTTCGGGATGAAGGTCCCCTCGGGCCCCGTCGGGCCCCCTCGGGCCCCGCTCCCCGGGAACCCCGGCATGGGCGGAAGCGACGGGGTGTGTCCCGGGAGAACCCGAGTGACCCCCTGCTCGCCCTGTGGGACAATTCCGTGGAGCAGGCCCAATGACTGGCCTGGGCTGCCGCCTGTGCAGGTGGTGGTCGCGGTACGGGAGGGAGAGTGCAGGCTGTGGCCTGTCGGGGCCACCTTTCGTGGTGCGGCCATCCTTTTGTCGCCCTGACGTGGGCCGTCCTAGCTGGCCAGCGCCCAGCAGAGACTAGGCCTTGAGAAGTTTTTGTTGCATCGTTAACTTTCCAGGCAGTCCCTGGCCGCAGGTACAAAGCGGCCACCGGAAGGCCACCTGCGGCCACCGCCGCTTTCCGGGAAGCCCCGACTCTGCCGTGGTCCACAGCGCCCACGCGACCGTGCCACAATTTACCTTTCCGCTTCATTTTTCACTATTGCCATCCTTACCTTGCCTGCCCCCCCCCCATAGACTCGTGACCCAAGCACACCGAATTGGTTCAGACTGCCGTGTCTTTTTCACCTTTGGTCTTGGCCCAAACCCTTTTTTTTGTCTGGAACTCAGTTACCTCCCGTTTTCTCTGCCTTTTGCTTGCCTAGTTCCAGTTCTGCTATTTAGGACCTAGCCCAGGTTAGCTTTCCTCAGGCTGGAGTAGGAGTTGGCCTGTTGTCGGCTTTTGTCTTGCCTTGTGTCATTGTCCACCAGGCCCCCTAGGGGGCTGGGATGTGTGGGTTTGGCCACTCTTGGCACGGTGACCCCGCCCCCGCCAAACATAGTAGGTTCTCACATATTTTTTGAATGATTGAAATCATCGTAATACCTCAAGATAAATTCAGTGTTCCAAAGCAACATTGGGATTTGTTCCAAATTCAGTGTTACTACTGAGAGGCCAGATATGTAATGGGGGAAGGCTTAATAAAAGCTGCTTCCTGGTGTTTGTGGCTTGGGGTTCTTGGTTTCTGCTTTTGGTAGTTCGGATGCAGGTTTTCTTTGCAGCACCCAGCATACTAACTTGGGGTGTATGCTGCTCTGTTGAATATTGGCCCTGACCTTGGCTATAAAGGATATCCTAATACTCTTTTCCACTTGCCACCTTAGTCTCTCACCCAGCACAGCAGCCCAGGGTGAAGAACAAAGGCTTTTCTACTAAATCTGTAGTTCAGATTTGGTGACCTGGGGAGATGGGGAAGGGATGGGGAGGGGCCCCCCTTTGTAGTTTATAAATGTGATTGAGGTCCCTTTTTATATCCAATTCCAAAGACAAACCACTGAACAAAGAAAAGTTGTTATTTTCCCAGAGAGAGGGGACATCAAAACTCCTTTGGGAGCAGAATTGGGTTGAAGCCATTTATTTATACAATCCTTACTCATCCACCTTGGGCTAATGGTCATACATATCACTACATAAAATGCATTGGATTGCGGGGTGCTGCCCAGATGCCATCGAGGCTGTTGTGTGGTGTGCTGTGTAGGTACCGTTTTCAAATCCAGAGATTCTAGAACGCCAGAACATCCAAGGGCTCTGGATAAGGTGCTGCATGGCAGAGTCATCTTGTGGACTTGGATAATGTATGTAAATAAAAGAGTGACTTGCCAAATGAATGGTAGTTAAGGATAGTCCACTAATATAAGTGCCACAAGCAAATACGTTTTTATTGCCAAGGGTCTAGTTTTATCCATCTTTTTTCCATCTTTTGTTTTGGAAAAGTTGGTTTCTTCTATGTGAATTGGGATGGGAGTATTGCTTTGTGGAAGAAGGAATCCATGGGTCAAGGAGAAAAGCATTTTAAACAAGTTCTAGCATCTACAATGAGCTCAATCTGAAAGAATAGAATTTTCATTTGACCACATTTCTGAAGTTTGGGGGAATCCCGTTGTTCGGTACCAAGTTTTAGATAATCAGAGTGCTTGGCATTCTGCGTTGCTGGATCAAGGCTTTCTGACTGAAAATCAGGTGCTTCGGTCAGTGGAACAAAGAAGAAGCAATTGAGAATTTTAAAAACTCAGTAACTGCTGTGAAAGAAATTTAAGCAAATTTAAAAAAATTTTTTTAATTGGAGAGAGAGAGAGAAATATCGACTTGTTACACCTACTTTATGCATTCTTGGTTGAACCCCCAACCTTGGCGGGTCTGGATGACCCCCAAGCCAACTAAGCTACCCGGCCTAGGCCTAAAAGATTTTTACAGTATTGCAGATGATTATAAATCATGATCTGTTAACTGAAATGGGGTGGGGAGGGGGTGAGGATAAAAATAACTCCCAGTTTGAACATTCCTGGATAACCCTTGAATCTAGGGTAAGGCAAAACCACAGGCTATCCAGAAAACGATGGAAAGAAGCCAAAAGTGAGATCTGTGACAGCAGAAGCTTCATAGACTCAGATGAGGATTCGGGTTTTACATTTTTTCATTGAAAACACATTTCACTGGAAGTAAATTTGTTTCTGACAATATTAAGAAGTGCACAAAATAATAGAAGAGTAGATAAATCCAGAAGCTCGTTTTTTGAAACAAACTCCCCAGCTGTTCTATTAAGAATAACAGCAAATATATATAGGGGAAAAGGTGTGAGCACAAACACTGGAGATGATCAGGATGGCCACCCACCTGAAAATCCCAGGGAACTGAGTAGTAGATACCGAACTAGGACAGATACCACTGAGCAGCCCCGGAATGATCTGCCAATGAAAAGGGACCAAGACTGGACGAATTAGAGCTGAATTATGTCCAGGTAATACCAGTGTCATGGAAGCCACTACTTAAAAAGGGAAAACACTCTATTTTATGAAGATAGCTCAACTTCAATAACAAATACAGCCTGGATGCCTAAGAAAGAAAGTTAGTGAGTTGTAGGTTTATCTCATGAATATAAATGCAGAAGTTCTTGGTGAAATTTTTGTTGGCAGTTAGATTCCAGAAATGTACCTAAAGCATCTATGAATATAATAAGCTGTTAGAACAAATTAAAAGAGAAAAATGCAACCGTGGATAGATGCTAAAGACATGATGAAATTCAGTAACTAAGTCCAATGAAAATATTAAGGGTATTTCCATAAGCCAATGACAGGTGTTTTTCTCTAATTCGTCTTATCTTGCTCAGCATTCCTACTTCCCTTTAAGCACACCTAATTCCACCACCTAGGCAGAAAGCATTCTGGATCATCCAGATCCAGCTTCACCTGCTCCTTGTCAGAAATCCATACTTGGAGCTCTGGGCTTCGCCCAACACTCCCCCTTCCCATCCTCAGTAAAGATGTGGTAATAACAAGAAGCAGTTTACAAACTGCATGTAAGTATTAATCTCAACCTCCTCTTCCTCCCCCTTTCTTTTAGACCAAACCTTGAGGTGCAGGGGCCTCATTTCCTTATAGGTGGTTGGCAACATTTCATTCAGAAAGGAAACTTAGGATGTGCGGTATTCAGGAATGTTAAGGTTTAGGGGAAATGAAGGGGTAGAATAGTAATAAAATTTTTCTAATAAATTTTCTGAGCACCGGAGGGAATGAAATTTGACTGTATTCACAGCTCTTGGCTTTGTTGCCAAAGGCTAGCCATCAGACCCCACATTTCCCAAAGATTCAAGGCTTCTAAAATTTGTCTTAAAATTCCAGAGCTTTCTAAAACTTCCATTTCTCAAAGCCTGAAGCGCCTTCAGTCCTTTCTTTGCCTTGTAAATGTAGTGCATACTGTCCTGTCTGCCCCAGTGTCAAAAGCTGGTTCTTGGGAGCTCAGGGAGTCTGGCAGCTGGCACCGTGCTCTGCAGTGTCCCTTTGTTACGGAAAAGGTTCAAACCGGAGAAGACCCAGTTCCAGAGTCTATGGAAACTTGTCTCTGGTGTGTCCATTGTGCCTACCATATACTCATTATTAAAGAGGGGATGTTCTTGAGAATGTGGAATGTCGTATGTATGTATACGTAGCTGTATGTGGTTGCTTTCATCAGTTATTCACATCTAATTTATCTTTATATGAGTTTTATCATTTCTGAGGAAGTATTTGATGTAATTGAGAAGTCGAGTGAAACAATCTGTTGGTGTTTTACGTGGAAGTACATCTTTCCTGTCACTTCATAGTAAGTTAAATACATGTATGCATTGTGGATATATGTGTGCATGTGTTTTATTTTTACAGATTGACAGAACTTGCCTGAAGATGTCTAAGGTAAGGAGAGACTGCTTTGTGTTCTCAAACTGTTTACAGTCAAAATTTATAGCACATTATTTTTAATAACAACGGATATAGTCGATTCATTAAAGCAGGGTTGTCATGCTTTGAGCTCTGTCCCGCCCCTCCCCCCCCCAATTTCCAATTTTTTATTTCTAAATACAACAGGAACAATCCATTTAGGCTCCTAGATCATTCCCAGAAGATCAATCCCGTAATATTTTAAAATTCTAAGAATTTACCATGAAATTTATGGGGCTCTCCAACTTGATAAATTGGCTTATATTAGCTTTTGCAGATTAGCCCAGAGCCGTGAAATAAACTAGTTCTAAAGAACATGGAGAAAAGCAGAACTTGTGTTTAAAATTACAGGGTTATTATTTCTTCTTGCCTTTTGTTTTTGAATCTATGAGTGTTACTATCTGATGGATAAGCATCATGATAATTTTTGCTTTTTATACAAATAGGAGAGTGAAACACCAGTAAGCAAAAAGAAAATAAAAATTAACCATGATTCCATCACCAGAAATAACCACTGATAAGCTTCTTCTGAATACATTATTACTCGTGCACATTTATTTAGAAAGCAAATAAATCAACTGATGTGTTTTGACTTCCTCTCATTTATAGTGTGCCCAGTTCTGTAGTTTAACTTGCTTTGTCTCATGTCCATCTGTTATTCCTCATATCAGGTGTCCATCTCTCAGGGAATGTTAACACTTAGCATGTGTCTCATTCTCAGTTTTCTGTGTCTTGGTCTTTGAAGCTAGATATAAGCCCACCCCTAAGTTGCCTGCCTGGCCCGTGGTGAGGCTCATTCTGTGGAGCTAGGAATATAGTAAGAGATGTGGCTTTTTCTTGGGTGCTCTTCAGAAATGCATCACACCTGACACATTTTTCTCCTATGTATTATTTAATTGCTTAACAAATGTAATTTTAGGTCAGCATATAGATATGGAATAACACTGGATTGGTTTTTCTAATTTTTAATAAATGTTCCTAAGTGAATACCATTAGTTTTCAGATAGAAGTGACTATTTGAAAGTATTATTTATGTATTATGTATATTTAGTTTGTGAAAACTAATGATACCTGTGTTTGTCACAGCTTGATTATATCTTACAAGCAACTGATAAGATGTTTATTTTCTTTCTCTCTCTCTCTCTCTCTTTTGGTAATATCTTATTTTAGCAACAACCAGCCCAGTTTATAAATCCAGAAACTCCTGGCTATGTTGGATTTGCAAACCTTCCCAACCAAGTTCACAGAAAATCGGTGAAGAAAGGTTTTGAGTTCACACTAATGGTGGTCGGTAAGGAGTTAACTTATACCTCCTTGCTTATTAAATATGGGGGGAGGTAAAAAAAAAACCGAACTCATCTTCTGGAGGGCGGGTCCCTTACAGTCCAGGCTTCCTCCACTAGTGAGTGTCATGGGAGCCCGTCTGTGTCGGTGTTCCAGCTGGCCTTGTGAGGGGCTACATTCGGCTGCAGTGAATTATTTTTGAAGATGCTTTCAATGCATTTGCCCATTTCCGATGGGAGGTTGACAAGCGCACCTGCCCACACTGTGGTGCTCTGCAGTTTTTGTTTCCCTAAATGAAAAGAATTGTCAAAGGGAAATGTTTTGTCAGTGATCAAGAGGTGAAATAAAAATGGCAGAAGCACTTAAAAGGCATTGGAATCAGCAAGTTCCAGAAACTGTTTTTGAGCAGTGGAAAAAAGTCTCAGTAAATGTATTACATCAGATGGAGAGTACTCTGAAGGGGACTGAGATTTAAACATGTAAGAATAAGTACTCAGTTTTTATAAATAAATTCTGAGTTTATTTATTTATAAAATAAACCCAGAAAATTCCTTTGTTGGCAATCAAATAACTTGGGAATGGGGGTGTTTTTTTATATATTTGTGGAAAGTTTTGCCTAAGAAAAATTACAATTTTTCTGATATGTAATACTGTGTAGTAGTAGTTTTTACTCACTGTGGCAGCCAGCCTCCAAAGCGCTGCCCAGTGATCCTTGCTTCCTGGTGTTCAGGCAGCTTTCCAGCCCTCCGCCACTCTGGGTAGGTCTTACCTGTGTAACCAGTGGGACAGTGCAGAAAGGAAGGTGTGTGACTTTGAGACGGGCACAAAGGACACTGTGCTTGTATCTCGCCTTCTCTAGGCTCACACTGAGGGCAGCCAGCCACCATGTTGAGAAGACACTTGAGCAGTCTTACAGTGAAGTCCCACAAGACTGAGGCCTGCCAGGAGCCTGTAGTGACCCATCTCAGAAACATCTGCCAGCTCTGGCTCAGCCTGAGGTGACAGCATCTTGGCCAACAGTCACTGTTAGTGCATGAGAGAGCCACCCCACCCCCAGCCACAGCTGCTCACCGTAGACAACCCCAGATTCCTGACCAGAATATGTGTCCATGAAATCACAGTACACGTTTCTTGTTGGTTCAGGCCTCTGGGTTATACAGTAATCTGTTACATGTTCGTAGGTCCTAGTATACACTTAATTGGAAGTGTGCCTAATACTTGAAAAAATGTTCCATTTTTTGCTGGATGTATTTTAAAGAAGGAATAATTGCAATTTTTTTTAATTGTTACTTAAAGTCCTTTGAAATTAAGTGGTTTCTTGACATACTCTGTCAGATGTGTTTTTTGTGGATCACAGCGTAGCTTGTGTTTCAGCATGACCGTACGAAGCTTAACTGTTAGTTCTACTTACCACACCACATTTCGTTCGTTCTTGATAGTGGTACAGTTCTCCCCCACATGAGAAGATGGTTTGATGGTGGTTGTGTGTGAGTAGGACAAATCGTTGTTTCCTAGGGTGATTAGTTCATAAACCTGGCATTAGAGAGAGTGTGGGACCTTGGTCCAGAGAAAAGGATGGTGACAGATTTTAGGATCACAGTTACATGATGATAATGATGATGCAGATTAAATTCCGACAGAAGAGAGGGATTCAGTGCACTCTGTGCTACAGTTACTTCATTTTAGAGCATTCTAAAACAGGCAATAACTTTTGCTTCTGGCCGCAACAGAATAATTCATAGGGCCAGGTGGTAACTATTTAAGGCCTTGTGAACCAGTTTTTGGTGCAGCCATTCAGTTCTGCTGTGGTTGTGGGAAACGGCTGTGCTCCAGGGAAGCTTCGTGGAGAAAGAGCAGGTGACGTGCACTGAGGGCGTCATCTGCTGCTCCCTGAAACGACTGCTGCCAGACTGATCCTGGCACGAATAACTACGGGCAGGTTGGCGTACAGGGAACAGCTCTTTCAAGACATTCAGCAACGGACAATGTAGGGCTTTGGTCCTTGAGAGAAGGAAAACAAGTCCCGTGAACTGGAAAGTCATTCCAGCTTCCTGCTGTGCCCTGGCCTTGCCCTGGGGAAGACTAAGAGGCTTAGACACAAGGGTCTCATAGCTGAAAGACTTGGTCACCATTCTGGGAAGCGGAGTACCTGGATCCTGCGTTGTAATGGCAGAGTTCCAGAGACAGCCCGGGCTCCAGAAGACTGCATGGGTTCCCTTGGACACTGTGGCTGACTCTGGAATTTCACACAGCTGTGCAAGATGCAGGCATCAGGAGAGTGAGCTGAGTGTAGATGGCAAAGTTGGGAAGCCAGCCAATCAGAAGAGACCTCCCTAAACAACCAGGGCATTCTTTAGAACAGGGGTGCCAAACTCATTGTAACCGAGGGCCATATCAGCCTTGTGGTTGCCTTCAAAGGGCTGAATGTGACTTTAGGACTGTATGTAACTACTCCTTAACAGTTAAGCAAGAGCTCAGTGCTGCCACTGGGTAGAAAGAAGGTGCCAGGCTGGATAAAACAAGGTGGAGGGCCGGATTCAGCCTGTGGGCCTTGTGTTTGCCACCTGTGCCTTCAAAACCGCATAGAGTGCTTACCTAGGAGTTGGGCTAGACCAGATAGAAAGGCCATTTGAAACCCACTGTGACAAAGCTCCTAAAGACTTGAAAGAATTAACCAACTGCTTTCTAGGATAAGACTCATTGCTCATTAGAGGAGAACATCAAAGTCCTGACATTTAGAGTGTAACATTCACAATATCTGGCATCCAGTAGAAAATGACTGGATATGCAAGAAGCAGACCGAATGTGGCACGTGATGAGGAGAGAATTCAGGAAATAGCAGCAGATCGGGAAATGATGGAGATGCTAGGGTAGGCAGACAAGAATTTAAATATTAAATATGCTTTTGCCCTCAAAGGAAAATATGAGTAAAGTGAGATAAATAGAAGAAAACAAAAAAGAACCAAACGAACATCTAGATTTTTTTTTTTTTAAACACACATGAGATGAAGAGTTTTCTGTTGGGTCAGCTGCAGATTTAGAGACCTCAGGAAACGGGGCAGCGGAAAGCAGCCGGACTGACATTGGCCAAGAGAAGCAGAGAGGCGAAGAACACTAATAAAGGGGGAAACAGCCTAAAAGTAGCCAGAGGGAAAAAAGGAAAAGACATTGCGCACAGAGGATCAAAAGTAAGACGAACACTGGCTTCTCAAGAACACTCTTAAGCCCTGTGGAATGACAGCTTAAAGTCCTGAAGGAATGCAGCTGTCAGCCCAGAAGTGTTCACCGAAGATAACCAAGAAAAGAGGGAGCACGTGGAGTGTCAGATGTGTTGTAAGTATAAGAAACCTCTTGCCTCATAATTAGTTTAAAGATAACTGACTTTAGCCCTGGCTGGCGTGGCTCAGTGGATTGAGCACCAGCCTATGAACCAAAGGGTCGCTGGTTTGATTCCCATTCAGGACACATGCCTGGATTTTGGGCCAGGACCCGAGTAAGGGACTTGTTAAAGCCAACCACACGTTGATATTTCCTCTTATTTCTCCTTCCCTTCCCCCCTCTCTAAAAATAAGTAAAATCTTTTAAAATAAAAAGATAACAGACTTTAAAACAACACTGTGTACCATGTGAAAATAATATGGACACAGCATAAGAGCTCAATCAGAAAGCAGAAGAAGAAAGAACAGATGAGACAAACAATAGCATAATGACAGATTTGAACACAACCATGTTAATTATATGTCGGTGGACAATGCAAATTTAAGGGAAGGGCTGGTGTCTCAGCAGCAGGAAGATGGGTCGTCAGTACTGGTGGATCCAGACAGTGTAATATTACTCAGCAAGTAGACTCGGACTGTTGATAAGTAAACAGCATAGAGTTATCTGCAAAGCTAATTATGCTGAGGAAAAGCAGCCAGCCAGATGGCCTGAATGAATCTGTATGTATGAATTCTAGAGTAATTAGAACCAATGTGTAGTGACGGCAGACGGATGTGCGTGTAGTGGAGGCTGGGAGGGTAACCTTAGTGTTACGGAGAGAATCTTCATCTCCAGCGGAGAGTGGCTCCCTGAGTGCACCCTGTTGTCAAACTGTGGTGTGAATGAGCGCCAGCAACTGTTCAATCGGGGGGGGGGGGGGGTGCAAACTGTACCCAGTCAGTCAAGTCAGAGATTGAGGGGGAGATGGGTAATGAAAAACAGAAAGTTAACCTCAAAACCTGCAGCTTTTACACTGTAACTATTAGCAGCTCAAGAAGAGTGGGTATCAAGAAAACCCCAATACACCCAGCTTGTAAGCCAGAGTGTTTGGAGAGGAAAGACAAAGTTTTTAAAATTCTAGCAGACGTCTAAAGAAATGGGAAACTTCACAGAATGGCAAACCATATGCAAATGAAAGACCACAAGTATTGGCAGGAATCTGCAGGGAGTTTGAAATCACAAATTAGTATGTAGTCATCAGGGTGGAATCGGGGTTGGCTGCTGCTCTAGCATCAACTCAAGTGGCAACAGCTGGTTGATGACCTGTGTCAAGTAACTACCTCCCTCAGTTATGTGCAGCGGTGGCTCAGTTTACAGGAAAAGCAAGGTTAGAAGTGTGGGCCTGAGACTTACGGCCAAGATGGAGGTGTAGGTGGAAATGCTGTACCTCCTCTCACAGCCAAGTTTAAGGACAACAAAGATTTAGAAACAAACACAACCAAAACGGACAGAAAATTGAACTGTACCGAAGTCTGACAACAATGGACTATTCATCCAGACCGGTAAGAGGGGTAGAGTTGGTGGCTGGCAGAGAGGGGGCACGGCAGGAAAAAGCGGCCAGATGGACCCAGGCGTGCAGGCAGCGGTTGGCAGATCCCAGGCGTGGGGTGGCAACAGGCAGACCCAGTAAGGGTGCAAGGCAGCTGGCTGACTGTGATCATACATTCACGTGCAGGTAAAGCAGGTGAAAAAATGGACAGTGAGCCAGACCACACAACCCAGGGCCCCAGCACCGGGAAATAAAGCCTAAAAGCACTGGTTGGAAAAACTATCAGGGGTTGAGGTGCCAGGAGAGGCTCCCAGCCTCAGGAGAGTTTGTTGGAGAGACCCACAGGGTCCTAGAATATGCACACACACAAGTCCACATACCTGGGAACCAGCACCAGAAGGGCCCAATTTGCTTGTGGGAAGCGGCAGAGGAGACCAAAATCCAAGAGCACAGAACAAATGCTATTGGTTCTTCTCTGACCCCACCTCCACATAGAGCATCACAACCCAGCAACTGGGTTGCCCTACCCTGGTGAACACCTAAGGCTCCACCACTCATATATAACAGGTGCAAGCAGACCAAAACATAGTGGCTCAAGCAGAAGAAGAGCTTCAGGTCCCAGAGCCAATACTTCTAAGTAACCAAGAGATAGCCAACCTATCAGATGCACAGTTCAAAATACTGGTGATCAGGATGCTCACAGAACTGGTTTGTTTTAGTCACAAAAATAGATGAGAAAAGGAAGGCTACACTAAGTGAAATGAAGGGAAATGCACAGGGAACCAATAGTGATGGAAACCAAACTGGGACTAAAATCAATGGAGTGGACCAGAAGGAAGAAAGAAACAACCAAACAGAAAAGAATGATGAAACAAGAATTTTTTAAAAAATGAGAGGCTTAGGAACCTCCAGGACATCTTTAAACGTTCCAACATCCAAATTATAGGGGTACCAGAAGGGGAAGAGGAACAACAACAAGTGGAGATGTTACTTGAACAAATAATAAAGGAGAACTTCCCCAATCTGGCAAAGGAAATAGACTTCCAGGAAGTCCAGGAAGCTCAGAGAGTCCCAAAGAAGTTGGACCCAAGGAGGAACACACCAAGGAACATCATAATTACATTACCCAAGATGAAAATTAAGGAGAGAATCCTAAAAGCAGCAAGAGATAAGGGGACAGTCACCTACAAAGGAGTGCCCATCAGACTGTCCGCTGATTTCTCAAAAGACACCTTACAGGCAAGAAGGCTGGAAGGAAGTATTCCAAGTCATGAAATCCAAAGACCTACATTCAGAATTGCTCTATCTAGCAAAGCTTTCATTTAGAATGGAAGGGCAGATAAAGTGTTTCTCAGATAAGGTCAAGTTCAAGGAGTTCATCATCACCAAGCCCTTATATGAAATGTTAAAGGGACTTAGAAAAAGATAAATATGAACAGTGAAAGGACAGCAAACACACAGTTATTAACAACCACACCTAAAACAAAAGCAAACCAAGAGGACAGCTAGATCATAGAATTATAAAAATGGAGATCACAAGGAGTGTTAACAGGGGAGTGGGAGGAGGTGAATTGGGGAGAAGGTACAGAGACTAAGTAGCATAGACAGTAGGTAGAAAATAGGGGGGAGGGCAAAAATAGTATGGAAATAGTATGGGAAATATAGAAGCTAGAAGAACTTGTGACATGGACATGAACTAATGGGGAGGGGGTGTACAGGGTGGAGGGGAATGAAGGGGGAGAAATGGGACAGTTGTAATGGCATAATCAATGAAATATGTATTTTTTAAAAGTATGAGGCTCACTGCCAAATAGTGACCTGGTAGAAAGTCAGTGGCATAGTCAGTATGACCATGTTGACGAAAGCGTTAGAAAACTCAGGAAATGAAATCAGGCCTTAAAACAAGTAGTGTCGGAGTCATTGTAGGTCCAGAGGTTCTGCCTGTGATGGGTTGTTTGAGCAGAAAAGCTGACCACTTAGAGCACTGTTCTTCAGGGGCCTTCGGGAAAGGCCCTTGTGAGACATGGAGGAAGCAAGCAAAGGTTTCCTGTGTTAGTTAAAATCAAAACTAAGTGTGGTCTTGGCTGGTGTGGCTTGAGGGCCGGTCTGAGAATCCGAAGGTTGCTGGTTTGAGTCCCAGTCAAGGTACATGCCTGGGTTGCAGGCCAGGCCCCTGGTTGGGGGTGTGTGAGAGGCAACCACAAATGGATGTTTCCCTCCTTCCCTTCCCCTCTTTCTAAAATAAAATCTTAAAAAGAAAAGTAAATGTGAACAAGAAGTCTTCCAGGTTAGGAAACTCTTCATTTCCTAGCACCCCTGGCTAGGTCTAAGTTTTTCAACTTTTTTAGCCCAGGTTTAAAAGGTAAAACCCGTCCTGGCTGGTGTAGCTCAGTAGATTGAGCACCAGCCTGCAAACCAAACAACCGCGGTTTGATTCCCGGTCAGGGCACATGCCTGGGTTGCGGGCCAGTTCCCAGTGGGGGACGCACGAGAGGCAACCATACATTGGTGTTTTTCACCCTTCCTTCCCTTTATTCATCTAAAGATGTATAAATTTTTAAAAACTGTAAGAAAGGTAAAACCCCAGTTAGATTAAAATTTAAGGCCTCTGACAGTTTGCCTGATGAAATGTCAGCAGTAGTGGGAAAGCCGCACCACCTTTTGTCATCACGCATTTTTCGTGTTGTGGCGCCACCTTGTGCCTGGTGTTGCGTATTTCCTTGTAACAGGTGCACACGAACCATTCTATAGCCTCCAAATTCCACTTGCCCTATTAGTCTTTGCTGTCACTACTTTCCAGGGTAACTGAATGAAGGTTGTGGACCCCATATGTTTTTTGTGTAAAAGTTTTGGCCAGTGATGCGTGTACACTGGTCCAAATCTCTTGTGTGTGTTTTCCTCATTTAAAGGCACCTGACTTTGGAGCTGAGTCCAACATACTTTGGAGCTGACTCCAACATACACACAGTCTTGGTGTCTGTCCCGTTTTCCCTTCCCACAGGTTGGAAAGTATGTGCTGTCGACATTGGTGAGGTATGTTCAGTTTTGAGAAAATGCGGCACATTAGATAATTAGCAGAATCATGACTGAAAAGCTACTTTGCATTCCGTTTATGGAAAAATAGAGATCCCTTCAAAGTCCATTCCACGCATTTGTGAAGAGATGAGGTCATGCTGTCGTCTTCAGATGCACAAATTCTGGAGCCCCACAGCCTGCATTCAGAACAGGGCCCTGCTCTCGGGGGGGTGACTGGCCTGTGAGCACCCATCCCCTCATCAGCAATACCAGAGTCGTGGTCGTGTGAGTCCAGAGAAGGGTGTTTGTGGGACGCTTTGCCCAGTGCTGGGCCTGGCCTGGATGCTCTGCAGACGTCTTCCTGACAGCACCGTGACAATATTCTCCTTCTCGTTTAAAGGTGAATCAGGTCTAGGAAAATCGACTCTCATAAACAGCCTGTTCCTGACGGATCTCTACCCAGAAAGAATCATACCTGGAGCTGCAGGTAGGAAAGTTTCCACGCGCTTGTAAATGTAGTTGGATATGAAAGCTGCTGAAGAGTGTGAGCCTTGAGTGTTTGCTTTAGTTCAGCTTTAAGCTCAAAGGCAAGGTGGTTGAGGTCAGGAAAGGTGTGTCGTTGGATTTGGGTTGTAGACTGACAGCGTAGCCATGGATCCATTCTCCAAGCTTTTTTTGTCTAAAGTGCCCTGAACAGTTCTTGCCTGTGTTCTGTGTTTGCTCTTGTGGAGCAAGCTGTGTAACTAGATTCCGTGGGGGTGGGGTGGTCGGACTCCTGTGGCTGCTGTTGGAGTGTCCGGCGCAGGGCGCCCCTGTCCGTGATCGAAAGTAGAGCGACTGGGTGCGTGCAGAGGGGGCCTGGGACCCGGGCTGCCACGGCACGGCCGTGCAGCCCTTTCACGGGCATTTTTTAGTTCAATTTTTAAATGAATCCATAAATTGTTTTCTTTGCCCCAGGATCAGAAATTATAATTTTTATTAGTAGCATTTTTACTTTCCCAGACAGCCCTTTAATCTTAGCTTCAACGTTTCCCTTTTGGACTTGGGTCATTTTTACACAAAGCTCAGGCTACCTTCTGAAAACCTTCCTCCTGGAGAAAGGTAGTAACTTCCAAGTCATTTGTTTGATAATAAGAAAGTAACGGAACAGGTACTGTTTTCTCTTAGCACACGGGCTCTGTGTTAAGGCATGTTCTCTTACTAAGCTTGTTTCTTTTCTAGAGAAAATTGAAAGAACAGTCCAAATTGAGGCTTCGACTGTTGAGATTGAGGAGCGAGGGGTTAAGCTGCGCCTGACGGTAGTGGACACGCCTGGCTATGGCGATGCCATCAACTGCAGAGACTGGTACGCGCCCCACGGGCGGGTGCCCAGGTGTGCTGCACTCTGTGCGTGTGTTCACACCCGTTCCGATGGGTTTACATGGAAGGTGTTGCTGAGTGGCTACTGGATATTGAGTTAACTGGATGTGGTAAAACAGTGAGGCTATTTAATGCACATTAATTACAATATTTTAAATAAGAAATCCCACAGAGAAAGAGTGTGATTTTTTTCTCTAAGAGCATTCTAGTGAAATCTGAGATCACAGAGTCAGCCCTTGTTCCTGGTTTGAGCCATAGCCAGTGGACACGATTTTGGGGTCCAGCGTCCCTCCTGTTCACACGCAAGGAAATGAAACCTATCGGTCACCCAGGGCTCAGTGCTTGAGGGTGGCCACCCATGCAGAAGGTGAAAGCCACTTTCCCCAGACCCTCCCAGAAACCCCATTGTGTGTATGGGGGCTCCTAGGCCTCCCCTTGGGCACAGAGCGTCAGTGTCCAGTGCTGGGCAGAAAAGGGAAGAGGGAGAGGCCTGTTGCTCTCCTTTGTCTGGAACTGACCCTTCCGCAGGTCAGCCTTGGCATCGCCTGGCTGTGCTGCCTGCCGCCTCAACCCCCCTGCTCTCGCCTGTGTGCTCCTGCCGCCTCCGCACCCCTTGAAGGCATTGGCAGCACAGGCCCTTTTTACCAACCGCTTCCATTCTGACTTTTGATCCCTGACCCTTCGTGCTTGGCACAGTTCGCCAAATGGAGGAGTCAGTTCTCATTCCCATTTATAGATGAGCTGGAAAACCGTGTTTGGTAGACAGGGCACAGGAGTAGGAAAACCTGTCGTCTCTCACACTGGGGCCCACCTGGCTCCCCATGAGGCCCCGTGTACCCCTCAGCTTCAGGACCATCATCTCCTACATTGACGAGCAGTTCGAGCGGTACCTGCATGACGAGAGCGGCCTGAACCGTCGGCACATCGTGGACAACAGGGTGCACTGCTGCTTCTACTTCATCTCGCCCTTCGGACACGGGCTGAAGCCCCTGGACGTCGCGTTCATGAAGGCGATACACAACAAGGTCAACATCGTGCCTGTCATTGCCAAAGCCGACACGCTCACCCTGAAGGAGCGAGAGCGCCTGAAGAAAAGGGTGAGTGATGTGGGCTCACACTCGGGGGGTGGGGGTGGGTCACTTTGTAACCAACACCAGAGACGGGCAGTTGTCTGGCATTTTGCTTTCACAGAGGCATCTGATTGCCACCACTCCTATAACTCAGCCCAGGTGGACACCCCTCAGAGCCTAGAAGGCAGCTGACGTGCACGGCTGTGTCGTGCTCAGTAATGAGGTGAGGGGTTGGGGAGACGTGCTCTGTTCTGTCCACGTTCCACCCCACATACCTGCCTGTGAACATGAGCGATCACGACAGTCTGCTGCTGGGAGGCCTGAGGGGCCTCTGTGTTCAGTACAAGCTCCTTTAATTATCTGGAAAAACAACCACTGATAACAGGTATCCGTCCGTCCGGGACATGGTCTGTTTGTGTTTTTGTTTAACACATGCACAGAGTAGGATTAGGTTGTGCGTATGTGTCTGCCACTAGACTTCCCAAGGACTCCCAGCACACACAAAAAGTGTGCCCCTCAACAGTGTTTCCTCTGTGTGTTTTTGGGTCTGACCTTCCCACCCCCCCAGCATTGACTTTGGGGATCTTGGCTCACTTGTGTGCTCCAAGGGTTTAGAATAGGACTTGGCATGTGGCAGTGAGCAGTGGTCCCCATCCGAAGTCAGATGACATTTTGAGAAGGAAATTGATGCTCATTTAAGTACTTGAAAGGGGACTGAATTTCCCTCAAAACAAGGTTGTAAGTTTGCCTTCCCAGAGCAGCATGTGAGCATGCAGTGCTCCCCAGGACACTCCCGGGTCTCCCGTTTGTGTCACGTGTGCCCTCTGGTTGCTCGGTGCCCTCTGGTTGCTCGGTGCCCTCAGCGCGCGTCTTTCCGTTGACCGACGAGCACCCTTGTTGTCGGGCAGTGGCTGCTACGTTGCAGTCTGGTTCTTGAGTGTTCTCATTTTCCTGGCTGGCTTTTCCACAGCAGAGGCCTGCGTTGGACGTAGCCATATTTGTTAGCCATTCCCTTGACTATCTCGGGGGCCTGCCAGTCTTTGAGGAAATATTCAGGCCCTTGAGGAGCCTGAGAGCTTAGGGGTTTTTGTGCCTGACAGCCAGCGTTTCAGCAGTTCCCGCTCAAGGGAACTTCCCCTTCTGTAGGCGGGGAGGGGGCGGCATGCTTTATCCCTGTCATTCTGTACCCCAAACACTTGGGGCTGGATGTCACACTCTGCAGTGAACTGGAATACTTCAGGCACTTATCTCTCTGATCTTGGGTCTTTTTAACTCCTCTTTATCTGGTTTCCTCCCTGACCTAAAGGAACCTCTCATACCTCTACCGCCCCCTTTGTTTTATGCCTTGGTGTTCAGTCTGCCCTCTCCTGAATCCCTTTTACTTGGGCCTGCTGTCCAGCCACAGATTCCTGTCTTGGGTGTGGCCAGAGGTTCCATCATCGGCCCTGGGCTGCCCCAGGGGGGCTTTGCTGTGTGCTCTTAGTACTGGTCTTCCTGACCCCTGAAGGTCAGCACTGCTTCCTGGCATTCGATCATATCATCTCTTGCAGCTTCTAGGAACCTGCTTCTCTCTCCTGGAAGCACAGAGCCCTCTTTCCCCACTGAAGAGCCCCCCCACTTCCTTCCCCAGCACTGGAGCTCCTGCAGCCGCCGCTTTCCTCCTCCTTCTCTCCTGGTGCGGAACAGCCTGCTGTTACCTCCTCCAGGGTCTGCTCTCACCCACGGCATGGCCCTGCTTTCCGAGGCCTCCATAGGAGCAGTGGGGCCACAGGATGGACGACAGGCCTGAAGGGTCATGCTGACCTCAGCTTCTCCCGCTGTGGTGGTTTCTCCTGCCATTTATGGAGGAGGAGCTGTGAAAGCACAGGGCAGGGGTGGGGGAGCAGCTTCTCTGCATTCGTGCAGTGTGTTCACACGAAGCCCAAAGGGTCACTTTAAGGAAAAAACCTGGGAGCAGGGTTTGGGGTGCAGTGTTCCCTGCTGGCTTTGAGTATGTTCTCGTCTCTTGGGCTGTTGACATAAGAAACGTCCAAACTGTAGAGAATTTTTACAGAAGTTAACTTGAGCCAAACTGAGGACATTGCAAGGACACAAGATCTCAAATGCTTCAGGAAATGACAGTTTTGCAGCTCCTTTTATGTAGTTGGAATTAAGGGGGGAACATAGGAACATTACAGAGGGTGGGAGTGAGCCACCCTCAGATCACAGGGCACACTGGAGAAGGAGGGTCTCCCAGGGGGTGTTTCAAAGACTGACCTAGAAACAATGGCCAGGGCTTGCTTGAAGCAAAGATGGCCCTTTTGCGAAGGAAGTTATATGCATGGGCCTAGTGGGGAATTTATAACCAAATCACCCCTCAGGGTTACTTTCCATAGAACCCCTTCCCTGTCCACGGGGCCCAGGTCCTTGTGTGAGTACACAGAGCTCTGGCCTACCTCGTACCCAGGAGAGTGTCCAGTGTGTAGAATGACCAATGGCTGCTCACCTCAGCTCGTCCCTGTCTTCCCTCCCCCTCAGTGGTCTCTCTGATTGGCAGTGTAGAGAGTGGTGCTTACTGGGGGCCAATGTCTGGGTGTTGAATAAAAGTCTGGGTCCCAGACCCCAGCCTGGTGACCGCAGTGGGTCTCGCCTCCTATCCAGCTCGACCTCCTGCATTCCCGCCACCCTAGATCCATCCTAGATTTCTCCTGATTTCCAAAACTGACCTCCTGGGTCGTCCCCTTGTGGCTCTGACAGGTTTTCTCTGGGTTCCTCTCTGTCTCCTCTGCAGGCTCCTGCGTGTTCTCCAGGGATGGCTTTTCTCTGGTGGCAGCACCTGGCTGGGCCTCTCAGGGGCACCTGTCACTGCGGCTGCCGTGTGGGGCTGGGATGCGGGCGGCAGCAGCTCATTATGTTGCTCTGGACAGTGGTCCCTCCAAACACAGAAATACCATTTTAGCGGTTTGTAGAATCTTTGAAACACCTGTTGTAATTTGTTTGGATTCTTTTGTTATTGAAGTTTGGGTAATTCGGATGTATTTTCTGATATGATGAGTTAGGCTTGACTAAAATTCGTGTAATTCGTTAAAGTTGCTCCTGGTTTTGTCGTTCTTTCAGATTCTGGATGAAATTGAAGAACACAGCATCAAAATCTATCACTTGCCTGATGCAGAATCAGATGAAGATGAAGACTTTAAAGAGCAGACCCGGCTTCTCAAGGTGCAGCCCTGGGCACACAGGGTGACTGGCTCCTGTGACTGGGTGTCAGCACTCAGGACAGGCGGAGCTGGAACACAGCCGGATCCTGGGGCCTGGACTCAGGAATTGTCCACTAGATTTACTTGCAATAACATGTCTGTTTTAAATATATTTTGGCCTATCATTCTGAGGCTTAGGAATCTTAATTGCAGGTTTAATTTGTTTTCGTGGAACACATCGGCCTCTTTCAAGTAAAGTACACATCATTAGCTTTCCAAGTAACGCTGTGGTAGCACCAAGTGCCCCTCTCTGTTCGTGCATCTGTTTTAGCAACAAATGTGGCGGTCCCCAGTGGGGCCCGTTGACCTTGTGTTTCTTCCTAGGCCAGTATCCCTTTCTCTGTGGTTGGATCCAATCAGCTGATTGAAGCCAAAGGCAAGAAGGTCCGAGGCCGCCTCTATCCATGGGGTGTCGTGGAGGTGGAGAACCCAGAGCACAACGACTTCCTAAAGCTGAGGACAATGCTCATGTAAGCCGTGCACGGACGCTCACAGGGGCCCTGCCAGTGCCTACAGTGGGACCCTTGCAGTGAGGTGCAGGAGGCCCTGCCTGCGGCTCTCTGGGATGATCTGAACTAGCCCTTCCCCCTGTGACCTGTAGCTCAGCATGCTCTCCTTCCTGATTGGTCGCTAGAGTCTCTTTTGAGGCTCAAAGTAGAGTAGACCTAAACTGTGGGGTGGCTGCACCCAGCGTGGGTCGCCTTCTGGTCTGGGGAGGAGACAGTCAGATCTGCCACAGGGCCTGCTAGACTGTGTTGTCTCTCCTGCTCAGCCTCAGGGTGGTCCCACCAGCCTGGAGAGTCCTCGAGTGAGTCCTTGCAACCAGAACAGACTGGACTACAAAAACTGTTTAGAGACCGTTTCCTCTAAAACCAGGCTTCACTGTTAGTATGTGTAATGCTCTTGTTCTTAAATGAAGAGGATAAAAGAAAGCAAGTTGCCAAAACCTGTTACCTCTTCAATCAGAGGAGTTCAAACAAAGGCTGATCAGATCAACTTTGAACAAGTGAAAACAGCTCTGCCTGCCACATGTCTCACTTGGTTTGGCAATTTTGGTAAATTAAAATCACTAAAAATATTCAGTTTACCATTCAAGCTCTATTGTAATTCAGTCACCGAGTAAAATGTTTCAAGTGCCCTGGGCCCTTCAGAGATGGGTCCATGGCTGTCATGACTCAGGTAGAGGGAGGGTGTGGCAGCTGAAGAGGTGCCTTGGTGCCCATTGTGTTTCTGAGAACGAGGGAGAGCGGGCGGCCCCTGTGCCACCACTCAGTCCGCTTCCTGGGTCCCGATTACGGGCACGTGGTCTCCGCTCATCCTGGAGTGCTCACATTGGCGGGGGGCCTGGCCCGAAACCCACGAACATTTTGTCCCACCACTAGGAGAGTTGCGGGGCTGTTTCTGTTTCATCCAGAACATCAGTACTTCATTTTGTGGTGGTCTCCATAGCTTAAGATAATTAACTCCTGATACAAATTCTAAGCTCCTGAAGTCTGTGCACATGGCCCTGTGTGGGGCAGTGGTCCCATGCGGAGCTCCACTGTGCCTGTGGCAGAGGCCTTGGAGGGGCCCTGGCCCTGGCCCTGGCCCTGGCCCTGGCCTACCAGGCGGGTATGCTGTGCGCTTGCTGCAGTAGCAGCTGGGGCTGGAGCCGGGGCTTGCTCTGTGCGGTGGCTCCTGCATGGGCTCAGCACGGTGCACTGTTCTCTCTCGCAGCACTCACATGCAGGACCTGCAAGAGGTGACCCAGGACCTCCACTATGAGAACTTCCGCTCTGAGAGGCTCAAGAGAGGCGGCAGGTCATGGCTCGAGTCCCTGTCCACGTCGTGTCCCACTTCCACTGCCCCCTCCTGTGTGTGTGTTTAGCTCAGCCTCGACCTCAAAGCAACATGGTTTGGTTTCCTACTCAAGAACTATTACAAGCTGCTCGTTGCTAATTTAATCAAATGGTGCTCTGTTTTGCCTGTTGAAGGCAGCTTGAATCATCTGCACGTACAGAACAGCTTTAGATGGAAAGGCCAAGGACGTGCATTGGGTGCTTTCTCAAAAGCTTCGCCTGTCAGGAAGTGAGGGCAGATGTTCCTGCTGTTGGTGTGGCGCCCCACACCGCTCCTCAGAACCACTTGCAGCCGCCCACACCCCACTCTTCCATTTTACCATCCCGGGGGTTTTGTATTTTAGACCTGGTTTATAGCTGATAAAAGCACATCTTCGTGTAGAGCTTAGTTAACAAATAAGTGACACGTGTCACTCATAAAAAGGGTTTTCTGTATCGCAGTCCACTAAAATACTCACACCTTTAAAACCTGGTGGGTAAGCACATGCTTTTGAGGTGCATGTTAAAGTCTGCTTCCCTGTCTTACGGACATGGGGACCACACCGTAGGAAAGGCTGTAGCGGGAGGTAGCGAGCAGGTCCCACTGAGGAGCAGCCCCAGGCCAGGCAGGGCGCTGAGTCCTCAAAGGCCGGGCCTCCTTCCTGGCCGCCTCACTGGGACCACAGGGCCCGCTGATTTCTTTCAAGGTGCTGACCACCACCCGTGTTCAGAAAGAACAGTGGGGGAAAGAGCATCTTCAGGAAGTGGCTGAGATGCGGGTGTCACCACGGCAGCTGAGCGTGTCTCTCGAATTTTCCATTTCATGTTACTTTTTAAAAATCCATTATTTGTCTCATTAACCAGGAAAGTGATAAGTATATGTAATTTTAAGTAGATGAAGTTGTCAGAAATGTAAAGTGAAATGGTACTTTGGTCATCTGTCCTCAGAAATAACCAACTTACATTTGTTGTAGTTATTATCATTGTGATTTCTTTCAACTCTTAGAAAAGTGGAAAACGAGGACATGAATAAAGACCAGATCCTGCTAGAAAAGGAAGCCGAGGTACGTTAGAGAAGCACTACCTTTAAAGCGTAGTTTACATCCAACAATAGTATGTGTTACAGTATTAGCTTACGATAGTTTTCCTTATTTTTAAGAAGGAGTATATTTGATATAATTAATGTACTGTATATATATGTCTATATAATAACGATGTTCCTGTTGCTTTACCTGTATTATCTCAATCTCCACTGGCAATTTAGAGACAAAAATTTGGAAATAGACTTTTGTAAAATGACCGATTTTATATATGTTCGTAAATCAGATCTCCTATACCTGTGTGTACTATCTATACATAGATAATAACCAATTAGAGAATATAATGAGAAACTGCCCATCTTAACTGTTAACAAACATTTATGGAGAAATGTGTAGGGCTCACATGGGGAAGGACACTGGAAAACGACTGGCAATTTTTACAGTTTAATAGACATAACTTCTCAGGATGCTTAATGCAGAGATCACAATTTTCTCTCAGTCCCTCATTTTCTTGCAATTCCAGCAGAGTCCTGTGTGCCTGCCAAGTTTTTACTTTGGGGGAAGAGGTCGATAACTGTAATGTTGGTTTTGAAGACTAAGCAGGGGAAATACAGGAATCTGGAGGAAAGAGGCAAATGAGAAGAGGCTCCCTTCACTGGTGATGGAGCCGGCAGAGACCAGTGGTCACACAGAGCCTTTGGTCTGGGGCTGGGAGGCCGACCGAGTCCACGTCTGGAACTAGGTCAGAGGGAGGCAGGCAGGCTCTGACGAGGCTGGCCTAGAGCTCTGTGGGGACATGGGACCCAGGCATGCTCAGCAACTCATCCCAGAGCAGGCCAGCCTTTTGGAAACTAAAATGAGACTCACCACTTTGGCCAAATTAATTCGATGTGAAGCAAATATTTAAATGTTGACGGCATAACCACAAAGTTATCTGAAGAAAGTTTAGGTAAATATTTTATAATGCTTGTAAGCCTCGAGGTCTCTTAAACACAGAGAAAGCTCACCTGTAGAATGTGTAGGGGCCATGGAGGGTGCGCAATCTCCGGGGAAGGGGCCAGGGCTGCTCCTGGCCTGGGCTACCAGTCTCCTCTGGACAGTCTGTTTCCCACCTTCAGGTTAGAAAAGTGTCCCATTGTCTTGTTTCCCTTTATTTTTGTTCATTAATTATTACTTACTTCTCTTCAATACTGAAGTGCATATTATTATTTGCTCACCTTCTGTTGAATTGTTGCTCATTTTCCTGGTTTGTAATAGTTAGCGCTTTGTCCTGTGCTGGGAAAGCGTAGAGGTTGAAATGTTAGGCCTTGCAGGACACCCGTGAAGAGTAAGGCACAGCAGACCCTGCACTCAGTGACGCGTCCCCTCTTGTGCCCACAGCTCCGCCGCATGCAGGAGATGATCGCCAGGATGCAGGCACAGATGCAGCTGCAGATGCAGGGTGGTGACGGCGATGGCACCGTTCACGGGCACCACGTGTGAGGTAGTGAGTCCAGGAGCAGCTTGTCACTGACCCAGCCCAGATGCCAGGGCAGGCGCTGCCACCTCCGCCTCAAGTATTGCCGATGCTTGGCATTTGGAAGCTGTTGCTGACCTTCAAGGAGAAAGGGTTGCCCCCTAGAACAGGAAGTTTCTCCTCCACTGCTGTCTAGGAAAGGTTTTTCCTGTTTTTTAAACCTATAAATAGGATCAACATTAGAAGAAAAACCATGTTGAAGTAACTTTTATTATCTATTTAGACCTTTATTAAAGCTAAAACATCTCTTCAAAGAGAATTTTAAAGGTGTTAAACGGCTCACTCAGACCAAAAGCAAATCTGGCTAGACGGGTGAATTGACCCTGGTGGGCAGGGCCGCCCTGAGGGAGGTGCCTCCTGCTGCTGCTCAGCGCAGCTCTGCTCCAGCCCAGAGATGGAGAAGGAGTAGGTGCGGGGCCTCCCTGCTTGAAAGGAGTCTGCAGACCAGGGACCCTGGCCTGTGTCCTGGGTGCAGGTGGGCACTCAGAGCTGTTGAGTGACCGCTGTCATCTCTGAGAGGAAGGGGTAGGCAGTGCCTGTCCTTGGCGGAGTGGCACCTGGGGTGGACAGTCTGAGCTGGCTCAGGTCTTAGAGGAGAAGCTGGGTGTGGGGAGAGGTCTGCACTGCACGCTGCAGTGCCTGTGAAGGCGACAGGAGTGACACAGGGCAGCACTGATGTAGAAGGGGACCAGGGCCCACCTGTCAGAAGTCCTCCGTGACAGACAGGTGATGAAGGAAGGCTGTGGGGAGCATACTGGGGGCATTGGCCACCAAACAAAGCCCTTGCTCTTGTGCGGCTTATTGGGAAAGGTTTTCATTAGGAAATCCGTACACTGGAAAACACAAGCACCTTTGTTCAGTGTAAGCAGTTACTATCCCAGGACTGTCCACGTAACCCCACCCGGTCAGAGTTGGTTAAACCTTGGCCCAGTCCCAGGGCACAGGCAGAGTTCACACTTTACAGATAAGGAGGTTGGCGCCTTGCAAGCATTTGAAATTACTTGCCTGCGGTCGTGGACCTGGTGACTCCAGAGGCTGAGTCTGCATCTCAGGTTTGGTGTCTGCTGGGGACAGGAAAGTGAAGTGGAAAAAGAAATGGGTTCTGGGGCTCCATCGAGGCTGGAGGGGGTGGTCGTCAACATTCCCTGGTTTCCTCTGACCTTGCTGCTGCCCTCTTTTTAAACCTTTAACTGTGGAATTAGGGAAATTCTACTTTAGTACATAAAATTGGTTCGTACATAAAATTGGTTGATGTTTTGGTATACTTCCCAATTTCCCAGAGCCTCGTAAGTGACTACTTGATTTTGTTAACTCTGGTCAGAGGAAGCTGTCCCGTTCTCTCAATTTGTTATGCAGACAAATAAGCTGTTAATGGTGGCAGCAGCAAGCTTCGCCTGCCTCCCCTTTAAACGGGTTGCGCTTTGTTTTTTTCCAGAGAACACTGCAAGATAACCATTCCAGATGAGTAATCCAGCCCTGTGTTTTCAAGAAATTGTTGGAGAGGTGCCCATCCACGCTTTACAGTGCCTGTGGCTCGAAAATTTAATTTTTAAAAAACTTCTGATGTGTTCTTTTGTATGAAGTACTTCTAACATTTGTATTCATTGCTAGAGGGTAGACTTTGTATTTTATGAGTGAACTTTGCATTTTCTTTCACTTCACGTAACCACTAACGTTAGTTAGCATGGATTTCCAGGGATCGGGTAGCGTGTTAATATGACCGGGCGGGCCTAACCCTCTTGTCCTGGAGGAGCACTCTTGATTTGTTCCCAGAACGCTCATACTTACCCAGATTGCTTCTGAGTGGCAGAGACATGGACCCAGTGACCCACAGGGCACAGACCCATTTGCTCCCCAGGAGCTCCTGTGGAGATGCCTCTCCTCCGTTTGGGCCCAGCACCTAAGACGGGTTTGCTGCTGTGATTCAGTACCTTGCATTCGTCTGCACATGTATCTTTTAGCAAATGAAACAGTAGAATTATCTAATGAAATACATGTTTATACTTAGTCTTTTAAAAACAGGCTTTTAGGGGTAAATTTTAGAAGTCTCTGGGTTCTCACACTAGGTTATTTTTTAAACCGCTGTGCAGAGAACTTGCCACAGCCACTTTGTGTGGTGCTTCCCAGTAGCCCTGGTCTCGTGGGAAAAGTCAGTGCCCAAGGGCTCCAGTTTTCACAGTGCAACTAAGATTCTTACCAACACAGAGTCAGTAAACTATTTTTGCTCAAATTAAATAATTTTTGAAGGAAAAGTAGCAATTCATCTGTTCAGAAAATAACCTTTGTATGTTTTTATGGTACTTTAATACATATTTTTATAACTGCAGGTGTTTAAGATCTGCCTAAGCAGTGGAAATTGGGGTCCTTTGGGGCGTGGTTGCCGGACCACCTGGCACAGGTTCTGAGGTTTCAGTCCCCTGAAGCCCAGAATGCCAGTCAGGTTTTTCCTATTTGGCTTTTTTTTTTTTACTTTTTTTTTAATGGTTTTCTGAAGCGAGACAAATTACACTGGTCATGTTTTTTGTATGTGCCGACTCTCGCCTATTTTTAGTCACCACCATTTCCTTCATTATTTGTGTGGTTCACAGGCCCGTGCTCAATCCACTGAGCTACACCAGCCAGGGCTTCCTTCATTATTTGTGAAGGAAATGGATCCAATGAGAATGAAATACATTTAAAATCTGCACCTTGGCCTGGTTGCAGGTGCCACCAGTCAAAGCTGCCCCTGGTGGGTTTTCTGTGTTTTGTGGCCTTGGCCCTTCCATCCCCTCTTGGCATGTCTGTCCTTCACTCTGTCTCACCCTCCAAGGGTGGCAGTGCTCCAGGGCCTGCTTTTATTTTTCAGCATTTCCTCTGAAGTTGAGAAAGAAACTGACAGATGGAAGGGGACCTGGAGGGAGCAGGTGCTGGTTCACTGTTTTCATTTTGTTGTAACAAATGGGGTAGGGGGCGGGGGGTAAAAATGGAGAAAATAATTTGAGGTTAATTTGAGGATGAGGAGGTGTTTTTGTTTCAGCCAAAAAATAAAACGAGGCCAAAACATGTTGGTTACAGAGGTGCACTTGCTGCCTTGGCCCCTTCGCTGTCTCACAGTCATGAATGGTCCAAAGCTTTGGGTTTGGGCACGTTGTGCAAAGCTCTTACCAAGAAAAGTGTTCCGTGACTTGAGAGCAACTCCAAGGCCGAGTGCTGGGCTATTTTGGCATTTATCAACGGCGCTAATAAAAGGGGGCTTTTGCGTGTGGTCTGTGGAAGCTCTGTGTGTGTGAGTGTACACCTGCGTCTGGGGGGGGCTGCCACCTAATGACAGTTACGGGGGGGGGCGGGCCTACACCTTTACATCCTTTTTCTTTTGCCCAAACTGAAATGAATACTTTTGCTAATAGATCATTGTTCTTTTACTAAGATACTCTTTACCTATGGAAATGTATTTTGAAAACATTTTACACAGCCATTTTGTATCCATTGAAACTAACCTTTCATCAATAAAGCACTATTGTTGAGAGGTTGAGTAGTTCTCCTTACTGGTTCTCTCCCCGGGGCTAGGTGTAAGGTTTTCTGGAAAAAGTTGAGACCTTCAAACATCTGTATAGAGTCAGGGAACTCACTTGCACCAGTAGCATCAGCACCCAATACTGTATTGGTGACCCCAAAGGAAAGAGCCATAAGGAATTATTTACAGTTGATCTGATCACCTACTTAAAGTGGAAAAAATGATAAAAATTAGTACTAGTAAGAGTTTGATGACAGCTGCTCACTAATTAGAAATTGTAGTGGGGAAAAGAGCTCATTAGCTGTGGTGGCAACCGAGCATATAGAAATACCATTAGTTTCTGAAATACGAAAAATAATTTCTATTCTAAATATCACTGATATGGGTAAGGAGTTTATTAGACATTTTAACAATCTGGACTTTCAAGGCTGATCTGGGGGGCTGAGCGGTGCCCACTGACCACGTAAGACAGTCTGGGCCCCTTTCCACCCCACTGGATAGTCAAGCTCCCGCCTGCTCCAGTTCCTTCTCCCAGGCGTTCAGCCTCGTTCCTTCCTGCCAGGCCCAGCGTGCCCACCCCAGTCTCCAAGGGGTCGCCCATCATTACCTGAGCTCCGCAGGTTGCAGTCCCGACCGTCGGGGTCCAGTAGCAGCTCTGCGCCACCTTAGAAGCAGGGAGGACAGCCGCTGCGTTCCGATGTAAAGGTTGGCGGTGGTGTCGCTGGGAGGTGGAGGGCTTGGGGGTCAGAGAAGAGCAGTGTTTCGGCCAAGCCTGGAACCTGAGGCCACCCTGCTGGGAGCGACACTTCCTCCCATCTGGGCTTTGGGGAAACGGGGTTGGGGGTAGCTCAGGAGCTGGGAGCACTGTAGAAGTCCCCTCAAGGATGAGGCTGTCGGTCGTGGACTAATTCCTCGGACAGCCCGCCTCGAGGGAATGGCGGCGGGTGTCAGCAGCACGCCACCTCGGAGGGCACATGGGGCGGGGCCTTGGAGTGGACACAGTTCCCCAGACCCCGGAAGGAGAACTGGCTTGTGCTCCTGCGAGCCGGGAGCTGGTGGTGGTGTCACATTTCGGGTCGCAGATGGGGGTCGCGAAGATAGGGGGCCTAGGGGGCCGTGTTCTTCCGCCAAGAACGACCAGTCTCTAACGCAGCACAGCCTCGCGTGGCCCTCCTTGCCCTTTCGCCGTGGTCTCGGCAGCCGTGGGAATGCCGTGGGCGGGGCTGAGAGGGCTGGTGGGCACTGGTGGGGCGCAAGGAGCCCGGACCTGGGGAATCGCGTCCCGCCCTCAGAGTCGAAGCCCCGCCCGGGGCCTAGTCCGGGCCTCACCCTGGACAGAGTCCAGTCCCGGGAGCCGAGGCCCCGCCCAGCGAGTGAGTCGCTGTGGATTTGCATTCAACTCCGCGGGTCCCTCCGGTCCGCTCACCAATCAGGGTTCAGTGCCGCGCGTCCCGACAAGCCAATCGGCCGCGCGTCCGCGGGGGCGGGGGCGGGGCTCCGAGCGGGGGCGGGGGCGCGGCGCGGCCCGCGGGCAGTTGGGAGCGGGCGGAGCCGGCGCTGGACCAGGAGGCCGCTGAGGGTGACGGCGCGGGCTGCTGGCGGGTGAGGGCTTGGGGCCCAAGACCGCGGCGGTGGGTGGCGGAGGCCCAGGGCCTGGCGTGGCGGGCATGGGGCTCTCGGGGGCCCGGGCTCCTCGTACGGCGCTTTAGCGGAGGAGTTCACGGCCGCGTTCGCAAGGCCTTCGAGGGCGGCGGGCTCCGTTCGAGGAGGGCCGAGTGTGGGGAGCCCACCGCATGAGGCCCAGGGTGCCCCCGCAGGGTCCCGCGTGCGGCGCGTGGGTGGGCGTGGTGAGAATGCCCCGCGTGGAGGCTCCGGCGTGGACGAGGCGTAAAGTGCCCCGCGTGGCGGCCCAGGTGAGCGCGGTGGAGGCCTGTGCCCAGCCACAAGTGGCAGCTCCGGCTGGCGGGGACTACGCCCTTCTTGGCCTTTCCTTAAATTGTACCTTGAAGGTGGGAATCCGGTGTTTAGGTATTAAACTTTCTACTCCACGGTGGCGGGGGCCTTTCAAAGAAAATCACGGGCCGTGGGTCCGGGCTGCGATCCAGTGCATCGCACAAACCCATTTTCATTCACCCTGGTGCTAGCCGGCGGTGGCTGTGAGAGCAGAATTAGGAGAGGCCTGTGGACACAGTAATGTCAGTGCACAGGATGGAGCGAGCGTGGAAAGATCTTCAGTGTGGTTTTTCTTACCGTGCCAGTTCTGTTTCCGGCGGCAGCTCCAGCGGGCGCGGGGGCAGCCGGACAGGTTTGATGACCCTCAGGGGGCCCTGGGCACTGATTTCCCCGCTGCCAGCGAGAGGGAAGAAGTCGTTCGAGGTAGCAGCCTGGAAGGACCTTTGCTTGTAGACCAAATATGATTTTGATTTTCTGTGTCTGCTGTCTTTTCAAAAGTTTTGAGTTCCTGTATACCAAAAGACAAAATTCTACATTGAGGTAGAATTCTAAGCGCTTCTTGCCCGTTGTTTTGTAAGATTTTGTCGAAATCTGCGAAGGAGCCGTGGCCAGGTTGCCGACCCGTTGGAGGGGAGAGGCAGTGGGCTCAGTGCCGCGGGGCCTGGCCACGCTCCCCGGGGCTGGTCTTCGCTGCACCCGTGGCACAGTGCACACAGTGCCGCCTCCTGCACGTCACGCGTGTGCCAGCTCGTTTCCACACGTTAACGTGTTTGGTAGTGGACTCCCAGGTTCCTTCTACCAGTTCCTTCCCAAAGAGGAAGTTTATGTGTTGTTCAGCATTGTTGTGAGGGCAAAGGCCCATAGAAGAGCTAATAGCACGATGTCTGGCACAGTCGGAGCTTGTAAATGCTCTCCGCTCACTTCTCAGGTGAAAGGTTAGTCTGAGTAGACAGCAGGCGAGAGGAGTTGGCGAGAGGCAGCAGTTGCCCAGCGCGGGCGGAAGGATGGGCCTGGGCAGACAAAGCGGAGGTCGATGCGGGAATGGTTCTCTGCAAGCTCTTTAACCCCGCAGAGCCGCAGGGAACCCCGTCCTTCCTCCTTCCCAGCGCCTCTGCTCAGACGGTAACAGGCTTCTCTTACTGCTGCCTCCCCTTTCGGGCCTGTTTGCATTTTTCCTTCACCCACTTTCTTATCAGCTTGCCAGGGGGTGCTGCGCTTCCTGCACACGGCGTGGTGTGGGTGTGCAGGGAACCGCAGTCACTCCCAGTCTTACCTTGGCAAGGGCCTCAGAAAGGTGAGGGTTCCACACGGCGTGCCATGAAAAAGCCCGCAGTTCGACGGGTTTCTGGGAAGCAGTTACATTGGTGGTGATTCTGTAAATTGATCTTATCTTTTTGCAGAGCAATTAGCAGTATGTGATGAAGATTTTTTTAAAAAGATTTTATTTATTTATCTTTAGAGGGGAAGGGAAGGAGAGAAGGAGAGAAATATCAATGTATGGTTGCCTCTTGTAAGTCCCCTCTTGGGAACTGGCCTGCAACCCAGGCATGTGCCCTGACTGGGAATCGAACCGTGATCGTGTGGTTCGCAGGCCCGCGCTCAATCCACTGAGCTACACCAGCCAGGGCTATGTGATGAAGACTTTGATTTGGGAATCCCAGTTGTTTTTTAAAGACTTTATTTACATTTTAGGGAGGAAGGAAAAGAAACATTGCTTAGTTGCCTCTCGCAAGCCCCCCAACCAGGCCCCCAACCCAGGGTGTGCCTTGTCCAGGAACCAAACCTGCAACTTTTCGGTTTGAAAGCTAGCGTTCAACCCACTGAGCCACAGCACACAGGACCAGAATCCCAGTTTTTAAAACAAGCTCCTGTGTGCAAACCCGTGTGCCAGCGTGGCATAGTGCTGCACAGCCAGTAAGCATGTTCTGGCAACCCCGTTCTGTCCTTCCCTCCCAACAAACGGAACCATTTAGATCCGTGGAACTGTGTTAAAAACACGGCTTAACCACAGAGGTGAAAGAGCAGTGTGCACAGCAGTCCACTGCCGCAAAGACGTGTGACGTGGACAAGGATCAGCGGGTTACAGTGATGTGAGGAGTTTTATTTAGAATCAAGATTGCTTTCCCCTGAACTAGAGTTTCGTTTGTAGCCACTTGGAAGTTCAAATGCAGAGAGATACTATGATGTTGTAGGGTGCCCTGGCTACTCTTTCTTCAGGCTTCCTCTCCCCAGCTCATCCTCCTTGTGGCTTCTCAGCTGTGGACTGGAAGTAGGTGTGAGATTGCAGCCAGAGCTCTTAGGTTGGGCCGTGATGCCCCTCGCTGCCCAGCAGCCCCGTGTCTGCACACGCTGCTCTTTTTCCAGTTGGTCTGGTCCCCTGTCCACTGCAAGGCCCAGTTCCAGCCTCAAGCCTGGGAAGCCTCTCTGGGTCATGCTAGTAGCACCCCTTCCTCCACGTTGCCTCGTACTTTCTGCTCTCGGTCCTGCAGTGGGGAGGTGGTCCTGGCCACCTGCATCGTTGTCTCCCCTTCCAGACCTCTGTGTGCTTGTGTGTGGCCTCCAGAGTCCCTCAAATAAAGAGCAGACAGCGCACCATGGAACCAGGGTGGGGTTGAGACCACTTGCAGAGCTGGTCGCAAAAATAGTACCAAACTATTTTAACGTCTGAATAAAGGCCCAAACGTCTAAGTAAAGGCCCAGAATGCTTCTAATATTAAACACTGAAATAAACATGAGCTACATATATTTTTGAGAAAGAGTAATACTAAAAACAAGATGATTTCTAAAGCACTGATTCCAGTTTAGAGTCATGAGTGGCCGGAGCATCTCCCAGCAGCTCAGGGCACCAGGTGGGACCCACCCTGGACAGGACACCTATAAGAGGGCCACCCACATTCCTAGGTGGGGGAGGAGCCCGGAGCCCCCGGAGGAACTCTTGTGGACACAGGAGACCGTGCACACTCCACACAGACAGCGGTCTTGGTGGAGATCCGTTTTTTTCTTCATCAATTTTTTTCTTCATCGACGTTATAATGAAATGATGGTGAGCAAAATGACATTATTTGAGGGCCTGCTTGCTTTGTGTTTTCTGGTCCTCCTAAAAGAAGCAACCAAAAATATTTCTCGGGCGGTGGATTTTTTTTGCACAACGGAAACTTAAGCAGCTGCCTTAGTGCAGATGACGGGCTACTTCTGTCTGCGGAGCCATGAGCCGGTTTTCCAGCCGAGCCAGGGAGGCAAGGCAGCCAAGTCTGGGCTGGAGTCCTGACCCTGTCACTTCTGAGCTGTGTGTTCCGTAGCAGGCAGCCTTGTTTTCAGTAGACTTTATTTTTCAGAGCAGCTCTTAGTTTACAGCAAAACTGAGTGAAGTTACAGAGATTTCCCACAAGAACCCTGTCCCCACCTGGCACAGCCTCCCTGGGTATCAGCATCCCCTCAGAGGTGACATTTGTTAACCAACCTGCATTGACAAGTCATCACTCAAAGACTTGGCAGACTTTTGAGCCAGATTTTTCCAACTTCAAGATGAAAATATGTCTTGAGGTGGTTTTTTAAATTATTAAATGAGAATGGATGCATAAAAAATGGATTTGTCCATTTGGTGTAGGTAGCACCAAATGTCAGTAGTGGAAATTGTATCCAGCAACCAGAAATATTTTTAGGGATGAAGACCACAGAGCAGTTCAGTCATGTGGAGGGAAGGTGGGAAAACGAACTGGGGCCTCCGTGTCTGATGGCAGCCTCGCTGTGCTTCCAGTCCAGCTCGTGTGCACTTGCCTTTGTAACACCTGCCCATCAGCACACAAAACGAAACAGAGCAGCTTCTGTTGAGTCATGATGTGTACAGGCAGTTCAGTGTGCACCTTTTCCCGGCATCAGCTGTAGGAGAGGCTGCTGGATGAGCAACCTCACGTTGCCACAGGAAGTGTCTGGTTATGCTGCTTGTTCTAAAACGGACGGACAGACTCGGAGAACAGGCCGAGCTGCCATTCACGGCCCTGGGTGACACGTCAGTGTTCTAGGAAGGTCCCTGCTTCCCAAGCTTGGACTTAATGCTGAATAATTGTTAAATGGGTGATTTGTGCCACCCATTTAACACATTGCTGTTGTGTCATAGCAAACAGTTATTCTTTGGAACATCAGAGCAGGGTCCCTCTCGAGGTCTTAAGTGACACATGAACTCTCGAGTGACTGTGCCTTCCTCAGACGATCCTCCAGAGTGAGCATCTCATGGCTTGAGTCTCAGCGCCAGCTACACAGATGCTCACGGCGGAGGAGAAAAACCGGGATGTAAGTTTGCTGTTGGGAAGGGGCTTGCTCCAGGCAGCTGTGTGTTACCAGTGTTTCGTGAACTAACAGAAGTCTTTTTCAGTTGTCATATGTCTTTCATTCTTCTGCACATGAAACAATGTTAAAAGTATGCTCTTCTAAGTATATTTTTGTTGTAAAATAAACAGAAAAATCACATGAATCAAACCTATGGCTTAATGAATTATAAAGTGAGTGCTCTCTCTGTCAAGCAGCAGAATGGAGACCACTCTCCTGTTCCCTCGAGGCCCGGAGGTTTCTAGTAACGACCTCCCCGCTTGTTCTGCTTGGCGCTCTCTCACCCGAATGTGCCCTCTGGACACCGTGGGCTGGTCTTGCCATTTTCTTGGACGTGTGTGTTTAGACATGGCTTTCTTACAGCAAGTAGGAGAGAAAGAACCTGAAGACATTTTTTCCATATAAAATTATTAAAAACAAATGGAAATGAGAATTATACAGTGAAGTAAATAAGGGAAGTGACTTCTGAGAATAAATTCTGGTTGTGTATGTTTTCAGAATTGTAGCTTCACTTAGAAGAGAGAGAGCAGTTTGGTGCCCCCGGGGTTCGCTGCTTGATGTGACTGGCCAGGACTTCCTCTTCATACCGGGTGCCTTCAGGGTGCGGCCCTGTGGGCATCCCCTCATGGTTGCACTAATAGCTCAGATTTCTCAGATTGAAATGAAGAAGCTGCTGTTGTGGTTCTCAGAACCTGTACATCTCAGGTTTGCTCTTAGTGGCGTGAAAACAATGATTCTCTGGAGCATTGCGCTGTTTGTGACTGAGTCTTTTGTCTGCTCTGTGCGGTGATCCCACAGTGAGGCCGTCGGGTTCTTTGGTGCCAGTGACGTTAAGCAAATACTTAGCAAACATTTACAGTGAAAATTGAGTTCGTGCTGTCAGAGCACGCAGCCTGGAGAGAGAATTCTGAAGATGATAGGGCACTGCTCACCTGACCCAAACGTGGGACCCAGGCAACCAATGTGCAGGAATTGGGACAGGAGGCGGGCCCGGCGGAAGGACACACTGCCTCACCGTGTGCCTGCACTGCCCTCAGCCCGTGATCGCAGGGCTTTAGCTTCCTTCCTTTCCGCGTGCTGTCTGGTAAGTCAGGCGTGCCCTCGGAAGTTCTCGCCCAGGGGGCAGGGCTGGTTGTCTTTGCAGGGAGGGGTGTAAATGGACAGAGGGGCTGCCTGGCAGCTGGTGCCTGAGGACTGGCTTAATTCAAGACAAAATAAGCTCCTGGGTCTGTCTTGAAAAAGAGGAAAGGGCTGGAGGACTCAGAAGTGCACTTGGCATGCGAGGGACTGGCCCGAGAATCCAGTGCGACTAATTCTCTGAAACGTGCACTGCGGACTCGTGGGAGACTTTCTGAAGGTGATTAAGTGAAGTCCCAGCCTTTCAGCAGCTGCTGCATCCTTTCCTGATTAGACATCTGGCTCTCGTCTTTACCGTAGCTGTGTTTTACCGTTAAATGCGCTTCTTTAAGTTGACTTTCTAACATACACATGTTTAAGAAGGAAATTTGCCATAAGTAGAAGATAACTATATAAACAAATACAATTCAGAGCATGTCAGTCTTGTTAGAGTCTAGCTGATATTGGGTTGGCCCAAAAGTCTGTTTAGTTTTTCCCATACAAGTGAAGACACATTTTTCATTTTCACCAATAACTATGGATTTGGATATTTTGAGTGAGCTCTTTCCTGCGTGGTATGACACTGATCGTTCTCAGTTAATGTCGTGATTGGGTCGCGGTCAACTTCAGCTGGTCTGCCCAGCTGTGGAGCACCGTCCAGCCAGGAATCTCCAGCGCGAAACTTCGCAAACCACTTCTAACACATTCCATCAGTCACAGCACCTTCTCCATACACTGCACAAATCTTTTTTTTTTTTGCATTTCAGTTGTATTTATACCTTTCTTGAAATAATAAAGCATAGCCCTGGCTGGTGTGGCTCAGTGGATTGAGAGCTGAACTGCAAACTGAAGGTTGCCAGTTCAATTCCCAGTCAGGGCACGGCCAGGTCCCCACTAGGGAGTGTACAGGGGGCAACCACACATTAATGCTTCTCTTCCTCTCTTTCTCCCTCCATTCCCAAATAAATAAATAAATAAATATTTTTAAAAGAAATAATAAAGTATAATGTGCTGAGAATGGTGTGTATATTCTTCCATCTTCAATATTAAAATGGCTACACCAAAATTCACCAATTTTGGTAAGGTTTTTTTTAATGCACAATAATAGGACAGCTGTCACAATACCACCTAACACAGTTGTTTCACATGAAGTTAAAGACAACTAAGCGCTACTGGAGCCATCTCGTGGAAAAAACCAAATGAACTTTTTGGCCAACCCAGTACTTAGCCTGTTCTTTCTTTGTGACAAAAGTATGATTTCTCTTGTTCCATTCAATAGCTTAAAATCAGAGACCTTCCCCAGGGCACAAGGTGGATGGAAAAGGGTGCCCGTGCCCCCTGCTACTCGGGCCAGTCGGACCCTCAGTGTTGTCTTCTGTCAGGCGGGTGGGGGGTGGATATTGTGAGGACAGGGTTGGGTAGTGCCTCCCAGTGCCAGCTGTGTGGTCTGGGCATCACACACCCTGGCTGCCTCTCCTGCACCTCCAGCGGCACCCACTCCGGCCTGGTGAGACATGATCTAGAAAGACCCAGGAGCGGGAAGCTGGCAAAGACAGGCCTGACCATCTACTGTCCTTGGAATTTTCCCCACCCCGTCAGCAGAAGTGAGAGGCGTGCTAAGGGCCACCTGACACACTGGTGCTGTGTCTCATGGGGCCCGTTACCTGCGCTGAGGGCCTGACCAGCACTTGCAGTGTGGTCGGCACAGTGGGTACGTGGCAGGTGGATCCCGAGAAGAACCAGCCCCTCCAGCCTCTGGCCACCAAGTGACAGTGAGGTGGCTGGTGCGGGCGGGTCCGGGGGTTGGAACGATGCCACCCAGCCTGCAGGAGCACCCGGGAAGTGCTGTTAGTGGGGCGCTTGTTACATGTTCTGTTCCACCGGCCAGACATGAGTAGAAAATGACCTTTTTAAGTCTGTATTTTTATGAAATCTAACTTATAGGAGTTTCGAAAACCATGCAGAGCATTCCTGTGATCATTTTTTACATGCTTTAGTGTGTAAGCAGCTGGTGATGATTCTTTGGGTTTTGTTTTGTTGAAGCAAATCTGTTCCACTTAGCTGGCGAAGAATGGGAGAGATAGAAGGAACCTACCGAGCACTGCAGACCCCAGGGGCACGCCTGGGCGCCCAGCCCCCAGCCGGAGTGAGCACCCTGGAGCCCAGGCCAGCTCCCTCGGTGCGGGCAGCGCGGGTGGCGGCCAGGACACAGGAGAAGTGCCTTCTCCTCAGAGTGAAGCTGCTGGACGGCTCTGTGGAAACGTTTGACGTTGAGGTAAGAAGTGTGATTTTGGGGCATAGTTCCTTACATTTTTTTGAAGGTTTTATTTTTTTAGAGAAAGGTGAAGGAAAGGAGAAAGGGAGAAGAACATCAATGTGCGGTTGCCTCTCACGTGGCTCCCACTGGGGACCTGGCCCGCAACCCAGGCACGTGCCCCGACTGGGAACCAACCGGCGACCTTTTGGTTTGCAGGCCGGCACTCAGTCCACTGAGCCACGCCATCCGGGGCTACTTCCTTATATTTTCTGAAAGTGAAGTATCACTGAATGTTTCGGACTGTAGGATGCACTGGACCAAAAGACACACCTAGGTTTTAGAGGAGGAAAATGGGGAAATTTTTGAAGCAAAAAATGTGGTAAAATATTTAGTAACATAAATAACAGAGGCCACCACTCCCTCACATAGTGAGCCAGGTAAGCTATATTCAGACTATAAGACTCACCCCTCTTTCCCTCCCAGATTTTGGGAAGATTTTTATAGTCCGAAAAATACAGTATGTCCCAAATTACATTTTGCCGGTTAGACTTTGTTTATTTGTAAAGTTGGCCAAGAGTGGCTTTGGATAACTGCTGGTAAAATCCTTGCAGATGGTGAGTCTGCTTTCTCCTTCCCTTTGGAGAGCCAGGTCTCCTGTCTGTCCCTTGACATGCTGACCGTGTGGTCACTGTACTCATCTCCGAGAGGCCGGCGTGGTGCTAAGGAGTGCAAGCTGGAACCACGGGGCCTCCTGTCCGGGCCGCTGGCTGCCCGTGGGAGATGGGGTCTTTTAGCCTCACTCTGTGTCAGCTTCCTCATCCGAAATGTAGGGGCCACTGCAGCACCTCCCGCCCTGGGCTCAGGGTGGCTGGGGGAGGACTGAGCATGCTCCGTGTGGTACCCAGATGGTGGTGCTGCCCAGTCTGAGCGCAGAGCTGACTTCTGTAGCACAGCCTCGGTAGCATCCGTGCTCTGCAAAAGTCCCTGCTGTCAGCGTGAGCTGAAGCTGTGGGCACAGGCAGTTAGACGTGCGTCCATCGCTGTGTGCACACAGACCTTTTCAGAAACAGTTTTAGACCCATGTGATACTTTAGAAAAACTTTTTTCTGATTTCCTAAATGACATTCGAATGAAAAATTTTTTTTAAGATTTTATTCATTTATCTTTAGAGGGGAAGGGAAGGAGAGAGGGAGAGAAATATCAATGTGTGGTTGCCTCTCATGCGTCCCCCGCAGGGAACCGGCCTGCAACCCAGGCATGTGCCCTGACTGGGAATCCAACTGCGATCCTCTGGTTCGCAAGCCCATGCTCAGTCCACTGAGCCACACCAGCCAGGGCCGCATTAGATTTTTTAAAACATTGATTTCAAATGTAATGAATAAATATATTTTAAATTACTTTCACATTGACCTGCAGTAGCGTCTCTACAAGCTCTGTTGCTGTGGTGTCACAACAGCGAGGACAAGAGCATGAACCTAAACTTCAGCAGGTTTGTTATATGTGGGTTTTTCTGTCAAGTCCAGATGCTACACCAAAGATACAAAGGGAGTCGAGCTGCAGGCCAGGCTGTGATGGGCCTGGAGGCACGGCCCCCTGGCTCTGGCAGCACTGAGGACAGAGCCCATCCCAGAGAACGGCGGCCGCGGGGGCGGCTGGCCTCTTGTTTGTAGCCTGGGTTCAGCATCTGAACTTGGGACCCTGAATGGCTCTTTCAAGGTCTTACTTGAGGAGAACATCCAGTCCCATTTCCTCAGGGCATTGGTGAGTGAAACTGGCGGGACCTGTCAGTGAGACCTCCGCAGTCACTCCTATGTGGCTAGGAAGGGAGTCTGGACAGGCAGCCTTGGGCCCTGGAGAGTTGGTGGCGGCTGTTGGTCCTGGGGCAGCGTTTCCCAGCTCCCCACGGTGCCCTTCTGTGAAGGAGGTTAAGGGTTCGGGAATGCAGCGGGCTTCCAGTCTCTCCCAGGCAGATGTTCAGAAGAGCCTCCACCACGCAGCCGTCCTGTGCTCAACACGCTCCCTGGGGTCTAGGCTTACACCACAGTCAAAAATTTTAGATGGTGGGAAGGAGGAGGGAAGAAAGAAAAAACAAAAGAGTTGCATTACGGTTTACTTTCAGTGTGTCTTTTTTTTGGTCCTGCTTAATGGCCTTTATCAACTCATACTTAGGCCAGAGAAAGAAAAGCAGGTATATATTGTTGGGTCGTAAGTAGGGTGCAGTCCATCTCTGAGAAATACACTTTTACTAAGTGTCTGGGTCATTTAATAAGTAAGGAAATTAAAGATGGCATTTTGTAAATGTTTCAAAATATTTAGAGCTTGGAAAATTTTAATAAGTTGAGATTATTGTTTATATTAACCAACCACAGCCATCATATTTGGTATTTTCACATACCCGGAGAGTCACTGAAATTGAGGAATCGAATTGCTGTTGCAGGTCCTGAGGTGGATAAGGCACTTTTTAAGTTGCGGTTACCTACTGATGAGCACCTTTTAGGAGTTAAAGTTCAGCTTTTTTGTAAGTTAGTTGCATTCTGCTTCCAAGCACTCCACCCTCCACAACTGAACAAGCCACCCCACAACTGCTTAAAACGAACATTCCTGCTGAACATTCGCTTCTGTGTCTCCATGTCGCCCAGCCGTCTGTCTGGCTCTGAGGGCCTGGGCAGTCCAGGGTGGCCTTCTCACACATCTGTGGCCTGAGGGGAGCCCCCCTCCCTGCAGACGCCCTCTAGCGCCTGGAGGGCGGGAACGAATGGGAACTGCAAAGTCCTTGGAATCTAGACTTGGGATTTGTGGATGGTCACTTCCGCCCGGCCAGGTTTGACGACCCTGGCCTGCTACCAGGCCAACCCCGCTGGGCGGAGGCAGAGCCACTGGGAGGGGCTGCCCGGGGAGCCTTTTGCAGTGGCCCCTGCAGCTGTCCCCAGTAGGCTGGGACTCAGTTCTGGAGAGCAGGCATCTGTGCAGCTCAGTGCCTGGTGCCGTGGGCGTGGCCAGTTTGCCAGAGGGTAGACAGGCTTCGTGGTCCTGCCCCAGAAGTGCTTGCCCACAGCCCTCAGGAGGGACCAGAAGGCAAGTGTGCCCTCCTTTCTGTCCCCATGTCTCCCATGGGTCACAGCTCCAGATATCCAAAAGATCCTAAGATCAAGTCTGGTCGCCTGCCTGGGCCTCCCGTCCCTCTCCACTGTCACTCCTCCATGGGTCGCGTGTGTCCCCACTCCCCCTCCTTTGTGTTTGAACGGAGAGACACAGATTATGGTGAAGTGACAGTTGCCGTTGGGTCTGTGGGATGGAATGGGCATGCACTGTGGGCACGGGTGCACTGGGCAGTGAAGTGCTGGCGGGGTGGCTCTCCTGGCCGAGTGAGGACGCTCCTGTCCCAGCAGTGGCCCCTGGCCTCTGCTCCTGGAAGGGGCATCCTGGAGGCAAGGCTTTGCATCGCCCGCGGCTGTACCAGCGGCGTGTGGGCCTTTCTCCATAAGTGTGTGTGGAAAAAACAAAATCGAAAGCTAGATTGGGGTGACAGGCTGTATCTAAGAGGGTCTGAGTTGCCCCCCTTAGCGATGCTTTCTGACCTCAGGTTCGAGTGTTTGGTTTTGTTTGTTCTGGGTTTGGGGGGGGGGGGGGGGGGGGGGGGGGGGGGGGGGGGGGGGGGGGGGGGGGGGNGGGTTTGGCCCCCCCCCCCCCCACCCTCGTACCTGCATGTTTGGTGCGCTTTTCACTTGAGCCTTGAGCGATGGAGCCTGTAAACTTGCAGGGCTGGTGTGCCGACCGGCCTTGGGGAGCGCTGGCCTCTCCCCACTGACGGGGACTGAACACCGGCCCAGCGGGGGATGGGGTGGAACCCCTGCTTCATGCGGAAGGGTTGTACTTAGGGACCTTTTTAGCTCAGGGAAGAATTTGACATTTAGTTATTTTGGAAATGCCTATATTTTGCTTCTGTTGGGAACCTTCCTGCGGGGTCACGTCTGCCTTTCCATGCAGAGCCTGTGGCCGACTGTCCCATGTTCATTCTCCGCGTGAGGCAGCCTTGCTGGCTTCCACGTGTCACTGCAGAAAGGCGAGCACCAGAAGGCCCAGCCTTGTGCGTGGCTCCCGCCTCCCTGTGTGGGCAGGCCGCCGCGCCACGGCAGGGTTGTTGAGAGCCACACTGCTGTCCGCCCAGGAGTCACCGCATGGTCACTCCGCTTTCCCTCCAAAGGCGATGTTCACATAGCCTTGGGACGGCCTTGTGCGTCGTCAGCAGGCGGGAGCGCATCTCGCTCCAGCTCCCTCTCTGGAGCTGAGTGACACGTGCTGGTTCCATGCCTGCTGCCATCGGCGAGGGCAGCTCTGGACCAGAAGCCAGAGTTGACGTTAATGGGACATTCAAGGGTCAGGTTAGCCCGAAAACATTTAATAGCTTTCTTGAGGTGCAGTTCACCCACCGTGTGATCCTCTCATTTCAAGTGTACAATTCGGCATCTCCATTGTGTTCACAGACATGTGCTGCCATCGCCAGAGTCAGTGTTAGAGCATTTGCATCGCGTCACAGAGAGACCCCACACCTGCTGGCTGTCACCTGGCTGCCCTGCATCCCCTCTCCCTCAGCTCTAAGCGAGCATCTACCCTGTGTGTGCAAATGTCACTGTTCTGCACGTGGTGTGTGAGTGGGTTGTATGTGGCTTTTGTGACCAACCTCTCTGTGCCCCGCATCTCAGAGGGTCCTCCCCGTGCATGTCAGTGCCTTGTCCTGTTCACGCCGAATGATGTTCCGTCGTGTACATGGGCCGCACTTTGTCTCTCTGTCATTAGCCGACGTGCGTTTTGCCTTCTGGCAGTTGTGACTGGTGCCACAGATACTGGCTTGCAAGTCCTGGAGTCCTAGGACCGGACCTGCTGGGTGACACAGTGACTCAGGGCCTCTTGTCCCAGTCTGCTACGTCGTTTACACCCGGCAGTGTTTTACCTCCCCACAGTCGGACTGTCTTGTCCTAGCTGTCCTAGTGGGTGTTTGGTGGCATCTCACTGTGGTTTGAGATGTGATTTTTACGCATTTTCTTCAGTGGCTAAAGAAGGAAGATGTTGAGCCAGGAATATTGGGCCATGAAGAAGTTCCCTTTGGGGGTGCGTCCTTGGCTAAACTGTGTGTGGCAGTGATGTAACCCTTTCTGAGCCAGGTACACATGGGCACGGATGTCCAGCCCCCGGGTTGCGAGGACCCCGGGAAGCACAGCTGAAGGCTGGGGAGGCAAAGCTGGTGGAGTGCGGACATTTGCTTATAAAATTCTTAAAACGCACCAAAGGTTCATTTAGAGCTGTACATGTACAGAACTGGGAACTTGAATTGACACTGTATTGCAGTCGGTATTGACCTCATGTGAGTGACAGCTCCCCGTGTCCGGGCTCCCCTCGCCCACGTGTGCTCACTGCGCCCATGAGCCTGTGCGGGTGAGAGGCACTTTGGACTCTTCACATGGACCTCGGGTCCCACTGCACAGCCTCACAGGGCAGGGGCCCTTGCTGTGGGGCTGTGGGCGCATCCAGGCAGGGGCATGCTGTGGGATTCGTGTGTCGTGTTTCGAGTGGTGTTTGACACATATTGATGGGATTTTAAGCTACTAAAGGTCATTCCATGGCCAGTTTTTTTATCTAGTAAAGTCTTGATTTGTTTTCAGTTGATTAAATGAATTTCTTGGTTTTGAAAATAGAAATCTGGGCAGTCTTTTTGCTGAGCCATGGCAGAAGCCACGTGGAAGCCACGTGTCGCTTGCCTTGGCCTGTGTGCAGCGCCCTGGAGCAGAAATGCTGCAGCTGTAGCCCATCGGGTGTGGGCAGTGCCAGGTCACCCTGGTGCCGTTGGGGGAGAGCCTTTCCCTCGGCCTTTAGTGATTCCCGGGGCGAGGCTTTGACACACGTTGCAGTGTTTCTGTTGTCGGAAGTTAGGTCTGTGGGGAAAGTGGTATTTTGGTGTTTGGTGATTAAAAGGACAGTCTGGGGTGTAGTTGGGGGGTTTGTAGTTGGGACCTTGTACCAGGCAGGAGCGCCCATTCCCTTGCTGCTGTTTATGTTTGCTTGTGTTTCCCTTTTCCTCAAAAAACTCAACATTTTTATTTTTTTTAAGATTGCATTTATTTTTAGAGAGAGGAACTTGACTCGGTCGCCCTTCGTGCACACCCCCACTGGGCGCCAAACCCACAACCCAAGCCTGCGCCCTGACTGGGACTTGAGCCTCTACTGGGCCTTGCGGGTCAACTCCCTGCCCACCAAGCCGCCCGGTCAGGGTGAAAGGCTCGACAGCCTTAGCTCGGGCTGCCCTTCTGCCTGCCTAGAAGGGTTGGGAAGCTGCAGCCTCAGTGTGCGCCATGCCAAAGGGCACGTTCAGCTGCGGGTTCCACGCGAGCAGACTGCACATTGCTATTCCCGTAGAGACTTTGTGTTTTCTCTCTGGCCAGGAAAAAATAGTCAAAATTCCAGAAAGTGTCAGAGCCAGATGTTTGTCATTGCTTCCACATGGACATCCTAAATATGGCAGTGAACCGCCTTCGAGCTCATTTTAGTCCTGTCTCCAGAGAAGTTAGTAATTTAGCATCTGAGACTTGGGGATAATGTGGGCCTCCTCCAGAAGTGCTGTGTGTGGCTGGTGGACACAGCTATTATGTGACTCTGCCCTGGTCTCGGAAACCTGTCATTTTGTCTTGGGCGGTTGATCTGATTCTTTGACCTCGGTGATGCCCGGAAAATGTGGCGCAGGGCACAGATGGAGGCACTGTTCTCAGTAACCCGGCTCTGGTGCCGGGGCCTCACCGGCCACGCCCCCACCCCAGCCCCACACAGACACTCATGCCTCACGCACACCTGCAGTGGGTGTGCACAGTTCGTGTTAGGGGACACCGTGACGAGGAAGCTCATCCGGCAGCAAGAATAAAATCAGGAAGCGTCACCCCGCTGATCTCCATGCCAGTAGAAACCCCACGCCCACGTGGCGGGGAAGTCATTTCAGGATCTTCGCGGAGCGGCCTGCAAGAGAAGCTTGCCAGTCAGGTCTCCTGGTGGGAGTGGTGGCACCAGGCAGTTTTAGAAGCTGGGGGCACAGAGGTCAGGAAGATAGACAGTGAGCTCAACAGTGACCAAGGAGAGAAGTCACATGGGGACAGAACAGGGAAGCCAGTGCACTGAAGTAGGAGAGAAGGCAGGGTGGACCTCTTCTCAGGAAGAGTGTTCATGGACAGAAATACACGGAGGTCATGGTGACTCTGGCCCTGAGCCGGGCCAGGGACATGGGTAGACAGGAGTGGCAGGGAGGGGCAGCACCATGGGGTCCTGGGGGAAGTGTTTGGAGCAGCGTTCTCGAGTGGAGGAGTTGGAGGGGTTTGGGCTGTCGTGCACTCCGTCAGGGTGGCCACGGCCATGACCTCCCACAGGCTCAGCTTTGCCCTGCGGCCTCCCCACAGCCACGCTGAGCCCCAGCACAGGAGGAGCCACGGGTTGGCCAAGTGGGAGCTTTGAGACTCCCCTCAGTCCCTGTCCACCGACTGATTGTGGGCTTTTATTTTTAGAGAGTTCGGCTAGTTGTTACAGAAAACCATGAAAAACACCCGCAGGTGCTGCCAGACCCTTGTTCTGGGCTGGTGTGTGCACACGCGTTCTTGCGCTGTGTCTGACTTGGTCATTCCCAGGACACATCTACCACAGTGGCCGGGGGGTCCCTGCCCTTCTGAGGGCTCTCTGCTGACGGACGGTGGGAGTCAGAGAGTGGCGTTCTTGGCATGCGCTCACGCCCAGACTCCCACCGCCGTTCACTGAGAAATCGGAACGTTGTTCTCTGACGAGAATCTAACATTTGATGATGAAAACTGTGCCCCTTCTCCATGCTCGCTGTCCAGACATCACGGCGCCCCTGTCTAGTATCCATAGCATGTGGCGTGTGGGTATTGGAGACTGGTAGAGTCAGATTTTTGGAGCAGAGAAAGCTGTTTTCCCTATTAAAGTAACTTTCGGTTGTGACTGCTGTTCTTCTGGAAAATACGTTGGGACATGCATGTTAAAAATGCAGAGTGAGCTCTGTTAAATCAAACTCATGCTACCTCAGGAACAGTCGGCTCCATAACTATTTGCTTCTGGCCCTAACTTACATCAGTCTTACATCTTTTAAAACCACACAAAATTGTGGAAACATGCCCCGAACGTTGTTATTAAGGTGAATTACGTTATGAAGTAACATAAATACTAATGTCATTAAAACTGAACTTGTCAGCATCGTCACGTGAAGAACAGAAGTAGGTGCCTTGGCAGAGTGAAGTAGGTGCCTTGCTGAGGGCGCAGCGCAGGCCCCGGGCCTCTGGTGAGTCCCCGTGTGGTGGAGCCCAGTCGGGAGGGAACTGAGAACAGAGGAGGGCAGGCTTGTTACCGGATTTTTTTACTGCTGTAAATTTTCTGCAGTTCAGAAATTAATGCTGTAGCCCTGGCTTGTGTGGCTCAGTGGACCAAAGGGTCGCCAGTTCAATTCCCAGTCAGGGCACATGCCTGGGTTGCAGGCCAGGTCCCCAGTGGGGGGTGTGCAAGAGGCAACCACACATGATGTTTCTCTCCCTCTTTCTCCTTTCTTCCCCTCTCTCTAAATATAAATAAATAAAATCTTTTTTAAAAAATTAATGCTGTTATTTCTAATTATTCAAATCAACTGCATTTATAAAACAAGTATCTTGTGGAGTTTTTTGTATTTTCCACCCTAGAAATTTTTTGAAATGTATTTTTTAAGTTATAAAATCAATACATGCTCATGGCAAAACGCTTCAGTCAGCAGAAAGCAGCCCAGAGGGAGAGATTGAAGGCAGGTGCTCTCCTGCCCCAGCCTCTCTTACCCATTTACCTCCCGGACCGTTTTCAAGGCCTCTGCTCGTGCCCGTGGGAGTGCCCGTGGGAGTGCCCGAGCACCGGCCAACCCGCTGCTTCTCTGCACTTGAGAGCTAAGACTGGAAGTGTGCACATGGAGACCCCAACCCCCCCCCCAGAATTTGTTTATGAAAAGTCGTGTGTGTACTCATCCATGTTCAAACTCCGGTCCCCTCCAGAGCGCTCTCCATCCCATGCAACACACCTGTGGAGACCTTTCTCCCTGCCCGAGCTCGAGCTCACCGTTGTTGATGCCTTCGAGTGTGTCTGCCCTTCTTTGTTTCACCTCTTCCACATCAGCAGAACGTTTCCCTTTAGGGCTTGTTTTAATCTGGGAAATAAAAAAAGAGTTGCTGGGGAGAGATCAGGCGAATAGGGAGTGCGGGGTGCAGGGGTTGTGCCATTTTTGGTCTGAAACTGCTGAACACTCGGTGGGCAGGTGCGCTCACGAATCACTTGTCATGAAACGGGCAAAGACTGAAAGAGTGTTCCAAAAAAAATTCACTGAGGCTAAAGGCAGCCTCTCACAACAGCTTTAGCTGATGCACCGGAACAGACGGGTTCCTGAAACACTCACGTAGTGGGCGGGGGAGGCCTGTGCTACAAGGCGCCCGCCCTCCAGCAGGTGACTCTGGGTTTTGGGGGTGAGCCCTCGCACGTGGGCTCCTGTGGTCGAGGGGTCTGTGTCTCTTGCCCCTTCTGCCTCCTCCTTGTCCTGTGGGCATGGACCCTGTGCTGGTCAGTGTGGCTGTGTTCATTCTTGGGACTTGATGGGCACAGCACTGTCTTCCTCCTGTGAAATACACTTTTTGTCGCCTCAGTGCCTTTTGGCCTAAATTCACCCGTGTATTCTGGAAAGTCAGGCTTCCCGCGGCTTTCTGTTTGCTGCGTACCTGGGGCTCCGTGTTGTTTGCTTTTCGCCTTCCCAAACCCCATGCATCAATGTGCTTCTTACCCACTGTCTCCCACGTGTTCCTCAGTGGCATCTTGCACGTCGTTGCTTGATTCTATCCTCACTGTGAGCGTAATTATGAGTGTTGTTTTGTACTTGAGAAAATTAAGGTCCAGGGAGATTTAGAAACTCACCTAGTACTGGAAGTTCCAGCCAGGACAATTAGGAAGAAAAGAAAAATAAGAAGAAAAATGAAACAAAAGATATCCAGACTGGAAAGGAAGATGAAACTATCTCTATAGATGACATTATTGTTTATTTTTTTAAATAAAGATTTTAGTTATTTACTTTTTAGAAAGAGGGCAAGGGAAGGAGAAAGAGAGGGAAAGAAACTTGTGAGAGAAACATCAACTGGTTGCCTCTTGCAATGCCTCCCAACTGGGCACCTGCCCCAGAACCCAGGCACGTGCCCCGACTGGGAATTGGTGTGGTGACCTTTCAGTTCACAGGCTGGCACTCAATCCATTGAGCCACACCAGCCAGGGCAAAGATTTATTTATTAATTTATTTGCTTTTAGAGAGAAAAGGGAGTTGAGAAAGAGAGGGGGAGAAACGTTGATGTGGGAGAGGAACTCTAGGGACCTGGCCTGCAACCCAGGCATGTTCCCTGACTGGGAACCGAACCTGCGACCTTTGGTTCCCAGGTTGGCACTCAGTCCACTGAACCACACCAGCCAAGGCAACATTATTGTTTAAATGGAAAATCCTAGGGAACCTACCAAAAAAACCCCACCTAATAGAACTAAGGAATTCAGCAAGAGTGCAGGATACAAGATCAGTATACAAACCTCTTTTGTGTTTCTGCACACTAGCAATGAGCAATCCCAACATAAATGAAGAAGACAGTTCACCCTGGGCGGGCAGCTCCGGTGGTTAGAGTGTCGTTTTGAGCGCCGACAGTGTGCGATAGGATGCCACAGTTGGGTGTTTCCCACCTCAGTGTCCATCTGTCTTTTTCCTTCTCTGTCTCTCTCTCCAAAAAAGAAAGAAAAATCAATTAAAACATATCCTTGGTGAGGATTAAAAAAAGAGGGAAGAAAACAGTGTCATTTACAATAGCATCAAAAAAGAATAAAGTTCTTAGGGAATGAATTTAACAAAAGAACCTCAAAGTTGTATACTTCTAGGCAGTCAGCAACTCATTTCTTGAAGGGGAAGTCTGTACTTATAAACCTTGGAACGAGTTTTGAACAGCCAGGTAGTCTCCTGGAGGTTGTGCCCTGCGCTATTCATGGAGGAAAGTTGCACAGATACCGAAATAACCCAGAGAGGTCCTTTCTCCTTCCCAGTGGAGTTGTAAAAACGACTGAAAATCCCCAAGCGCAGTGAAACTCTAGGTAAACCACGCTTCACTGATGTCTGTTGACAGTGTAGGTTGCCGCCCTGCCGTGTCGCCCATCCGTTTTTTAAACCTCGATTTTACTTGTATATAGGGTTTTCTGTTGAGTCCACTACAAAAATGCGTACTATTCTTTACATTGTGATTTCTTACCTAGAAACTAAACACAACAACGTGTGTGAAATCCTGGACTAACCAGCGCTCTCTTCCATTCCGCATTTACACGCAGCCTGAGCCCTGGGAGCCCTGCTTGTGGGGGCCACAAGGGGCGTTTTCTCCGAGAAGCCCCGTTAACTGAGGAGAGGGGCTTCATGCTGCTAAAAACAAATCTGATGAATCTCAGTCTGTGTTTTTGAAAAATGTGAATTTTAAAGAAGACTTTTAAAGGCCAGAACTGAGTATTGGAAGAAACTGAGTTTCCCTCTTCAACAAATACCTGCAGGGAGAGACTTGGCGTGGAGAGCACATACCGTTCAGTTTCATTTCAGGAAACACATTGTGCATAGAAAACTATGAAACTTGAAAGAAATTAAAGAAGATCTAACTGAGTAGAAAGACATCCTGTGACCATGGGTGGGAAGACTCCCTGTTACCGAGAGGGTGGTCCTTCCCAGCTGTCTACAGACTTAGCATGGCCTCTGTCAGAGTCCAGCTGGCTTTCTGCAGAAATTGACGGGCTGGTTGTAGAATTTACGTGGAAATGCAAGGGACCTAGAATAGCCAAAAACAACCTTGAAGAGGAAAGGTGACGGAGTCACACGTTCCCGTGCCACGGCTGCCTCCAGTGCTGCGGTGGTCAAGGCCCCGTGGCTCTGGCCGATCCGCTCGAAGTCAGTTTGTGTGTGCGCTGTGGGGGGGGTTAACCACACAGAGCAATGGGGCGGCGTTGAGAGTCCAAGAATCCTTACGTTTGTGGTCGTTTCGTGAGTGCACAATGGAGACAGTGCCAAGCGGAGTCAGTGGGGAAGGAACTGTCTGCAGCAGATGGTGCTGGGGCAACGGGGCCACTGTGCACGGAGCACGAGGAGGGACCCCCCCACAGCGCACACACAAACTGACTTCGAGCGGATCGGCACCCTGAGTGTCAGAGCGGAGACTAGACAGCCCTCAGAAGAGAACCTAGGAATAAATTTTCATGACACTGGGTTAAAGGGGGATTTCTCAGATAGGACCCAAAAATCACAAACAAGAAAAGAAAAAGAAGATAAGTTGGATTTCACTAAAATAACGTTTGTGCTAGAAATAATACTGTTGAGAAAGTGAAGATAATGAGAGCATATTATATATCTGATAAGGAATTTATATCGAGAATGTGTTTTTAAAAATAACTCTGACAATTCAACCCCAAAAAGACAAGTAACCCATGCACAGTGTCACCCAAGGTCACACAGCTGGACAAGCAGGGCCTGGCGGCCCCCGCATCACCCACCCTGCTCTCTGCTCTCTCTCCTCTCTCTCCTCTCTGCGTGGGTGTTACCTTCGTCTCGCGCTCTCGCACCTCTGCTGTGTGCTCTTGTGCCACGGGGGCAGGTGCCTTTTTAACTACTTTTGAATTTCATAATGAAATTTTGGTCACAATTCCATCTGATAAAGAGGCGACATTTCTGCTAAGCATCCATTTGACATTTGTTTTTTCTGTTTCCTTTTGTCTTGATTACCTTCAAATATTTGCAGTGATGGTTCTATGTTGATCACCCACTTTTGAAGCAAGCAAGTTGTTCGAGGATTAGCTGTCTTAAGGAGGTCTTGCATGGGTGGCTGGTTACAGACTAGCTGAAGCGTGAAGAGCATCTAGGGACCTGAGGTCTGTATGAGAGCAAGTGTGGCCTTTGTTTCGTCTCAGCCAGTGGGGGTCCCTGGCAGCAGCGTTTCTGCAGGGCCGTCTCTCCTGTCCCACACGTGTTGCCTGCAGTGGCTCCGGTGCTCTGCCACGCCAGGCAGGTCTGTGGGGGGCCCTTCCCCTCTGCTTTGCAGGTGGGACGCAGGTCTGACCCCACAGGCTGCACCCCTGCCCCTGCTGAGGGTGCGCCCTGGCGTCTCGCCCGTGTCGGCGGCTCTTCTGCTGCTTGCCACTGAGTCTGTGATCACATGCTCATCTTGCTGAAAGTCGGCTTTATACTTTTGTTTCTTTCCTACTTTTCTGATTTTGAATGATTCCACAAGAGACTGAGGAATGACAGCTTAGTACCAGGTCCTTCCAGGCTGCCCCACCCCACACTCTGCAACTCCTGTCCCCGGTGTTTGTGGCTCCTCTCAGGTCTTGAGCTCAGATTTTGCTTGCATTATTCTGTGTCCCCGGCGCGAGTCTGTTTCCGTTCCCACCACTGATTGCGACCTACACCCACCTCCTCTTCATCTGTTACCCATGCCGCCCGCTGCGGTTTAGTTTATTTCTCCTTTTTCTCCTTTTTGCTCCCTCCAACTCCCAGAGTCTCCTCATTTTACAAATATATTGACCTTTTCGAGGATCTTAAATGTTTTAAATTAAACTTTCTTTAGTGTGGCACATCTACTTAGCTCACTGGAAGTTAGTTTTTCTGCTTTCGAGTCTCTTTGTTTTCGGAGTTTGGTGTTCAGGGTCTGCTCACTCGTGGTTGTCTGTGCACTTCGGCACACGAGGCTGCGGACTGCCTGGTGCTGGCCTCCCCGCCCAGCTTTGGAGTGTGATTTTCCCGGGCGAGCGTCCCTGTGAGAGTGCCCAGCAGGGGCGTGGGTGGCACGCCGATAGACAGGTTTCCTCTCTGGGGCTGTGTTCTCACAAGCACATACAAGCAAGGACAGGCAGACCGACCAGAGCCCTTCGCTGATGAGGAAGAAGAGGGAGTTGCCCGGGAGGCTGCTGAGCCAAAACACCTGTTTTGCTTTGTCCCTGAGGCTCAGTTAAAGACAAGGAGTAAAAAGTGGGTCTCTCCCAACTCCTAAAACTCATGAGAAATGGAGGTCATGTGTTTGGTGCCATATCCGACATGGCCTGTGAGAACATGGTGTCCTGTTCCATGTGTCATTGCCCTGGTGCCAGGAGGCCTCCCCGGGCCCCCTCAAGACCAGGGTAGATGGTATGTGGACCTTCCCAGGCTTCTGCACCCCTGCGTTTAGGAAGCTCATCACCAACTCTTTCCTCAGGCTGCTCCATGAAATTGGGGACTTCAGGAGGGAGCTAGCAGGACAGGTGCCACATGAGCCTCTTCCACACCCGCACCCCATTGGGCAGGGCCAGCTTCTGTGCCATTCCGTGTGCCCACTGCCCTAAGGGACACGTGGCAGGACAGCCGCTGGAGACTTGGGTTTGCTCCCCCTGCTTTTAGGACTCTTCTTTCCAAGGTGGGGCTGTTGAGGCTCGGAGACCATGGGCGTTGTCCAGGGACTGATCAGGAGACCAGTACACCAACTCTGTAAGCTGGAAAGTGGATGGGAGTGACAACCAGTGACAGGGACAGCCAGGGGGAGGGAGAGCACTGAGGAATTGTGGGGCTGGAGTGGGGAGAATCTCAGAGGTGGGGGCCCTGGGTCCCCTGCACCTGCCAGGCAACCTACTGGCAGCTGAGTCACGGCACCAAGAGCCCAGCGTCACAAACAGAGCGAAGCCTTGTTCCCATGCACCCCAATCTCAACAAAGCAAGGCTGGTGGTAGGCTCAGGGCAGAGGCAACCCTAGAAAATGCTCCCCCACCTTCATGGGCTCAAATGTGGGGACGTTTGTTGTCCTGTTTCCTTGAGTCACTGAAGAGAAACCATAGTCATGGCTGAGTGCTGAGGGGCCTGCTGCCGAGAAGCTCGCCTTAGGCCTGACTCTCCCGTCTGATGCCGAGTGAGGAGGACACATCCCTCTCGCCCGCATCTAGAACCCCACCCACAGACAGGCGCAGGCCCCGCTGTGCGCCCGATTCAGCAGGAGTCTTAGTGCCAGCAGCTGGGGACCAGGGAGAACGAGATGCCCATCGGAAACGCCGGTGACCTTTCACAGAGCCCAGAGTGAATGGTGCCACAGTTTCCTGTGAGCTCTCGTGATTGCTCTCCTTCCACAGTGTGACATTGTACAAGGAAATCGGGGCCAATTTAATTATCAGACCGGGAAACTCTCCAGCAGTGAAGTCAGCAGTAGAGATATGCATTCTATAATGTGAGTGGGCATCTTGATGGAGACGTTATAATTTGGCAAATGAACTAAAGAGACACATGAAACAAACAAGCTGAAGGAAGAAGTCAAGCTTTTTCAAGAGGAATTTTCCCACACTGCTCAAGACAAAGAATAAAGAAGCACTTTGTTAGCTGGGCTGTGGTCGCCCGTCCGCACCCAGACATGCGCTGTAATGGCACTTGTGTGATGTGAACCTTCCACCGTACAGTGTGCGTTGTGTCTGAGCTGACTGACTGGGGAGATGGAAACACCGAGCCAAAAAGCGGGATTTTAACCGGTGTTTTGGACATTGTGTTCCTGGTGCCATTTGTGCTGCAGCCAGCCCCCAGAGCGCGGTGCTGGTCTGCCTTTGTGGGGTCTGCCAGGGCCGGGCACCGCGTGCTGCTGTCTTCCAGGACGTCACTCCCGTTGCGGCGCAGCCTGTATCCCCCCACCATCTGCTGTGGGCACAGACAGGGAGCACTGCAGTCCACCTGGTGGTGAACGTCTGTGCTTTCAGGAAGAGAAGGTGAGCTCTGAGCACAGATGTGCGCGGGCACAAGTGGACGTGTGCCAGAACAGGGGCACTGAGAGCAGAGTCAATGGCGACAGTGAATGACCTCGGTCAGGACACCCCTCAAGAAATTATGGGGGATGAACCCGTGAAAAGTTATTTTAACAAGTAATGTTGAAAAATACTCTTAAAGTTTGGTATCTAAAATTCACTTTAGAAAAGATGTGAGCTGTCATGCACCTCGGCAGGAGAAATTAGTTAACCGGTCGCCATGTCGTTCGATGGGCCCGACGTGGGACACCGGCTGCGTCCCATCTGCTCCTGGCTGCGCCGCAGGACTCCAGCCTCAGAGCCCCACCCTCGTGTGCCGGCAGGGCCCCAGGCCAGGCCCCGTGCCAGGGGCTGTTTCGTTACATCACACGGCCCCCTGCTTCCAGCGGAAGAGTTGTATGTATTTCTTCTTCCTGTGAGGAGAGCCCGGACTCGGCATCCCTGCCACGGGGCAGTCAGGACTGCACTCGGAGTCTGCTCAGCGGCTGCCCTGTGGAGCCTTTGCCAGTGGGAGACCAGGGGGCGCTGGGATGGCTGCAGTCGGGTCTCCACGGTGGGCATGGCTCTGTCCCCCAACAGGGCACTGCACACGGAGAGGCCTCAGGCTCAGTACCCGTAGTGGCGCTGGGTGTGCCCAGTTTGTTCCCTGTCCCGTCCCAGGTGCTTGGTGCTTAGGGCACGTTTCATCATCTGCTGGTGGAGGCATGATCGGCCCAGGTCGTATGTACGTGCGTGGTTTTGCCCCGTGAAGTGCTCGTTAGAAGCAGGGTTTGTGAGAGGATGGTGTGGGTGTAAACGTTTATCAGGCTGCCCCAACCCTGCGCCACCAGGGACGCCCTGCTGCTTTCAGACTCTGAGCTCCTGCCCATCTGAGGGACACGAGGGAGTGGAGTCTTGGCTGCGTGGTGAGGTTCACGCCTCTCACGGGTGCACACACGGGGGGCGTGTGTGTGTGTGTGTGAACATCTTTTAGCTTTGTTTTGTGACCAGCCTGTTCTTTTACCCATTGTTCTCTCCAGCCCTAATCTCATTCCTGATTTTTGAAGTTTACTGTGTTTTAAGGAAATTAGCCCTTTGTCTGTAACAGGAGCCATGAATGTTTTTTCCCTATTTGTTTTTGAAAAAGTCTTTTGACTTCACAGTCCTTCTTTCTTGGCAGACACTTCTGGGTTTTGCGTTTTCAGCCTCCCGGGCTCCCCATCATGGCCGGCTGCTGGCTCCCGGCGGGTGCTGACAATGGCCTCCCCAACCTGGGGCATAGAACAAAATTGTCTCATTGCTGCTCTTTCATGGACAGATGCCCTTGTGATGAGATGTTTTACTTGTCCTGAAATTAGGATGCGAAGTACGGCTACAACCGTGTTTTCTCCGATAGGTGCCCAATAGTTTTTGTTGGAGACTGTTTTTCTCCCACTGATGGATTTGAAATGTCACCTTCGTCAGGCACGCCAGCACCCTGTGTACTCGGGTGTGTTTTTTCACCTCCTTGGCAGATGTGCGCCAGGACCAAACATCTCACGTGCTGTGGTTTTCAGCAGTTCGAGTACCTGACAGGGCTAGTCCTCCCCTTTTCTCTTTCAGACACTTCTTGGCCTCCTCTGCATTCAGAAATGTGCATTGGCCGTGGAACAGCCTCTCTGGTTTCTCAGATTGCGCTGCTGACGCTCTGACCCAGACAGTGGGCTGCCCCAGGAGAGCCGGCCTGTCTGTGGGAGGTCTCTCCCCTACCCTCTGCTCTGCCCGCCCGCCCCCCACAGTGGTCTTTACATGATCTTCACAGAGCTTCCCTTTGCTGTTAAATTTGTCCCAGGTGCTTCGGCTTTCTTTGTTGCTCTTCCGGGTGCAGTGGACTCTTCCTTTCTGTCCTGAAGACAGTGCTTATGTGTGTGTGAAAGCTGTTGATGTCCACATAGTAACATCCTCCCACCACCTAATGGAATTCCTTCTTTTTCATGATAGTTTTGTACTTGATGTTCTTGGATTTTCAGTTATTTAGCATATCTGCAAGGGATGGGTTTTCTTTGTCTTTTCTGATTCTGCCCTGTGTTGACTGATATGTGGTCGATTGAATGTCTGTGTTAGCACAATAGCGGCAGACGAGCTGCTGGGAGGGACCCATCTGGTTGGATGGTGGACAGTCACCTGTCTCTTCTGTGGGCCCAGGAGCGCAAATTGGATTTTATGAGATGCCTTCTCAATGGATTAGTGTGGTAATGAATGTCTAATATATTGATTATCCTCTACCTTTTGAATAACTTTATTTGTTTATGGTTTATCACTCTCTAGTTGTTGCTGAATATTGTCTGCTTATGTTTTATTGGGGATATTTTTATTTATGTCCATCAGTGGACGTTTTTCTGTGGGGCGTTGTGTGTGGGTCTGCTTGCAGTTTAGGGGTTCCTTTTCATAAAAAAGATTTAGAAGGGATTCCCCACTGCCGTGCTTCGGATCAATTTAAAATTGCTTTAGCAATGTCGGGTTCTTTGTGAAAATGCCTGATTCTGATGGGGTTTGTAAGAGTTGAAAATGTATTTCAGGTGACCCAGAGAATCCAAAATTCCTTTTCTTACCTGAATGTAGGATAATTGACTTGTGGAACTTCTTTAGTTTAATAGAATTTTCTCCAATTGAGGAGGTTAAACACACCTCCATACATACACCTATATGTGTATTCATTTGTGTGCATGTCCATATACATGTGCATCCCTTCACACATGTGTCCACCCATGCGTGTCACATGTGTGTGTAAATACAAACGTGTGTAGCTAAGTGTATGTTCACACCAGACTCATGAACCCTCTCCTGGGTGTGGGACTCTGCCTGACCAGGGTCCGTCGGGCACATGCCGCTGTATGCCTACACACGGATTTGCACTGCTGTCCCTTGGCCCAAGCAGCAGGCCTCCTGGGGCGAACCCGCTATGCTGTGCAGGAATGGGAGGCCTGGCGGGACTGCACCCAGCCGGCAGACGGGGTGCCAGGCAGTGGAAGAAGAGGGCAGGGCTGAAGGCAGCAGAGCAGTGACAGTGGTTTGGGGACCAGGGGTCGGTGGCGTGCCTCACGTGGGCTGGGCCCAGGGACTGGAGGGCAGTTGAGACGCAGTCCCTGGCCTTCAATCTCGCCATCAAGGAGGAGCGACTCCCCCAGACACAGGTATGCACGGCCGCCAGCAGCGTGGGACCGGAGGTGAGCACCCGGCAACATGATAGTGAGGCGGAACTGGCTGAGATCAGGGGCTTGCGGGTCAGGTGGCTGGCCAGGTTCTCCAGGGACATGTCACAGGTCAGCGGAAGGAAAGTAAGAGGAACTTTCCTGCATGGGGACTAGCCTGGGTGTACAGGTTGCGGGACTGTGCACTTGAGCTGAGGGACTTAGAGTGCTCCTGGGTGACCCCAAGGAGCCCCAGCCCCACCCACCTCCAGTCCTGCAGCGACTTGGTTCCCTCAGCAGGGAAAATAGAGAGGAGAGACTGCATGATTATCCCAGTGACGGTGGGTGAAGGTGTGCAGAGGACACCTGGCTTGAAGAGAGCTTTCCTGGGTGGTCTTACGACCCAGGGGCTGTCAAGGGGTTGGATGCGGCAAACCCTGTGGTTTCCGTGATTTCTGACCTGTCCACCCCAGGAGGAACTGGCTGGTGTCCCTCTGAGACGTCCGGGTTGGGGGCATTGTCCTCGCGGTCCTCAAATGCACAGAGCGGGTGTGGCGTGTGGGTACACCTCTCCACCACCGGGCACGTAGCCGGGCTGCCCCTGACACCTACCCGAGGGGAGGACAGGGGGACCTGAACCTGGAGGGTGGCCTTCCCCTCCCTCTTGTTGTGTTTTCAGTGTGAGGCCCCCGCAGCTCCCCCTCCGCACTGACCAGGTGCGTCTAGTTGCGTCTCTGTGCGTCCTTGTTCGGAGGGCATGTAGGGCTTTGTTCCTTCAGATGAGAACTCTCACTTTAGGAGCACCAGTCGGAAAATCTGCCCTGACTTGTGTGGCTCAGTGGATTGAGCCCTGGCTGGGAACCAAAGGGTCACCAGTTCAATTCCCGGCCAGGTCCCCAGTAGGTAGGGGGCACATGAGAGAGATAACCACACATGGATGTTTCTCTCCCTCTCTTTCTCCTTCCCTTCCCTTCCCTTCTCTCTAAAAATAAATAAATAAATAATCTTTAAAAAGAAAAAGAAAATCTGGCAGTTAAACCTGAAGGAACATGATGTCCTTTGGGACAGTGGAGGTTTGCCGTAAACATTTGCATAGATTATTTTTTAATTGCAAAAATGACATGCCTGTTGAAGAAAATTCAAACATGACAGAAACTCCTAAATAAGGGAAAACTGAGAGCCCTGGTCCCCTCACTCCCTGGTTTAGTGCTTTCACTGTGGTCACCGTGGTCACCTTTGAGACACAGTGTCCAGCCGTCCAGACTGGTTTCCATTGCACGCGAACGGGCCGTGTGTGTTTCATCGAATGGGGTCATGTTACACACACTGCATAGGTATGGAAACTCTTTCTGTGGCGGAACTGCAGTCTGGGACTCATTCCACAACTGCAGACGCAGGGTGCGTGCCTGTTTTCCGTTACAGAAGCCCCGCCGCTTAGTCCCCAATTCTCCGCTGGGTTTGTCCTGCACATCCCGCTCTGTCTGGTGGGGTGGGCGAGTGTCTGCAGGAAAAAGTTCCAAAAGCAGAATTGCCGGGGCAAAGACGTTTTGCACAATTTAAATTCTGAAGTGTTTCGAGCGGCCCCAGCAGCAAGTCCACTGCTGGTTTTCCTCGTGTGCCCCTAGAGGGTGTTTCTCCAGCCGGGTCGCCACAGCAGTCGGAGACAGGCTGGATTTCTCAGTGTGGCTGTAGCCTGTGACTTTGCTCCAGGTCTTTCTCTTCAGAAGTTTCTCACGTTGGCGTAGTCAGCTCTCTCAGCCTTTCCTTTACCAGCTCTGCCTAGGAAGACTTTACCCGCCCAAGAGCCTGGACCTATTCCCCTCGAGCTGTTCTGGGCTTCGGGGTGCCAGCATTTGGAGCCCATCGCCCGCCTCGTCTGAGAAAGGTCCCTGTCCTTCCCCATGAGCAGGAAGTACCGCCCGATACTGCGTGGGCCACTGGGATCTTAAGCAAACATGGACTTCGAGACCCACCTTCTTAGTAAATACCAGAATTTGATGAAGTGTTTACCAAGACTAAAAGTGGTTTCCGTTTCCTAAAGTTACAAAGAAATATGACTAAACACACTGAGAATGTAAAATTGAGAGAATTTTTTTAGTTTCATTTGGTGTCAGTTTCTGAGTACAAAAGCCCCAGGCCTGATTATTTGCTTTGTGACAGTTTGTAGCCTTCCTGGAAGGAAAGCAAAACGAGAAATTAACTGTCACGCAGTTTGTGCGCAGGAAGCCCTGTGCCCCAGCGTCCGTAAACTCCACGGCCCCTTACTCCCCTCTGTACTCGCTGTCTCCTGTCTCCCCACAGCTGAAGTGCGACGGCCAGCTCTTACTGACTCGTGTGTGGCGGCGTTTGAACCTGATAGAATGTGACTACTTCGGGTTGGAGTTCCAGAACGTCCCGTCCTACTGGGTAGGTGCTTCTCACTCGTTTGGAAATAGGCTCCAAATGTGTTGTAGTGTCCTGTCCACATCCACGGGTCACCAAGAGCCTTGAGGACGACTGCGGGATACAAGTAAGGTAGTTCCCAACTGGAATGCGACCGCTATTGAGGCCGCGCCGACGGGGGCGTGGCCTATAGCTGGGGGCGTGGCCTATAGCTGGGGGCGTGGCCACTCGGGCGGAGGCAGGCGCGCGCGGTGGGTAGTGCGAAGTGTGGCTGGTAGAGGGGCTGCTTAACAGACTCGTTCTCTTTCCTTAAATCCTCTTCAGGTTTGGCTCGAACCTATGAAACCCATCGTTAGGCAAGTACGAAGTAAGTCCTTTTTTTAACTCCTTAAAATTTGTTCATTTAAGATACGCTGGTTCTTGACTGTTTAAATATGGGGTGTGATCAGAGGCGCTCTGTCATCACAGCGCAGCCACAGAGGGAGCGCCAGTGGCGGACGGGCCTGGAGGCCACCGTGCCGCTCGGCGCCGCCCCCACCCGGCTCTGGGCATCCACTCGGGTCTGGGCGGTGCGCCTCACGTTCGGAGGCGGTGTGCCAAAGCTGGTGCGCAGAGTCTAAGTCAGGAAGTGACATGGAGGGTCTTCTTTTAGTTGGCGTTTTTAATAAAACATAGTTATAATCATAAACATAATTTTTGTGAGTCTGTTTCTTAAATTTTGAAAATTTAAGACATATGATAATGCTCTTAATTCTTATATAGTTGTATAGTTGTAAAAAACCTGAATTTACCAGGTTTTTTTCCTAAAGATTTAATTTATTTATATTTAGAGAGAAAGGTAGGGAAGGGAAAAGAGAGGGAGAAAAACATCAATATGTAATTGCCTCTTGTGCACCCCCTACTGGGGACCTGGCCTGCAACCCAGGCATGTGCCCTGACTGGGAAGCGAACTGGTGACCCTTTGGTTCACAGGCCCGTGCTCAATCCACTGACCTACACCAGCCAGGGAAGCAGGAACTTTTTAAGGACTAAACTAAGGCTGTAGAAGTAACTTTGTTATTCACTGATGAGCTAAGGACATTTCAGTTGCTATAGCATTTTAGCAAAACAATTCCTTTTTCCTTTTTGGTGAAATTATATGGTTGTGTTGTAAAATTGCAGGAAAGCTAAGATACTCAGGTGAGCCGTTCCTCATGGTAATTAGGTTATTCAGGTTTAATGTGATGGTGACTGGTGACAGTTTTCTCTCAGTAAAGTATGTAAGGAATTAAAAAACAATTTGTATTACTTTATTATTATTAACAATTATTATTAAATTTTTATTAACAATTTTTATTATTTTATTTTTGTGAACACCTTAACTTTTAAAAATAAAAATACTTTAAAATTTTAATGTGTAATTTCCTGCCTATTTTTAGAGTTTCCTTGAGAAACCTCCATTTAACACAACAGTTTTGAATTTCTCTTTAATGTATATGACTGGTACTTAGGATTCATAATTTCATGCATAGGAAATTTCATAATAGCATCTTACTTGGAAAGATTTGCTTTAACAGTCCATTTGAAAGTACTAGCTCAATTATATTGTAACACATGGGAAAATAGCAAATGCAGAGATTGGCCTTATTTGTGACACTTAAATTTTTTCTTTTTCTAGGGCCAAAGAGTGCAGTGCTCCGCCTGGCGGTGAAATTTTTCCCGCCTGATCCGGGTCAGTTGCAGGAAGAATACACACGGTAAAGAGCCTGCTCTGAACAGGGCCTTGAACTCACCTGTGTTCTCCCCCAGCGCCTGGTTCACCAGGTGTTCAGGGCATGTGTGTGCAAAGAATGAGTGAGCCCAGCACTCACATAAAAATTGTGATCCACGTGTAACAGAGAAGAGAAGCATTGTGGCAACTAACCCTTGTACACACACAAATGTGGAAGGGACTCAGAAGGTTTGTAGTGCAAATTGAGAATAAGAAATGGGGTATTTGGGTACCATCTAAGTGGTAGTCTCTAAATGAGCACAGATTTGTACATGTGCGTGGAGTTCTTAGGAATTTTGCCCATTCAGTTGCCTCGAATCAACAAAACACATTTAATTAGGAGAAGTAGCAGGTATGTGAGCCCTCGTGACTGGGTGCGGCGGAGCTGCGTCTGGCAACTTCCTGCTGTTCTCGAGCTCACAGTCCACTCTTCACAGAAATAATTGTAAGGAGACATTGAACATTTGTCTCACCTGGGCAATAGGACTGTGGAAGATTTTCCTCTTGTGTTTTGTGTGCCCATTTTATAATAAGAATGAAGCAGCAACCTCAAAACTGACTCAAAGCCCAAGGTCAGGTGTGAGACAGCAGAGGGCCAAGGACAGTGAGGGAGGGACAGCAGGAACTGCCCCTGCGACGAAACACAGATGTGTCCAAGATGGCTTAGGACCTCCCTTTACCCAGTTTCACGTGTCGTTCACCACCACAGAGCTGCAGGCTGTCAGTGTGAGGAAGCGACTCCAGGGACAGCGAGGATTCTTCACAGTGAACACAGAACAATCTCGTCAGCGACCTCTTAGATCCCTGGCACTTTCTGAACAACCCACCCCTGAGGGGACAACTTCTGAATATATGTCCATATACAAGGGGGCACCTGTGAAACCTGAGACTACCTTCTGGAGGGCGGGTCCCTTGCAGTACAGGTTTCCACTCAGTGCATGTTCTAGAAACCCATCTTTATCAGTGCGCCAGCTGGTGGTGTTGTGAGAGGCTGCGTTCAGCTTCAGTGCATTTTTTTTGAAGACTCAATACTTTTGCCTGTTTCACGATGGGAGACTTACGAGCGCACCTGCCCATGCTGCACTGAGTGTTCAACAGCTTTTGGCTAAAGGTGGCATGACCCCCATGACCCCCATGACCCACCTTCCCTGTTCACCCAGCCTCACCCCAAGAAACTTGGTTTTTGTTTCCATGGATGAAAAAAGTCCTCAAAAGGAAGCGTTTTGCCGATGTGAAAGAGGTGAAACAAAAAACAGCAGAAGCATCAAAACCGAAGAGTTCAAAAACTGAGCAGTGGGAAAAATGTCTCAGTCGGTGTATTGTGTCAGATGGAAAGTGCTCTGAAGGTGACTGAAGTTTAAACATGGAAGAATACACAATTTTTATAAATAAATTCTGATTTGGGGGGATATTCCCCCTCATACATACCTGGAAAGTGATGAGTAATAGGTATTACCTAATTCAATGTCTTGGGTTTCATTTATGAAACAGTACTTGTTTATGGTAAGAAAATAAAAATGTTAAAGGTACGTAGAGTTAAAGTAGGGCTCCCCTTGGCCCCTGCACCACATGCTGCGCAGGGGAGCCCCTGGCGTGCGGCTGGCCCGGTGCAGCGGCATGCCCTGCCCAGGGACTCTGCCAGAGGGATCGCCCCGCCCACCCTCAAGAGCACGGCGGGGAGGGGGGGTGCTTTCCATGTGAGTGCACACAGGGCTGCAGCCTCATTTACTTAACCATTCTCATTTGTATTCAGGTTATTTCCAGTTTTTCTCTCTTATAATGCTTCCAAAAAGCACCTTTGTCCACATGTATCCCTGGGCTCTGCAAACACTTCCGCTGGAACAATTGGGTTAAGGGTGCGCACCTTTGCGCTCTAAGAGCTCGCACTGGACTGCGAATCCCAGCAAGGGGAGAGAGCATGTGTCCTGCTCGCTCTCGTGTTTCCAGACCCTGTGGCGGTGCGTGGGTCTCTGTCTGACCCGGTAGTTGCTGTTGGTGAACGCCGTGAATCCAGTAGTGGCCTTGGACCGCCTTCCCATCACGTCCTCTCCAGTGGTGCCGGGAGTCCTGTCCCCAGGTCCCAGCCAAGAAATCTCATTCATCTGCTTTCAGGTTCACAGCCACGTGTGATGCTGTATCTTAACTGGGTGTTTCTGCTTTTTTACACAAAGTCAGTGCAACAGGCGTGAGTGGCGTGCTGTGTGCCAGTTGGGGCTGGGTTCCTGGCAACTCTGCCTCAGCGCACAGTGGCTCTGCTGTCGTCAGCAGCAGCTGCTTCCTGCAGCTGCGTGCTCTTCTGCGACAGAGACATGGGGAGTATGTTCTAGAACCTTTGGAGCTGATCTGTCTGATGTTTGGATTCCCTTCTAGATACTTGTTTGCCTTGCAGCTGAAAAGAGACCTGCTGGAAGAGCGTCTGACCTGCTCAGATGCCACGGCGGCCCTCCTCACATCCCACCTTCTGCAGGGTTAGTACCGCCCACCGGGCACTGGTGGGGGCACAGGCAGCGCTCCTGCAGGCAGAGTGTGGTTCTGCACACGCGGCTTTTCTGGGAGTTTGAGATTGGCTTGAAATGAAAAAAGTACATTACTGAAAGCTATTGGACTTTAGCTACCATTTTAAAACCATTTATAGCCTGCAAATACATGAAATTGGAAAGAAACTTGTTCCTCAAGAATTTGAAAAGCCCTAGTGGGAAAACTGATTTGAAATACATTATCATGAAACAAACCCTGGACACAGTAGTCTTGAGACAGCTTATGAACAAAGTGTGTGTGAAACTTAAACACAGCAAGTCATACATACACCTGTGTCTTCATCTGTAAAATGCAGAAAAAACCCTCCTCACCTGTCTTTGTTTGCCTTCATAGCATAAGACATTTGGGAAAATAAAATACAAACTTGCCCTGGCTGGTGTGGCTCAGTGGATTGAGCGCTTGCCTGCAAACCAAAGGGTCGCTGGTTCGATTCCCAATCAAGGCACATGCCTGGGTTGTGATCGAGGTCCCCAGTAGAGGGCGCATGTGAGGCAACCACATGTTGATGTTTTTCTCCCTCCTTTCCCATCTCTAAAAGTAAAAGTGAATAAAATGTTTTTTAAAAAATACAAATCCTTTTTTTTTTTTTAAGATTTTATTTATTTATTTATTTTTAGAGGGGAAGGAGAGAGGGAGAGAAACATCAATGTATGGTTGCCTTTTTGTGCATCCCCTGCTGGTAGTAGCCTGCAAGGAACCGGTTTGCAACCCAGGCATGTGCCCTGACTGGGAATCGAACCGCGATCGTCTGGTTCGCAGGCCCGCGCTCAATCCACTGAGCTACGCCAGCCAGGGCACAAATCCTTATTTACTTATATTATTTGTATATATTCATTTCTCTACAGATTTAAAATAAAAGTAGAAAAATATTTTAAATCTGTAGTCAAGTAGTAAGTTTATTTACTTAAAAGTTAAAATTCTTGACTGTCATCCTCTCATCTCAGCGGAAATAGGGGATTACGATGAAACGCTGGATCGCGAGCACCTCAAAGCCAACCAGTACCTGCCCCACCAGGAGCGCTGTCTGGAGAAGGTACTGGAACTCCACCGGAGGCACACGTGAGTGAGTCAGAGCGGCATGGGCCCTGGGGCAGCCTGCACTAAGGCTCTGATGAAAGCCACAGCTGACCAAAGCTCCCAGAGGGTGTGGTCACTCTGCTTGAGAAAAGGCTGGAAAGGACATCACGGCCGGAGAGGAGTGGGGATGGGAGTGCCAGGGGCCGGGATGGGTTGGGGTAGAGGCAGCCCTGCTGTGAGCAGGCAGGGAGCTGAGCGGCTGGTTCCCCACACTGGCTCCTGCGTGTTTCCTGGACTGAAGCGAGGGAGGCCTGGAGGGGACCTGCTGGAGCAGGAGGGACTGAGCGGTGGGGACGGACCGGAGAAGGCTGCACCAGGGTGGCCCCTAGGCCAAGGGGAAGGTGGCCACGTGTGGACCAGGGGGTGCTCCACAGGCAGAGACCGGGGCCTCTGGAGGGACACCTTCATTCTGTCAGACAGCTCCGTGTGGGTGAGGCCCTCAGTGCCTGCTGTCTGCCTCTGGGCTGGGGCAGCTTGAACAGCTCAGACCAGGAGTCCAGCACGAGGACGCCATCCTGCAGATGCACGTGCTTTTTCACGCATCCTCCACTCACCAGAGCTTAGGCCTGCCTTTCGCATGCCCACGTCGGGCAAGCGCTTGGTGTGCAGGTGTGGCACATGTGCCAGTGACAGGCAGAGCCCACGACGGGAATGGTGGTGAGGACACACGGTGGAGAGGTTCCCTGGAGGCTGCTGTTTCAGGGGGCAGACCAGAGGCTGGGCAGAGCAGGAGAGCTGGCGGGAGGCTGCAGTGCTGGGGCTGCAACTGGGCTCCGTGCCAAGCTGGGCATGTCCTTAGGTGCTGTGTGTTATAAACTGTTGTGACCCCCGTTCATGGGTAAAACTGAGTGAGGGCATGAGCTCCGTCTTGGGTGTGGCAGTTTGACCACCTCTCAGTGTCCAGGTTCAGCACATCTGGGCCACCTTACAGAAGCCGCAGCCCTGGGCACCCCTGGCATGGCACCTCAGGTGTTATTGTAACCCGGCTAGTGGCAGGGAAGGGGCAGGAGGTCCAAGGGTCACCTGGACCCGAGGTCCAGCTGGCAATGGGCCCTCTCCTAGTGCCCGCCCAAAGGAGATGGCCACTTGTTCAGGGTCTGTCCCTGGAGTTGGGGGCAGGGTCCCTCCCTGCCTAAACACACAGAGCCAGGGCTGGCCACCTGGAGGAAGGGGTGGACTGGCCTCTGGGACGTGCCCACCAAGGCAGCAGCGCCCACTTTGGGAGGCACAGACAGATGGGAGAGAGCAGAGCCCAGGGCAGACTCCTGAAGACTTGCTTTGGGGGATGCATACAGGAGGGGCACCCACAGCGACTGTGAGCTAGAAGAGAGCCAGGAGCATGGGGACCACGGTCACTGAGGGAGGGGCTCCGGGAAGGGGCCATGGCCCCTAGGGGAGGCTCACCAGCAGGCATCGTGAGTGGGCAGGAGCTGGCCTGTGGGCTCAGCAACGTGACAAGGCCCCACGGCCTCGGTGAGGTTTGGGGTGGACCGAGAGGGAGGTGGGAGCATGGTGTCAGCCTGTGAGTGGGGACACTGAGCAGCCTGCCTGTGGGAGGTAGGCTGGGGACCCGCCCGTGTGTTTGTGTGTGCACAGACATGCCTGTGTGCATGTGTTCGTGTGGTGTGTGCATACATATGTATGTGGTAGGGGCTGCTCTAAGTCTCAAAAGCCAGTGAGAGAAGTCAGGTGAGCTGCTGCCCACAGCACGCCCTTGGACCCCCTCCAAGGGCGCGGCGCTGCCTTTGTCCCCCGCCGTCACCAGGATGCATCGCCCATCTTTACCTCTGTTGGTTACTCTGTGTAGGTTTGTTAAACGCAACAGTGTGTACCTTCCTGAAATCCGATGAGTTCCCTGCGTAGTTCATACTGCTCTCCCTGGCCCGCCAGAAACACCCTGTGACCCCGAGCAGGACAGCAAAGAAGGTTTCTCTTGACTTCTGCCTGATGTTTTTTGATGTTTGGAGGTTGCAGGGCTGTAGAAGCTGGTGTCTTGGTTCGTCTGCTGCTGTAACAGACCCCACAGGCCAGAGGTCCAAGACCAAGGCCCCTCAGACTGGGGACTGTTACAAGGAGACTAGCCCTGTTCACGAGGGCACCCCCCCAGTCACCTCCCAGAGGAGCCCTTGCAAATACACCATTGGAGGGTTAGGGTGCAGCATGTGAATTTGGGAAACGAAACCATTCCATTTGGAAGCTTCCAGCCCATTTCCCCACCCCCCGTTTGTGTCCTTGCAGGCAAATTATATCTGTTTCACCCCAACACCCCTCCCATTGTAAAGGCTCTCCTGAGTCAGATGTGGGGGAGACCTGGGGACGGCTGGTCCTGAACCACAGCCCCTCCTGCTGTGAGCCTGCGAAGCCCAGTGGCTGGACCGGCTTGGGTGGACGTTCCCACCGCAAAGAGGGGGGATAGCAGGAGGAAAGGGTGACGGGTGCCTAACAGGCCAAATGGCACTGACCCTCAAGTCTCGAGCACAACCCTCTGTGGCCCAGGGCCTGGCTCCCCTGGGCCCTGCAGCAGCTCCTGCCAACGGCTCCACCCCACACGGCCCCCCGCCTGCGCTCCCTCTGCAGCTCCAGGCAGAGGGACCTTGAGACCCAGACAGAGGCGGCCGCACCCCATCCAGCCCTGCGCCCCGGCCTGGGAGGGGGCAGCTCCATGGGTCCTGACATCGTGGAGACAGCCGACCTGCCTCAGTGCCCCCACAGGTGGTCTCTTGGCCACACCCTGAGGGTGTCATCCTTTGCACTTCTTTAAATTCTGCTTCCTTTTTGCTTAACAGCTCCACGTTCTGTCATTCCTGTCTTCTGGCGTCTGACTCTGAGTGGCAGGAGCAAGGTAGCACCTCCAACACGTGTGTTAGAAATCACTCCAGCTGAATGTCCCATTTCATGGCTCACATGTCCCACCCTCCACAGAGCTCGAGAACACGCTAACCAGGGTTTTTGCACTTTATAAAAGAGATCAGCCCCAGCTGGTGTGGCTCAGTGGACTGAGTGCCAGACTGCCAACCAAAGGGTCACCAGTTCAATTCCCGGTCAGGGCACGTGCCTGGGTTGCAGGCCAGGTCCCCAGTAGGGGGTGCTCGAGAGGCAACCACACTGATATTTCTCTCCCTCTCTTTCTCCTTTCTCCTCTCTCTAAAATAAATAAATAAAATCTTTAAAGTTAAAAAAAGGGATCTCCTTTCTCCATTTTCCAGAAACATTCTTTGTTGCCATCTGAGATCTCACTGGAATGGCCCTTACTGTCCGTGTTTGTATAACATCTGCTCCTGGCGGCTCAGGTTTCTCTGAGAGGCACAGGCTTTCTCTCCACTCCTGCTTTCCTCTCTGATCCCCATTTCGCCCCGACACCCCGAGTCCCAGCAGGCCCTGCAGAGCACTACCAGCCTCCACCCATCCCCAGTCTCGGAGCTGCAGAAGGTCCTATGGGGAGTTTGGCTCCAGGCTGGGGCTCCTGGGAGAGTGGTGAGGTCACATGGTGTCTCTTACTGTTGAGAATTTATGAAAATAGAAGTTAATAGTCAGGTGTTGGTATCAAAGTCAGAAAATGGAAAACCCAGGAATGGTATAACCCAAACCCTTTCGTTATTCTTAGAAGTCTGAAAACTCAGGCATTTGGGAGTAAGGAGGAGGCAAAAAGTTGTGGACGGACAGTCCCCTGTGTGGGGTTCAGGCCAGGGTGTGGGTCTCCTAAGCAGAGCACTCTGCCCTGTGCCCGCTGCCCCCTCTGAGTCCGGCCCCTCCTGGAGGTAGTGGGAGCGTGGTTAGTGCCATGGCACGTGGAGAAACCGTAGAGCTGGCAGTGGTATCTGCGTCCCGTCTTCTGTTTCCTCCTCGAGAGAGGGTGTTCCACTGGTTGGGCTGGACACCAGGCCGCAGTGTTTCAAGGGCTGCGGGGGCTGGCAGAGCTGCCCATGCCCGCTGGCCTGCCTGCACAGTCCTCATCACACTGAGAGCAGAGTTGAGGCTGAGCCTCGAGAATGCAGAGAAAACACCACCCCCCGCCCCTGAAGGCAGTGGGCCCCAGAGGGCAGGGACTGCCGCCCCGGTGCAGCTGCTCGTACTTGGTGTGGGCGCAGTCGCAGGCAGCAGAGGACTAGCCCCTGACACAGTGCCTCCTTTGCCAGCCTGTTTCCCCTGATCACTTCTTTGTCATTTTTATTTGGTCTCTTTTTTTAATAATGTATTTCATTGATTATGCCATTACACTTGTCCCCTTCCCCCCTTCATTCCCCTCCACCCTGCACACCCCCTCCTGCCCACATTCCCCCCTTTAGTTCATGTCCATGTGTCATAAGTTCTTTGGCTTCTCCATTTCCTGTACTAGTCATGCCCTCCCCCCTGTCTATTTTCTACCCACCATCTATGCTACTTATTCTCTGTACCTTCTCCCCCCTTCTCCTCCTCTCACTCCCCTGTTGCTAACCCTCCATGTGGTCTCCATTTATGTGGCTCCGCTCCTGATCTAGCTGTCCTCTTGGTTTGCTTTTGTTTTAGGTGTGGTTGTTAATAACTGTGAGTTTGCTGTCCTTTCACTGTTCATATTTTTTATCTTCTTTTTCTTAGATAAGTCTCTTTAACATTCCATATAATAAGGGCTTGGTGATGATGAACTCCTTGAACTTGACTTTATCTGAGAAGTGCTTTATCTGCCCTTCCATTCTAAATGAAAGCTTTGCTGGATAGAGTAATCTGGGATGTAGGTCTTTCGATTTCATGACTTGGAATACTTCCTTCCAGTCCCTTCTTGCCTGTAAGGGCTCTTTTGAGAAATCCGCTGACAGTCTGATGGGAACTCCTTTGTAGGTGACTGTCCCCTTATCTCTTGCTGCTTTTAGGATTCTCTCCTTAATTTTCATCTTGGGTAATGTAATTATGAGGTGCCTTGGTGTGTTCCTCCTTGGGTCCACCTTCTTTGGGACTCTCTGAGCTTCCTGGATTTCCTGAAAGTCTATTTCCTTTTCCAGACTGGGGAAGTTCTCCTTTATAATTTGTTCAAATAAGTGTTCCACTTGTTGCTCTTCCTCTTCCCCTTCTGGTACCCCTATAATTCGGATGTTGGAACGTGTAAAGGTGTCCTGGAGGTTCCTAAGCCTCTCCTCATTTTTTTGATATTTTTTAAAGATTTCATTAATTTATCTTTAGAGGGGGAGGGAAGGAGAGAAATATCAATGTATGGTTGCCTCTCATGCGTCCCCTGCTGGGAACTGGCCTGCAACCCAGGCATGTGCCCTGACTGGGAATCAAAGCATGGTTGTTTGGTTCGCAGGACAACGCTCAATCCACTGAGCTACACCAGCCAGGGCTCAAATTCTTTTTTCTTCATTTCTGTTTGGTTGGTTGTTTCTTCCTTCTGGTCCACTTGATTGATTTTAGTCCCAGTTTGGTTTTCATCGCTATTAGTTCCCTGTTCATTTCCCTTCATTTCACTTAGTGTAGCCGTCCTTTTTTCATCTAATTTGTGACCAAAATCCACCAGTTCTGTGAGCATCCTGATCACCAGTGTTTTGAACTGTGCATCTGATAGGTTGGCTATCTCTTGGTCACTTAGAAGTATTGGCTCTGGGGCTTTGATCTGTTCTTCTGTTTGAGCCATAATTTTTTGGTCTGATCACGCCTATTATGTATGAGTGGCGGAGCCTTAGGTGTTCACCACGGCAGGGCAATAAGTCACTGTGTTGTGACGCTGTGTGTGGGGGTGGGGTCAGAGAGGGAACTATGATACTTGCTCCACTCTCTCTCAGATTTCAGTCCCCTCTGCCGCTTTCCACAAGTAAACTGGCCCCCCCTCCGGTGCTGGTTCCCAGGTGTGTGGACTTGTGTACATTCTAGGACCCTGTGGGTCTCTCCAGTGAACTCTCTGTGAGGCTGGGAGTCTCTCCGGCACCTTTTTAATTGGTGCTTTTAGGCTTTATTTCCTGGCGCTGGAGCCTTGGGTTGCGCGGTCTGTCTTGCTGCCCATTTTCGTCTGTTTTATCTGCACGTGATTGTGTGACCGAGGTCAGCCCCACGCCACCTGTGCGCCCAGGTCTGGCAGCTACCGCCTTTTCCTGCTGCAACCCCTCTCCACTGGCCACCAGCCACCGACTCCGCCCCTATTACCTGTCTGGTTGAATGGTTGTCGGAATTCCGTGCAGTTCCATTTTCTCTCCATTCTGGTTGTGTTTTTGTTTCTAAATCTTTGTTGTCCTTAATTTTGGCTGTGCAAGGAGGCAGTATTTCCACCTACGCCTCCACCTTGGCCGGAAGTCTCCCCTGATCACCTCTGTGCCGTCCGAGCTGGGCTGTTTGCACTGCTGTGATGCTGCTGTCTCTCCTCACAGGGGCCAGACGCCTGCTGAGTCGGACTTCCAGGTGCTGGAGGTAGCCCGGAAGTTGGAGATGTACGGCATCCGGTTTCACAAGGCTTCCGACAGGGAGGGCGCCAAGATTAACCTGGCCGTGTCCCACCTGGGAGTCCTCGTGTTCCAGGTAGGGGCTGGACCGTCTTGGTGTGCCGCTGGGCACGGGGCAAGGGGTTTGTTGTGACGAACAAGGTCTTAGACTTGGAGGAGAGCCTTGCATGTCATCTGATCTGACCTCTCCCCCAGCAGATAGGTTGTCTTCTCGCCCTTGCCCTCACCGACATGGAGCCTGTGCCCCTCAGCACCCAGGCATGTCCTGCTGCTATGCACAGTGAAGCAAAGGCCGCCCCGTAGAACCTGCACCGACACAGGGGCCCTTCCCTGGGGTGGCCTCCAGGTGTGGGTCTGGGCAGAGGGGAGACCGAACACACTAGAAAATACCGAACACGCTGGAAAATGTTGCGTGTGGGCTTATGGAAATTTTGTAGCGCTTGTGTTTGCGTAAATAGGTGCACAAAAGGTGGGTGGGTTCTGTTTGTAGTTGCGTTACGTGTCTTGGGCTCCAGCTGGAGATGCAGGCCCTTCGAGTGTCAGGGTCCGTGGGCCATCCCCAGTCCTGCCCACTGCAGGCCCCTCTCAGGAGGGCCCCGGCTTGGCACCCGTGCACCAGTGCTTGGGTGACCTGCCCACACCGCACTCTTGTGCCAGAGCCTGACTCGGGCTCTTTCTCCAGGACGTTTCAGGGCGTGACCCCTGCAGTGGCTGGTCTGTGCAGGCCCCTGCCCAGGCTCGCTCTCCTTTTCTTTACCTCGCCATCAAATCAGTGTCCTGCCAGAAAAAAAACAATAGTTCACACTAGAGACCTTAGCCACCACACCCTTCCTTCAGGTGGGTGGTCCTGGGTCCTGCAGCTGCGCACACTGATCACTGTCTCTTCATCACAGGTTCTAATCGCATATCTGTCCAAACCCAGCTATTGTCACTTTTCATCATTTGTCACCGGAGAATGTTGAAAAAGCAACATTTTGCTGGAGACTTCCAGAGTGAATGTATTATCTGCTCCCTCAAACCCCTACCAGAATGACAGAGGTGGAATTATTTTTCTTTTTATGTTTAAATAAGAAAGAACACAGACTGGAAAAGAGAACCACAGAAGATGAGAGTATCAACAAAATTCTGGAAGTTGGGAAATGGTAGATGTGTGGAAAAGACTAGAATCCAATGGCCTGTGGAGGGAAAGCTGGGAGCAGGCCAATGTCCCCCCAGGATTGTGCAAAGGCACCTCTTAGCCGCCAGGAGCAGGCTGGGGTTAAAAACAGAGGCCTCTGGTTCTGTCTGTCCGTCTGTCCATGAGGAGACTCGCAGCACTAGATCCAAGCCGGAGCAGCCTCCTCCTCTCGGGGGCTCAGACGTAGGGGTGCCTGGTCGCACCAGCAGGGGGAGAGGGCTTGTGCCCCGAATGTGGCCATGTGTGCCCTGTCCGGTGTGGCGCAGTGGATGGGGCGTCGTCCCACAAACCTAAAGGTCGCTGGTGCCATTCCCAGTCAGGGCACATGCTTGGGTTGCAGGCCAGGTCCCCAGTTGGGGATGTGTGAGAGGCAGCCGATCGATGTTTCTCTCCCTCTCTTCAGCTCTCTAAAATAAATAAATGAAATCTTAAAAAAAGAAAAAGAGACGTGCAGTATGCCAACAGAGAGCAGNAGGGCTTGTGCCCCGAATGTGGCCATGTGTGCCCTGTCCGGTGTGGCGCAGTGGATGGGGCGTCGTCCCACAAACCTAAAGGTCGCTGGTGCCATTCCCAGTCAGGGCACATGCTTGGGTTGCAGGCCAGGTCCCCAGTTGGGGATGTGTGAGAGGCAGCTGATCGATGTTTCTCTCCCTCTCTTCAGCTCTCTAAAAATAAATAAATGAAATCTTAAAAAAAGAAAAAGAGACGTGCAGTATGCCAACAGAGAGCAGCCGGAGCACAAGAGGATGAGAGGTGGGGGGACAGGAGCAGGAGAGGCTGGCAGCACCCAGGCCCCCGCCGGTACCCTGGGGTGGAGCCAGAGCCCCGGGGACGGTGCTGGACGTCACCTGGGAAGAAACTCCGAACCTGAGGCAGGAACTTCCAGGCTGCAAGTGCCTTCACAGTTGAGCAAAAGAGAACATGCGAAGGCCAGTGAGCAGCTGGAGACAGTTGTCGCTTCTCTGTTGTTGCTGTTTCGTTTGGGTCGTTTTGTTTGCTTCTTTTGAGAACATCTTTGAAAATTATCCAGTATTTTACGTTGACAAGAAATTAGAGTCATTTAGCGTTTTGGCCATATTTGGGGGGCTACGAAGCTTCAAGTCTCATTTGGACCCTGCATGTATATCTAGGTTTTGAGGACATCTCTTAAATCAAGAATCTTTTAAATTGAGATATAATTCACATACCCTAAATCTCACCACTTAGAAGTGTACCTTCAGTTGTTTTTAATACATTCACGTCACTGCGCGGTCATCACCACTCCTGACACCAAGGCGTTTTCATCACTTTTACGTGGCTACTGGCAGCAGCCCCTGGCCACCTCTGACCAGCTTCCTGTCTGCATGTCCTCTGGACAGTCCGTGGAGATGGGGACAGGCAGGGGGGCCTCGTGTGCACAGGTGGCCCACGCTGCGCCGCCCTCAGTGCCCCCTTCCCGGGCTGAGGACCTTCTCCGTCTCCCTGAAAGGAAAACGGTCCTTGTCTTGCTGTCTCCGCCTCACATGTGCAGCGTGAATGGCCAAGTGGTCGAGAGCAGAAAATGCCAGGAGAGGACTTGACGTGTTTAGGTATTTTGTGCTGAAACCATTTCAAGCTTAGGTACAGATGTAGAGTGCCTTCCCCCCAGACCCTCACTCCCACGCGGATTTTTCCAGCTGCTCCAGTCTACCGGTCTCAGAACATCCCATCCATCAGGGACTTGCTCCTTTTTTCCCCGAGGCTCATGACCTTGGTGTTTTGGTCGTTTCACAGAACAGAATGGCCATCACATGGGATTGCCTGGGACTTGCCTGAGGCACAGCTTCCCAGGCACGTAGATCGCAGGCATGGTGCTGTGCCTGGTGCACCCAGTGCCGTGGCCTGCGGGACCCTCCTGTCCCAGGGTGTCCACCTGTCCCATTGCTAGTGGTGTCAGCATCGATCCGTGGCCAGATGGGTTTGCTTTTGGTCATTGGTAAGTAGGCTGCGGAGAGAGACTCGGAGACCCCCTCCCCATCTCCCAGTGGGACAAATCACTGTGAAGGTCAGCTAAGGATGACTTCATAAATCCCATCTTTCTACAAGTTTCTTGTTTTTACTGTGGACTTACGGATTTATGTTCAATGTTATATGTTTAATGTTAAACACAATGTTATTATGTTTAATGTTATGTTTAATGTTATACTCACATTAAATTCAAGGTGTAATAATCTGGGTTATAATCTGATACTTTGCAATCTGTTTTTACCATTATTTATTTTGATGTTTAAATCATCCCGCATTCTTCCACCGGAGTCCCTTCAAGCTGGCTCCGGTGTCCTTGTCACATGCCCCCATCATTTTTGACCACTTGTTCACGTTCTTGCACAACAGAATAGTCCAGGTTCACTTTCTACTCTGCCTGCTTCACCCAGGAAGGCCACAGAGCCCTGGTGTGCTGGGTGGGGAGCAGCCCTGAGGAGCCCGGGTCCAAGTGCTCAGTGAGCTGAGTGTCAACACCCAGGGCTCACGCAGGCTTCCCTCCTTTTGGAGAAGCTTACCTCGGAGGAGGCAGCCCTGCCCGGCCTCCACCACTGCCCCCTGTGACCCTCCAGCTTTTTTGCACTTGTGAGCTTCAAAAATGTTAATGTTAACATTAGTAAAAAAATAACTCACAATAAAGCCTTATCAAAGACATCAAGTTATCTTTCCAAAACAGGTAGATAAATTAGCAATAGTAACATTTCAGCTGGGAGCCATTCCAAGTGTTGGTGTGGAATGCCCTGTGCGTGGCTGTGTTGTCTGGTGAGGGTACCTAAATGTTCTCTCTCCTGAGAAGGTGCGTGTCCCTGAGCCTGTGTCTCTTGGATTTCAGTGCACCACCAAAATCAACACCTTCAACTGGTCCAGGGTCCGGAAGCTCAGCTTCAAGAGGAAAAGATTCCTCATCAAACTCCACCCAGAGGTCCACGTAAGTGATTTTGAGCAGCTGTTAAATTGTAAGAGAATGTATTCTGCTAGGACCGTGAATTACTTTGTTGTTCTATGAATCATTTCACCACAATGCACAGAGAATTAAGGGCAGGGTTCAAGTGGGGGTCCTGCAGGGCTCCCCATAGTCAGCCCTGCAGCTCTCTGGTGAGGGCTGCGTGAGGTCCAGGTCTGGCAGGGCTGGGGTGCACCAGGAATGTGCCAGTCTGACAAGCCCCAGGGCTGCCTAGACCTCTGCTTGTTTCTGCCTCTGTGCTCCAGGCAGCGGAGCTGGAGTACAAAGTGTGAGTGCAGCCAGTGCACATGGAACACCCATCTGGAGTGAGCAGAGGGACGGTCCCTGCATTCTGGGCATCTGGGACTCAGAAGTTGACCCTTAAATAGCTCTAGTCGAAGGAGCCTTGATTTTCAGAAAGTAAATGTTCTTTTCTTTTGAGATTTTCAGTCAGTAAAGTAATAATTGCATATGAGTTTCCTGAAGTGAGTAAAAATGGAAAAAGTAAATGTCCGTCCCCTCTGGTAGTTGGCAACAATTCGGTAGTTCACACTATTCAGATGTGTTCAAGTTGTTACATTTGCAGTGTGCAGAGGAGGCTGGGAGAGGAAGCTGAGCTGCCTGTGGGGAGGGGGCTGTTTCACAGCCCTGGAGGCGGATTCGGTGGGCTGGACTGGTCCAGGCCTGGACTGGTCTGGAGCTCTCAAAGCTCCCCTGGAGCAAGGGCTTCATCAGGACCAGGTCACACCACTTGACCAGGTCAAGTGCACCTGCTTGTTCATTATCAGCGTCTCTCTTCTGTAATTGAAAGGAAGTATGAGAAATGCCCAGAACAGATAAAATGCAAGCAAAAGGCTGCTTGTTTTCTCTGGAAGTAACAAAAAATAAAAGTTTCCAGCAATTACTCTGAAAAGATAGGGAAACAAGAGAATTAGGGCTTGAGACACCGCAGCAAAAAATATCACAATATTATGCTGTTCACTGGAAAAGCATAATGTTATGTCCCTGGACACTCGGATCCTTAGACTAATTCTGGGAGTCAAAGCAGTGGAGTCTTTCTGGCAAGTAAAGTGGCGATGTGTTTCCCATGGTGCACCTCTTCAGTGGCTCTGGGCTCCGGGCGCCGGCACACCGTTCCCCGTGGTGTTTGCAGGCCTGCAAAACCACACGCCCTGGATGTCCGAGGCACCCCCAAACAGCACCCCCAGGGAAACAGTGCCGTAATAACAAACACTCGTGCCAGCCACACAGCCGGTGCCCTGGTCTCTGTGGGGAAGTGTAAGGACGCACTCCAGAGTGTTGGCGCCGGTGTTGCTCTGGGCGGCGTGCGTCCTCAGAGGCACACAGCGTGTGTGTGTGTGTGTGTGTGTGTGTGCACTGCGCCTCTTCTCTTAAATGGAGGCGGAACCAGGAGTCTTTACCTACAGTTTTCAGGGGAAGAATCTTCCTAATTTTTAACTTCAGAATAGCATGTTATCTGAACTGCTTCCTATATGTTGTGCTTGAATTAGTGACTTGGGCCTTTGTGTTTGTGTCTAGGGACCTTACCAGGACACACTGGAGTTCTTGTTGGGTAGCAGGGATGAGTGTAAGAACTTCTGGAAGATCTGTGTGGAGTATCACACCTTTTTTAGGCTCTTTGATCAACCGAAGCCAAAAGCGAAAGCCGTCTTCTTCAGCAGGGGCTCCTCCTTCAGATACAGGTGGGGCCACACTCCCCTCCCCACCACACCCGCCCTCCCCCTCCCTCTGCCCTGGGCTCTGGCTGCTTGGCTGAGCCAAGTTTTTCCGGTTTTCCCTGGTCAAGAAAACTGTTTTGAGGCGTTTCAGAGACTTAGTGCAGAAGACAGCTATTGTCAAACTGAGAAAGCATAGCAGATAAAGTAGTGGAAAAAACTGACTTAATAAAAACTTTGTTGAGAAAATCGGTGATGCTTACTACAGAGCACAACTTTAAAGTGTACGTAAGGTTTATAAGGAAGGATGGTCAAGTCTTACTGCCCTTTGCCTGCACGAAAAATTAATGCCGCAAATGACTGTCAATCCCGTCTTTTAATACCTGGACTTCCCCCCACAGTGGGAGAACTCAGAAACAGCTCGTGGACTATGTCCGAGATGGTGTAGTGAGGAGAGCGCCCTATGAGAGGTGAGCTCTGGGGTCTGCAGGGGCCACAGGTGTGCTTTTAACATTAATATTTTAACTGTTCCAACCTTTGTTTGAATAAGTCATTTCCAATTCATAAATGTGTATTTTGACACTTGAGTTCTATTTTTTATAGTGAATTTATGGTATCTCTATGTAATTATTGTACAGGGTATGGTATTTTAATTTCTTTCTTTTAAGATTTTATTTCTTTATTTTTAGAGGGGAAGGGAGGGAGAGAAATATCATTGTATGGTTGCTTCTTGTGCACCCCCTACTGGAGACCTGGCCCACAAGCCAGGCTTGTGCCCTAACTGGTAATTGAACCAGTGACCCTTTGCTTCACAGTCCAGTGCTCAGTCCACTGAGCCACACTGGCCAGGGCAGTATTTGCGTTTCCGGTGTGTTTAGCTTAGCGTGTACGTTCTCACACAGTAAACTTTCGATCTGAACTCTCACTTGTTCCTCGTGGAGTTTCTCCTTCAGTGTGAGAGGACACTTTCCCTCTTCTGGGGTGTGTATTTTTTGTTTTCTGTTGTTGCCTTTTGTCCCCCTGCCCGTTCCTAGTTCGATGCCTTCTGTCCGAGCCTCAGCCATGTGTCTGTGTGAGCTCTTCCTCGGGCCACCACGGAGAGGGGCTCACCGCTTGTTTTCTCTTTGCAGAAGGCACAGCCGGCTGCGGACGCCCAGCCACGCTCTGACTACAGAGCTGCCAAAGCAGGTGAGTCCATCCTGGTCACACAGACACCATGTCAGTCACCTGCACTCTTTCAGGAAATGATCTGGCAATGGCGATCAAGGGTCTTAAAATTAGCTGTATCACTTACGCAGCCAATCCCGGCCTCAGGCTCTGTTCACACAGGAGTCCTGAGTGAGGGGCGAAGGCTCTGGGCATGAGACGGCTGTCACGGGCTCACCGCAGGTTGAACACAGATGCAGGGGACAGAGGGCTGGCGTGGCCACCCTCACGGGACCCTCCTTCAGCCCTTGGGGCGGGCGAGGGCTGCTCTTGTCCCCTCACTGTCAGCGACCTTCACCTTCTCTTTGGACATGCACTGATGCTTGTTGGCAGGAAAACAACTGGGTTAATACTGCTTCTTTTTTATAAGCTTCATCTGTCCAGTGCCAGCTTGGGGAAATGACTTACCTAATTAAGTGGATTCTCTGAAAGGGATATTTTTGGTACTAAAGGCTAACACTGAGGCAACAAATTGATATCTCTCGGTGTTTGGCGTGATTACGACTGTATTAAAACAGAACTATACATAGGCACACACAGTGTATAGAAAACATTTGGCCACAGTGGCCCAAAACGTGACAGCAGTGTGGGGCACAGGACCGTGGGCACCCCCTTCCCCAAGGTCTCCTCGTGTTTCGTGTCGACCTTCCTCGGCGAGCATGTCTGTAGGGAGAATGTCACTCTTCTCGTGCAAGATCGTAACTGCTCATGCAGCTACGAAGTTTCACGCTTGGAACTTTCTGTTCCTGCCCAGTGTCAGCTTTCACTGGCAGTTTGTCGTTGACTCTGCAGCAGCATCTCCAGAAGCTACGCTTGTCCCTCATGCGTGAACGCTCACATGTCCCAGACTTCTGAGTTTTTCAAAGAAAAACATTCTCTAACTCTCCTAGGTATGTTTCATATTTAGGAATTTCTTAAGTCCGTTGTAATTAAAATAATTTATTTTTGTTTCTTTAACAAAGTTCAAACTTATGAGTGGTATGAGTAGTCTAAAAACTACATTTAAGCTTTCAGTGCTCTGATACTGTTGTTGGAAAGCCACGAGAGAGCGTTGGATGTGGCCGAGTAAGAGGAAGTGACATTACGAACATTCGAAACAGACAGGTCTCAGGGCTGTGGGCAACTGTTTTGTCCCTGAAAGCTTGGTCATTCTTCCTTCCGCCATCACGCCTGCCTCCCGAGTGCCCTGCCCCATCACTGCATGTGGTCTGGCCCCCCCTGCTGTGGGTGGTGTGGCGAGTTCTGCAGGCACAAGGAGGCTCTGTGTCCAGGGTGCAGGGTGGCAAGCGGGGCTGCCTGCCGTTTCTGGCCGCTGTCCTTGGCGTCCCCACTTGCGAGCCTTGGCCCCTCACCCTGGGGCTGCTCCACTTCTCCCCAGTCGCCTTGGGCTCCAGGCCACTTCATTGCCCGTGTGCCCATCCACACACCTCAGGCCCACGGGGTCGCTCTGACATGAGCGTAGGGGGCCACCTGCACTGCCTCTCCTGCCAGTGCTCGCAGTGGGGCCTTATTAGCTGAGTGGCTGGCTCAGTTGCTCTGTAGCTGACTTCTCACACCCCTGGGAAAGTGGCAGACACCCAGGAGCCTTCTGGTGCAGCCTCGGGGTGACATGGGTGCTAAGGGCACCCAGGCTGCAGGCGGCCAGTGTCCTGGGAGGGGCGTCTGTGTGCTGTAGGCTTGTGCTTCTACGGAGAAAGGAGCAGAAGGACCCTGGTCCTTGTGGAACCCTGTCTGTGTGGCCAAGCACTTTGCTGGGGAGTGGTGTGGAAGTGGGGGCTCGCTAACTCGGGCTCAGTGAGTCCTGTGGTGGTTCGTGAAATGATGTCCTTGTTTTTCTCTTAACTTTGACCCCTAGAGCATCTCATTCACCGAGGGCCTCAGGACTTCTGTGTCCCTGTCGTCAACACCTGCCTCCTGCTTCTCGGCCCCAGCCTCCCCTATGGCCCCTCCCGGCCAGCTCAGTGTCACGGACGCCCTGACGGAACCCCTGGCTCCCCACACCAAGAGGCTGGCTGCAGAGAAGAGCCGTGGAGCCATGGAAGGCCCCAACGCGAGACAGGCCCTGGTCCCCGGGCCCCCTGCCCTCCAGCCTTGCCAAGGTGTCGGGTTTTGTCATGCTATGAGGAGTCCCAGCCCCAGTGGTCCCAGGGGGCAGAGTCGTGGGGGCATAGACCGGGGGGCAGCGGGGGCCGGCAGGGGCCACGGAGCTGCTGCTGCTGGTAAAAACGACCACCGTGAGGCAGACCTGTCCGTGGGCTCATTTTCCTCCACAGGGGAGTCCCTGCCTGACCAGCAGGGCGGCGGGGGGGGCCCCATTTTCACATTGACAAGCGCCCAGCTTCAGGTGTCCGAGGAGTTCATAGATGACGACCCGGCAGACATCTCTTTCTTTGCCGGAGGCTCCGAGGCGTTCTCATGCCCCTACAGAAGCCTGGTCCTCCAGGCGCCTCTGTGTGGCCGCCCGGGCTCTGCCCAGTCGAGCCCGGACAGGTGCTCCATTGAGGCGGTGCCTGTGAGCATAGAGCGTGGCTTCGAGTTTGGGGGCGAGAGTGGCTTTGGCGGCGTGCACCCCTCAGACACGTCGGAGCTGTTGGAGGTGAAGGCCCAGGCCAGCCTGATGCAGAGCCTGCTGAGCCCGTCTGAGAGCAGCTCCCTCAGGAACAACCGGTCCCTGAGCAGCTCCCTCAGCCACCTCCCGCTGCTCGGCCTGTCCGCCCACCAGTCCGAGGCCAGCTCCATGGCCAACTTCCCGGCCTGCTCGGTGCGCTCCGAGGCCAGCTCAGCCTTCCAGTTCTCTGACATCCTCGACCAGCTAGAGCAGCTTGGCTGCCCACCCACCACGGCCGACGACTCCAGCAGCAGCGAGGCCGACTCCTGGGGCTCCGAGCCTGAGGCACCCCTGGATGTCAGCCTGTTTTTCAGCAGCCCTTTTGCACAGAGCAGTGGAGAAAGAGTCATTTTCGATTTGCAGAGCAGTGTGCAGAATGTGAGTCTAGGCGAGCGGGTGGATAAGAGCCCGTGTTGACCACTTCCTGCCTGCTCCCCTTGTGCAGCCAGTGAGCTCGGGCTGCTGGCTTCGTGTCCATGGCCCGGCAGTCCCTCCCCTAAATCTCTGATTGATCCTTCTGACTGAATGTCACAGAATTCAGACTTTCACTTGGAATGATGTTTAAAATGGCACCAAGTTTGAAATAGATGCTGTTGGCCACTAGTCCCCCAGGAGCTGGAGAATTTGTCTTGCAGCTTTATTTTTCTGGTTGAGCGTCGATTCGGCTGAAAGCTGGTGCCACCCACTTTGAACATCACAGAGCCCTGACGTGTGTGGACCCGCGATAGAGTGTGTGTCTTCTGCCTCCTGGGGCTGCCTGTTAAGACGAGGCACGCTGCCAAGCCTCATCAGGACGGAGGCCTTGCCTGGCTTGTCCAGCCACTGCACAGAGTCCCGAGGAGGCCACGTCTTTGTGGCAGGTTCCCTGGGACTGCCGGGTGTCTCAGTGCCAAAGACACCACCCCATTCGTGACTTCAGACCCGGGGAGAGTTTAGACACTGGGCCTGGAGAGGATTGGTTAAGACCCCACTGAACTGTTCCCTTCTGTTGAGCCAATGTGGGGTGTCATAGGTGTTTGTAGAAAAAGCAGAACCAAACCAGACACACTGGTTGGCTTCAGAACCGTTTCATTTGGATTGACAGAGTGGGTTGTTTGCTAAAATGAACAGGCATCCCAGGGAGCCCTGAATGTTGAGGGGCTCCCTCTCTCCTCAGGAGAATTGTCCCTTGTAGGACAGGGGCTGTGTGACATTTTGTTGCCAGCCATGTCTGTGGCCCGTCATGGACATGGGCCATCCCCAGGCAGTGGAAGCAGCAGGCCCACGGTGCCCAGTCCAGGCTGCTGTGAGAGGGGCGGTGCCCACGGCCCACCGTGCCCTGCACGCCCATCCGCGGACAGCAGGGAGACTGCGGCCACACACCGGTTGTGCTGGGATTCGATTCTGTCTTCTGGGTTTGTGTGGTTCGTCCTTCCTGCTCTCACCTAGGACTGCAATGCCACTTTCAAAGGTTCTGAGCCTGTTTTCTTCCAAGTCCTGAGGTGACTCTAAGCCTCTGGCCTCTGCTCCTTGTGAGGCTGCGTCTAGGTCTGGGTGGGCTTGCTGTGTGACCCTAGGTGCTCGGGAACTTGGAATGTCCCTGGGCCTGTTGTGATGGTCTGTCCTTCTCATCAGTGCTAACCCTGGATCCCCAGGGCTAGGGCTAAATGCTCTGAGTCATTTCCCACTTCTGTAGCTGCCTTAACCCGCCTTGCCTTCTGGCCCATGCCCTGGTCACTGGGCTGGTATCTGGGGTGATCGGCTGCTGTCCGCCCCTCAGCTCCACCCTCCTGTGCGCTGCAGGTACTTGGCCGTCGCCCCGAGGTGGCTGGCTGACCTGTGTGGCAAACTCTGATGGGGAAGGTGGCCACTCATCAGAGAAGCATGTTCGGACGTTTTGTTTTTCCCTCTGTGTCTCTCAGAAAGCAAACCTGGGGTTGGTTGGTGAAGACAGTTAACACGTTCCACCTAGAGTGCTTTCCTGGGGCCTCAGCCGTCCTGTGCGGGCTGCCACGTCCTGCGTGCGCTGCAGCCCAAGGATGCTGTTGCCTGGCGAGTTGTCCTTGTTTCCTTCAGGGACCCACACCCCTGTGGGAGCGGGAGGCCAGAGGGGGTTAAGCCAGCGATGCAGGCAGTGGGGGGTTTACCGGAGGGAGGGAGGGAGGGGGCCAAACCCTTCCCTGAGCACTCTGCCTCCCGAAGCTGGACCACACCCTGCCCCCTCCTCCTGCTTCTGCAGAACTTCGCGGGGGTCCTGGCTCGCTGACCACTTTCCCCTGAACTTCTGCACGTTGTCTGAGACATACCCACTCACAGCCACCCAGACCAGTGAGGACAGGCGCACGTTCACCCCTCGTCCGAAGTGCGCATACCGCCTGACTTGCTCGCATCAAGGTCCCGAGGGCGTCTGCCTGCCACACGTGGCTGGCAGCTCTCAGGTCCCCTGTCCCTAGAAGACCCCCTTTTGTGCCAGTGACTTGTGGAACACGGGGACTGTGCTGATGAAGGGTTACCTGTTTGATAAGACCTCAATGAAGTTTTACATTTTACTTTCCAACGAGTTCTTAATATTTTTAAGTTCATGGCTTTTCCTTTACAGTGAAATTATTTCAGAGTCAGCTGTGGCTTCTCTGGTCGCTGCTCCTGGCTCTTCACTTCCGAGGGAGCAAAGTGTAGCCCCGCCCAAGAAGGACTCCTCTAAGAACAGAGGACAAGCGGGCCTGAAGGGCCATGTTTTCTGCCCACATCATGGCTTTCTGCTTGTGGTGGGCCGTTCCAGCGGTGGCCTTGTTCTGCTCCATCCCGGTGAGAGATGGTTTGCAGTAAATACTCAGATGTCCATGACAGCCCGGACTGAGGGGCTCTGGGGGACCCTGGGCCCCCCGATGGTGGCTGATCGTGAGAAGCCCCTGTGTCTTGCAGCCTGAGGCAGGTGGTCCCGGGCCCCTGAGCACGGTAGTTGTTCAGACTTGAAGGAGACGAGTGTGGATTCATGTTGCCAGCTGCTGAGAGTGTGTGACTGAGAAGTACCTGCAAGGTGTTGACAGTTTGCTTTCGGTCTGTTGAGGTCTGTTGAGCTCAGTCTCACACCCGACGGTAGCTGCCCCACGTCCAGCGCCGTCCCCTTGCCTCCACCCCCCAGCAGGCTGGGCCTGCTGTCCCCACTGTGCCCTCCTCTAATCAGGCACCCTGCTTCACGCGGAATATTTATGTTTATAGGCCACCAAGTCCATTTTTGCATTTAAGCTTTCAGATCCAGGTGCCGCTCACCAGCCCGCATGCCGATGTGCCTGTCACCACAGCACCGCTCTGTGCCGGGGAGAGCGTTGTGCCAAGTGGATACGGTGCGCGGGAGCGGAGTGCCTGTTTCCTCCAAGTGCGGAGTCGGGTCAGGGCTCCCCTAATAGTAGTAACGAGAGAGAGATGGGCAGTGAAAACAGCACCCCCAAAAGGCGTATTCTGAAGACAGTTAAACCTGTGGGTCATGTCCCTTTACAGAGGCCCTTTGAGTTGCGTGGGCTCTGCTCTCAGGGCAGGCTCTCTGCTCCTGCTGCCTGGCGGGGCCCGGGAGGTGTGCAGGGCTGCAGCGTGGGCTGTGTGGTGCACGGGACAGCATGTTAGCTGCGCCCCTACCTGTGATATGCAGGTGATACCTGGTGCCAATTCCCACACCTTCACAGCAGGGTCGTTCCCTCTTGGTTCACAGAACCTAAAGAAATCCATTACTAGAACAATTACTTTACAGACAACAATGTTAATGCTTTCTCAGGCACTTAAAATTAAGGATTTTAGTATATGTTTCCAAGGTCCTGGAGTCTTACTTTGCCGGGGTTTGGCTTGGCCCTTGTCCTGAAGGTACAAAGCTTGTCACCGCTCGCTGTGGTGGCCAGTGTCAGCCCTTTGCATCACACAGGTCCTGCCATGCCCCGAGGTGCTGTCTGTGCGTGGAAGCAGCCACATTCCCTTAGAAAATGGAGAGAAAAGAATCTGGCGTTCCGTTCGTTACCCTGTGAACTTGTTCTTTCTCTAAGGAGACATTATTTTGCCTGGTTTGTGGTGCTTATAAAGCTTGTTTTCTATTGAAATTGCCATTTATAAATCTGCAGGTATGTACTAACTCAAATTTTTTTAATTGTTTATTCAATAAAATAAGGAAATGTTTACTATGACTTTTTAAATGGGCTTTTAGCTTTCTTTCCCTCTACTTGCTTACAGTTTTGATTTACATAATTCAAGATTATTTCACATGTTAAATGAGTCCCTGAAACAGCTACGAATTTTTTTTTTAAGATTTTATTTATTTATCTTTAGAGGGGAAGGGAAGGAGAGAGGGAGAGAAATATCAATGTGGGGTTGCCTCTCATGGGTTCCCTGCTGGGAACTGGCCTGCAACCAGGCATGTGCCCTGGGAATCAAACAGCGATCCTTTGGTTTGCAGGCCCGCGTTCAGTCCACTGAGCTACACCAGCCAAGGCTCAGCTACGGATCTTTAACATCTTCCCTGATGTTTCTCACCTCATCGGCTTCTGCGCAACAAACGGGCCCCATGACTGCAATTTTCTGTTCGGGTGTGGGCAGGAACCACCCTGAAGGCGCGGCGTGCGTTTCTCCGTGTCGGCCCTCCTTCCCCTTCAGTGCTTTCTGTAGGCGGCCCGTGGGTCTGGACACACTTGTGGGTGGCTCTTCCCACACTGAGCCTGAGGCTGTGGCCAAAGGCATTGCTGTTTGCAGCCTTGCTGGTGAACCTTGGACTTGTCCTGTGCACAGAACACACGCTCTCGGTCTCTAATCTGAAAAGGAGGACTGTACGGCCTCTCTCCTCCAGTAGGCTAGACCCTCGCTGTGAGATTCCCGACCCCGAGTGCTGCTGCTGCCGCTGCTCAGAGCCTCTCCCCCATGTTGGCACTGGTTTCCTGCTCGGCCAGCATGCTTCCTGCTGGCTCCCTGAAGCCGTCCCTGCGCTCGGCCCCAGGAGGGTCATGGGGTTGGTGATACCCTGCCCCCCACCTCCCAGCGTAGGCCTCAGGGCATCTTGGGAGAGCAGGTCAGACGCCTGGGGGAACAGGTGGAGACTGGGGGACGCTGGTCTCCTACCTGGCTTCCAAGGTCCCAGTGTGGCTGGGAGTAGGAGGTGCTGCACCAAGGCTGGGTGGCAGTGCCCTTCGGGAGAGTGTCTATAGGCACAGACGCCCCAGGACCCCAGGTGGGCAGTCACTCCCCACTTAGAGAAGATTCCCTCCCACATTGGGCAGCCCTGCTCCCTGACCGAGGCCACCGATACCCAGTGCCCCAGCTCAGGGCCCAGGGGGACATAGCAAGTGGACCCCGAAGAGACCACGTGTGGTGGACATGGGTTTTTAAAAGCTGCTCAGAGGCACGTCTCTGCTTGCTCTGTGGGCTGCCCTGTTGGCCGGCTGCCACTGCACCGCCTTGACATTTGAGGCACATTGCTTCAGGCGACATTTAGTTTATTCGAATTGTTAATTTGCTTCGGGGACCTTGCCACCATCCATCCAATAGTTCAGAGGATTCATAAGTCATAGCTTCTCAAAGTTTGAGACAGAAGGTGTCATTTATTAGAACAAAGATATGGGGGGTCCCCCGGGCCACCCATGCCTGGCAGGCACAGAACCAGACAGATGTTGCCAAGTGTCTCTCTTGTAGGTTAGGGTGCCTGTTTTTCTTCTCAGGAGTCTTGATTACTTAGAACAAATCGAAAGAAAACCCCCAAAAATGCTTCTTGGAGGCACTGCCCTCTGAACTTCGGGTCACCACAGCTGTATCCGGGCCTGCCACGTGGGCCCTGGTGCCCGGCACCGCTCTGAGCTCATGGGCACCCCCCACAGAGCGGCCACACCCCTGTGTCAGGTGTCACCTGCCTTTTGCAGAAGAACAGGGAGCTGGTGTTGCCGGAAGACACAGTCTGAGATGAACTGAGAGGAGGGCCCCTCTGGAGTCATTTCTCTGCCTCCTGCTTTTGTCTTTGAGGCAAACTTTGGGTGAAGTGACTCGTGACATCTGGTTCAAAAATGGAGCCCGAGATAGTCTTGTGCTAACCCGGAGGCAAGCTCACACTTACCTGGATTCTCTGGACGAGCCAGCCTTTTCCTTACCGGATTAACAGGCGTCGTTCGAGCCGAAAGAGCTTCCAGACCCCACACCTCAGGCTGTCAAGTTAACCTTCCAGTTTAACCTTGAATCTTCCAAACTGGAGCTCATTCTGCCTCCAGTATTAGGCAGAACTTTTCAAGATTATTTATTACAGAGATTTGAAGAAGAGGATTTAAAAGTGCAAGGTAAAAGTAAGCTTAACCTCAAAATGTGGTATCTGTCCTACGTCACCTAGTTAGACGAAGAAAGGGAAGGTAGGCACAAAAGTGTGATACTGTGCTTTTGGCAATGACATTCCAAGAACTATAAGAAGTTTTTGGAAGCGATGAATGCCACAGAGAAAATGAGCTGCCAGAGGTGCTCACTGCTGACCATTTGAAATCGAGTTTTACGTGTGTTTTTTGTGACTTGCTGCTTTAAGAACAGAGCCCGCCTGTGAACAGGCGGACAGCGATCCGCTCCAGCAGAAACCCAGAGAAACAACTACTGTTTGTGTCTGTCGTTTTCAGAAACTAGATTTCAAAAGTTGAAGGGTTTCCGAAAATCCCCTGTCTGCAACTGAAGGACTCCATCGTCTCTGGTGCCAGGCTGGGCTGGAAGCACACGCCGTGTCCAAGAGACTCTGTAGCAGGCGCTCGGAAACTCAGAACAACGCTGGCTCTTCCGCCTCTTGTGGGGAGAGGGCCTCGGACAGACACGGGGTCTGTTTTTACAAATAATTTAAGGTTAATTCTTCACCACGTCAGTTAAAGCGGACCACGTTCTGGGGTACCGAAAACGTGATGTGTACCGTTTTAAAAATTCTGGGGTCCTCTGCCTTTTGCCTGTGTGCTCCCATGTGCCTGGAGGACATGGGCGGGGTTCCCCAAGGCAGCCTGACAGCCGCTTGGGGCCACACCAGCGTCACTTCTGGGGAGACGCCTGCCAGGCCGAGGCACACTTGTTTGTAGGTGTGCAGTGTGCATTAGCGACTCCCTCGCAATAGGAAGATTGGCCACACAGGGTGGGGTGGGGGCGTGGGGGTCACTCCGAAAGCCCAGATGGCAGTGAACCACTTGCTTGAAAAAGTACCTCCCGGGATACTTTTGTTGGCTCATCTCGTAGGATTTGTGTTTACAGGATGTCAAGGAGGCATGATGTGTAACATCGTGCTGTAGCTGATAGATTTAATAAAACATACTTAGGGCAGTTTTGGGTACTTTCTAATCTGTTTGCTAAATTGTAAGTTGACTGTTTTGTGAAATAATAGGAATCGACAGTGCTAACAATCGAATGATGACTTCTAACCTCCAAATGAGCGATCTGTCCTGAAGGGATTTCCTCTTTCACACATTCTTCACCGAGGGGCTGGTTACTGGGCGCTGCGCCCTGCAGTCGGCTGCCTCTCCCAGCCCACGCCGGCTGACCAAGCAGGGGGCCCGCCATGCATGCGTCCGTCGGTGGGCACGCCGTCTCCTCAGCCTTCACCAGCTATCGAAAAATAAAGTCAGGTTTTGCAGCAACTTTTTGGCAACCTGCCCACAGTACGTTGCTGTGGGACTGACCGCCTGTCTCCGAGGGAAGTGCCAGAAGACTCGGCAGTGACCTTGTACTTCCTTCAACACCAGTGAGTGTACAGCATCTCACATCTGGACAGTACAGTTGGGAAGAATAAATAATGAGTGATCAGTCATTTCTAGACTTTTTCTCCTAAATTTTCAGTGTGTGGAAGTATCTCGTTACGCAATTTTGGGCTTATTAGGGACGAAAAGGATTTTGGGGACAACCCCTGAATAGCTCATCTTTGGACACCTGCGTCCTTTCCAGTGGGGAGGCTGCGCTGGGTTTGGGCCCTTCCGAACCAGCAGAGTCTGCCCAGCCTGGGACGGGAGGAGAGGTGGAGGAATTTTTTGTTATTTTAAGGTTACTTGGTAAATTTTAAATGTATAATAAAAGCAAATTCTAATAAACTGGTGGCAAATAATTTCCTGTCTTGTCCAGGTGTTTTGGTGGGAGTGGGTGTTTTTCATCGTGCTTTCAGCTGTTGGTTGTGAGAAATTCCGGAGGGAATTGCTGTCCTTAAATTGGCAGTTCATCTTTGGAAGCACCTCGATGGCATCCGAGCTCCAGATTTGTCAATGTGAAAAAAGGGCCCCTCCAGTCCTCTGCCACTTCAGAGGGCTGCCTGCCTCTCCTGGTTCAGTCGCCAATGCCTGTCTCGGAAGCAGGAAGCAGACACGCCGGGTGTTCACGAAACTGCTCTGAGCCGTCCTGCCTGCTTACACACACTTCCATGGTTCAGGCCCAACACACCAGATTCGGCTTATAAACCGGTCCTGTAGGGGACTGCCTCTGGTGTCATATCGGAGGGTCTTGCTTTGAAGCCACGTGGCAGAGTGAGCAGCATCCGGGCTCAAATCAAGTTATTTCTGTTCCGACATTTGTAAGCTGACCAAATCGGTTAGAAATAGTGGTAGTTTGGGCGTTAACACACTATACATTTAGAAACTAAGGTAAATTCCTGGGTTTTTAAAATTTTTTTATTTATTTATCTTTAGAGGGGAAGGGAAGGAGAGAGGTTGGTTGCCTCTCGTGCGTCCCCTGCTGGGAACTGGCCTGCAACCCAGGCAAGTGCCCTGACTGGGAATTGAAGCACGATCCTTTGGTTCACAGGCCGGCGCTCAATCCACTGAGCTACACCAGCCAGGGCAAATTTCTGTTTTAAGGAGCTTTTAAACAACAGTTAAATTTCTTCTTAAAACTCTGCTTTAAAGTTATCTTGAAAATTCAGCATTCAATAGTTACTGATTTTGCATGGAAAGATACTAGAAATAAACATTTGAGAATGTAAAAAAAGAATGGATAAGAGAATTTATTACAAAACATATGGTAGAATGTACTTCTTCATTAGCCTCCTTAGAATAAGACCCAAATTTTGGCTTCTGACTAGTCAAGAGCAAACATGGTTATAACTAGAAGGAAAAAATAAGTATTAATCACTCATGGTATAATTGTAGAAAACCAAAATAAATCTTTGTTCATGAAAAATTCAAAGAACTGGGAAACAGTAAAATTAGTTGTAATGTTACATGATGCTGTTTTTTACTGACTGAGAGGTGAATTCGGCCTTACAATAGACATCTCTTCCAGATACGTGAGCACCAGTTTGACAGTCTCTGATTCGTGGGCAGAAGGTGCCCCTCCCTGACTCTCCCATCTCTCAGGCTTGTGCGGCTGATTTTACCAGTCACCCCTCTGCAGAGCAAAGAGAAATCTCTAGGGCACCCGAGCCCTGGGGTCCAGACACCTGTGGCCGGTGTCTGTGAAGTCCGGTTGGTCAGCCATCAACCTGTCTCATGTTCTCTGCGCGTCATGTTGAGAATTGCATGTGGTAGCAGCTTATTTACAATTTCCAAAGTGCCCAGCAGCTGTAGCAGTATAAGGCTGGTGTCGGCTAACACCTGCTAAGAAGTGTGGTGTCTGGCCCGCATCCTGGTCCTTTCTCATTTCTCACTTCGTCCCCTGCCCCATTCAATTCCAGGCCTTTCCGTGGACAGTCCTCAGCCTCCTCCCTCCACCCAGAAGAGCCCACTGAGCCTGAGCCCTGCATTTCAGGTGACTCTGGGCCCAGCTGAGCAGGGCTCCTTCCCACTCCTGAGCCCTGGTCTTAGCGACGCCGGCGGAACCAGGATGGACGATGAGGAGCTGAAACACAAGGTGGGCACACCCCAAGCAGAGGGTTTGATGCTGGTGGGCCTGGGTGTGTAAACCTTCGGCGGGGAAGCCTGGGCCAGGGAGGCTCTGGGGCTCTGTGCACGCATCCCTGCGCCTGGGCCTGCTGAGCAGAAGGAGAGGGTGGGCTGGCTTCCCTAGAGAAACCGCGTCCTGGAATCCTGCGACTTTCGGACACTTCCAGAACCTTCGTAAGGGTGCCTGGCAAACACGGCGGACTCCAAGTGCGGGGCTGGGTCCCAGGGATGTGGAGCGGGCAGGCTTTGGGGAGCCCTCACCCCATAACTGGGGGAGGTCTGGTGTGCGGGGGGGTGTTGCTGGGGACCTGTCCTGTCCTGGGCAGGGGAGGCGCAGGGGCTGTTGGATGAGTGGGTGCTGGAGGTGTCTCCTTGAGTGTTGTTGCCAGGGGTGGGGAGTGTGGGGGTGGATTTAGGGTGGAAACTGGAGGTGAACTTCCTGCAGGTTTCTGTCTGTCGTCAGGGATGGGAGTGGGGCAGGTGCCCCCAAGCCAGGTAGAGAGTGCAGGGTTCAAGAACAAGGTGATGGCCAGAGGTGGTGGCATGGTGGCCTCCTGGCCACTTCTCTCATGGCCCTGGGCTGTGTCATGGTTGAGGCAGTCGGGGTGAGATGGTTTGGGGGGGGCACATGAGGGAGGACAAAGGGTCTGGGGAGTTTGATGTTTTGGGAAGAGAGTGGTTAAAATAATGGGCTGTGGACTGTGGGCCCCGGAGTGCCGTGGAGAGGACAAAGCCAGGAACCATCCGTCTGTGCCCCTGCACAGCATGGAGGCCCCTGGGCCACAGCCCTGAAGGCAGATGGGCTGGGCTGGGCCCAACTCGTGGGCCCCTGCCTCGCAGGTGTCTGTCCCACGGGCAGCTGTCGTCGTGACCACCTGGCACCCCGTGTGTTTCCTCCTCAGCTGGCCAGAGAGCAGCTGCATCGGGGCCACCGAGATTCCTCAGCAGTGGGGCGGAGCCCTTCCCCGGTCAGGGAGCCCCCCTGCAGACTCCTGTCCTTGGGCCAGGTCCCCGGGGCCCACTTCAGGGACACGAGCCCCAGCATGGAAAGCCTGCCATTTTATGAGGTGTGAGTGCCTCGTGGCTTCCAGCTGCAGACCCTCCCCCTTGTGGTCAGGGCCTTGAGGACAGCGGGCAGCCCCAGCCCTCAGGCCTCCGGCTTGGCCATGTTGCTTTGATGACGTAACAAAAGGGGCTTGGAGGAAAACTGTTTAAAACACCAAATTATAATTTGCTACTTTCTGTATGAATATAGTAGTTGATCTTCAGGTGGTTGTGTAGGTGATGACCTCTGATGCCTGACACTTGAGGGGACCTGGGCTGCTGGTGGGGGGCTGTGGCCTTTGTTACCCAGACCTGGTAGTCACTGTGTAGGTAGGTACCTCACAGAGTGGGACCCTTCCCCTCCCTTCTCACCCCTGCTGCATCCTGGCTTCCAGCCGTGTGAGGCTGTGATGCCGTGTGTCCCAGGCCACGTATAACAGCCAGGGTCGAGCATAGTGGGCTCCTGGCACTTTCCTCACCTCTGCCCCCAGCCCAGAGGCTGACCCAGAGCAAACGTGGGCGTGCTGGAGAGGGACCAGCTAGGCTTTGCGCCAGCTCTGTGGATCGGCGTCCCCAGTGAGGCCCCAGCCCCCAGGTTTTCTGCTGACCCCCTGGCAGGCCCCGGGCAGCCTGAGCTCCTCAGCCCCTGGGTGTGCCCAGGGTGTGTGCGGGGGCTGCTCCGCTGTGCGGAGGGACGGGGGCTGCGACCATCCCTTAGGAACACGCTTGAGGCTTACTCCCAGAATCCCCCCGTCACCAGCATCGCTCACTTGGTGCGCTGTTCTCCTCCTTCTGGTAGAAATTGGTGAGGCCGACAACATTCAAAAGGTGTGACAGCTGAAGGTGGCCAGTGCTTCTCTCCACACACAGGTGTGAGGCTGCAGGAAGCGGCCAGGACACCACGCTCGGGCGCTCGGCTGCTTTCTTCAAAGACAGGTGGCAGGCATCAGCAGGAAACACGGTCCTCTCCTGGGCGTCCCCTCCCACCACCCGGCCCGGTGTGGGTGGACTGCCCTGCCTTCTCCCCGCTGAGGAGTTTCCTGCGTGCCAGGCACAGGCCGGCCCCAACTGCCCCCCTCCTAGAGTCTCCCCGTCACTGCCTGGCGGCACCGGCGACACTGCCGTGATCCATCAGGGGTGTGGCGGTGGTTGTGTGTCTGAGCACCTCCACTGTCCTGGGAGGGCGTGGTCTAGGGCCCTGGTGACCTGTGTGTTCGGCGGGCACTCAGGGTTAGAACGGGACGGCGGGCCGAGCGCAGCAGTCGGGAAGCCCTAGGCTGGCCGCAGGGGGCTGGGCCTCCCAGCCCGGGAATGTGGGCCTCTCGGGGCAGCTCATACCCACGGAGCTCACTGGGCATGTGAAGCTCAGGTGGAGACACAGCACTTTAAAGAGATCTTACTCAAAAAAAACTTAGTTTAGATTTGAAAAAGTCATTTTTTAATAGCATGAAGCCAAAAAAAGGAAAAAAATGGGAAGGCGACCCTGCTGCTCTGTGGAGAAGAGGGAGGGCCAAGCCCTGGACACCAGGCCTCGGGACTCCAGGGAAAGGCCGCCAGGTCGCAGCACCTGTGACCGCAGAGGAGGCTCTCGTGGCGGCTCCCACTGAGTCAGTTGCTGGGGAAGAGCCAGTGTGGGGAGTAGCCAGCAGACTTCCACACACAGCGTTTCGGGGGGAGGACAGCAGGACAGGGGCTCTGAAAGGCACTGGGCGCGCGGACTGTCCCTGGGGGCAGAGACGTCCATGCCCAACAGTGGCCAGTCGCACCGTGGGCTCCGGGGCTCGCAAGAAGAACGTGCCTTTGTCATCACCTCTCCTAAACTTCATCTAGGCATGGGGTCACAGGGGAGATGATGCGGCCCCAGAGGTCGGCCTCAGGCCCAGCCCCCACTCTTGGCTGCAGACCCTGTACCAGCCTGCTTCTCCCTGGCATCACAACAAAGCGCATCAACTCCCCAGGTGCCAGCCGGACCCCGACTTTCCTCCCCAGACCTGTCACCTGCAGGGTTCAGCAGCTCTTTCCCAATGACTTGGGTCCAAAATCGCAGTCATCCTTGCCTCCTTCATGGAGGAAACTCAAACCTCCACCCACATCAAAACTTGACCGTGAGAGTGTATCCAGGGTCCCCACTCCTCATCTTGCCACTCCCACCCCATGTCGTCCAGCCAGGGTGGGAAGAGGCCTCTGAGGAGCGGGGTCCCCCCAGCCTGCGCCACCCCAAGACCCCGTGTTCCTGCCAGTGGCCAGTTCGCCCACTTTGTACCCACCCTTGACCTTGATCCTCTGACCTGTCTCCCACTCCCCAGCCTCCAGCCCCACCCTCTCCACAGGCAGCCTGTCTACTCTCTAGAGCAGGGGTGTCCAACCTACGGCCCACGGGCCGCATGCAGCCCAGGATGGCTATGAATGCAGCCCAACACAAAATTGTAAATTTACTTAAAACATTATGAGATTTTTTGTGTGTGATTATGTGTCACAACGTATTTAGTGTGTGGCCCAGAAACACCAAAAGTTTGGACTCCCCTGCTCTAGAGGCCGTGACTGCCCCACCCCCTCCTGCTCTGCTTTGTGTCCAGAGCACTTCTCTGCGGTGCTGGGTGACTTCCCATTAGCCTGTGCCATGCCTCTGGGCATCAGCGCCAGGACAGGGACCTGTGTTCCTGGGCCCATCCCAGGTGCCTCTGGCACATGCCTCATAGGTTTTTGCATGGCAGACAGGAGGACAGTTGACCTCAAAAGTCCTCAGCCTGATGGAGCAGCAAGCAGCCTTGCAAGCATGCAGGTACAGAGCAGGACCACTGTCTTCCAGCTGGGGAAGAATGGAGAATCCCATTGAGCTGGAATGCTGAGAGCTGGGCACTGGGTGTGGGGGTACCCAGGTACCCAGGTGTGCAGTGTGGCCCTTCCTGCTCCAGAGGGTCCCACCCTCGCTGGCTTACCTGTTGGCATCTGCACGTCTGGCAGAGGCCCTGATGGGGATTTAAGAGCTCCAGAGCCAGGCCGTCTCTGGCCCTCTGAGTGTGTCAACCACCTAGTGCTCTAACATAGGGCACAGCTAGATTGCATACTGACAATTTTAATGATTTTTTGTGAGTTAGGCTTAATTGTTTACAGCTGCATATACACATATATACACACTCAAGTGTCTGTGTGTTAACCAGCTACACTCCTAGTAGTGATATCTGAACAAGCATTTCATCACAAAACCAATAATAAACTTCAGTATATGTTGATATTTATTTGAACAGCATTTCTTTTCTCAAACAAATAACATAAATGACAAAAGCAAGTGAAAGAGTTACAATTGAACTTATGTTTTTACCCAGAAGGAAATCTTTTTAGGAATTATGGATGAAACTGTGTGACAATGTTAACTTGAGCAGAAGAATGCGATTGTGAACATTGGTGATGTGGCCAACAGACACGTGCTCACCATCTGTGCTTCTTGTAGTGCCCAGGAGCGGATGAATCCTATTTCATAGCAAAGGAGATTCTTGCTACAGAACGAACATACCTGAAGGATTTAGAAGTTATTACTGTGGTATGAAAACTAAGTTCTTTATTACTTTGATTTTCTTTTTATTTAAATGTTATTTATATCTTTTTAGAGAGAGGGAAGGGAGAGAGAAAGGCAGAGAAACTTAGATGTGTGGTTGACTCTCATGCGCCCCCTACTGAGCACCTTGCCAGCAACCCAGGCATGTGCCCTGACTGGGAATCAAACCGATGACCTTTTGGTTTGCAGGCCAGCGCTCAATCCACTGAGCTACACCAGCCAGAGCTATTACTCTGATTTTCTTAACACTTCTTAACTCTAAACCAGAGACAGAAGAGCGCTCCTAAGAAAGAGTTCTCTGCCATTATGAGATCTAAATGTATTTGTTCTGTGAAACATATTTGCCTTAAAGAATGTCTAACTCAGGTCAAAGTATTGGTTAAAACTGGAAATGTATCTATTTGAAACTTTTCATCCAGAATTGTTCTCTTGTATTGTGAAAACTTGGTGGCCAGTCCAGAGGACAAACAAAGCAGTGGTTTGAGCGCTCCTCGTGGAGACTCTGGGATCAGGGCTGGGTGTGCAATGGCCACAGACCCTCATGGGGGATATCCCTCAGTCACAATGAGCTCTTCCCGCAGTGGTTCCGCAGCGCAGTGGTCAAGGAGGATGCCATGCCTGCAGACCTGATGACCCTGCTCTTCTCCAACATAGACCCCATCTACGAATTCCACAGAGGCTTCCTACGAGAGGTGGAACAGCGGCTGGCACTCTGGTAACGGGTGCCCCTGCATCCGCCCACGGCAGCCCCTCCTCCTTCCCCATCACTGCTTTCAGGAACTTCCATTAGAAATTTTATTCACAAGAACCGTTATTTCACTGAGATATATTTTTTAAACTTGTGGGGAGGAGTAGACACAGAACAATCACTTTTACTCATCATTTTCGGAAGAATGAAACAAGTTAAAAGTATACGATTCTGTTGTTGCCTGATGACTGTCTTGTACAGAAGGCCAACATGTAATGAGGGTTTCTGTCAAGAATAGGTCTCCACCATGAAGCATCTCGTTGTTGTTCTGGCTATGACTGCAACAGCTGATTGCCCCAGATTGTCACAGTGTGTCTCCCTAGCTTTCTCCGGTTTTGATCATATTTGTCCATCTCTATTCCAGGGAAGGACCTTCCAGTGCCTTTGCCATTGGCGATAATCAGCGAATCGGAGACATCTTGCTTAGGAACATGCATCAGTTAAAGGTAGCACCGATTTCTGTGGTGCCTGTGGACCCAGGAATTGACTGTCCAACACCAGTGTAGCCCTCACAGCAGCATCACGCGCAGGGCAGCGATACCCCTCAGGGCAGTGTCCCCCTGAAGACGGTATTCCCCTCACCACGGCATTTCCTTCAGGATAGCATTTCCCTCAGGACAGCGATTTGCCTCAGAGGAGCTGCCCCTCAGGACAACCATTCCTCTCTGGGGATTCCCATCGGGGCAGCGTCCCCTAAGGGCAGCATTCCTCTCAGGACAGTGACCCCCTCAAAAAGTGTTCCCCTAAGTACACTGTTCCCCTCAGGGCAGTGTTCCCTTCAAGCCATGTCCCCTCAAGATGGTATTCCCCTCATGACAGCATTTCCTTCAGGATAGCATTTCCCTCAGGGCAACCTTCCTCTCAGGACAGCAATTCGCCTCAGGGCAGTGTCCCTCTCATACAGCTTCCCCTCTGGACAGTAATTCCTGTAAGGGCAGCTTCCCCCTCAGGACAGTGATTCCCTTCAGGGCCAGACATTTACCTCTGCACATCGACTCCATTACAGAGCAGACCCGGGGGCTGGGACGAACTATGTACTCTGGAAACACTGTTACCAGAAGGACCCCCACTTCTGCTCTAGGCGTCCCGCCCCACCAACTAGGTGCACTGTGCCCGCTGCCCGAGGAAAGACGTCTCTCGATGCCAGAGATTAGTGAGAAGGAAAGGAATTATTTATTTAAAAAGCTATAGAGACTTAGAGTAGTGACTTAATGTCTTCATTCAAATGCTAAAGTGCTTTAGAGCACCCACGACCACACACAGTCCTTCCTTCTCCCCCTGCCCAGTCCGGGCTCCTGTATCTCAGAAAAGAAGTACAAGTCCGTGATTCAGGCTCCCGGCACCTTCAGCTGTGTCACCACCACGATCTCCAGTTTATCCAAAGCTGTGTGGCACGTTCTCGCGGCCCTGCAGCAAGAGTCCTTACACCCCGTTTCTTTCAGGCGAAGCCTCTCCTGCTGCCTCAGCCACGTGGCAAACGGGAGCACCCCCAAGCTGTGTGGTCCTAACTCTTGCCCAAACCACATGGTCTTGACCTGATATGGCTGCCACGCCTGGGTTTCAGTGCCCGTGCCCATCTTCCTCTGCAGCCCCATTTCCGACTCCTCCCACAATCGGTTACACCTGCCACCATTCCTGGATTCTTCCAGCTTTACTGGGCTGCCATAGGAAGTCCGGGCAGGCACGGCGTGGAGCCAGTCATCTCCAAGCTCTCACGCAGGTGGTGCTATAACCAGGGGGAGTTGTTTCCCAGTTACATCCTGGGTGGAAGTTACTCCCATTCCCTGGGCTCAAAGCGTGGCCACAGTATTTAACATATCTATGCAACCAGTTAAAGGCTGTAGATATGTTAAATGACCATGCCAGAGGTTAGCTGCAAAGCTGTTGCTATGCAAAACGGCTCTCCAGGGCCCTGCTCCATGTCCCATCCCCCAGCTCAGACTGGTGGGGATGAGGACATCATATATATGTTCTTCTCTAATATTTCCTGGACACCCTGGGTTCTGGACCCCATTACAAACCCCTGTTTGGGCCCCACCGTTACAATTCCCTTCAGAGCAGTGTTCCCCTCAGGGCAGCCTTCCCTTCAGGACAGCGGTCCACTTGAACAGCATCCCCTAAGGGCAGTGTTCCCAAAAGAACAGTGATTCCCCTCAGGGTAGCATTGTCCTCAGGACTGTATCCCCCTCAGGACAGCCTTGTCGTCAGGGCAGCATCTGCCCTCGGGCCAATGTTCCCCTCTGGACAGTGTACCCCCTCGGCAGTATTCACCCGAGGACAGCGTTCACTTCAGGGCAGTGTCCCCCTCGAGATGGTATTCCCCTCACCACAGCATTTCCTTCAGGATGGCATTTCCCTCAGGGCAGCCTTCCTCTCAGGACAGCAACTTGCCTCAGGGCAGTGTTGCCGTCATTCCCCTCAAGCCTGGATTTCCCTCAGGGCAGCGCCCCCTCAGAGCTTTGTTGCCCTCAGTCAGGTTCAGGTCAGGGTTTTGCTGACCTCACAGCAGCTTTCCCTTGAGGTCCATGTTTTTCTTAGACAACATCCTGCTGAGGCTTTTGTTCCCTTTCTGTCAGCATTCCCCTGAGAAGGGCACAGAATTCAGAATGGAATTTGCCTCAGCACAGAGTTTCCCTGGGCACAGTATTCTCCCCACGGCAGCATTCCTCTCAGACCACCCATGCCCTCAGAGCATCCTCATTCCCATCCAGACCGCCTTCCCCGCAGCAGCACCAGTCAGCACAGGGTTCCTTCCGAGCCGCCTTCCCCTGAGAACATTCAGTATCATTCACCTCAGGACATTATTTCTCTCAGGACAGTGTTCCTCTCCCAGCTGCATTTGCTCTGGACAGTGTCCCCATTAGAACAGTGTTTTAAGAGCAACGTCTCCCCTCAGGGCTGCAATCTCAGAAGAGCGTTCCCCTCAGGATGGTGCACCTCTCCGCACAGCTTTCTCCTCAGAGCATTGACCCCTCAGGACCTGCAGTTTCATTCAGATTTTCATTCTCCTCTGATCAGCATTCCCCCTCAAGACTGCTTTTCTGTACGGACAATATTTTCCTCGGAGCAAGGTTCCCCAATAAGTATTCCTTGAGGTTAGGTACCCATCAGGACGGGCAGCATCGGCCTCAGGAAGCAGTTTCTATCAGGAGCCATTCCCCTCAGAGCAACATTCCTTACAGGATGGTGTTCGCCTCAGAGTAGACATCCACTTAGGACAGTGTTCCCATCTAGTCTTTGTACTTTATTTATTTTTTAAGATTTTATTTATTTATCTTCAGAGGGGAAGGGGAGGAGAGGAGAGAAACATCAACGTATGGTTGCCTCTCGTGCGTCCCCTGCTGGGAACTGGCCCGCAACCCAGGCATGTGGCCTGACCGGGAATCGAACCGCAATCGTGTGGCCCGCAGGCCCGCGCTCAATCCACTGAGCCACACCAGCCAGGGCGTAGTCTTTGTACTTTAGAGACAGAGTCCTCTCAGTGCGGTGTTCCCTCCAGACTGATGGCATTATACTCAGAGCGGCATTTTCCTCAGGATATCATTCCCCCCTGAGTTGTGCTCCCTTCAGAATAGTGTTCCTTCAGGACATCAGTCCACTCGGGACAGCCTCTCCCTCAGAGCAGTATTCACCGCAGTGCAGGGTCCTCCCCAGAAACTCCTTTCTTTCAGAATAGTGTCCCCTCAGAGCAGCCTTCCCTCAGGGCAGCCTACTGTGAGTACTGCAACCCTCCAAGGCAGTGCTCCGCGCGGGGCAGCGTTCCCCTTAGAGCATTCTTTTCCTCAGTACAGCATTGCCTTCAAGACAGCATTCTCCTTAGGACAGCATTTTTGTCAGGATAGCATCACCCTCAGAAGGATGTTTCCTCCGAGCAGCAACCCCTCAGGAAGGCCTTTGCCTCAGAGCAGTAGCATTCTTCTCAGAACAACAGTCCCCTCCTGAGGGTGTTCCCCTTAGAGCGTGTTTTTCCTCAGGAAGCTGTGACCCCCCGCACTGCATCAGAGGGGAAGCATGTGCTGAGGTTGGCTCCCCCGAAGCCCATGCTGTGATTCACACAGGGACTCCAGCCCCCCGCCGGCCCCTGTGCAGTGGCTACTGCTGTTGCTGAGCTCGCCAGCCTGAAGCAGCCACCCAGAGCCTGTCAAGGCTGTTGTCAGGGATTTTCTTCAGAGGCAATAGTTTTGTGAAAAGAATGTGCCAAGAAAAGTGCAAAAGGAATGAGTGACTCTAGGTAGCCCAAGATCAGCACCATGGGGGAAGCGAGATGTCTTCTCGTCAGGACAGGTCATCACAGTGCTAGAATGAGAGGGTGACGCTGTCACTGCCCAAGGGTGTTCCTCTTCCCAAACAGATCTGGGATAGGCCTTCCAGGCTCCGTCTCCCGCTCGCATCACTCAGCGTTCTCACACCTTCACTGTTGTCCCCACTCCTCAGGCCGGCTGCCACCTCCTCCCCAGGCCCATCCCACCTTCGGCCCAACCGTGCCAGATCCTGGCATTCTCCCAGGTCCCAGTCCATGCCTAGAAACCTGAGGGATCCACAGGATTGCTTGTTTCTCTTTAGATCGATCACCCTGCTTGAAGAGCTCCATTCTGCTCAGAGCCCCATTTTCTACCCTGACATGTTTTTGATTTTCTGAGCTAGGTGGCTCATTACTAAATTCTACCTATCCCAAAACACTTACAAAAATTTAAAATCAAAATATATATAAATCTGTTTGATTGAGTGTATCGTACCACAAAGGTCATCTATAATGTTCATTAAAACAAACTGATTTAATATTAGAAACCTTCTAGACAGTAGGAACTGGTTGAGTTTAATATGACTGTGAAACACTCCAAATCCATACAGGTACACACTTGGATTTGTGCTGCAAAAGTGTCAGGAGTAATGAACCCCTCTCTCCGGTACCTGGGCCGACTTGTGCTTGGCTGCACGCCGGGGTGTGGGTAGAACAGTGTCTCCGAGGCCTGAGGCGGAGCTGGCCCTTCACCCTGAGCCCGCTGAGTGTGTTTGCTCCCTGCCCTGAGCTCACTTGCTGAGCCACAGGAGGCGCATACAGCCCTCTGGGCCTCAGGTCTTCCTATAAAGTGGGAAGGAAAGCCCTGGCCGCTGTGGCTCAGTGGGGTCGGGCATTGTCCTATAAACAGAGAGGTCACTAGTTTGATTTTCAGTTGGGGCACAGGCCTGGGTTGCAGGTTCGGTCCCTGGTTGAGGGTGTGCGAGAGGCAACCTGTCATTTCTCTCTCGCGTCAACCGCTCCCTCTGTCTTCTTCCCTAGCACTCTCTAAACTTAAACAACTTTTCACGGTCAGGTGGAGGGAAAGCCCTCTGTCCACTCAGCAGTGAGTGTGGCGGTGACTGTTGTGGACACGCCCTGTGTGGAGTCTCAGATGGGGCAGGACGGACCCCACCGAGGCTGGAAAGCACCCGTTATTTCCAGCTGGTGTGTGACACCCACACTGGGTGAGCCAGACAGACGGGCAGTTCGCCACTGGCCATCCGCCCCAGGTGTCCTAACATAAAGAGCCCCCTTTTGTGCCTCAACAGCAGTTTACTGGCTACTTCCAAAGGCATGATGAGGTCCTGACAGAACTGGAAAAGACAGCCAAACGCTGTAAGAAGCTAGAGGCAGTGTACAAAGAGTTCGAGCTCCAGAAAGTCTGCTACTTGCCTCTCAACATGTTCTTGCTGAAGCCCATCCAGCGGCTGGTGCACTACCGCCTGCTGCTGGGGCGGCTGTGCGGGCACTACGCGCCCGGGCACCGCGACTACGCCGACTGCCGCGGTGAGTGGGGCCAGCGGGGCTGTGACGTGGGAGCGGCTTTGGCAAACCTGAAGGCAGGGTGTGTGGTCCCCTGTAGAAGGCCAAGTGTGCAGTGGTCAGAGCTGGCCAGGGCCCCTGCCCGCCTCTGGCTAATGGAGACAAGCAGGCCCTGGGTCTGAGCAGGGTCTGTCCTTCACACCCCACCCCTGGGCAAGGCCCTTCTCCGCTCCAAATCCAAAGAGTGTAATGAAGGACTCTGATGGTCCTGGATGGGTCACAGGGAGTGGACACTGTGACCAAGGCAGAGCCCCCAGCAAGTGCACTGGGGGTTGGAGTGAGCCACTACCCTAGGCATTCTGTCCTGGAAGCCTTGGCTCTAAAACTCAAACAGAGTGGCCAGTTAGAAGTTTCTGACATAAATGGAGTCTGTCATTTTTTGTGTTGAAGAAACAAAACAAATATGGATATTTTTTAACCTACAATATGACTTCTAGTTGTAGGATAAATTTAGCATGGGAAATCCGTCTATTGGAAAGTTTTTCCAAGTGAATTCGCCACCATGATTAAAAGTGAAAGACAGGTGCTCACTTCAGCAGCACGTGTCCTAAAACTGGTGCGAGACAGAGCATCGCAGCCCCTGCACGAGGGTGACGTGCGAATTCTTGAAGGGTTTCATGTTATTTTTTAAAAACGCTAAAAGATGAAAGACTGCACTTCCCTCCAGCTGGTCTCCCGTAGTCATAAGTGGGTATAAACAGGATGCTCTCTGATATAGGAGAAACCAAATGGACCACACAGTGTTGCCTTCATCCTAAAAGCAAGTGTTTCACGTTCGAGTTTGCTAAAAAGGAAAAGGCACAATTGTCAAAAACTCTTCCAAGCATTTTCACAGAAATAAAAGTGGAGCACATTAAATGCTGCCCTCTGTCAGCCTCCCCCTGAACTGGGGGCCCCCTCTCCAGGTCACGGGACGGGGGCCATGCCAGGGAGAGGGCTGGACACACACACTACTCAGGTTCCTCTTCAGTAAAACACATCTCATGGGCTGATGCAAAGGCTACACGAGGCTGCGTTTCTGCAGGTGCTTTGTAAATTGCTGGCTCAGCTTAGTGCTGACCACTGGCAGCTGAGACGGTCACTTCAGTGTTTCTGGAGGGCTCAGCTGACAGCAGCAGTTGGAACCCCTTCCCACCAAGACCCACCCACCCACAGGGTCAAGGAAGAGGCCCATTGGGTGCAGATGTTACCAGCCCTTTTGGTCTTCCCAAGAGCTTGAGCTTGAACCTTTAGGTCGGGGCTCAGAGAAGCCGGCCACGCATCGTAATTTTATCCTTCATCAGTAAGGGTTTCCCAAGGGCTGTGCCTGGGCTGGCCAGGTGCTAAGTGTTTGTGGTTTGTCAACATCCCACTGGTCCCAGGGAGACCCAGGTTGGATGGTACCGCATGCAGCAGCCTCACGCCAGGGCCGGCAGCTTCCAGTGCCAGCCAAGGGCCCTGTGGAGCCTACGTGGCAACCAGACCTTCCAGCCCTGCGCTCCATACACACGGCATCCGAGGGCAAGGTGGCACTGGGGCCCATCCAGGGCAGCCTGCTGTGAAGAAGCAGAGCAAAGAGTCTCTGCCTACAGCGTGTCTCTCGGGCTCTGAGAGATGGTGAGGCCAACGAGGGGCTGGGAGTTGGGAGTCTGCACAGAGCCGGCTCCAGGTGTCCACCCCTGTGGTGGCATCACTGAGGCTCTCACTACATCCCAGTTCGCCGTGTGCTTCCTTATCTGGCTTATCCTCCTGAAGCTGTGGGCAGGCATTTCCCCTCTGCTGACGAGGACAGGAGCCCTCAGTTACAGCTCTCCCTTGACCAGACGCACAGGGCTGGGGCTGAGAAGGCGTGGAGCTGGGTGGGGCTGGACATCAGCTGTGGTCCGTGGGACCTCGGGGGGCTGTGGCCAGGCAGTTTGGTGGCAGGGTCTCCATGAGTGTTGTGACAAGGAGATGAGGAAGACGTGGTCGCTGCACCCGGGGGCAGGACCAGGTCTGGCCGAGCCGCTATGGCCCGTGTGGCCTGGTCAGAGCTTTGCAGACCACTCTCAATGACTGGCTTTATGTCTCGTCTGAATATGTTTTCCTTCCTGATTCTAAATTTTCATAACTCAGCTTGAACTGTAAGATATGCATCTACTCCTCCATTCAAGGAGAAAATTACAAATGTGTTGAAGGTGCAAATTACAGTTTGAACCATAACGAAGGGAATACTGCTATGCTCGCGACGTTAGTCTATCTACAGAGACTCTTCTTTCTCTCCCCCACACTCCAGTGTTGGACAGTCAGCAGTTTGGGCCAAACAAACCCAAGTTTTGGTTCATCTGCAAGAACATGGACTTGCTGTGCCTGGCAGTCAGAAACCATGGGTGGAGTTTAAGTAGAATGTTTTTTGAATTAAAACCGACTTTTAAAATGCCAGTTCCTGTCACAAAGTTGGGGGGGGATCTGTGCCACCTCTGGCCCACCTGCCCAGCCACCTGTGCCGTGGGTCTCCTCTCACAGACGCCCTTGAAGTCATCACAGAGGTGACCGGCACGCTCCAGCACAGCCTCGCCCGACTGGAGAACCTGCAGAAGCTGACGGAGCTGCAGCGGGACTTGGTCGGTGTAGAGAGCCTCGTCACCCCAGGCAGGGTGAGTGGCCGGGGGCTTTTTGAGTGGGTTACTTCGTTGTTTCGGTTGAGGTATAACTCATGTACCACAGAACCCTCGCTTTCAAAGTGCGCAACGTAGTGGCTTTAGTGCATTTACAGGGTGTGCAGCCATCACCACTGTCTAGTTCCGGAACATTTCGTCCCATCGAGAAGAACCCCAGACCTGTCAGCAGTCACTGCCCATCCCCAACCCCATCCCTGGTTCCTGGTGCCTGGTCCCTGGAGCTGCTGTCCTGCTTTCTGTCTCTCTGGATTTACCTACTGTCGACATTTCTCACAATCACAATCCTACGGGATGTGGCCTTTGGCTTTCACTCAGCTTCCTGTTTCCAGGACTCACCCACACTGCAGCGTGTCGGTGCTCCCTTTGCTCTGCGGCTGCGCAGCGCCCTGTTCTCTGGGCACCGCACATTCGGTTTGTCTTTTGTCTGCTGATGGACATCAGGTGGCTGTCCCTTGCTGGCTACTGTGCCTAATGCCGCTGTGAACACTTGTGTGTGGACAAGTGTGTTCAGTTCTCCTGGGTGTGGGAATGGAATTCCTGGGTTCTGGTGTAGGTCTGTGTTTAACATTTTGAGGGAGTGCCCTAGTTTTCCAGTTTTTCATTCCCAGCAGGAGTGAGGCAGGTCCCAGTTTCTCCACACTTTCTGCCTCTTCAGTTCTAGCCATCGGATGGTGCACATGACAGGCTTCTCCTAGCTGCGGTTGCGTTTCCCTGAGGGCTGGCGTCAAGCATGTCCCACGTGTCACTGGGCGTGTGCAGGCCGCCTCTGGAGAAACGCCTGCTCAGACCCTTTACTTACGTCTGGATTGGGTTGTTTGCCTTCTCCTTTGCGTTGGGAGATTCTTTATTTACTGTGGATACCAGACCCTTACCAGAATATGATTTGCAAATACGGTCTCCTGTTTTGTGGGCTGTCTTTTCACTTTCTTGATGGTATCATTTACAATATGAAGGTTTTTAATTTTGAGGACGCCCAGTGTATCTTTTTTTGTTGTTGCTGGTTGGGCTTCAGGTGTTGTAGCTAAGAGACTACTGCCTAATCCAAGGCACGAAGGTTTACCCATGTTTTCTTCTCAAAGTTTTCTTCGCCTGTTTGATCCATTTCGAGTTCATCTTTGTGTGTGGTGTGAGGTAGGGGCCCAACTTCATTCTCTTCCCTGTGGATGTCCGGTCGCCCCAGCACCGTTTGGGTTTATTCCCGAACTCTCCGCCCACCCCCTGTTCTGTGTCTCCGGGCGGCTTGCTTCCTGCCATGCGCCTTTGCTTTGAACTCAGCTCTGTCAGCGTAAGAAAAGTGTCCCACTGGCCTCACAGGGATGCCGCCTGTCTCCACACAGAGCTGCGTGTAGGGGAGTGCGGCCGCTCAAGTCGCGTTCTGCATAGCCTGGTGAGAAGAAGGCACTGAGGACGTGGGACCACGCACTCAGAGAAACAAACTAGGACGGAACTATCCGGGAGGGCAGACCCTCCTGGAGTTGGGGCCTCTGGGGCCAGGAGAGCCCCAGTCCTGCTTCCTGTCTCTCCTCGACAGTGGGGCTCAGGGTAGAGCTGCTGTCTGGGAGCTCCTGTGGGTCTGCAGGGCTCTTGTTACACACTGTTGTGTCTCCTAGTGTCCCACCGTGTCTGGGAGATGGTGGCCCCAGGGAACCGTCATCAAAGGGACCACTAAACAAGAGTAGCTCCTCAGAGAGGAGGGCGGACTTGGGAGCCAAGTCTGGACTCAGGCTGCCCACGGCCTCATGGCCTGGCCCCACCTCTTGGAGTCACGGGGGTTGACGGGGGCGATGTCTGCTGCTCAGCCAGTGCCTTGCACACAGTAGGTGCTGTGCTGCCACCCTAATGGCTGTTGTTAGTCAGATCTCCCCAGTCCTGACGTTGCAGCCCAGGGCTCCAGGGCTCCCGAGTTAACTGTGTGTTCATGTCAGAGACAGAGCCCGTTCCAGTGTTTCCACAGAGCAAGAGCTGTTAGCCAGGTAGAAAGTGCATGAGCTGGTACAAAGGTAAGAAAAGCTCAAATGTCTGGGGGCAAACAGCAAGGCAGATCCCACTGGGGGCGGGGGGGCGGTGCTCAGCGGGTAGATGCCCATGGGTCTGGCATGCACGGCCCTGGAGCAGGGGCGCTGGACACGGGCTGCTGCTGGGTCTCTGGGGCTGAAGTGGGCTCTGCGAGGGCAGGATACCTGCCAACTGGGTTGGCGGCTGCAGGAGGGGACTGTCACTGGTGGGAGCAATGCTGGCCAGTGACCCCTAGAGCAGGGCTAGGGGCACCTTTGGAGAGAGAGCCAGACAAGGACACCCTCTCCTCTGGCTTCCTCCGTACGCTTCACTCAGTTCCTCTGAGACCCATGAGGCTGGGTCCTCGCGTGTGTCCTCAGGGCATGAAGATACCTGTCTGAAAGGAGCAGTGAAGGTGAAAGGTCTCCAGACACAGCCCACACAGGAAGTCAGTGGCATTGCCAGAGCACTCAGTTCCCGCCATCAGTGTGGGGGCTGGGGACCTGTTTGGTGCCTGTGCCCCCAAGGCAGACGTGTCAGGCCACGGTGGCTTCTGTGCAGGGGCCTGGACGGGGTACGCCCACTTGGGTGGTAAGTTCAGCGAGGTCCCTGGGGTCCTGGAGGCACAGTCAGCCTTTGGAGGGAGCAGCAGAGCCCTGTCCCATTCACTCTGTGGCCGCCTCCTCTTTCCACAGAGGGCTGCCCAGGACGTGGGTGGGTGGCCCTGCAGCAGCTCTGCCCCGCCGGGGCCTCCCTGCCTCTGCGACATGCAGTGTGACCTGGAACACAGTCACCTGTCAGCACTCGGTGGGAGCCAGGCATGCCCTTCTCCTCCCCCCAGTTTTCCTCAGAGTGGAACTCATGTCATGTCCATAGCTGAACCTTCCAGAAGCTTCTCCTCAATCAGAGCAGCCCCTGTGCTCTACACGCCACCCTGCAGCCTAGCAGCCTGCAGTGAGACAAGGCCGCAGGTGCTCAGCAGAGTTTGAGGACTGAGTTAACTGACAGGACCCGGGTGACTGAGAGCAGCAGGCAGGAGGGAGGGAGGCAGGAAGGCACGGAGGGTCCTTGGGTGTCTGGGAGAGCGGGGCAGGCCTTGTGAGGGCCCCCCAAGGGGCCGGCCGCCCCGCCACGTGCCGCCTGTGGAGGCTGCCCTGGGCCGGCACGGAGGGGCCTCGCTGTGTCTTTCAGGAGTTCATCCGGGAGGGCTGCCTCCACAAGCTCACCAGGAAGGGCCTGCAGCAGAGGATGTTCTTTCTGGTAGGTGGGGGCAGCAGCTCTGTCGGCGGGGCCGGGGGGGGGGGGGGGGGCGGGTGCTGCACCAACACTCTGGCCCAGGTGGGTGGCCTCAGAGCCACGTAGGAGCCAAGTGAGGGTCACAGAATGCAGTCCGGCCCCCGGCTGGTGTGGCTCAGTGGACTGAGTGCCATCCTGAGAACCAAAGGGTTGCCGTTCCACTCCCGGTCAGGGCACGTGCCTGGGTTGCGGGCCCCCAGTAGGGGGCGTGCTAGAGGCAACCACACCTTGATGTTCTCTCCCTCTCTTTTTCCCTCCCTTCCCCCCTAAAAATGAATAAAATCTTTTTAAAAAATGAAAAAACAAACCAACAAACAAAAACACAGTCCAGGTCAGCTGCCTTCCTCATCCTGAGCTGTGGGATGACCAAAGGCAGCAGCGAGAAAATCCCACCTGCCTGTGGCAACAGGGGGCCCGCCCTGCTGAGCAGACAGCTCTTGGGGTCTGGCTCTGCGGCTCTGGCTGCGGAGCTGAGGCCTTTCGAAGAGTCCCTGCGGCCACCAGCTTTCCCATCGTCTGCTGTCACCCTCACACCCAGTTACAGAACTGGGCCTCTGTCTCCTGGACGGGGGTGCCTGGCCCAAGACTTCTGTCACTCTGTGTGGTCACTAGCTACCTCTCCTCAAACACAACTGTTCATGCGTAAACAATTTTTATGAGTGAAATAACAATCCCTTTTTTGCCAGAAATCTCTAGCAAGCTGAATAGATCTGATGACCCCATAGGGCCCAGGGAGTTGAAGTTGGTCTGACAGTTAAGACGTTGAAACCCTGCTGCTTGTTTTTAAAATGCGCTTCTCTAAAGCCGCCTGGCTCAGTTCTCAGATGTGCTGCTGTACACGAGCAGAGGCGTCTCCGGGACCAGCCACTTCCGGATCCGGGGCTTCCTCCCTCTGCGTGGCATGCTGGTGAGTGCGGCGGCTCCGCCAGGGCGTTTGGGGGTCGGCGCCCCAGCCGCCTGAAAAGAGCCCTGCTGGACATTTGGTCTGTTTCACCTGTTGTGCTTATTGTTCTTGGTGCTCAAACAACTCCCCCTGCGGCCCCTCCAGACTCAGCCCTGGGGTCACCACCAGCACCTGTAGGACAGGGCCCCAACTCACCTGGCCCACCCGCCGCCCCAGGGAGCCTTTGGTGGGAGATGCGATGAAAGACCCCAGGCGGGTGCTAGGGCCACTCGGCTGCTGCAGAGGAGGCGGGGGCCGACTCAAGTGCCGACGGGGAACACTGAACCCCCAACTCTCACAGCTGTGGAGCTTTTACTTCTCTGAACTGTGCCTGTATCTATTTTCTCCTACACTGGCAACTTCAGTCCTTCCTGGCACTGGCAGTCAGTTCATAGAGCACGTGCAGGGCCTGAACACAGGCGGGTGCCCCCACCACCACCGAGGGGGCTGCTCCCCGTGTCGGCTCCCGGCTTCCTCCCTCTGTGTCCCGTGGGAGGTCCCTCGGAGCTTCTTGTGTGACCTCCAGGTGGCCCTGCACCTCCGTCTCCACTGTGCTGTGCTGGCCTGGCCTGTGCACGGTCCTGCTGCTCTGGAGCACTCTGTCCACCACACTCCTATCTGGCGTGTCCCTGTCCCCCACTGCCGCAGCTCCAACAAGACACCATGATGTCTCTGATGAGCAGAAATTCTCCACGTTAGGGTGATCTAGTCTGCTGGCTGCCTCCTTTGTGGCCAGGTGAGGACACCGTGGGAAGGTTATGGAGAGACCCTCACATAGACATCTGCCACCGCACCCCATGGGTGTCTGCCCTCAGCCTGGAACCCTTTATAGTTTGGGAGCCATAAAGACAGGAGGCTGTTGGTCCAGCCTGTCTGACAGCAGCAGGGGTCTCCCCCGTGGCCCTGCCAGGCCTCCTGTGCAGGCATCCATGGGTGGGGTCCTGCTGTGCTCTGCTCTGTCATGTGTGGCCACCATCTTCCTCGAGGGCGTCTTGCCCGTCTGGCCCTTGAGTCCCTCCAAGCTTCTCTCAGCAAGAAGGGGCAGTTTGAAGGCGCTCACCCGCTGCTATGGGAAGCAGACACTCTGTTTTCAAGTCTACTTTCACAAATTACACTTTCGTTATAGAAAAAAATACCTGGAAATGCAAAATGCAAAGTCACGGTTTCACCACCCAGCAGTGAGCACTCCGGCATCTGCAGGACGCCCTTCTGGCTCCACATGCGGACCGACACTCTGCCTCTACAGTTGGTCACCTTTACAAGCTGTCTTGTGACCCGCATGGGCTTTGCCTAGCGAGGCACTGAAATGTGCTCTCGCGTCCCCTGTCCCTCCACCGCCTCGCTGCGTGGAGGTGAGATGGCCTCCTGTTTACCTGACCGGCTCCTGCACTGCACACCCCAGCGCCATCTGGTGTTTCTGAATCAGCAGCTGCACCATCGCGTGCCTCTCCACACACCCTTCACCCCGTCCTTGGGACAAATGTGAAAGTGCGGTGTTTGGGTGACCTGCCGTGTCCACGGTGTGAATGGGGCTGCTCTGAGGCTGTCGGAGTCCTGGCCCCGGCCGCCGTCCCACTAAGCACAGCTGAGGCTGCGCCGGCTGCGCCTCAGGGAGGTACTGGGGCCTCACCCTGTCTTCCCCAGGGCGGTGATGGAGCAGCCCTGGGCGTAGCCCAGCTGGCCGGGCGCTGGCCCCCCTGCACTGCCTCTGGGCGGCTCTTCTGCATCTGTCCCTCTGGTCTCCACGGTCTGTTAGCGTCACACACACGTTCGTGAATCATTTACAGAGATGCCAACCCTCAGTTAGTGCCTGTTTCTTCCTCAGCCTGCGGTCTGGTTTTATCTTGTAGAACTGAAGTCCACCCAGACGGGACTGTGTTTGCCTTGTTCCTGGAACACCACCTGGTGCATTTTCGTTGAAGGAGTGAATTTAGACATTTTTATGTAGTCACATCTGTCCATCTCATTCCTTTAGGATTTCTGTCCCTGGTGCGGGTTCTGGAAGTCCTTTCCGTGCCAAGATTACATTGGCACTTTATTTTCTAGTACATTGAGGGTTTTGTTTTTCTCATTCAATTGATGTACCTAAAATGTTCTGTTGAACGTTATTAGATTAGAATATAGCATTTTCTACCAGTAGTCAGTCTGTTACCGGGGAGAGACCTGAGTCAGGGGGCCCCTCTCCCCCGAGCCTGTTCCTCAATTCTTGTCTCGCTACCCTGAGATGAACTCAAGTGAGAGAGACACGTATAGTGGAAATGAGAGAGCGGGTTTATTTATGAAACACACGAGCACAAAGCGGCAAACTGGCACCCGGCGAGTCTGAACACCCCACGTACAGAGGAAATAAAGTTGTTAGTGAGTGTGTTAGTGAGTGAGTTGGTTTTACACACTTGGCCCGAGGTGACAAGTGGGCACTTAGCTAATCCGAGTGCTGACTATCGAGGTTCAGGGGCTGTATACGTTGGTCAGCTTCTAGGTCCCCCCCCCATTGTGAGCCTTGGGAACTGGGCACAGCTGCAGAGGTTTTCCTTCCGTTAGTAAAGACTCTTTGCCTTCCTTAGCGAAATGGCTACAAAAGCTCCCTTCCCCACACAGGGTCTCAAGGGCCTCGCTCCTCCTGCACTCTCCCTGCTGGTGATCTTCGGACACCCGGCAGTCTTATCGGACCAGGCTCAGGACTGCTGAGTCGACAAGCGAGACGGGTCTCTCTCCCGCTCCCCGCCTGAGTTCAGTACCTGTCCTGACAGGTCTTCCCGTTATTCGCTGGACGCTTTGTTCCCTCAGTGATTTCGAAGGCAGCCTGTGCCACGTCCCCAGCCCTGGGTGTCACACCTGGGCTCCTTCCAGGCGTTCACTGGGTCTGTCCCGGCACCTGTCCCCTCTCTCCTAGTTTGTGGTGTTATACGGGACAGGCACTGTCTGGGGAGTAAGTTTCATCCCTTATTGGCCCTCCTTTTTAAAAGCTTGAATTTATCCTCAAGTATTTAATTCTTCCAATAGCTTTTGGAGTCATTTGGACAAATTCCTTCAAAAAACCACACTGAGATTTCTGTTGAAATTTTATGGCATTCCTGTGCCACTTAATGACGGGTATATGTTCGAGAAATGTCTCGTTCTGTGCCTTCGTCGTGTGACCCTCAGAGCGCACCCACCCAGACCCAGATGGCACAGCCCCTGCACAGCTCCTGGGCCGCACACCTCTACTGATCCTGCAGGCAGCCGTGACACAGTGCTGTTTGTCTAAACGTGGAAAGGGCACTGTGCAAGTGTGGTGTAAAAGATAAAAATGGACAAAGGGTTAAGAAGCGGTATTGCTGCCCGCCTATGCTAATAGGGCACTTACCCAGGGGCCGCGTCTGCAGGACTGGAAGCCGCTCTTGGTGAGTCACGAGTTGAGTGGTGAGTGCGCGTGACGGCCTGGGGAGGACAGCCCTGCACACAAGTGCAGATCGTAAACCCTGTGCATGCAGGCTACACTGAACTTGCAAAACAACCCAAGATTAAATCAAGCATGAGAGAAGAGGATGCCATCGTGGGGCACAGTTAAACACGAGATGGGTGAGGCTGTTGCTGGTGTAAAACATAGCTACTGTTTCACAGTAAACTGCTTTAAGTCATACAAAGAGTACACCCTAAAATAATGACAAAAAGTACAGCAAACCCATAAACCAGTAACGATTTATTATTAAGTCATAATTGCACTGCTGCACTTTTCTATGACTGGCAGGTGTGTTCACACCTGCGTCACCACAAACTCGTGATGTTTTGCGTTAGAACACCATGACCACGTGGTCACTAGGCAGTAAGAATTTTTCAGCTCCACCCTGACTGGTGTGGCTCAGTGGATTGAGTGCTGGCCTATGAGCCAAAAGGTCGCCGGTTCAATTCCCAGTCAAGGCACATACCAGGTCCCGAGTCGGGGGCACAAGGGAGGCAACCACACACTGATGTTTCTCTCCCTCCCTTCCCCTCTCTAAAAATACACTCTCAAAAAAAAAAAAAAGAATTTTTCAGCTCCATCATAATCTTACAGGGCCCTGTCATATACAGTCTGTTGACGGAAGTGTTATGTGCCACTTAAATGTAAAATTATTTTCTTAGGGGAAGACTAACACCTGGAAAGCCTTCCGTTGGCCATCGCTGGGGTTAATTTTAGGCCTTTCATGCCCAGCACCAGGTTCAGTGGCCACCACTCCTTCAGGCTGGTGCAGGGGACCTGTCTGTCTGGTGAGCTGGACTGTCACCCGCTGGTCCTGGGGAGGGTGATGGCTCTGGGCTTGAGAAAGACCACCTTTATCATGATAGCAGTTTCCTTCCAATTCCAAGAGGTATTATCAGAAGTAACACTTAGGATTTAGCAGTTGTTTTCAGCATTTAGAGAAGTGATCACTGTTTTTCCTCTGACTTTGTGGCGGTTTGGTGCCAAGTTTATGAAATGAATTGTCCAACTCCCTTGCTAATAATAATGCTCAACGTTCTTTCCTGTGCTTGATTTTCAGCTAATAGTGCTGGACCCGCCGGTGAGTAGTTGGGTGACGGGGCCTACAGCTCACCCGCCTGGGTGGCCTGCGCCCCGGCGCGGGGACCCCTCGTGCCTCCCGTAGCCCCTCGTAGAGCCAGTGTAGACCTGGGTGGCACAGGGTTCTCACGCCACCTGTGCCGTGCTTCCGGCTTGGCGCCAGCCAGCCCTGCTCCTGGCCCAGACCCCTGCCTCTTCTCCTGCCCACAGGTGGAAGAAAGCGAGAGTGAGTGGTCGGTCCCGCACTGTTTCACTATTTACGCAGCTCAGAAAACAGTCGTGGTGGCAGCCAGGTAAGGGCCTCCCCATCCGCATCCCTGTGGGCCCGGGCCCCGGAGCAGGGCTGCCAGGTCAGGGGTGTCCTTCCACAGCTGCGGGAGTGGCATGTGCCCCGTGGGCACTGCTTCCCCTGCGGTGGGGTGTCGGGGGGGGGGAGCTCCACCTGGGAGTCTGCCCCCGAGACTGGCTGCAGCCCTGCCCAGCTGCTCCCTGCGCCGCAGGCTCAGAGCTGGACGGGAGCGGGCTTGCAGAGATGGCTGGCCTCCCGGGCACTTAAGTCAACATCGTGCCGGCGGCTAGGAGGCGAGCCCCCAGCTGTGCTGTGTGAAGCTGACAGGCAGGCTCAGGAGCAACGTGCCCACATCAGCTCAAGGAGAGGCGGCCGCCCCAGCCATCCGCACCATCCGCACCGTGCAGTCTCAGCCCCTCCTCTGGAGGGGCCCGGTGGCCCCAGCCAGTCTCTTCTCTGGGGCTTTCAGAACAGGAAACCCTGGCAGCTGAGTAGCGACCCAGCAACCAAGTGGTCTGGTCTCGGAGACCTTAGAAATCTTGTTTCAGGAACAAACTACCCAGTAGAGAACCCCAGTCCACCCCAAGGTGCTGCCAGGGGTGCAGGCAGAGCCCCCAGCAGCATTCGGCCGTCGTCTGGACCCATGAGACAGGCACCCCAACGAAGTCCCCCTCCAGGAGGCGGGCAGGCCCTGCCAGCCGGCACTGAACCTCAGCCTTCCCCCCACAGCACTCGGCTGGAGAAGGAGAAGTGGATGCACGACCTGAACGGTGCCATTGAAGCAGCCAAAGGCCGTGGTGACACGGTACTGGCTCTGCCAGGCAGCACCATGTGTGCCACCCCCCGAAGTGAGTTCTGGACGGGGCCCCTGGGGCCCCCGTAAACTGGTTTCCCGTGCCGCTGCCTACACTCATTCACAAGGAACTGTCCAGGCCGCGCCCAAGGGTGGGGGGTGGGGGTGGGGTGAGCTTGTCCCCCAGAAGCCATGCAGTTTCGTTCTCTGCCTGCTCTTGACCTGGGCATGAAGGGGCGGCTCCCTGCTCCCAGGGCCCCACTTGCCAGGGCAGTCCCGTCAGTCTCGGAGCATATGGTGGACTCCCCCCTCAGGACCCTCCGATGAGGTCTCTCTGGAGCAGGAGTCGGAAGAAGACTCCCGCAGCCCCCACAGCCCCTTGGAGGGGCAGGGCCAGCACCGAGCCAACACCACGGTGCATGTGTGCTGGTACCGGAACACCAGCGTCTCCAGAGCTGACCACAGCGCAGCAGTCGAGGTACAAGGTGGGGCTGGCATGAGCACCCTCTGCTTGTGCTGGCTGCTGGGGAGGGGACCCCGGGGGCCCCAGGCGGCAGGGCTGGGCCAGGCCCACAGTGAGCTGCCTCCCACTCTCCCCCCTTGGGCACAACTGCCCAGGGTTAGCCAGGGTGGCGGGGTGAGGGCCACCCTTGGGGCCGTGTGTGCCCGAGTGCTAGATGGGTTGTGGACTCTGGCCACTGGCTCCTCAGGTCACCTCCTACGTGTTGTGGGTTGTGAGCTTGAGGGGCAGGGATGACAGAGACCCAAGCCCAGCTGTCAGGTGGAGCCTAACACCCAGGGCGCATGTGAACAGGAGTGCCCGGCATGAGCCATCGTTAGTGGGCACACACCTGGGTGTGGAGAGGACCACAGTGTGTCACCCTAGGGTGGCTGCAGAGAGCGCCCAGGGAGGGGACGCTGCAGAGGGTGGTCTGCCCGCCGGCGAGTTACACCTCACCTCAGTGTGTTCTCAAGTGGACACCTGCCCTCATCCACCGCGTGAGGACCTTCCAGACTTGGCTCCGTGTGGCCTATTACCACACCCTCGCCTCACACAAGAGCACTTATGACAGTTTTAAGGGGGAAGCAAGCTCTTTAGACTGCAGAGGGGCCAGCCTGTACCCTTGGAGCGCACACCTGCTCCCAGGAGACCTGGGAGGGTGGAGCCAGGAGGGTGATGGCTCTGGTGAGCCAGGGGCCTGGGACCCTGACGGACATACTTCCGTTTCTTTCAGAACCAGCTTTCAGGGTATCTGCTGAGAAAGTTCAAAAACAGTAATGGCTGGCAGAAGCTCTGGGTGGTCTTCACCAACTTCTGCTTGTTCTTCTATAAAACCCATCAGGTAGGGGGGCTCGGGGTGGGGTCTGGGGGGGCCACGCCCATCTGTCCTGCTTCAGAGTCCCCTTAGGCTCCCCTGGGTGCCCCAGCCCGTGGTGCATGTGGCCCCGCTGCCACGGGAGGGGAGGGCGGGTGGCCGCGGCACCCACAGAGCTGTGCTGCCCCGCCCTCCAGGATGACTACCCCCTGGCCAGCCTCCCGCTGCTGGGCTACAGTGTGAGTGTCCCCAGCGAGGCCGACGGCATCCACAAGGAGCACGTCTTCAAGCTGCAGTTCAAATCCCATGTCTACTTCTTCCGGGCCGAGAGCAAGTACACATTTGGGAGGTAATGGCAGTGGGCTGCCTGGTCCTCCTGCCCCAGGTTTTCACTGGCCCTCATCTTGTCCCACTCAGCCCGTGTTTGGGGTCCCTCCTGGGGAGTATCTGAGCGCAGGCCCACTGGTCAGGTGGCCAGAGTGCCCTGCCTCCCAAGCAAGTGTCCTGAGCCTGCTGACAGGCCACCCCTCCCCCAGGTGGATGGAGGTGATCCAGAGTGCCAGCAGCTCAGCCGGGCGGGAGGCATGAAGCCCCTCCTGACTCAGCGAGGACGGAGCAGAGGACGGAGCAGGAGGCCCAGCATGGCCAGCCCAGGCCCCACAACTGCTCATCCTGTCTTCCCAACAACGGGCCGGCCGTGTGGGTGGCCTCACAGGGACACCTGGCAGGGACGCTGTCCCCTGAAGACCTGGTGCAGGCACTGGCCCTGTGGGGCCCCAGGAAGAGCAGGTGGAAGTGCAGGTGGAAGTGCAGGCCCCTGGACCGCAGCCAGGCTGGTGCTGCTCCTCCGTCCTGTCCTCACAGGGCAGAGCCCGGGTGGCCCCGCAGCCACCTGCTACCGCTGCAAGCCTGCCTGGCTGCCCTGTCCTTCAGTTTTGGTCAGCCAAGGGTGGGCGCAGAAGCCTAGCAGAAGCCTAGCAGAAGCCGCTGTGGTGCCCACCCCACATACCTCTGGAGAAATGGAAACCAAAGCCCTGGGTGCCCTGGGAGGGCGAGGGCCTTTAATTTATTAGTTCCTGCTGCTGCCTAACAAGTGGGAGTTGACGTACACGCCTTCCCCATGCTTGTGTGCACACGGCTGAAAATAAACAGCATTTTTCTGCACCTGCCTGCAGCCTCTCTGTTCCATCTTGGGTCCCTCTGAGGTCACCATATGCTGTGATGACTCAAGCCAGGTCCCCAGTAGGGTCTTTATTGAGAGCAGCAGGAGCCTCTCCATGTTCTAGGAAACTAACACCGTCACCTCAGAACAGACAGGGACGCACGGAGTTCAGGTCTGTCACACATACACACACGCTCTGGCTGACACGCGCACTTACGAGAAGCCACGGTACCTGATCCCACAACACAAGAGTCTGCGACCACTGTGGGCCGTCGTGGGCCGGGAGGAGGGGAGGGGAAGGTGGAGGGAGGCGGCCAATGTGCCCGACAGTCTCCGCTCTTCCGTTCTAGTGGCCACCACCCCCGAACCCAAGGAGGGGAAGCCTGCCAAGGGGAGGTGAGGGGGTTGTGCCAGCCACAGAGTCCTCCACGAGTCTTTGCTGCCAGGGAGCTGCAGCTGGGCTGGGAGGGGAAGGAAGCAGAGGACCCTGTCCCACAGAGGTTCCAAGTCAGCGGGTCCTTACAGAGCTCGCCCCTCTCCAGACAGCAGCTTTAGCGGGCGGACGTCAGGTGGTTTCTGTTGTGGGAAAACCTGGAAGAGACAGGCCCAGTCACTGCCCCAGGCCCTGGTGCAGGCCCCGAAAGAAGCCAGCAGGGGGCGCCGGCTGAGGCCAGCAGCACAGAGCAGCCCTGGAGAGTGGGGGAGGGGCGCCTCCCAGTGTGGCCCACCTGGGCTGCAAAGGCCCAGCGCCTCCTCTAGAGTGAAGACAGCGAAGAAACCCCCCAAACCGCCCTGGACCCTCACCAGCTCCCTCACCTCTGCACCCGCTCCACCAGGTGAGCCATCAGCTTGTCCGAGATGCCGGGGCAGGACTCCTCAGCCAGGCTGAAGGCATTCTCCAGCTCCTCCAGCGCGCCCACGCCCCCGCCACTCTGCCTGTGCTTCTCTTTGAGCTGTGGACACACCACCGGGCATCTGGTCAGAGGCTTGTGCTGCAAGCTTCTTGGGCACTTATCTGTGACTTGCATTTGGGGGCCCCACCAAGCACCTGAAAGTCTTGGTTATTGAGAGGGGTTTCTGCCAGCCTCCCGTGCTGTGGTGGGTCCAGCTAACCACAGGGCTTCCTCCCAGCTGTGGGCGACAGCTCAGGACAGGTCCAGTGGACATGAGAGAACAGCTCAGAAACCACTCCCAGCGTGCAGTGCACGGTGGGACTGCCAGCTCGGACCCTCAGGGTTTCAGGGCATGCCCCTGGGCCCCAGTGCTGGCTGCCCCAAGCTGTGGGAACCACTGGCCTGGTGAGGAGGAGGTGTTAGGGACAGGTCAGCTGAGCCACCCTGCCACACCCCTCAACCCCACACAAATGGGGGGATCAGTGGGGAGGAGTCTGCATGCCCCCAAGGACATGTCACCCTGCAGCCCACAGAATCAGCACCCCCAGGGAGTGCCCTGGTGGGCCCGGGGGGAGTTCTGCCACCCCACTGGTGGGTTCACTGCAGGGACTGCAGCGGCCTGCAGCCCCCACAACACAAATGTTCACGGTAGCCTGGCAGACAGCAGCCGGGTCCTGCTGTCGGATACCACCCGCTCCCCAGGCCTTATCCACGGGAGGCCCAGCCTCAGACCCAAGTGCTCACCCTGAGCTCATGAGCTGCAGGCCCTGCTCCACCTGACACAACCTCCCCCCACAAGCCCTGGGCTCCTGGGGGTTGGGGTCAAAGCCTGCCTGTCCTGCCCAGATGGTCCCCCTTCCCCAGGAAGGCCCCGCCACACCCTGCCCACCTGCCCTAGACTCCAGGTGCTGCTCTCTCGGGTGGGAAGTGGTCACATGACCTGCTGCCGCCCTGAGTCCAGGGTGTAGGGCTCCCGGCTACACCGTCCTCCTGGGGTGCTGCCACCCACCCATCAGGAGGCGACACAAAGCTGGGAGTCAGTCACCCTGAAGCCTCCCTGCCCTGGTCCTGACGCCAAGAACCAGGCCTCTCAGGTGCTTCTGGTCACCCGTGTACTTGAAGTTCAAAGCCATTCTGGGACCCCGGAAGACAGAGGCAGGCCCGGGAACTTGAGAGGATCACATCAGGGCCACCTGTCCCAGTTGTTTCCAGTCCGGCCACAAAGCCCCAGCCCCTGGATCAAGCCACCTTCAAACACTAGGGATCTAGAAAGCCTGTGTACAAGGTGCTGTGGCCCCCGGCCCCACACGCAGGGCCCCCAGCCTGGCCCTCACCTCTCCGAAGACGGGCCGGACGAGCGTGGACAGGCACTGGGACCGCGGCTGCCTCTTGACAGGCTCCACAGGCTGCAGAAGCAAGGCCACAGCGGTTAGCAGGGCAGAGGCCCCACCCCATTTCGGGTCTCCTTGAAAGGCACACCAAGACGGGGGCTGGGAGTGGGCGGCACCCCCACGCTGCCTCCTCAGCTGACAGGCTCCCCACGAGCACAGGGTCCCCATACCTTCTGGGGACCATGCAGGGCCGTCCCCTTGTGCAGCTTGCTGTGCGGGCTTGGCCGGATGGTGGGGGGAAACGTCCAGACGGGGCCCTGCTCTCCGTCCTCAGCATCTCCATCCCTGCGGCGGAGGGGAAGCGTCACAAGAGCCCCGAGGGCCAGGACTCAGGGGTCCCAAACACACACCTCTCGGCACCCCCACACTACTTTCTGAGGCAGTCTCAGGGCCACAAATGCTGGGAAGGGCTGCACCCAGACTGCAGAAGCCCGGTGGCCACACAGGCACCAGCCACCAGCACCCGAGTCCCTGCCCTGGAGAGTGGGCCCTCGAGTGTCACACCCCAAGGGGGAAGCCCCGCGGGAGGACAGGCAGGCCTACATGTCCGAGTCCTCAGAGCTGGACTCCTCGCCGTGCCCCTCGGACTTCCACCGCTTGTAGCGGTCGATGAGCTCGGTCAGGAAGGAGGTCTTCCGCGTGTAGCGCGTGATGAACTTGTGCTTCAGGAGCTCTTTGGCAGTGGGCCGCTGTGGGGGGTGGCTGCGCGTCACTGGGCGCAGGCCCTGCGCCTCCCAGCTCCCACCAGACCCCTGGGAAGGACCGAAGCCGCCCTCCCCAACCCAGGAGGGCTTACAAATCGGGGGTCCTTGTTGAGGCAGGCCTCCACGAACTCCTTGAAGGGCTTGCTGTGGTGGCCCTCCAGCGTGGGCGGGCTATTCTTGGGGATCAGGAACAGGACACGCATGGGGTGGAGGTCCGAGTTTGGAGGCTCGCCCTTGGCCAGCTCGATGGCTGTGATCCCCAGCGACCAGATGTCGGCCTGCATGGACCACACAGGAGACTTGCCGCCAGAGGCACCCCAAGCGCCACTGCACCGCCCTCAGGCCGCCGTGCGCACCTTGAAGTCGTAGGCCGACTGCTTGATGACCTCGGGCGCCATCCAGAAGGGGGTGCCCACGAACGTGTTCCTCTTGATCTGCGTGTCCGTGAGCTGCCCCGCCACCCCAAAGTCCGCCAGCTTCACGTCCCCTTGCTCTGAGAGCAGCACGTTGGCAGCTGCTCAGCACAGGACGGAAGGGCGTCACCCTCAGAGCCACTCGGAGCCCCACCCTGCGTGCAGCCGCCTGGCCTCCTGGGGACACCAGCAGAGCTGTCCCCAGGTCCTCAGCATACCCACCCAGCAGGCCAGAGACAGGGCCGGGGCTGTCCACCCTTAGACCCAAGGCCACAGGGCAGTGCCTACGGGCACCAGCCAACGTGAGGGGCTCACCCTGCACACCCCCAGCTCCAAGGCCCTTCCAGGAATCAATCACCTTACATGGCGGACCCAAGCGACTGCCTTTTTCTCCCAAACCACCCAACAGGCAGGGGACCCTGAGCTTCCCCCTCACCCCACCAGTGGCCCTGGTCAGCCCCCCAGCCACAGCCGTCCCTCGGACACTGAGCAGGGCCAGCTCACACCTGACACAAACAAGAATGTGCACTGTCAGCTTTAGTAAGGTCCCTCCTCACACTGGGCACACAGTAGGTGTTTTCCCCACACGGGACCCGGTGCTAAGAGAGTCCTCCCTGTCACAGGCTGTGTGTTCCGGCAGCAGAGCTGACAGGTGTGCTCAGACCCCCGGTCCACGGAGCCACATACATCCCCACCCCCACAGACACCAGCCACCAGTGCCCCACACCCACAACGCCCCACCACGCCCTGGACTTCCCAGGGTCACAAGGCTCGGGGGCCCAGGGCAGGAGCCACACCCCGAGGGACCTTTGATGTCTCTGTGGATCTTGCGCTCCGAGTGCAGGTAGTCCAGGCCCTTCAGGATCTCCCGCAGGATGGTGGCGATGTAGGTCTCTTCCAGCGGGCCAGGTTTCAGCTGCGCAAAACGGGACAGTGGGGCCTCAGGCTCCCTCCACCAGGGCTGCCCCGCCCTTGCTTCCACAGCACCCAGACCCTCACCAAGGACCGAGCTCAGCCGCCTCTCTACCAGGGGGTGACCCTGTGGGTCGCGGGGCTGCCCGCCCCGTCAACAACTTTGGGAGTAAGGCAAACTTTTCAGATGTGGGTCAGGTGGGTGGGGGCAGGGTATCTTTACAGAACATACACTGCCTTTGCCTTTGCTGTAAAGGTAATAGATGAAAATGTGGACCTGGCCATACTCCTGAGCCTATGTATCTGGGCCCCTGGCAGAGGCCCAGGACTAAAACCAGCACCGGGTTTGGGCTTAGCGGGCTCCTGACTGTCACCGAATGCACCAAGACAGCCGAGGAGCGAAGGCCCAGAGGAGCCTAGGAGCACCACGGGGACAACCCCACGGCAGTGGCCAGTCTGGTCCTGCTCCTGGCACCCTGGCACGATGCCCATGGTTACGGCCTACCCCTCACCAGGTCCAACGCAGAGCCGCCGCCCAAGTACTCCATGATAATCCACAGCTTCGTGCTCTGGGACCAGAGAAAGGCCTGTCAGCCCACGGCAGCAAGCAAGGGCCCCCAAACCCGTGACACCCCCCGCCCCACTGCAGGGATCCATCCCTGGGGCCTCCAGGAAGGGGCTCCAGCAGCCTGGCCCGGCACCCCCCACCGGGGGGTGACACCTGTGACAGCAGCCAGTAGCTCTGCAGACGGACCAAGCGCTCAGAGCAGCGGCAGAGCCCACCCTGCAACACCCTGCCAGGGACCCGTGGGAGACGGCCGACCAGCCTGCACTCGGCCTGAGCCCCAGACAGCTCCCCACAGGGCTTCACGTGTGCCATCCCCGGGGGCTGCCCCAGCCTGCGGGTCATATGGCCAATTCAGACCCTGGAGACCCCATTCACACTCTGCCCCTCCCAGGGCTCCGCCTCAAGATGAGACCACCTGCCTGGCCCTCGAGGCTGTGGTTTTGGGGGCCCACTCCACTGTGAAGCTGTGCCCATGCTCAGCTGTCAGGGCCTCCGGGTCTCAGAACAGGCACCCCCCGAACAGTGTTCCTGCGTGAGGGTGGGGCAGGCCTGCTGGGCTCAGCCCCAGGCCCCAGGAACCCCAGGCATCCACCTAGCCCAGGCCCCGGCCCTGGCACCTTCAGGTAGGAGCCGAAGTAGCGGGTAATGTAGGGGCTGTCACACTGGCTGAGCACAGTGATCTCCTGCTGGATGTCCTCGATCTCGTCCTCCGCCTCCTCCAGGTCGATGATCTTGATGGCCACCACCTCCTTGGTGCGGTTGTCGATGCCCTTGAAAACCTCGCCGAAGGAGCCCTTGCCGATGCGGTCCAGCTTGGTGAAGAGCTCCTCGGGGTCCACGCGTGGGTGCTGCGGACATGGGGCGGGCAGCCCGTCAGCAGGGGGTGGCCCCACAGGGACACGGGTCCCAAGTGCAAGGAGCTCACCCAGGTCCTATCTGCATTTCTCCTCTCCATGCGTTTAGTTCAGAAAACCCCAGTGTGCCCTCCACACTAGGGAAGATCCTCAGAGGGCACAGAGGCCTGGCTCCGGCCAAGGCATGGGCTGCAGGGCAGGCAGGGAGCCGTGAAGGTCATGCCCGTCCCACCCACTGGCAGGGAAGACCGAGACAGGCACACTGATGGGTTCAGGGGGACAAGCAGGTGGGCCGCAGAGACTCCAGGAAGCGAGACCATCCTGTAATGTGACCACATGGACTCATCAACCGAAACAAATGCCACGCACCACAGGCCGGCACCCTGGGATAAGGGACGTACTGTGGCTCACAACACAAGTTCTTTTCCTATAAACCTGACACTGCTCGGGCCCTGTCCGGTGTGCCTCAGTGGGCTGGGCAGCATCCCACAAAGTGAAAGGTCACCGGTTTGATTCCCACTCAGGGCACGTAGAAGAGCCAATTAATCAATGTTTCTCATTTCCTTCCCCTCTAAAAATAAATGAATTCTTTAAAAAAAACCTGCTTACAAAAAAACTATCCTAATTAAACACAACCCCAGGGAGCACCAACACATTTCATGGCCCAGCAGCCAAACCCCTCAGAAAAGGCTCCCTTTCATCCCCAGCCCCACTAGTCCTCAGGACACTGCACCCTCACACCAGCCCGGAGCTTGACCCTGGGCACTCAGGCATCACAGACCTCGGCTCCCACAAGGTGCCGGGATTTAAACACAAACAAGGCTGGAAGGTGCAGAGCTGCTGGTGTGGAGGGCACCAGGGCCAAGAGCCACACTCTGGACAATGACCCCACTGCGTGGGACAGAGACGGCTCTGCATGGGGGCTGTGTGGGGAGGGACGGCCAGGGCCACCCTGGGCATCCCCGAGCCTCTGCCCAGTGGCTTCTTGGCCCCTGGGAATATTGTGCCCCACCAACCCCCACAGGCATGTTATCAGAAAGCCAGGCTGGCCCTCACAGGCGACAGGTGCCCAAGACCCACGCGTGGTTTAGCTACCTTGGCTGGGCCAGGGAAGGGCCGGGCAGAGGCAGGGAAGATTCCAGCTCCATAGGCTTCAGACCCCCTAGGGCACCCCTGCCTCAGAAGGGGCCACACTCCCACCCCAGCACCTGCAGCAGGGTCGATGAGGAGTGACAGAATCACACCTGCTGCGCTGGGTGCTGAGGCACCAGCCCAGGGAGGGAGTGCCTGCAGAGCACACGTTCACACCGTGGTCACCGGGCTCGCCCCAGGGAGAGCTCCGTCCCGGCCCTACCTGCTCCAGACTGCACTGCACATCAATCAAAACCTGCCTCCTGAGGGTTCCTAACCTGCAGGGCACAAGGGGATGCACGCAGGCCCATACCTGTGAACACACCGAGGCTGATTCTGGGCGCCAGGCAAGCCAGAGGAGTGAGGGCCAAGGGTGACAGGAAAGAGGGCACTGCCAGGGCCAAATGCAGCATCCCAACACGGAACCCTGTCCCACAAGGCAGGCTGGGCGGAGCCAGAGGCTGCGGCCATAGCAGGTGCCCCAAGCAGGCCAGTGATGTGTCCACTGTACCCTGGCTCAGCCAGTTAAGGAATGTGACCCTTCTCATGCCCTCACCAGAACTGGCATCCCAGTGCATGTGGAGGGACAGCCTCAGATGCGTGTGACCGATGGCAAGGTCAAGGGCAGGACAGGGACAGCAGAGCGTGCCTGTCACAAAGAACAGCTGCCTCTCATCAATGCATGGACCACACTGCTGACCGCTTAGCAATCAACACAAAACACCTTCCTGCTGGAGACAAAGCCGGGTCCCCTCTGCGTGGGGAACCTCGCCGTTCCCCCCTCAGCCTCGACCATGTGTGGACTGTGGTCTGGAAAGAGCCCGTCTAGGCCTGCTCTTCTCCCACTGGCCCCGACAGCACCTTCCCACAGCGATGAATGGCTGCCTGCAGGCGGCAGGCAGCAGGCAGCCCCCAGCTCCAGCTTGTGTCGGGGCTGTCCTGCAAGACACTGGCCATGCAGTGACTCCGGGCCAGCTGGTACCCTTACCTGTGTCCTCTGTCACTGCCAGGACAGTCCCTCTCCTTGTAAGGTGGCCTGAGAGAAGACCCAGAGGGACCGAGGCCTGGCAGCACCCTCGGCACCACTGCCCTTCCAGCTCTCAGGGGCCCCCAACCACTCTCAGGCCTCTGCTGGTGACACCTCCTCCTGCCTGGCTCTGATGACAACACCGAGTCACTCACTCTGCACACAGGGCTGGAGCCACATCTGCCCACTGCAGCTGTCCGAGGGAACCCTGGGCAGCACCCTCAGACCCCTCCACACTGAGTAGAAAAAAAATGCACCCGAGCTAGAGCTCGGGCTCGACATGGAAGGGGGACCCCAACCCTCAACTCTCACACTCTGCAGCTCAAAGTGTGACCGGGAGAGTCCGGGCTGTGACCCTGGTACTCCATGCAGTCATAGGAACGGCCCGTCCTTGCCCTGCCCTGCCCTGCTAGGTGAAGGGTTGCCCTCTTGGACAGTGCACATAGTCTGGGCACTTGCTCAGGTCACTTGAGTGGCTCTGGCGGTCAAGACCTCCATTCTCTGAATCAGCCCTGGTGCTGCCAGATCTGGGTCCACCATGTGGTGGTATGTCTGCCATTAGCGTCACCCTGCAAAACAAGAGGAGCCAAGCTGTCGCTGCCTACCACATGACAGGCAGCAGCCAGGGAGCACCCCAGCCACTCTGGCCCTGCAGGCGGGGCAGGAACTAGTTGGGAGGGGGGGTGACGCCAAGGCCAAGGCTGAGGCCAGAGCACAGGCTGTGGGGGACCACTCCACAGGGCCGCAACAACATCTCAAGAGAAAGTGCTGTCTGGTCATGCTTCCTGCCACCAACAAAGGCCAAAGGCAGAGTCTCTCGTCCCTGAAAGGACAAAGGGGGGCTCCTTCCTTTGGGGTCGCTTCCCTGGCTCCTCCTCGCCTGCATCCCTCCCAGTCTGACTGGACACCCAGGTAAGCTCTGTCAGTACACGGGTCAGGAGTGGCTCACAGGACCCGTGGGAGCTACACCTGCAGCCCTTAAAGATGAGCTGGAGGCAGACATTCCCCCCAGGGCCTTAGTTGTGTAATTCACCAGAGACACAAGGCAGATGCAAATGAAAGTCTATCACATAATTCAGCACAAGTCAGCAAACCCCTGTCCCCACCTGTGGTCACAGCTGGTCCTGAGTGCCCTGCCCAACAGCTGTGGGAGCCCCCCCCCTCCCAGGTTTCTCCAAGGAGCCCAGCTGGGTCTGAAGCTGAACTCTGGCTCTCATTCCTGGCCACACTAGGACACGCGCTCCCTGAAAGCCGTCCCCACTGACCCCACACAGTATTCTCACCAAGGCGAGGACTCTGTCTCAGAGACCCTCCCCACACCTGGCTGCAGTCAACCCAAATCTGCGCGAGCTGGCACTTTAAAGGGAACACCTGCCGCCATGGTTCAGTGCACGTCAAATCAGCATCACATCATATTTCCTTTGAAATAACAGGAGATACAGACCACCAACTGCCCACACACCCCGCTTTTGGCGGTGAGCAGCGGGTCCTCATTCCAGGCAAACTCAGGGCACATGGCAGAGGGTCCCCAGGGTCAGCCAGTGTCGCCAGTTACAGGACCCAATCAGCCAAAGAGGCCAGCGGACAGCAGGCATCATCCAGGTAGGTACACCTGGCCTGAGCAAACCACCTCCTGAAGACCAGCCTTCTCCACTTCCGGTCAATGAAAACGCTCCTGGGTCCTCGCTTTCCCCACACACAGACTCACGGATAGCAGCTGCTTAACCACATTCCCAGCTGCCCCCAGTGCCCGTCGGGGAGGGGGTCCCCCGGAGCTCCTGCCACAGCCCAGGACGGCCGGGGTGACCCCAGCCCAGGCCCAGCCTCCAGTGTGGACTCCGACCTTCTCATCCCTGACGAGGCGCAGGCCCAGGCTCCCGCCCTCGCACCCCGCCGCGCCCCCGGACGGGTCTCCACACTGGACACCGATCCTGACACCAACTGCGAACGGGGGCGTGTGCCCCACAAAACGCTGCCCCGGCCACCCTGCGTCAGCTCCGCTCCCCACTCCGCTCACACGTGCAACACTCTGGGGGGCTCCTCTGAAACCCCGAGGTCATACACCAGAGAGACTCGGCGCAGTAAGCTGTCCCTGCACCAATCTGCAGCCCGTCCTCCCGTCCCAGGGGGCTCAGCACGCGTGCGCTCACAACCCAGAGTTCCACCCTCACCTGGCTGGCAAATCCCCTGAGGTGAGCCATGTCTGCGCCGCCCTCAGACCATCCGGTGCAACCCCAGGAGGCCCCTGGGTCCCGCCGGGAGCTCTGGAACCTGGACGCTCGCTTCAGTCAACTGCAAGGAGAGCAGGCCAGCTCGGTGCCCCGCTCACAGTACCCGGGTTCCCCGGGCAGGGCAGCCGCCCCCTCCTCCGACCATCTGGGAGCCAGCTCGGTTGGGGGCGGGGCGCGCTGGAGTCAGGAGAGCCCCGCAAGCCCGGAAAAAAACCCCACTGCAGCGCGCCCGCCCTGGGCCTCCCGGAAGCCCCTCCCATCACAGCCCCCGCCTCTCCTCCCTCGCCCCCTCGCCCACCGCCCGGCCCCTCCCCAACCGCCCCAGGCGCGGGCTCGCCCAGCAGCGCGCCCACCTCCGGGGCGCGCCATCCCGGCCTCCCCCGGCCCGCTCCGCAGGGCCCGCGCAGGCTCCCACCCGCAGTCTCCGCTCGCCCCGGGACGCCCGGGACCTTCAACCTGCGAAGGAACGGCAGTAGCGGCGTCGCCCGGAGAAAGGCCGCCGCCGGCAGCGACGGCGAGGGTGGTGCGCGGCGTCGTGGCCCAGCGCGGGACTCTCTGGGACACCGAGTCTCTCCAGCCGCCCCGAGCCTGGACGTCCGCCGGTGCCGGACTACAAAGTCCCGGCAGGCCACAGGGCGGGGTTGTGTCGCGGTCCCGGGGCGGGCCGCGGGGCTCGCTGGGACTCCGAGTCCGGCTCGCTGAAAGGCTTTGGACTACGTCTCCCGGCAGGCCGCGGGGCGGGGGCGGTCCTAGAGGCGGGGCCGAGTTCTGGGGGCGGAGCGGGGAGGAGGCCCCGCAGGCCACTGGGGCCGCCCTCCGCTCCTCCTTCCCGGGTTCTGCCTGCTACCTTCCCCCGCCCTCCTCCCTGCTGTTCTGCACCCCACACCCCACCCCACTGCCGTCACCGTGGAGGATGTGGGCCCGATGGTGGCAGCAGCCCAGTGTCCGAGGAGGGTTGAAAGAACCGAAGGGATGGGTCGGGCCACACCTGAAAAAGGAGCGCAGTGTGTCGCAGGCTCGGCAGGCCGGGTCCGGCGGGGCAGCCATTCAGTGCAGTCCCCAGACAGGAACGCACGCCGCCGTGCGACCCCACTGGCCTGGGGTCTCGGGAAGTCAGGCTACAAGGACAGAGACAGGGCGTGGCAGTGGCGCGTGGCGCCAGTCGTGCCAGCGTCTGCACAGTGTGAATGCTTTAAGGCCACCGACCTTCGCCCGATAAGATGGCGAAGGTTGTGTGCATTTTCTCACACTTATAAATGAGTAGAATGAGACCAAAAAGGAATTAAGTTCTGGCCGGGCTACAACATAGAAGAGCCTTGAAAGCAGTGTGCAAAGGGAAGTGAGCCAGTCTCGAGGATACAAAAATTGTACAATTTCACCCATATATGGAACCCACAACAGACCTGTTTGAGAGACAGAAAGTACAATAGAGTTTTCCGGGGGCAGGGGGATGGGGAGCTAGTACTTAGCAGGAGCAGAGTGTCTGTCCGGGTTGTAAAACCCCCTGGAAATGCACTTAGTGCCACTGAACTGCACACTTAAAAATGGTCCAAATGACCCTGGCTGTGGTGGTACAGTGGATTGAGCACCAGCCTGTGAACCAAAGAGTTGCTGGTTTGACTCCCAGTCAGAGCACGTGCCTGGAAAGTGGGCCAGTCCCCAGTAGGGGGCACTTGAGAAGCAGCCACACATTGATGTTTCTGTCCCTCTCTCTCTCCCTCCCTTTCCCTCTCTCTAAAAATAAATAAAATCTTTTAAAAATGATTCAGATGATGTTTTTATGTTATGTATATTTTACCACAAATAAAAACAAAGATAAATTGGGCTTTATCAACATTTTAAAATTTTGCTTTTAGAAAAACCATTAACAGAATGAAAAGGCAAGCTACCAACTGGGAGAAAAGTTTGGAAATCACGTAACTAACTACATAGAAAGAACGTATAAAAGGCTCTCAAGACCCAACAGTTAGAAGACAGTCCAACAAGAAAAAGTTGACTCTAGACGTAGAGGGATATGCGTACGGCAAACAGCAGGTGAACGGGTGCCCAGACATCATCGACCTTCAGGAAAATGGAGTTAAATGAGACACTGCCCACCCATTAGAAGGGCTCAGATAAAAAGCACTGACACCAGCAAGCGTTGGCAAGGGTGAGGTGACCAACCCTCCTAGTTCTCCCCGGAGTTTCCCACTTTTAACCCCGAGAGTCCTGCGCCCCGGGAAGCACCCCCACCCCAGTCCGCCCTGGCTAAGCAGGCGGCGGGTCACTTGCAGGTAAGGAGGCAGAGCCCGGGACTCTCGTGCCTCATAAGTTATACAAATGTTGAATGGTGCAGCTGCTATAATCTCCCGCTTAGCAGTTTTTTAAAAAGTCAATTACACACCACTCATGAGCAGCATTCTCGTTCCTGGGTATTTACCCCAGAGAAAAGTGGGCTTTACATAAAATCCTGCGTGTAAATGTCCACAGCCTGTCTAGCCATCGTAGCCCCGAGCCAGGGGGCTCCAGGAGGTCCTTCAGCCGCCACTGGGCAGCTGTGGTCCATCTGCACGTGGGGTCGCAGTTACTTGGAGTAACCTGAGAGACACATGTGAGAGAAAGAGGCCAGTTGAAAGGTCTCTCGGTATGTGATTCAGGAGGCGTTGTCAGAAGGTCAAGCAGCAGCAAGGGAGAATGGACCGGGGGCACCCAGGGGTTGGGGAGCAGCACGAGGGGGCATTCAGGGTGACTCTGCATCCCTGAACTGCTCCGCATCCTGATGGGGGGGTCCCACAATGCAGTTCCTGTGTTAAACTCCAAACTGAACACTAGAAAAAGGCAATTTTTCTGTATTTTTATATCAGTGTTAAATTTTTTTGATTTTTAAATTTATTTACTTAAATTTTTTTTTAAGATTTGATTTATTTATTTTCAAAGGAGAAGGGAAGGAGAGGGGGAGAGAAACATCAACGTGTGGTTGCCTCTGGTGTGTCGTCCCCTGGTGGGAACTGGCCTGCAATCCAGGCATGTGCCCTGACTGGGAATCGAACCAGCGACCCTTTGGTTCACAGTCCCGCACTCAATCCACTGAGCCACACCATCAAGTGCACTGTACATTTTTTAAAAGAAAAATTTAAAAATTAACAATAATTCCTCAATATCAAAGGTGGAGTTGGCATTCAACTTTCACACATATGCGCACATATACACAGACCTATGATTTCGTATGCATGACTGCCTGAGGTTTGGTCAAACCAAGACCCTGATAAGGTCCACATCTTAGGATTGGTGGGCTTGTCTCTTTTCCTTTGTCATTCAGGTGCTGAAGAAATCCACCACCTGCCCTACAGAGGGCTCTAGACTGCCCTTTGCAGATCGACCCCACGCCCCCAAGCCCCCTCTGCCCTCCCCAGGCTGGTCCACCTCTCGGTCTCGCTGTCCTGTGCCATCACAGTCTGACTCGAGGCCCCCCGTTGTCGCGCAGAGGCCCAGGCCGCCTTTACCAGACCACTTGCACACCCCAGGTCAGGGCCAGCAGCGTGTCTTCCAAGAAAGCCCTGAAACCCTGAGGTGCGAGAATGCCCCGCTCTGCGCTGCCCAGGGCAAACGCAGCTCGTTGCTGAGGGGCGCCGCCCTGTGGTCGTGCCCAAGTGGGGTCGGGTGGGCACTGGAGGAGGGCACAGCCCCCCAAGGACTGCTGGCACCCCTCTCCTCAGGAGGGGTGGGGGGATCCTAGAGGAGAGAGAGTTGGAGACAGTTAAAGCCAGGGGGTGCTGGGGGCACAGGGCCCATGTGATCTGGGGAGTCTCAGGCTCAACTCCACACAGGGCCAGAGGGCACCGGCCCCAGAGCACCGGCTTTCCACGTCAGAAGAGCCCCAGCGTCAGGGGTGGGACCGCTGCATCCCCTGGCTTGGGCCTGGGCCACTGGGTGTGGGACAAATGGCCTCTTATCAAAGTGAGCCTGAAACCAACCAGGAAAGTCGGCATTCGTGCTGCCCGGCACCACCAGAACCAGGATGCACAGCCGATACCAGCATGGAATTTTCACTGGCCTGTCACTCTGCAGGCTGGCGATCTGAGAAGACGGCGAGTTCCGTGCCCTGAAAGACCAAACTGATGGCTTATCTCAACCCGACGCTCTTTGTGAGGAGAGGAAAGGGGCAGGTAAGGAGTTTGGAATTCAGGGAAAAGGTGAATCAGATGAAGGCTGGTGTTTTGTTAGCATCCCTTCGTCGGCTCCGTGGTGATTCGTCATCTGTGTCCTGGGTGCAAAGTCTCTCCCTGGAGCACGGAGGCTCTGATACCATCTGGATCTCAGGCAGTGCAAAGGCCCAGTTGCTCCTGGAGTCAGGGTGGGTCCGGTCACACCGTCCAGTTCCCGGAACAGCAGCTCTCTACGTGCATTAGTCACTCGGCTTAGTAAGTAGAGATAAAGCTAAAAAATGTTTAACTCGTGGGTTGCCCCATCAAGCCCATATTCCGAGCCAAACCCCAGGGTGTGAGTACAGCCAGGTGGTGTGGCCCAGGGCCCTGGTGGGCCATCCCACCCCTCCATGTGGCCGCATGTGGCCGCTCATGGGCTGGTGGCATGTTGGCAGTGTGGGCTCAGGGCATCACCCTCAGAGCCGGTTCCATCCGAGACGGAAAGCCCAGCCTAGGCTCGGAGACCCTGCAGACCCTCTCAGGTGATTCCGAGGCCACCAGGCCAGGCATGCAGGGCCACCGCGACTCCCATCTTCCCTGGGGGGCCACCACAGGCTGGGGAAAGCCGGGCTGCTGCCATATCCTTCCCTGGTGGTCCAGGGACCCAGATCCATAAAGTGACCAGGCCTGGGCACTGGGGAAGGAAGGGGCTTGTTCCACGTACTGGAATGGGGAAGACCTGAGTCACCACCTTGGCTGGAATGAGGAAGGTGCGCATCACTGGCTGACCACGTGACCAGGAGATTCCCCACTTTCAGAGGTAACCCTCCCCACTCCAAAACAAGGCCCATAAATCTCCCGGGACTTTCTGTTCCCAATCAGCCATCCCTGATCAGAGGACATCGTCTGGCAAACAACTGTACCCAGGTTGCCTAGGACAGATGGGCAGGGTGACGCACCCTCCCAGGGGGTCTGCCACACCCCCTTAAAAACCCCTCCACCCTTTCCCTTGCTGCTGTAGTCTGCTCAGACTCTGCCCTCGGATCACAGCAGTCTGCCCCAAATAAAAGCCCTTAATTGGACCTTTTAGGCTCCTGGTCCTCGGTTACCTAACAGGGCTGTCCCCAGACCTGTGAGAGCTTGGCCCCCTGACACACCAATTGGAACCTCTGCACCTGCCCCTTTGTTTAGACCAGGTGACCCCATGGTCACCCCAGCTGCCTGGCTCTCTCGCTGCCTGTCTGGGCCTCTGCTCTGCTGCCTGGGGCCACTCGCTTTGCCCTTCCACAGGCTGGTCCGCAGTCTGGGAAGGAATTCACAAAGAGAGGAAGGTGAGAATGAGGTGGAGAGACACACTCGCGGGGAGGGGTGGGGACTGTGAGCTTCCATTGGGCTGTCAGTGGATTAAAAAGGGGGGGTCGCTGTCGTGCTGCCCCTGGGCTTCAGGGGGGTGTGACCCGGGGCTGCAGTTTGCTCCAATGTTTTCTTCCTCCTGTGGCTGTCGGGCGGTCAGTTCTGTCCCCACTTCCAGTCATTTCCAGTCCTGGGGACACACAGCTCAGGGGAGTGAAACAGCTTCGTGTGTAACAAGGTCACAGCCCTGCCCGGCACATGGGCCACAGCAGCAAACAGCTCTGGCTTCTCCCTCACACTCCCTGAACCCCTTCCACCCTCCGCAGACTGGCCCAGGTGGGCACTCTCGGGGAGAGAGAAACAGAGCCGGAAAGACGGAACGAGAGAGACAGGCAGGCAGGCAGAGAGAGACAGCGAGACACAGGCAGGTAATAAAAACTCGAGACACATCACTTCCCAGCTATGCGAGCACATTTTTCTGCCACATCTGTGTCCACGCGGTTGTCTCCAGAGGAGGCACCGGTTCTGTGGAGGCCCCAGACACTGTGGGCTGGGGGAGGGGAGCCAGCCCCTGGTGGCACTTACCCACAGGAGTCCCAAACAAACACCGCAAATCACAGTCCTGGCTGCTGTGGTCCTGACAGGGAGCCCTGCCTTGGGTGGGGGGATTCAACCGCCAGGGGAGGGTGGGGACAGCCTGAGTGACAGAGGAAGGAGGAGCTGGCCCAAGACTCGCCTCAGGCGTTGGGAGCCCCCGTGACAGAAGCTGGGGCTGGGACAACCGAGGACATTCCTTCCTGACCGGCTGGAGGTGGGGGCGGGCGGGGGGAGCGGCTCCAGGACCCAGTCCCAGGCCAGCAGGGCTTCTCGCTGGGAGAACTCGCTCCTTGGGGACAGAGGGCCACCTCTCTGCTGTGTTGTCACATGAGGGACCCAGAGAGAGACCAGCTCTCTAGTGTCTCTTCTCCTAAGGCACAAATGTCATCTCAGGGTGTCTCTGTGGCCAGTTACCCACAAAGGCCCCATGCCCAAACACCGTCGCATGGGGTTCAGAGCGTAGGAATAGGGACACAGTCCAGTCCACAGCAGCCGCCCTGCGGGAATGTGCTCGGAAAGGAATGTCGGGCCCAGGAGTGAAGCGGAGAGAAGCAGCTTGGGCGGTGCCTGCAGGGAGGCAGCTGAGCCAGAGGCAGCCCCACCCAGTGACCCAGGGGCTTCGCTGCTTTGGTCTGACCTTTTCTCCTCTCTCGCTGTTGGATTCGAACTGGTCTCCTCCAGCATCTGACTCACCAACCCCCTCCCCCTGCACTTCCACTCCCTTCACCATTAAGCCCTTGGGTCGAATGATCTGGGGTCTGTCGACCACAAAGAGAGATTTGGTCCAACCAGAGACAATGCCTTGACCTCTGAACCCCCACCGACCACAGTCCGGAGAAACCAGACAAACCTACTGGAAGGCCCACCTCAGGACTGCCAACGACCCCACCCTGTCTTTGACCGGGACCCTGACCCTGGTCCTAACTCCCTTAGTCGCTGTGATTAATGGCTCCCCCCCACCCCACCCCCGCCACAGCCCTTCCCCTTCGAGCTGCTGGGGAGCCAGGTCCCTGAGCAGGAGCCCATGGGAACCCACCTGGCACCTCCACTTCTGGGCTGTGCACCCCTGTTCCAGGGTGAGTGTGCGTGGGCCCCATGGACACCTGCAGGGTGGTGACACCAGGTGGAAAGGCAGGGCCTCCAACAGGGGCACCAGGTCAGAGGGAGGAGCACACACATGCAGCTGGGGTGCAGGGTACGGGGTGGAGGGCATGCCAGGAGTTGGGGAACACTAGTCCTCACGAGAGGCCAGCGGGAGGCCCAGGTGGGGCATTGGGGCACCACTAGGGTGCAGGGTCGGGCTGGGAGGGGCTGCTGGGTGGGCACAAAAACAAGCCTGAAGAGGGCCTGGCAAGCCTCCAGGGCCTCCAAGGTCCTGGGGAAACCCTCAGGCCCCTCTCCACTGGGCCCCTGCGTGTGGGAGAGGAGCCCGGTGGGCAGAGGCTCACCACCGACCCCCTGGAGGGGCTTCTCCATCCCCAGAGTTCAGGTTCCCCTTGGTGTCTGCAGGCCCAGCGTTGACACCACCCCCTGGGCCTGTCCAGCTCTCCGTGGTCTTCAATGATTCCAGTTGTGTGATGACCCTGGCGCTGGTGTCGGGACTCTGCCAGGACCCCTGGAATCTGGTGTGGGGCCTGCAGTGGTGCTGAGGCTGCCCGGAAACCTCCGCCCCGGGTGTGGGCTCTTCCCGTTGAACTGATTCACCCCGGGGTCAGAAGCACACCCTGGGGTGTGGGGGGCAGGCCATAGGGGAGGGGATTGCGCCGACCCGGGACTGCCTTGTCCCTTGGGGGTGGGTTGCCGAGGGCCTGAGACCCTGAACCAGGCAGGGGTGCATGGGGTGCCTGTGGCGGTCAGGAGCATCCCATACACATGTGTCCTGTGAGCACGGATGGATGCTCCAGGAGGAAGGAGATTCTCAGTATGGGACAGAATGTGGCACAGCCACTGAGTGTCCAGGCACCAGCGGAGACTCACTCAGAACAAGTGCTGCATAGAAACAGGTTGTAGCCCTGGCTGGTGTGGCTCAGTGGATTGAGCGCCGGCCTGCGAACCAGAGGGTCGCTGGTTCAATTCCCAGTCAGGTCACATGCCTGGGTTGCAGCCCAGATCCCCAGTAGGGGGTGTGTGAGAAGCAACCACAGGCTGTTGTTTCTCTGCCTGTCTTCCTCCCTTCCCCTCTGTCTAAAAATAAAGAAAGAAAATCTTTAAAAACAAAACAAGCTGTAGCCCTGTACAGACCAAGATACTCACAGTCCTCGTCTCTGGGCAGTGTGGTGACTTTAAGATTTTCTTCTGTGCTTTTCTAGTTTTGCAAGTATACTTTAGTGACAGGTTTCACTGTTAAGAGTCACAAAAATATGTTACCCTTGGCTGCTGGCCATGACTTTGAAATCTCTGAACAATGCACAGTGTTTCAAAACAGCGTATTTGTGCCTAAAGAAGGCTGGCCTCCAGCTCTCGGGGGGAGGGAAAAGGCGGAAGAGCAAGACCTCCTGTCAGGGGTAAAACAAAAGACCCAATGGCAGGGAAAGGGCCCACTGGAGGCCTGTCCCCTGCGGGTGCCTGAGACCAGCCTGCTCCTGTCCCCCATGAGCTGTGGGGGGGGCCCAACTGTCCCCGAGAGGGGAGCCCCAGGCCTCCAATGCAGCCGTGGGTGGATTCTCAGGCTTCCACCATGAGCACCCCTGCTTTGTGAGCTGAGACTCAGGTGTGCAGGCTGCCCCTGTTCTGTGTCTCCCTCTGTGGGCACCTGGCTGCCAGCACAGCTGTGACAGACGCGGAGCCTCACCAGCCCTGCTTGGATTCATGGGGGACCAGTGATGGGGCAGCCAAGGCGAGTGGGCAGGCGGAAACTCGGGACTGGGCATGCCCCCCACCCGGGAAGGGGTGATGGTCCTGACGTGAATCACCCCCACCCCTGCGTGTCCCTACCCTGCCCCTGCTTGAGCAGGCACGCAGGCTGTCGGGAGGGGTCTGAGTCCCACCCCCAGCCCACACAGGAGACCTGGCTGCCCTCCCAGAGGAGCCAGACCACCCAGGAGGAGGGCCTCCTGTCCAGGGCCCCCAAGAAAGTCAACAGGCTCTGCCCGGAAACCCCCAAGGAGCTACAGCCCTCCTTGTCCACACGGAGGGACAGCTCCAGAGGTGGCAGATGGGAAACAAGAGGCTAGGGGTGCCACCCACCACAGTCCCTTCCGATCTCAGTCCTCAGAGAGGCGAACCACCGGGGCCACTGCATCCGTAAAACAGAGGCAGGTGGGCCGTTAAGGCCTCTGTCGGGGCATAAGAAGGAGGCCCCTGGTTCAATGGGAAGGTGGGAAGATGAACTTCAGGGACTCTCCAGAAACCAGAACTAAGAAGGAGCCTCGCAGCACAAGGCCCCTAACTGCGCCTGCAGCGCAGCCGTGGAAGCTGGCTTGTCAGGAGCCGCGAGAGGCCCCAGGGACACTGCTTCTCATTGATAAACTCACACCACCAGTGGGCTCTTTAAATAGTGGATACACAGAATTTTGGTTAAAATGCCCAACAAATGGACAAAAAAAATCAGTGCAAGTGAGCTTCCCTGAGCTGGGTGTCGGTGCAGATGACAAGGTGCTTAGGAACAGCAGCAGGGCGGGTCCAGCAACCGGGGAGACTCGAACCCAGGTCTGGCTGAGCCTCGAGTCCTCGGGAGACACAGGCCTTGCAGCAGGCAGTGCTGGACCAACAGCCACACTGGTCTGGGGAAGAAAAAGGAAAGTAAAATCCTTCTCACTAACAGTCCAGATAGTGGATTTCAGAAGCGCAGTGGAAGTCAGGAACCGGGCTGGGCAGCTGCGGCTGGGGAGGAAAAGAGACATGGTTTGAAGTGACAGCCTGGGGGAAAGACCTGCGATGACACAGGCAAAGGATTAATACTGGAGAGGTATAAGGAAGGCGAGTAAGTCCATGAAAAGGAGAAATAGCCCAGGGAAAACGGGCAAGTTCTAAGCCCAGAAAAATCTCAAAAGAGTTCTAGCGGTCTTCTTGGGTGGACAGGAAGCCGCCAGCCCCAGTGACGGTCAGGAGCAGATGAGCACATCAGAGTGCGCTGTCTGTCACTGGGCACCCATAGGACCGACTGCATTTCAAACACTTGCAGCTCACAAAACCGAGGACCGCCCTGGCAGGGGCACAGGCAAGCCACGGTGGGGGCGGAAATGAGGCCACTGCAGCTGCCCCTGGATGGGAGACCACAGTGGGGGGATAGGCAGGAGTCCACCTTCCAGACCCCTCTGGGGTGAGGAGGAGGAGGGGAGGTGCATGGGGTAGGGCCCCTGGCCTGGCCGCGCTGCCCTCCAGGTCTGGGGGCTCCCAGCTTATCGAGCACTCAGCTGAAATGGTACAAAACCCTCTGGTCTGAACTCCCATCCCTCCTAAGGAAGGGTGAGCTTCAGGCAAAAACTAAACTGAAAGGGCTGGCCCAGGGAGTAGCCTGAGCACGTGGCCGGGCCTGACAGCGGAGCCCCTTCTCCACTTCCAGCCGCAGCTGACTCAGCCATGGGCACAGGGCAGAAACCTGCCGGCCCCCAGGCACCCCTGGGGGTTACCCTGAGTGAGGCTTTTCTCCACTGGGTAAGTCCGAGGGGCGGGTGTAGGTGCTGGTCTGCAATCACCTGGGGACGAGCGTCTCGAGTGCAAAGCCAGCATGAGGACTCACAGACAGACCTGCAGATGGTGAGAGACCCCTGGATCCAGCCAGGCCTGAAACCAGAGCCTCTCCTGGGACATGTCAGTCATGTGACTCCACAACCCTCCCTGTGCTCAAGCCGGTTTAGGACCTGGGCGCTCGGAGGGCTCTTCAGTAATCCCTGGGGCTCCACCGAAGGGTCAGACACAAGATAAGGGTGGAGAGCAAGAATACCACAAGGCAGAAAGTCAGGGCCAATGTGCCTGGAGAAAGGTCTAAGCAGCACCAGTCAGGCCTGCCGCCTCCAGGCCTCCAGACACAGGAAGACCTCCACTGACTGCAGCGTGGCCTGGGCTTTCATAGGTCTGGATAATGGTTGTGGTCCCAGAGCTCAAGACAGGTTTAATGACCCCTCAATCCCCGCTCCCCACCCCCACACGCCAAGAAACACCTCAGCCCTGAGCAGTTCCTCCCTGCTGTCAACATTCACGGGGAATATCCCGAGAAGTGGCTCTCTCCGATCTGGAATGTCTAGGAGGGCGTCGCTGGGTCCAGGCAGGGCAGGCCCTGCACTGAAGCGGCTCTGATCTGTCACTCTAGAAGGTGAGAGCCCCAGGAGCCTTTCCATACCCATCTACCCCCCAGGATGCGGGGGTGGGGGCGGACAGCCAGATCTCCTTGTGCAGGAGGAAACAGGCTGTGAGTGGGGCTGGAAGCTCCCTGAGGCCATGATTCCCACAAACGGGCGAGGGTGGGGCTACCAGGGTCCACGGGTCCTTTCTCCCCAGCCAGAGGTGCATTGCGCTGGCTCTGGGCCCAACTCAGGTCCACAGTCTGGCTACACCCAGCCCAGCAGCCACCCCTTGAGCAAGTCCCTTCCTACTTGGAGTGTCTGTATTTCCACCTATGAAACACAGGGAACCCCAAGCCTGGGTGCTCTCTATTGCTTTTTAAAAGATTTTATTTATTTGACTTCCAGCCAAGATGGAGGCATAAGTGAGCACATGGTGCCTCTTCGCACAACTAAGTTTAAAGACAACAAAGTTTTAGTAACAAAAATGCAGCCAAAACACAGAATTGAACTGTATGGAAGTCCGACAACAACAAACCACCCAGCCAGACCGGTAAGAGGGGCGGAGTGAGCGGTGGAGCCGCGGTCGGGCAGGAAAGAGCTCCAACTGTGGCCCAGATCCCAGCCGTGGGGTGGCAACAGGTGGACCCAGTGAGGGCGCAAGGCGGCTGGCTGACCGTGGCCACACATTCACGCACAGATAAACCAAGCAAAGGGATGAGCAGTGAGACAGACTGCTCAGCTAGGGCCCCACCGACAGGAATTAGAGCCTGAAAGCACCAACTGGAAAGACTTTTGGGCTTGAGGTGCCGGGAGAAGCTCCCAGGCTCACAGAGAGTTCGTTGGAGAGACCCACAGGGTCCCGGAGGGTACACAAGCCCACACACCTGGGAACCAGCACCAGAAGGGCCCGATTTGCTTGTGGAAGGGGAGAGGGGACCAAAATCTGAGAGAGAGCAGAACCAACACCACTGACCCTCTCTGACCCCGCCCCCACTTACAGCGTCACAACCCAGTGACCTGGGTCGCCCCACCCTGGTGAACACCTAAGGCTCTGCCCCTCATACATAACAGGCGCAAACAGACCAAAACATTATGGCTCAAGAACAGCTCAAAGCCCCAGAGCCTATAAATCTAAGTGAGTAAGAGATAACTAACCTTTCAGATGCACAGTTCAAAATACTGGTGATCAGGATGCTCACAGAACCGGTTGATTTTAGTCACAAATTAGAGGAACATATGGAGGCTAAACTGATTGAAATGAAGGGAAATGCACAGGAAACCAATAGTGATGGAAAGGAAACTGGGACTCAAATCAAGGGAGTGGACCAGAAGGAAGAAAAAAATGACCAAACAGAAAAGAATGAAGGAACAGAATTCAAAAAAATGAGGAGAGGTTTAGGAACCTCCAGGACATCTTTAAACGTTCCAACATCTGAATTATAGGGGTACCAGAAGGGGAAGAAGAAGAGCAACAAGTGGAAAAGATATCTGAACAAATAAGAAAGGAGAACTTCCCCAGTCTGGCAAAGGACATAGACTTCCAGGAAATCCAGGAAACTCAGAGAGTCCCAAAGAAGTTGGACCCAAGAAGGAACACACCAAGGCACATCATAATTACATTAGCCAAGGTTAAAATGAAGGAGAGAATCCTAGAAGCAGCAAGAGATAAGGGGACAGTCACTTAGAAAGGAGTACCCATCAGAATGTCAGCTGGTTTCTCAAAAGAGACCTTACAGGCAAGAAGGGGCTGGAAAGAAGTTTTCCAAGTCATGAAATCCAAAGACCTACAGCCAAGATTGCTTTATCCAGCAAAGCTTTCATTTAGAATGGAAGGACAGATAAAGTGCTTCTCAGATAAGCTCAAGTTCAAGGAGTTCATCATCACCAAGCCCTTATTATATGAAATGCTAAAGGGACTTATCTAAGAAAAAGAAGATGAAAAATATGAACAGTGAAAGGACAGCAAACTCACAGTTATTAACAACCACACCTAAAAGAAAAGCAAACCAAGAGGACAGGTAGATCAGGAGTGGAACCATAGAAATGAAGAACACATGTAGGGTTAGCAACAGGGGAGTGGGAGGAGGAGAAGGAAAGAGAAGGTAGAGAATAAGTAGCATAGACGGTAGGTAGAAAATAGATAGGGGGGAGGGTAAGAATACTATGAGAAATATAGAATCTAAAGAACTTGTGACACATGGACATAAACGAAAGGGGGGACTGGTGGGGGAGGGGTGTGCAGGGTGGAGGGGAATGAAGGGGGGAATAGGACAACTGTAATGACATAATCAATAAAATATATTTTTTAAAAAGATTTTCTTTATTTTTAGAGAGAGTAGAAGGGAAGGAGAAAGAGAGGGAGAGAAACATTGGTGTGCAAGAGATACATACATAGGTTGCCTCTTGCCCGCCCCCTCCCCAGGCTGGGGACCCTGCTCCCAACCCAGGCCTGTGCCCACGCTGGGAACTGAACTGGAGATCCTTTGGTTCACAGGCCAGTGCTCAATCCACTGAGCCACACCAGCCAGGGCTGTACTTTGTTTTATTAAGTTCTGCTCTCATTTTTTTCACCAGTGGCTTGAATTTGTGATTTTTTCTAACCTCTTGAATTAGAGCTTAGAGCATTAATTTTACTTTTTTATTTTTATATTTATTTATTTATAGAGAGAGAAGGGAGGGAGAAAGAGAGAAAGAAACATCAATGTGTGGCTGCCTCTCACATGGCCCCCACTGGGGACCTGGCCTGCAACCCAGGCATGTGCCTGGACTGGGAATCAAACCGGTGACCCCCTGGTTCGCAGCCCACACTCAATCCACTGACCCACACCAGCCAGGGCTAATTTTATTTTATTTCTTAAAAGATTTTATTTATTTATTTTAGAGAGAAGGGAAGGGGGGCATAGAGGGAGAGAAACAACAGTGTGTGGCTGCCTCTTGCACGCCCCCTGCTGGGGACCTGGCCCACAACCCAGGCACGTGCCCTGACTGGGAATTGAACCAGTGACCCTTTGGTTCATAAGCCTGTGCTCAGTCCACAGCAGAGCCACAAGACCTGAGCCACACCAGCAGAGCTAATTCTAGCCTTCCTTCTGAAGCTATGCATTTCCCTCTGAGCACGGCTTTACCCGCATCCCACAGCGTTTGGTGTCGTATTTTCACTGCTGTTCACTTGAAGATACTTTACAACTTCCCTTGTGGTTTCCTATCTGACCCATTGATTATTTACAAGTGTGATGTTTAATTGGAGGCTTTCTAGTAGTTCTACTGTTACTGTGTCTTATTTTTATTTGTTTGTCTTTTACTGTTGTTCAGGTACAGTTGTCTGCCTTTCCCCCCCACCACTCCCCCCAGCCCCAGCCATCCCCACCTCCCTCCCCTGATCCCAAAGCCCCCCCGGTTTTGTCTGTGTGTCCTTTATAGTTGTTCCTCGTTGCTGCACTTTAAACTCACTCAGAGAGAACACGCTTGTATGCTTTCAGTCCTTTGAAATGTGTTGCAATGTTACGGCCCAAGATTTGGCTCATTTGGGTGAACATCCTATGCACACAGGGAAAGAATATGTGTCCTCCCGGCTGCATAGGTGTGGGTTGGGGCCAGCTGGTCAGCCCTGTTGTTTGACTGTGCTGTGTTGGTTCAAGGGTAGAGACATGACCAATGGACAAGAGTCTGGAGCAGGTCCCTCACGTGCGCGTCACTTGACCTGTGACGGGGACTCTTTTCCAATTCGGTGAGAAAATGACGTTCTTTCCAAAGAACGGTGCTGGACGCCGGCACGGAAGGTGCAGGAGCTCCAACCTCTTCCTACCACGCCACTCACAGGAGTTCATCTGTGAGCCACTCCCTCGTGAATGCTGGACACTTCTAAGAGAAGACACAGAATATCAGTATGAAAAACACTAACCATAAGAGAAAAGGCGGGTAAATTGGGCTTCACTGACAGAACTCCTGTTGGTTATCAGCAATAGCGGCCCCAGAGCGGCACAAAGTATTGGCGATCTCTTCAGCACTACGCAAAGGCACGGACGTGTCTCTGACACGAACCACGCGTCGGACGAGGAACGCACGTTCAGAACACACAAGGAACCTCTCGGAATCAGTAAGAAAGTGCAGCCGGGTGCGCACCCAGGCGGCGGCTGCTCCAGCTAGGTCCTAGTCTGCCTGCCCGGGCCTCCCTCCTTGCACACCGGGAACTCGCTCGGACCTCCTTAAGCCGGGAGGCGGGGAGGCGGCGGGAAGCTCCGGCGCGGCTCCGCCCCGGGGTTGCCTTTTCCTTAGAAGGCGAAGCCCCAAGCCTCGCCTCTCCCCGGCGGAGAGTCACCCCGCGCCCCTCGACGGCGCCGCCGGAGCCCCAGGAGTGCGCGAGGAGCCCGCGCGCTTCCAGGTGCAGCCGGTGGCTTGAGCCACTTGGTGGCTCAGACGCTCACAGGGCGCGCGTCCTCGTGGATTTGAACGGAAGGATCGAGATCGGCGGAGACGGCGGCGAGCAGATCCTGAAGCCAGAACTCCTTCCCGGCCCCGGCGCCCGCGACATGCGGCGGGAGAGGTGAGCAGGGCGCGCGGCGTCCCTCCCTTGGCAGCCGCACCATGGGAACAGCTTGGCGGGGGACCAACACCGAGGACGGCGCGGCGCGGAGGTCGCGGCGCGGGAGTGTGGGGCCGGGCCAGGGTCCCCGCTGGCTCGGAGTAGATTGGGCTGTGCCCCTCGCCCGCGCCTCCGCGCACCCGTCTTCCAGCGCGGGCACGGCGGCTCTAGGGCAAGTCGTTATTTCCCCACAGTCCTTCCCGGGCAGCCGCGCGGGATCTTTGTTATTTAATCCAGAATCGAAAAGAAGGTAACTCCGTGTTTCTAAAGACTTGGGTCACATAAATGTGTGGTTATCCGCAGCTGGCCGCGGCCCTTCCCCGGAGCCGCGCCTGGCCCGGCCTCTCCGTGCGCCCCAGCTTGGCGCGCGGACGCGATCTCCTCCTCTGCCAGCCAGGCGGGGAGGAGGGGTAGACCGGGCTGAGCGCTGTCTGCCCGCAGGTGCGGCGCCCCTCGCCCGCGTCCCCGCAATGGAGGTGCTGCGGCGCTCCTCGGTTTTCGCCGCGGAGATCATGGACGCCTTTGACCGCTCGCCCACCGACAAGGAGCTGGTGGCTCAGGCTAAGGCACTTGGCCGGGAGTTCGTGCACGCGCGGCTGCTGCGCGCCGGCCTGGTCTGGAGCGCGCCCGAGCGCGTCCCTCCCGCCCCAGGCGGCCGCCTGGCAGAGGTGTGCACCGTGCTGCTGCGCTTGGGTGAGTGTGGGCACAGGAGGGCGGGGTCCCCAAACTGCCCCTCCTGAGCTGGTCGGCTGGGCAGGCCCTGCTGCGCCTTAGGGTACGGCTGTCTCAGCTCCGGCCTGTCCAAGGGTGGCCTGGCTAGCACCCCTACTTTGGGTCTCAGGCTCCCTCTGGGGCAGAGAGGGGCCTGGCTGGGGGCGCGCCAGAAGTGCAAGGCAGGCCACCCAAGCACAGCTCCCCCACCTCCCTCCTAGTCCTGTGTGCAGCGCTGGGGGCTGTCCGTGGGCCGGACTGGCCTGCTCAGCCCAGATTTCAAACGCGCTGGCTTCAACAGACGGAAAGCTGTGGGAAGAATAATGTTGTGTGGCTAAACTTCTAGAGTGACCCTTGTACCCAGCTGGACACAGAATTCTTTGTCAGACCACGTGCCCTGATGTTTGTTTTGGAAAATAGGCCCTTTCAATTACTGGCCGAAATCCTGCCCCCCACTGCTCTTTCCTCTTGATCTGGGGGCCTCCAAGAGCCCGCTGGCAGAACTGGGTGCTCAGGACACCACCACAGGGCTGGTGCAGACCTGTTCCTGAGTTCACACACAGCTCAGAACTGTCTCCACCTTCTCCGGGGTCTGGACTCCTCAGCCTAGTCTACCAGCGCAGCTCCCCATGGGCACCGAAGTCCTTAGTAGTCCTGGGGGCAGGCACCAGAGGGTTGGAGGCAGCACAGATGGGACCTGAGCTGTCCAGTCCAGGCCGAGTGGGGGGAGAGGCTGGCACGGGGCCTGCCTCTCCCTGTGCAGTGTGGCCCCCGGGAGTGTGAGTGATGGACACAGATGCCTTAGGGATGGGAGAGGGGGAGGAGAGAGGTTCCTAGGTGTGAGAACAAGTGGGGTTTGGGGGTCAGCCAGTGGTTCAGAGCACCTGGATACCCATGAGGTCAGCTGCCCATTGCTGTTTCTTCCAGCTGGGCTGTGGGGGTGACACTGGGGCGCATCTTCTGGAGGACCCCCTGGAGCGACCAGGAGGAAGCCTGCCTATTCTGGCCTGCTGTGACCGGGCTCCAGCCTCTATCTTATATGTGACCAGTGGCGTGGGGCTGCCTCCTCTCTGGGCCCGGTGTCCCTGATGGGTCTGCGTCTGTCCCCTCAGTCCGCTCTACATGAGAGCCCCAACACTTCTGGCCTGGGCCTGGGCAGCTGCACTGGGCCCCTCAGAACTCGGGCCCTCAAGGCCCTTTCCCAGGGCCCAGCCTGGCCAGGTCCAGCCCCCGCCAGTTGCTGAGGGGCCCCCAAGGGAGGCGGCTTGGGTTGCCAGAGCGAGTTTGGAGGTCTGGTCCCCGGCATCCTGCCCTGGCGCTGCAGCCCCTGCTCAGCAGACACCGGGCTCCAGGGACAGCACACACAGGAAGAAGCGGGTCACGTCCCGGTCAGTCTCTCGGGGCCAGTCCCCAGCAGCCCCCGAGGTCTGTGTGGGAACAGCCAGGCCAGCCCTGGGAATTTCCAGGCCCCCTCAGCACCCCGCTGCCGCGCCTCGGTTCCTCTCGGTTCCTCTCTGTTCCGGGTTGCAGCTGGCCCCGGGGATGCCGCAGGCTCCCTTACCGGCCAGGACTGTCCAGTCGGCATTTCCCTGTTTGCTTTGGCTGGAGAGGTGGTTGGGCTGGGGGACACCAGGCCCTTACTGCCAGGGCACCACAGGGAGCACAGGCCTGGGGCAGGGCCCATGACAGGGCCTGTCCCCTCAGGGTGGCCGCCCTGTGCACACACCCTCTTGGCACAGGGCTCAGGTTGGAGCCTGGGCGGTGCCAGGACCCCAGACAATGACTATGTCACTCGGTCAGCAAGCAGTGCTGGGGCCTGGTCGAGGCTGTGGCCAGGGTTGCCCACCCCTGTGGGCTGTAGTCCTGCCCATGTTGGGTCTGGCCGCCTTCCCTGTCCGCCCGCCGCCCGGGCAGCTCGTCGTGGGCCATGAGTCACCCATCAGGCACGGCCCAGGCTGCTCCCGGGATTCCCGCCCCACCGGCCCAGCCGGCTTGCCCCTGGGTGGGAGGGCACCCTCGTCATGAGGGGCGGGGAGCAGAGGCAGGTCTGGGGGTGCCCACCACACCTCTCTGGGTCTCCTTGTCCTCAGGGACCATGCGTCGGGTGGGGTCAGGTTATAGGCCAGTTAGTGCAGGCAGGGTCTGCAAGCCAGCTAGGGTGGTGGGGCTGTGGAGTGGGCTGGTCCTAGGCCTGTGGGACCAGGGCTGGGGTCAGGCAGGCGTGGGCCCCTCTGACCTGCCCTGTGCCTGCAGGGGACGAGCTGGAGCTGATTCGGCCCAGCATCTATCGCAACGTGGCCCGCCAGCTGAGCCTCTCCCTGCAGTCTGAGAGCGCAGTGACTGAAGCTTTCCTGGCTGTGGCCACCCAGATCTTCGTCGCAGGTAGGTCTGGGTGTCCACTCCAGGGCACCCACGGTCCCGTGGGGGCCTGCCGGGCAGCTGGCATAGAGCCTCCTGCGGTCCTGGTTGGACAGTGGCTGCTGGCCAGAGTGGGGCTGAGCGTCCTGCACGTGGCCTGTGGGGCTCGGGCTCCTCACAGCCAGATGATGGGGGACAGAGCAGGGCCTGTGTCAGGAGGCCTCTCGGTCGTGGCCGGTGCGGTGGCAGGACACAGGGCTGCCAGCCCTACAATCCAGCCTTCTCCAGGGCCACCACCCAGTGGGTCAGCACTGCCCGCCTGGGGCAGAAGTCACCATGGCAAAGACGTACTGAGGGGGTGCCTGGGTGGGCAGGGGCTGAGGCGGATCCTCCAGAATGCTCTGCCAGTGCTGACCCAGGTCCTGGAGAGCCCTGGGGGGAGGAGGGCCTGTGACCCTCGGGCCCCTTGTGGAGGAGGTGGTAGTGGTGTCCTGGCTGACGCCTGCCGGAGGCAGTTCCTGGACTCCCGTGTCCCCAGACCTGATGCTGGCACATGGGTGGCCGCCTGTGTGTGTCTCCGGGCTGTCAGGCAGCTGGTTTATGAGCCCGAGGCTTTAAAAGGAAATTCATCTGCAAGAAGGCAGCCCTGGCCTCCTGGTGGCTGGGAGCGCGCAGGGAGGCGGGGGCCTGGCATCGTGTGTGTGCAGGCACAGCGGACGAGGACCAGGACAGAGAGCCTGCCCTCACCTGCCCAGTGCGGGGACAGCCTGAGAGACGCCCTCCCGCTTGTGCCCGTCGTGGGAGGGCTGCCTGGCAAGGGGCCTCGAAGGGGCTCACTCTGCCGCCTGGTTTTTCTCCCCTGGCTGTCCTGTCAGTGAGGAGGGGCAGCTCCCTGAGGCTCACGTTGCCATTCGAGGTGCCCACCTGCGTCCCGTCTCAGTGTGCCATCTGGTTTACAGGGCACATTTTTCATGTCTAATGTATTGTTTCCATTTTTTCCCTTGTGAATCAGCCGTTCCTGTTCTGTGCTCGTGTCTTTGGAAAGGTTTTTCTTTTTCCTCATCAGTCTAGATTAGGAAGTCTTTTGATGTATCAAGGGAATTCGTACCACGTGGGTGGCCCCTCCCAGCTCTGCAGCTGGGGGTCTCGGTAGGCCCTTTCTGCTGCGGAATGTCCTGCCACCCCACAGGGCAGCACAGGGGACAGATAGCTGGGCAGCGGCGCCTCGAAGCTGCTAATTGTGCACTGTGTCCGGCTCCGAGTCAGTCAGGCCCCCCGCCCCCCAAGTCTCCTTCTCGCCAACCGCCTCCTCCCGGAGCTGGGGGCTGGGCAGGTGCGCAGGTGTGCGGTGGAGGCCGCAGAAATCTCTGCCTGAGAGCCACCCGTGAGGGTGGGCGGGGCTGACCTACTGCAGATGACGGCCGGGCACCCTGCTCCCTGCTCAGGGGCAATTCGGGTGGCACCACCCCCTGAGTTTAGCCCCCCGAAAGCAGCGGAGGGGCAGGGGAGGCTTAGTCTCCTGCCGTGACCCCGAGTGGGATGGGAGTGGTTTTGGCCGTGGCTGCTGAACGGTGTCCCCTCCCTCCCGCAGGCATCACGTGGGGCAAGGTGGTGTCCCTGTACTTGGTGGCCGCGGGGCTGGCCGCGGACTGTGTGCGGCAGGCGCAGCCCGCCTTGGTCCACGCCCTGGTCGACTGCCTGGGGGAGTTCGTGCGCAAGACCCTGGCGGCCTGGCTACGCAGGCAGGGTGGATGGGTGAGTGGGGCTGGGGGCGGGGCCTGGTGGGGCGGGGGAGGGGCTAGAGGTGGGCGGGGCGGTGAAGCTGGTACTCCCGCCCTTCCCACCCTGCCCTGTGTTGAATTGTATCGCCCGCAATTCCAGCACCGAAGACCAGCTGCCCTGAGCTCTGCCCTGCCCTCCCCACCAGCTCCGACGCCCACTGAGTGATGGTGTCGGTCCTTCCCCAACACTGTCTTCATGCCCCCAGCTGCCCACCTGGCCCAGCCAGACCATGGGGGCTGCTGGCCCCGTGGGGCTGTCTCCACCACAGGAGATCTGTCTTCTACGCAGGGTGAGGGTGGGAAGAGTGTGTGGGGCTGCTGGCCGCAGTGCCAGGCTCAGTCCTCTGCTGTGGATGAAGCCGAGGGGTGCCCCCCTCCGAACCCCCTGCAAAGACCCTGAGGCCTCTGTGCTGCCCGCAGACCTTCCCTGAGTGGCTACATGCATCCTGTCAACTCCTGACACAGGTGGAAGACCCCGGGCCTCAGCTGCCCAGCACTGCTAACTGTCCCTCCTCTCTCCAGACTGACGTCCTCAAGTGTGTGGTCAGCAGTGAACCGGGCTTCCGCTCCCATTGGCTCGTGGCCGCACTCTGCGGCTTCGGCCGTTTCCTGAAGGCTGCCTTCTTCGTGCTGCTGTCAGACAGATGAGCCCCGGTCCTGGACCCCTCGGCCCTCCTCCCCCTGAGTCCCTCCTGTGCTCACCCAGGCCCTCAGAAATGCCCGGAGCTGGCCGGTAGCACTGCTCTGTGGTCCTGCCCCATGCACCCCGCAAGGTCTGGGTCGCCTCCCAGGCCCAAAGGAAGACAGCTGGGAGCACCAAGACCCCATTGGATGCCAGGGTCCCGTCCACAATGGGGGACCATGTCAGGACCTGAGCCAGGAGGCGGCTGGGCCTGCCAAGGCCAGAGGAGCCGTGAAGCCTCACTGGCCCCAGAGATGGGCACAAGCTCACAGGCTGTCGCTGGGACAGTGTCCCTGCCTGTGGCGGAGTCCAGGGCAGCACACGGACCTGGGAGGGCACCGGCTCTGACCAACAAGGACAGGGTGTGTGTTTGAGTCCAATAAAGTGTCACGGCCACAGAGGGCGACCACCTGCATTCCTGGTGCCACTGCTGGGACCAGACCGGAGGTGGGCACATCTGTCATAGTCTGCCCTCAGCTCCTGGGGGCCACAGCGGGAGCGCACACTTACACGCGTAGGGCACACACTCATGCATGCAGGCACAGGTGAGTGAGAGCCGGGTGCGTGTCCATGCTGGCCATTCCTATCCCTTTGCTTGGGTGACACAGCCCGTTTCCTCCGCATAGGCTGCCCCTCCGCCACAAGCCCAGCTCTGGTCTGTCCCCATGGGGCCTGTCCCTGCAGCCCATCCAACTCCAGGTCAGGCCACAGGTGCACAGCACAGAGAGCTGTGCTGTGGCCTCCGTTTCCCTGTCTGTATGAGGTCAAGCCAAACAACCGCAAGGTCAAGCCCTGCCTCCCATGCAGCTTCTGGGTGAAGCAAGGGTCCTCAGGGTGCAGCTCCCCTCAGCACTCCCATCACCCACTCCTGGCCCCACAGGGGTCCTCCCAGCCTCTGCTGGTCACCCCTTCCCAAGGGTCTCACAGTGCAAGGGGTGGCGGGTGGGGAGATGGAAGGGAGCAGACCGGAGAAAGGGATGGAGAAATGGGGCAGCCCATCCTCTCGGATCAAATGCTTGGGTATTTCCGGCATAAAAAGGGGTGTGTCAGACCCCAAGAACACCCTGAAGAGCAGTGGGGTGTGAGCATGTGCACACAGGGAGACGGTACCACGGGGGACACGCCCCATTTCAACAGCAGCAGCAGCAGCAGCATTGAGTTCAAAGTGTGAACCAGATGAGAACTGTGAAGCTGTCGAGGGTGGGTGGGTGGGTGGGTGGGGGGGGGAGTTGGGACGAACGGCAGCACCAGCTCCAGAGACGGGAAAACCTGCACGGGAGATGGTTCCTGGAAGTTTAGACATTCTGTGTCATCCTTACAAAAATATCAGAATTCATTTTCCTGGGTCTAAACAAGCTAAAGTTCACATGAGAGAAACAAAAAAGCAAAAACTGAAAAAGCCCATATGAAGAAGAGGAACGAGGAGGGATTTGGGACGGGATGCCTGGACCGGCCATCAGCGCCTGGACCGGCCACCAGCACCAGGCCCCAGGCTGCTGCAAACAAGCAGGGACACTGCATGTCCAGGCCCAGGCCTGACCCAAGAGCACCGTACGTGAGGACAGTGGCAGTGGGACACAGGTGAGCTTGTCACCACACATGGACACTCTGTGAGCCACACAAGAAAAACTAAGTTGGGCCCATACATCCAACTATATACCAGACAAATTCCCAAAGCACCAAAGAGCTAAATATGAAAACAAAAAAAAACAACAAAATGAGTGAATTTCTTTGGAACTAAGGAGTGGGCAAAACCTTCCCAAATAAGATTTAAAATCCAGGAACAATAAAAGGCAGAATATACACTGGGAAAAGGATTTATAATATTAACTATCTATGGTGTAGCTCAGTGGATTGAGCATGGGCCTGTGAACCAGACGATCGCGGTTCAATTCCCAGTCAGGGCACATGCCTGGGTTGCCGCCAGTTTCCAGCAGGGGCCACTTTCCTGCAGGAGATGCACAAGAAGCAACCATACATTGATGTTTCCTTCCTCTCTCTTTCCCTTCCCCTCTAAAGATAAATAAATAAAATATTTAAAAAATATATTAACTATCTAATGGGTGGATGTGGGGTTTTCCTTATTTTTATTGTTATTTTTATCCTTGCCCAAGAATAAGCTTCGAGAGGGGAAGGGAGGGGGAGAATCATCAATGTGGGAAACATCGGTTGGCACACGCTCCCCGGCGGGACCAGTGCCATTACCTAGGCATCTGCCCTGACCGGAAATCAGACCTGCAGCCCTGTGGTGTAGGGACAACACTCCAACCAACCAAGCTGCACCAGCTGGGGTGAGGGGGCAGGGTTTTCCTTTGGTGTGACAGAGGCTCGGGAAGTGGACAAGTAATGGTTGTACAACACTTAGAACACACTAAATATGACACTGGACTGTATATATTTTGGGTACTTTAAAGTGACAAACTATGTCATAACTGCATTTTATCTCAATAAAGCTTATCATGTAAATGAGGAATGATATTACGATTGGTATTTCTAATTCAAAAGAGCCAAGCAGCTCCAAAAAGTCCAGGAGGAAAAGACAACAGAAAAGAAGTGGAAACCAGACTCAGCCCAGGATCCCATGGCTCGTGGATCAGACTGGCCCAAGTCCAGGGGGTGGGGAGCCAGCAGCACCCCCACATCCCAAGGGGCACGGCAGGTGTGCTTTCACCCTGCGGCGGGCAGTCCCGCTTCTGAACGTCCATCCTGAAGATGCACGAGCAGAAGTGCAGGACCAGCCTCTCCACCGTGACGTCCTGTGAGCACAGGAGTGGACAGACTGCACGCCCACCAGGAGGCCTGCTGGGCGGCTGTGGGGCAGCGGCTTCCGGGGGCACCCCGCATGGAGCTGGGCCCGGCTGGGGCAGGATGGGCCTTCGCGTGCAGTTCCGTGGGACGTTTCACACCAGCCAAGCTGATCTGAGAGAACATTCCATTTGTACAAGTTGAAATAAACGACCTTGTCCATACAGAAACTGGTTATTCCCAGTAGTATTGCAATAACCACGTCCTTAATGAGAAAGGCATACCAACAGTACGAATAGTCAAACTTTAATCAATAATGTTACTGTTAACAAGACTGTCATTAACCTGAAATAATTGTGTCCTGTGGAGTAAAGCAAATAACCTTAACATTCTAAAGAACCCAGGTTTTCGTCTTAAAAGATGTAAAATGAAAAAAAATTTAAGTAAAAAAATTATAATCTTAAAATTCGAATGGGAAACTGGACACACACGTTTTTTCCCCTCAGAAATGTGCCTGCCCCAAGGGGAGGGCCATGACCCCCCACCTTAACCCACATGGCTTGGGACAGAAGTCGGTTATGACTTTTGGGCTCTGTCCGTGGAGAAGGACTGGCAGCCAGCAGAGCAGCTGCCTGTGGCCTCTGAGTCCCATCCCAACGTAAAAAGCAGGCTCGGGCAGTGGTGATGCTGGAGCTCAGAGCCATCGAGACTGGGGGCGACTGGGGGTGCCCTGTAAGGCCAGATGTGAGTGCCCTGGAGCACCTCCCATCTGTGAGAGAGGAACAGGCTGCACAGGACCAAAATCCCACCAAATGTGCCCGGGTCCCAGGTCCTAGGAGCAGCGGGGAGCTGAAGGGTGGTGTGGGGGGGAAGGGCCAGCTCCAGGGTTGGACATCTAACAGTTGACGGTCACAGGGAAGAGGGGGCCGTGAGGGTCCGACAAGCCCCTTGAATGAGAGGAGCCACCTGGGAGGGACCCTACCTCGGCAGGCCACCGTGGCAATGCATCCCAGGCCCACAGCTCCTGCAGTGGAAGGTTCGTCTTCCCCGAGTGAGCCCTGTCCACCTCGTTTTCTTGCGTCTGGGGTGGCGTCTGTGGAGCATGACTTTCAGTTCCAGACCTCAGAAAAGGCCCACGTGGAAGCCTGTCTTGTTGCCGCAGGCAGTCCCTGCTCACTGCTGCTCAGTGTCAGCTGCCCGGCGCCTCCAAGGACAGGCCTCTCCCTCTCCTCGCCCCACAGGCCTGGTGCCGCCCCGCCTCCTTCCTCCCCCCCAGGGCTTCAGGGACCCTCCTCAGGTCCCTTCCTTTGATGCTAAATACATAAGCACAACTGTGGAAGCACCGGTCCTGCAGCCTCCTCTCAGTCTGTTGAGATCTTACCTCTGGGTGTGTCATGAGTGTTGGCTCAAACACATTCTTATTAAGACTTCTTGCACGTTCAAGTATTTCTTTCATGGACAATTCAAAGTTTCACTTTTGGGCTGGCTTTCTGGTGCAAACATTTCAGGGAAACCAGACTCAGCCTGGCAGGTGCAGGGAAGTTCTCCAGAGAGACCCAGCCCAAGGAGAGTGGTGGCACCGTGCGGGCAAAGCTTCCACGGGAAAGGCTGTCGCCATCCAAGTCTATGAGCTTGAGCATCAGCAAAGGGAGGCAAGCAGGCTGTGAGGACGGGTAGCTGCAGGGACTGTGTCAACTGCAACTTTCCATCCAGCTTCCAGACCGCAGGAAACGGGGGTCAGGGCACATGTCAGGACAGGAAACCCAGTGAACCTGGGGATGTGCCCCAGGAGGAGGGATCAGCTTCCTGACTTGTCGGTGGCAGGAGTTGGGGGGAAGAGGACCACCAGATGGCTGGTCAGCTGTTGGTTCTGCTTTGGGTGCTACCCTCCCAGTGAGCCTTGCAGCTCAGTGCAGGGGCGGGATACAGGGGCTGGTAGAGAGGGGTGGGTGCAGGGGTGGGGAGGGGGTGCAGGGGTGGGGCTTCCTCGCTGCTCCCAGGTCCTTCCAGCCTCCAGGTCCCCTGTGCTGTGGTCTGAATACTTGTTTTCCCCATATTCATACCTTGACCCCCTATGCCCCCAGACGCTGGTGTGAGGCGGTGGGGCCTCTGGAGGAGCTGGGGTGAACGGCTCCACATGTGAGACCAATCGATGCCCTGCAACACGCCCCAGCAAGCACCCCACCACACTGCAGGGCAGCGAGGGTACGCAAAGACCAGCTCGGAGGGAGGGCTGGTGCCACGTGCTTGGGCTTCTAGCCTTCTGGGCTCTGACAAGACAATTTGTTGCTAATGAGCCCTCAGCTGTCTGTGGTGTTTCTGTTATGGCAGCCTGGATGGATGAGGCCCGAAGCTGTTCCCGGAAAGTGGGGCGCTGCTGTCACACACATCTAAGGTATGGACGCGGCTTTGGCACTGATGCTGGGGGGTTCGGGTGGGAAGAGTTTTGAGGTACATGCCGCAGAAAGCCTACATCGCACAAAGAGACTGTTCTGGGAGATTCTGATGGCCCAGAGGAAAGCCTGCGTCTGTTAGAGAAACCTGAGCCGCCAGGAGCACGTGCTGGAGAACTGGGGATGGTAAAGGCCATTCTGATGACGTCTGGACGGCAATGCGGGCCGGGCTCTGGGCAGCCAGAGAGGGAGGGTGACAGTGCTAAGAAGTGGCGGCTCCTGTGTCCTTGGGCCCGTGGACGGTGGGACTCAGGAAGCTGAGTCTCTGGCGGACTTCTGAGCTGAGGTGAAGTGTTGAAGGAACAGCCTGATTTCTCTCGGACACTCACAAGACCAAGCAAGGACAGAGAAATGACCCACAGGATCATCCACCCTAAAGGAAGCAGACCTCAGAAATCTAGAAAACTCTCAGCCTATTGACTTTGAAAGCAGTGAGAAAGCTTGTGGTGATCAGATGAGTGCTGGCCGATCACCTCAGTGAAGCCGGGGCCACACTGAGACCAGGAGGTGACAGGAGGCACTTCAGAGCACGGCCACCCTCCCAACAGTCCAGAGCAAAAGCGCCTGCTCCCCGGCCCTGAGCCACCTTATCGGGGGCCGTGTGCGTGCACACTGGTGGTATATGCACAAGTCATGGGGGCCTGGGGGCCCAGGACCCAGGTAGAAACCCAGGCTCTGCACCCGGGAGGCTGGTAGAGCGCCCCCACGAGGGTGACCCCAGGCGGGCAGAGGCCCTGGTGTACCTCCCCCCCAGAGGGCTGTCCTGCAGCTTGTGCTTTTGGTCCTGCTCAGGACCTGCTGTCTCCTGCCATCTCTCCTTTGTGGTGGGAACATCCACCTGCGCCTGTCCCACCACATTTTGGAGGCGCGTCCTTGTCTGGTTTCGCAGGCGGGAGGGGCTGTGGCTCAGGGCCAGCCATCCCTGAGTGTCCTGTCCCCGATCTGCTCAAGGGCCCCAGCACTAGCGGCCCTGCGCCCCAGAGTGCCCCCTGGAGCTGCCAGGTACCCTCTGCCAAGGCCCTTTGCTCCCCGGACAGGCCCCCCCCCACCGCAGTGCGAGCACCTCCTTCCACATCAGGCCTGTGTTCCCAGTGTGGCTTCTGACACCCTCATGTGCTGAGAAAATAAAAGGCTTTGTGTTTAACCTAACTGAAGCATTGAGGGGTAAATGACTTTATGTCTGGACTTTGCTTAAAAACACTCCAGCAAAAAGAAGGGGGAAGAACAGAGGAACAACGGGGCCGGAAAGGCCGGCAGGGTGCCTGCACGTCTGCAAACTCGCAGTTGACAGCAGAGAGCAAAGCACTGTCACTGACGCTGAGGTCACAGCTACCCTCTCGCCCCGTCCTGGTCCTGCTGAAACGGGGTCCCTGGACCCCTTCAGCTCGTCAGAAATCACGTTGGGCAACCCCTTCTGTCACGTCTTTGTCTTCCGCCTGTCAGCGACCACTCTACCTGAAGTTTGTGTTTCGGATCTTGTCAAAAAAATGCAGGAAGAAGAGAGAGAAAAAGTCACCCCTTCTTAGTGTTTTTGGGAGAAGACTCTGGAAAACAGTCCCCAGCAGAGGAGACAGACAGTCTGCACACATGATAACATCAAAATGCTCAGCCATAAAAATAAAGGCCTTTTATTTGGTTTTTCTATGCTGTTACAGGGACATGGGCAACACCCTTGAGCCCACAGGACCTGCGGCCACACCCACACCTGCTGCTATGGCGTCTGTGAGGAGCTGCGGGTCACGTCACGACACACACGGCTGGGAGGAAGCTCTGCTCTGGTCATGGGGTCACCTTCTTGTAGGTGATGTGAAGATGCTGAGTCATGGGCTGGGTAGTGGTTGCCATGGAGACCGTCTGTTCAAGTTTGCCTTCAGAATTCAGCCTGAATTTTCGGGTAATCTAAGCAGAACAAAACAAACACAAACACCTTAGTTTTATCTTCTAAGGATTCAACAAAGGCTTGAGGTCCCACCACAGGCCAAGTGTTCCAGCAGAGTCACCTTAGCAGTGAGCCTGATGACAGACACTCTGCCCACAGAGCTGTGACTCGGGCCAAGACCCAGGTGCCGGGAGCCCTGACTGCGCCTCTCCCTGGCCCCCGGCCATGCCCAGACGACCAACAGATGGACAGTGACTCTGCGTGACTCTGTTCTCCCCATCTCAGGGTATTAAGAAGCTATCTTCTCTCTGTAAATTACACGATTATCGGACAAGAGGGAACCTTCCCACGTCACTCTACAGCTAACGTCACACGGGCTCTTGGAAGACTCCACGGCAGGGCTGGGGGAACTATCCACAAGGCCGCCTGCAGCGGGCACCGTGAGGAAGCCTGGGGCATCTGTGAGAGGAGCGAGGAAGCGCAACAACAGCGGGGACGGCTCAGCCGGCACTCTTTCCAACACCCCAAAACATTCTGGGGCTGCAGAAGCACATGCAATAGGAGTGTTGCTTTGGGCTGCAGCCAACCACTTTGTAACTGACCCCAGGAGAGAAAAAGCCTGAGTTTAGACGGTTGACTAAGAGGCCCAGAGAGTCACCAGGGCTGCAAGGACCGAGGTCCTGGAGAGAAGGGGGTGCAGAGGAGAGACCTGGCATGGCTCCGTCAGCTGCCAAGCCGCAGCCCTGCCTGCACTTCTGGAGCAGCTTCTGGATGCGCCACACGCACTCACACCTGTGTTTGCCCAGGGATCCCAGGGCGCCCGCCCCTCAGCTTTCAGCTCCATCCGCTGGGCCAAAACCTGTGAACACCCATGTCAGCCATCTTGTTCCAGAATAAGCAACTAGGCGGTAAGAAGCAGGTGAGGAAGACAGGGAGACAGTGGGGAGAGGTCACTATGGCAGAGACCCTGAGCCCTCTGCCCCGGTCCCAGGAAGGAGGCCATGCTGGGAAAAGTGGGGCAGGGCTGCCTCGTGTCCACCACCCCAGGCGTGCACTCAGTGTGGCCTCTGGAGGGCTGTCACCTCATCTCTGGGAGGACGGTCGGCTGCTAAACTGGCTTGCTCACCACCTGTCAGGTCCTTGGAGCTCTGTAGCGCCTTGAACTTTCTCTATTCTCCTCTTTGAACTGGAGTTATTTGGAAATATTTAAAGCTGGGGCAGATGTACACTGCACGGCTCAGGCTCAACAGGCCTCTCTGTGTGCCCGTGCCCTCTGGTGCAGACAGCAACCTTGTGGGGTCTAGAGGAACTGTGGGCGTCGGGGCTGCCAGAGACCCACCAGAACCACAGGCTGGTCCTTGTTCCAATAAGGGGCGCTGGAAGCCCGAGCTGGCCTTCCCGACTGCAGGGCTGAGCTCGCCCCGACTGCTGTGAGCCCACGCTCTGCAGAGGCCCCACAGAGGGACCCCACACCTCAGGAAGTGCAGCTCCGAGCCTCTGGGAGCCCAGGAAGGTCATCCCCATTCCCCCAGCACCTGAGACTCACTGGCACGTTCAAGGGCGAGAACTGGTATGAGTGACGAGCAGCTAATTTGCTTCAAGTGCGGCTTCAATATATTAGCAACAGGGCATTTCTGAGGTTCCTGGGTGGAGGAATCAACACAGTGTTTAAAAACAGCGACGGGCAAGGAATGGAAGGCTGTGGCCACGGGGACCTGGCCATGGCTGGCAGAGCAGGTGTGGCCCAATGTGGCTGAGGAAGATGGGCAACTCTCTGACCTGTGGAGTGCGGGGGCTCGTGGGCAGCGAAAGATTGAGGGCCGTCCAGGCTGCAAGCCCTCAGCCCTCCAGCTCCCATTCTGCACTCAGGACCCCAGGCTGGCTCTGGGGTAATCCAATGGAGACGATCCTTATTTTTAAGACATTCCTGGCGGGCCCGATTGGTTTGCATCAAGGGGGCCGAGACCATTCAATGGGGAAGGACAGTCTTTTCAACACATGGTGCTGGGAAGCCAGCAGATTCGTAGGCAGAACGAAGCTGGACTCTTATCTAACAGCACACACAAAGAAGTAACTAAAAATAGATCAGAGACTTCAATGTAAAAGCTCTTAGGAGAAAACAGGGGACAAAAGCTCCATGCCACTGGACTTGGTGACACTTCCTTGGCTGTAATTCCAAACACAGAGCCAGCAAAAGAAAAAACAGACACACTGGACTTTATGACTATTTCTAAATGTGTACATCTGAAGGCACTGTCCGCAAAGAGAAAAGGCAGCAGACAGAATGAGATAAAATATTTGCCAATCATCATAAAATTAATTCCAGAATACATGAAAAACTCTTACAACTCAACAGCGAAAAACAGCCTCATTCAAACACGGGCCGAGGACCGGGGCGGACACTCTCCACAGAGGACACACGACTGGCCCCCCGCCCAGGACAAGGTGCGCCCAGCACTGACTACCCAAGACACGCAAACCTTGCCCAGTGAGGCCACCTCACCTATTGGGGTGGCTGCTGTCCACAGCCCAGAAAACACCCACTGCCCGCGGGGACGTGGGGACCCTGCGCTCAGCGACAGGAATGGACAACGGGGCGGCTGCTGTGGAAACCAGGATAGAGGGCCCTCAAAATTCAACAGAACTGCCTGACGGCCCAGCACTTCCGCTCCTGAACACAGACCAGAAGAGCAGAAACCAGGGTCTGGATGAGACACCTGTTTGCCCTCGTTCACAGAAGCATCAGAAACAACAGCGACAGAACGGAGGCATCCAGTGTCCACAGACGGACAGAGGGACAGGCAGATGAGCGGTGCGGTCCTTCCACACAAGGGAGCCTGCCTCGGCCTCAGAGGGGAAGGAAGTTCTGACACAGGCTCCACGGCAGGCATGACGCTGGAGGGCGTTCCGCTAAGCAAAACGAGCCAGACTCAGACAGGTCACCCTCTGGTGTGGAGACACGGCAGCACCATGTGACCATGTCACCGGCTCCTGGGGCACCTCGCAGAGACACAGTGGACAGATACTAGCAGGCATGGCTGAGTCCACAGACATACACGGAAACCAGAAGTTTCCCCATAACCACCACCAGCCAATCAGAAGATGAGAAGGAAACATTTTACACACAGCAACAAAAACCACACAGCACTTAAGGCTTTACCAAAGAAATAAACACTGACACCTACCAAACAATACGCCAAACAAGACCCGGAATCACGCGACACTGCCCCACGCAGCCGGTGCCACCACCAGTGGAAAGATGCCAATTCTCCCCCTTAACTCGTGTGTTCACACGGTCCCAACATACAGTTTATGCCCCTGGACAAGTTCAACCGGCAGTTCATCTAGATGAGGAGGTGCTTAGGAATCAACAAAGAGAATTTGGAGAAAAGGATCAAGAACTTCCCTAGACATTAAAATGCAACACACAGGTAAGATAACCTTAAATTTTTAGATGGTTTAAAATTTTTTTTTAATATTTTATTTATTTATCTTTAGAGGGGAAGGGAAGGAGAGAGGGAGAGAAACATCAGTGTATGGTTGCCTCTCGTGCATCCCATGCTGGGAACTGGCCTGCAATCCAGGCATGTGCCCTGACTGGGAATCGAACCGCGGTTGTTTGGTTCGCAGGCCCGCGCTCAATCCACTGAGCTACACCAGCCAGGGCTGGTTTTAAATTTCTAATGAAGAAGTAGATGAAGAGAAACAGGACACTGCCTCTATTTCTGGGGATCTGACTTGTCGGGCGCAACGTGTCAAACCTGTGGGGTCACCGGTCACCCATCTGGGGAAAGTCAGAAACGTGTGTCGCATCCAGTGCAAACAGGTCTGAAGGGGAAAAGCTCCACCAGCACAAGACAACAGAGGAACACGTGATGCTGCCGGACAACACACATTCCTGAGCACGAACCACACCCCCCAAAGGCCAAGATCCCCAGGGGCAGCCACCAAAGAGCTTACACTCTGTGGGTGGCACACATAAGCCATCAAATAGGGAACCGACTGTCACACGTACAGCTGACAATAGATTACTATCTATATATGTAATAGCTCCCATAAACCGGTAAGAAAATGAAAGCACATAGAGAAACAGGCAATGGCTTTGAACATCAAGTACATAGAACAAGAAATACCAACAGTTTCCTCTCACTCATGAGTTAAATTTAAAACACAAATAAGGCTTCTGGTCAAGATGGAGGTGTGGGCAGACACGCTTCACCTCTTTGCACAACCATAAGAAGGATCACAACTAACCTCAAAACAGAAAACACCCAGAACTGCCAGAAAACCGAACAGTCTGGAAGTCTGACAACCAAGCATTAAAGAGGCCGCATCCACCCAGTCAGGCAGGAGGGGTGGAGGACGCTGCGGGGAAGCAGCGACATGATCCCACTCTCATGTGTGGTGGATAAAAACCAGGGGGACACCTGGGGGAGCGAGTGATGCCAGCCGCAGGCCAGATGCACAGCCCAGGGCTCCGGCAGCAGGAAAATAAAGCTTTGTAACTTCTGGCTGTAAAAACCAGTGGGGGCTGGGGCGGCAGAAACAACGGCCGGTCTCTCAGAAGAGTCCATTTAAGGGGCTGGCGCTGTCCCACAACATACGCACACCCAGCCACTCCAGGGACGGGTGCCAGGGCAACAGCTGGAGCGCCAGTTGCATAAGGGAAGCGAGTGAAGAGACTGGCGGCCGCACAGGTGCTGAGCAAGCCTCCAGCAGCCAGGCAGCTGCGCTGTCCCCTCCCTGACCCCTCTCCCGCTTACAGAGCCACAGAATGGCGGCGTGGGTTGCCCCGCCCTGGAAAATACCGAAGGCTCTGCCCCACACAACGTTAACAGGTGGGCTAACACAGGGGTTCAAAGCAGCTCTACCTGACACACAAAAACAAACACAGGGAGGCTGCAAAACCGAGGAGACAAAGAAACACGGCCCAAATGAAAGAATAGGACAAAACTCCAGAAAAAGAACGGAGATGAAACGGAGATGACGAACCAACGAGATGCAGAGTCGGAAACCCTGCTGATCAGGATGCTCACAGGGATGGCTGAGGACAGGGACAACACCCAGAAGAAGTGAAGGCCACACTAAGTGAAAAAGGGCAAATCCGCAGGGAACCAACAGTGAAGGGGAGGACGCTGGGGTTCAGATAAACAATTAGGAACATAAGGAAGAAATAAACAGTCAACCAGAAGAGAATGAAGAAATAAGAATTCAAAACAATGAGAGAATAAGGAGACTTTGGCACATCTTCAAATGTGCCAACAGCCGAATCACAGGGGTGCCAAAAGGCAGAGGAAGAACAAGAAACTGAAAACTTAAATTGAAATTTGAAAAAATAATGAAAGAAAACTTCCCTAATTTGGTGAAGAAAATGGACATATAAGCCCAGAGAGTTCCAAAGAAGTTGGACCCAAAGAGGACCACACCAAGGCACATAATTAAAATGCCCAATATTAAAGAGAAGGAAAGAATCTTAAAAGCAGCAAGGGAAAAGGAGACAGCTACCTACAAAGGAGTTCCCATCAGACTGTCAGCTGACTCCTCAAAAGAGACCTTGCAGGCAAGAAGGGGCTGGAAAGAAGTATTCCAAGTCATGAGAGGCAAGGACCTACATCCAAGATTGTTCTATCCAGCAAAGCTTTCATTTAGAATGGAAGGGCAGATAAAGTGCTTCCCAGATAAGGCCAAGTTCAAGGAGTTCATCATTACCAAGTCCTTATTATATGAAGTGCTAAAGGGACTTATCAAACAAAAATAAGATGATCAAGACTATGGATAGTAAAATGGCAACAAACTCACAACTATTAACAACTAAATCTAAAAAACAAGAACACAGTAAACAAACAACTAGAACAGGAACAGAATCACAGAAATGGAGATCACATGGAGGGTTATGAGTGGGGAGGGGGCGGGGGGAGCAAATGGGTTAGGGGGATGGTACAGGGAATAAGAAGCATAGGTGTTAGGTACAAAATAGATGGGGGAGGGTAAGAACAGTGTGGGAGATGGAGAACCCTGAGAACTTATGTGCATGGCCCGTGGATATGAACTAAGGGGGGTGATGCTGGAGGGAGTGGGGAGCAGGGTGGAGGGGGCAAAGGGGGAAAAACTGGGACAACTGTAACAGCATAAATAATAAAATATACTTAACGCCTTCGTTAGGAAGAGGCATTTCAGTGTCTATCGCCATTTGTTAAAGAATATGAATGCTCCACAAACTGGCGTGCCGTGGCGCAGGGGCTGCACTGGTCTTCTCTGTGTCGTTCCAGTTTTAGTACATGTGCTGCACGCAGTGTCTGCCAGCATTTAAAACGCACCTGCCCTCAGACCCAGCAACACAACTGGGAGAAACCTACCCAACAGATGTGGGTATGTCTGCACAGGCGGACGACACACATGCGAAAGGGTGTTTGTGACACAAACACTGACAAGGACCTGGGCAGGTGCGTGTAAGAAGTGAGGAAGGCAATGTGCCAGAGACAGGTCCCCACGACAGAGGGGGCAGCCGGAGTGCTTCCGTGGGACCTGTCGGCAAGGACGAGCGTGCCGTGGCGCAGTGTCTCAGAGGGCTGGCTGTGTTAAGGGCTCACCTGTTGCACGTGGGGCTCCTTGGCAAAGGAGATCCTGGCGATGGAGTGGGATGCGATGCGCAGCTCCTGCCCGTGCACCTCGCCTTCTTCCACCTCGACAATGCCTGCAAGGGGGTCCATCTGTCAGGCCACTTCGGTCTGACCTAAGCTCTCAGTGGCCCTACTCCTGTGACCACCTTTGCACCCTAGGTACGTCATGGCTGGCCTCTGCAGCTATCAAGGCCACAAGGCCCCCTTACCTGCAGTGAGCCTCCTGGGGATCAAGAGGGAAAAGATGTAGGCCCCCTTATAGCTGGGGGAGGTGACCCGCAGAGGGTGGCCCTGCCGAGTCAGAGATACTCTGACTCCAAGCCCCCGCCCCCACACCCAGAGGAACTCGGGCAAAAACAAGTCAGCCCATCCTCACAGGACCCTCCCACAGCGCCCCCACGTCCTGGGGACTCCACCTGCTGGCCCCACTGCACCTGACCTGACAGCTCCCACCCTGAAAGGCACCCCCAGGACCAGCAAGCAGGGACCCCGGAGTGACTGAGAGTGTATGGGCGAAGGCTGCCTCTTCAGGGGCAGCAGCTACCTGTGTTCTGGGCACTGACGAAGGCCACCTTGTTGGTGTCGGGCTCCAGCCGGATGAAGCCACACTCCCTGTGCATGGGCTTCCGTGTGTCTGGGTGGAAGGCGTTGAACCTGCACGGGAACCGGGGGAGAAAGCGGGGTGCACAGACATGAGTGCAGGGAGGACGAGGGAATGCGCCTCTTGTGCTCATGGAAACAGACAGTGTTCAAACAACACGACTAGACATGGGTGACTGTGTGCACAGGCTGTAACCACCAGGTGTGTTGGGGCTTCTACCTGTACCTGGACACACTACCTGGAACCTCCCCACCACAAGCCACTCTGCCAGGCTTGTCTGTGTCTGTAGGACAGCAGCCCGTCCCTTACTACCCAGGGCCCCGCCCAAGGCCCTGCCAGCACCTACCCCTGACATGCTTCAGGCCTTGGCACTGGCAGGTAAAACTCCACCCGACACCAGGCCTCCCCCCCTGTGAGCTACCATCTCACCTCAGACCCCTCCCCACCCCCAAGGAAGGAAACAGAATAGGCCCCGAGTCAGGACTTGGCTTCTTGTGGATCTGCTCACGCTGCGATGCAAGCTCACGGCGGTGAAAGGCAGCCATGCTGACAGGCCTCAGACCCTGCCAGGATCCCTAGCACTATAGGCAACCACTGGAGTCCACCCCTAACCAGGTCACTCCTGACAGGTCAGCGCTGGTGGCCACAGCCCAGGCCTTCTCTCTGCCGTGACTCCCGATGAGAATGAGCTCAAGGTCATAACCTAACACCACCACTGCATTTACCAAAATGTATACTTCCTACTATATTCTAGTTTTTACGGCTAGTCACAAAATTCCCCACAGGTTGTACCCTGTTTAAAAAAATGCTTTAGCCCTGGCTGGTGTAGCTCAGTGGATTGAGCGTAGGCCTGCGAACCAGAGGATCACGGTTCGATTCCCAGTCAGGGCACATGCCTGGGTTCCCCAGCAGAGAACGCATGAGAAGCAACCATACATTGATATTTCTCTCCCTTTCTCCTTCCTTTCCCTTCTAAAGATAAGTAAATTAAAAAAAATATTTTTAAAAAAATGCTTTACATTGTGGGTTATTTTGTGTTACCCAGAACTGCCTCCTTCTATGTTATGCGCAGAATATTGCTTTGCCCTTATCCATTCAGTAAAGAATGATACAAAGGCCCTGGCCGGGTGGCTTGGTTAGTTGTAGGGCCATCCCATATTCCAAAAGGTTCAGTCCCTGGTTGGAGCATGTGGAGGAGGTAACCAATCAATGTTTCTCACACAGACGATTCTCTCTCTCTTTTCCCCTTCCTCTTTCTCTAAAATCAATAAACACATCCTCAGGTGGGGATAAAAAAATGGAGAAGATGACAAAAAGGCAGAAAATTAAAAACAAAAAACCAAAAAACAAAAAAAACCTTGCCCTGGCTGGTGTAGCTCAGCGGATTGAGTGCAGGCTGCGAACCAAAGGGTCGCCAGTTTGATTCCCGATCAGGGCACATGCCTGGGTTGCAGGCCAGGCCCCCAGTATGGGGTGTGCAAGAGGCAACCACACATTGATGTTTCTCTCCTTCTCTTTCTCCCCTTTCCCCTCTCTAAAAGTAAATTTTAAAAATCTTAAAAAAAAACCCCACAAAACCCAGCCCTGGCTGGTGTAGCGCAGTGGATTGAGCATAGGCCTGTGAAGCAAAGGGCCACTGGTTCGATTCCCACTCAGAGCACATGCCTGGGTTGCAGGCCAGGTCCCCAGTGGGGTGCACATGAGAGGCAACCACGCATTGATGTTTCTCTCCCACTCTTTCTCCTTCTCTTCCCCTCTCTCTAAAAATTAAAAAACAAAAACAAAAACACCTTCACCCAAGGATTTGTTTATTGATTTTAGAGACAGTGGGGGAGAGGGAAACTTGATGAGAGAGAAAAACACCAATCAGTTTTCTCCTGTACATGCCCTGACGAGGATCGAACCTACAACATCTTGGTGTGTGGGATGATGCTCCGACCAACTGAGCTACTTGGCCAGAGCAAGATAATATTTTTTAAAACAAGATCTTCAAAATTCCTCTGAAATCACTAGACATGACAGAAACAGGCTCAAGTTAATTTAACAGTATTTTTAATATGTAACTCGTATAGTGCAGATAGGGGAAGGAAAGGATTTTACTTTTTGTTTTACGTATTTCTTTTCGGTTTTAACTAAAAACCTAGTGTTACTTCTGTAATTAAAAATAAAAACATTTTCAGTCCCCTACCCTGTGTCCTGCCCCCTAAAAGCAGCACAACTCTCTCACTGTGAGCAGGAGTGATGCCCACACAGCTGTGGCCGCAGACGACTGTGGCTTTCTTGTCCAGTGAGAGTCTGAGCACCACACTGACAGCCCCTTGGAGACCTCAACTAGCTCGGGGGTGTGTCTACGAGAAAGCTAAGCCCTCTCCTTTTCAGTAATTTTGGGGTGAGGGAGGAAGCTGGGCATAAGCCCTTATCTCTGTGTTTGGGGAAACAGGCTGTGGTCTTGCCAGCCAGGCAAGACCCCACACACAGGTGAGCTGGGCAATCCCCTTCTGCTCAGTGTGTGTCCAGCTGGGGTTCACTGGCAGAGGAGGGTGCCTCTGGGACACACCCGTCCCACCTGCCATCCTCCGGAGGCCCGCGTGCACTTACGAGAAGTTGAGCATGGGCTGGCCTACGTGGGTGATGTGTACCTCCTCCAGGTACTGGAAAGGTTGCAGCGTCGGGAAGGTCCCGGCGCCCGGTGGGTCTGACAGCCAGGTGCCCAGCATCCAGGACAGTGGCTTCACCACTGGGTTCATCTTGGGGGGCTCTGAGGACAAATGGGAGAGACAGTCAGGGGCTCCGTGTCCACTGGTCTCCTGCTGATAGAGCCCTGCTGAGCTTTGTGTGAAAACACACTCCCCGGGCACATGCTGCCATACGGCTGACCCTGCGGATGGTGAATAGGCCACCAGCCACCTGTCAGAAAGGGAGAAAAAGGCCCAACGATGAGCAAACGCTGTCTTGCAAACTCAGAGTCAGAGCATGGCAGTTCCTGTACAGAAGGGAGAACGAGACGCATGGAAGGGACAGGAGTTCTGGAAGCATCTGAAATGACACAGCCTCTGGCTGTAAACAGGAAGCAGTCTGGGAGAATAGTGCCCAGGGGGAAGGGAAGTCAAAGGGCTCTGGAGGTGGGGCAGTGTCCGACTTTAGCTGAAACAACAGGGACCAAGGAGGAGGCCGTGTGGCCAGGCTAGTGGCAGCCCCAGGGCCACACGGGGCAGGGAGGTGGCCTGGGCAGAGTCGGGGTGAGAGCCCTTCCTCCCCTACTGGCTCCCCACTTCAGTGCTGCCTTTGCAGATCACCTGCAGAGGGTGAGCAAGGGGTGGCTGATAAAATGTTCATAATTAGACAACAAGAATCTGAGCTGGGATGTCAGTTCGAGTTTTTGATGCAGGTAAGGCATCAAAGCCTCAGGATCGAGAGTTCAGACTAGCAGAAGCTGCTGCCCCCATCTGTGAGCAGCCCGCTGTCTTTACCCTCCCATCCATTCACTCACCCCCAGGAGGCAGACAGCACCAGCCCCAAAGCTACAAGAGACAAAGGTTGCTGCCCACCCTGTGCCCATACCTTCCAGTGAGGGTAGACGCCCCCACGCATGAAAAACTAAGGAAAAGAGGCAGGATTCACTGTACAGTAGGTGATAAGCCAGAAAGGGAAGTGGGGGCTGGTGGGCTAGGCCTGACGCCGCCAGGAGAGTGGCCAGCAGGCAGGCACAGGGGTATGGAACTGGGCCAGCTAGCCCGGCCTGGGAGGGCTCTGGCCTTGACTCTGAGCAGCAAACGAAGCCCTTCAGAGGCCTGAGTGGGGCTGAGACCAGCAGACTGGCAGAGTGGGTGCAGCCACAGGAAGCCCCTGGTGGTGGAGGGCAGTGGGTGCAGAACCCGGGAGGTGACTGGGCATTCACAGCCTGAACAACTGAGAAGCAGGTTGCCACCAGCTGACATGCCAGACAGAGGAGATGGGCAGTCTGAAGCCTGACCCTCCAATGGCAGTGCAAGGCAGCAGGAAGGTGCAAGCCCAGGCTCTTCAGAGTGAACAGAGACCACTGTCTTGCAGACAGAGAGTGACGGCACCTCGGGGGTCTCGCATCCGGCAGACTCCTGTCGGGCTCAGCGCAGCGGCGCCAGCACACTCTTTGCAAACCTCTGGCTTCCTGGGGTCAGGCCCACCAAGGGCTTGTGCAGTGCGGAGCGGCAGTCAGAGCCTGTGGTGGGAAGAATCCTGGGTGGACCCCCAGGCTGAGCAGAAGCCAGGACCCCACACCAAGCCCACCTGAGACCTGAAAACACACGTCCACACACAGCACTGCACACAGGTCACAGCAGCAGCCCAAAGCCCTTCACGGGATGGACAAATAAACGGGGCTGTCCAGATAGCAGAGGGCCGGCTGCCTAGCACGGACACGCGCCAATGTGCGCAGGACCTAGAAAGTGCTGGGCCGAGGAGCGCGGCCATGTCGGCCTGACCCCACGCACGGACGTCAAGACAGGGCCAGACCCAGAGTCCACAGGGACTTCCACGGCAGAAGACCCTGGTGCCATACTTATAAGATGCAGGAACAGAAAGCAAGTCGCGGATTCTACAGCGACCATGCCTTTCTTGACAGGCAGGCCACAGACCTGTGCCACCCACACAGCAGTGGGTGGACACATGTGAGCACTGGAAACATGGCCAGTCCACTGAGGCAAGCTTTAGGGGTGCGGCACGTGGTGTTCCAAAACCCAGTCCCAGAAAAAAGGACCCCAAACACCTTAATGGTGTGAGGTGTTGCTGGGCTGGGCGTGGAAATGGTGACACTGGGTTAAACGGTGTGTTATTAATGGTCACTTCACCTGCTTCTCTCCCCCTTTTCGGTGTGGCCCTCAGAAAATTCTAAGTTACACGTGGCCTTGTGTCACGGACAGTCTCCACCCTCAGGGAGCACCGCTGCTGTGAACTGTCCCTGAGGACGTGACTAGAAGGCAGACTTTGCCAATAAACGAGAAGTGATGGCAGAAGGAATCAGAGTGTAAGTCCCGAACACAATCCTCAGCAACACAAGCGTGGGCCTGGGTCCTGTAGGGCGGACGCCCCAACTGCACAGGTGCGATGCTCAGCCATGGGAAGCAGGGCGGGGTGAGGCAGCAGGCCTGTGGCCCATCACAAGAGTCACGTCACTGTCACTGACACCAAGGCTGACAAACCAAGAAACAGAACACACACAAGAGGAGACTTCACTTTATAAACAAGACACAGAAGACACGATGTAGATAATAAGGCAGAACTGAGACCAACTCCACCCAAACTTACTCAACAGGAAAAAGCTTTTGAGAGCTTTAGAGAGGAAGACCCTCAACGGGAGAGGCACCGAGTCAAGTGACTTGGGAGGGTGTTTCAGACGGCAGGGCAGGCGCGCCAGGAAGGGACCCTCAGGTAACGGGCTCGGCTGCTCGAGAGGCGAAGGTGCGTGGCACAGTGCAAGGGCAGCGCTCCGGAGCCGAGACCGCGGAGGAGGCACAGACGGCCAGAGGAAGAGACCGAAGGAAGCACTGATGGTGTCCAGGTCTGAGCCAACAAAATGCTGGTGACAGGACACACAGAACAGCCAGTGAGGCCCTTCTGACTGATACACACTTAAGTCTGCAGCTGAGCACTAGACAACACTCGTTCATCCACAGTCCCTCCAGGACACTCCTGAAAACGGACCTTCAAACGGCCAAAGAAAACCCGCAGGAACAGAGCGTCCACTACGTGGTCCGGCCACACTGCAACAGGAGCAGCAATTAAAACACTATCAGATGTCTCTGGAAGGCACTACGCTGCAAGAGTCCTGACTCCACTGGCATGAGATCTGAGACAGGGGCGGACCTGGGGAACCCACAGAAGGGCGGGACGGTGCGGGTGCACCTAGTCAGATCTCGTAAATCATCGTGCCTCAATAAAAACACTGAGATGAAACGTCCACAGACAAACAAAAAACAAAAAGCAATCAGGACCAAAACGCCCTTTCTCTGGACCTGCTGACTGCGTTCCAGCAGCACAGCAGGGGATACAAGTGGCCGGGTGACACTGGGCCCAGAGGGAGTGCACCAGGGAGCAGTGCAGCCCCCAGGGCCTCAGTCCGCACCAGTTGACAGCGCCCCACAGGGGTGCAGACCCTCTGCTGCAGGACCCCGGTGTTTTAAGGAAAACCAGAAATATTGATTTGGGGCTAAACTATCCCAATTCCTATAGATTTGTTCACACGGAAACGGCAGTCTCCAGGTGAGAACCTGGCTGTCCTGTTGAGGGGCTGGCTACAGCCCCAGCCGCACAGCACAGGGTGCCTGGAGGGCCTGGTGAGGGCTGGGGGGGTCTCAGCATAGCCCTGTGCATTCTGGTCCTTCCCCAGGTCCAGCCTGCACTCCCCTCCCCCCTCCCCTCTTAGAGCTGGGGTGAGAAGGCTGCCGCCACCCCACCAGTCCTCCACGCCCTGACCCAATGGCCAGCTTACAGCACGTCCAGAGGGACTGGCTGCCTGCAGCCAGGTTTCTCAGTGAGCAGGCATCTGTTCTGTCCCTGGTGTACAGTGACACAGGGACACCTGTGTGTGCTGTGCAAGGTGGTGGCTGGCCCACCTCAGCTTCAGCACCTGCTGACAACTGGGCTTACAGGAAGGAGTCCAAGTGAAGTCTGACTGGGCTAACCCCCACTTCCTAGGGGCCCAGGACTCGTAGGATCTCCTGCACCAGCCAAAGACAGACCCGAGGGGCATCTACCCCTGCCCATGCCTGCTTGCAGGTAAGAGGTTTGTGCACTTCCCCCAAAATGATGTTATAAGGCAGACGGAGGAAGGGCAGGGGCACAGGTTGGAGCAGGTGCTCATGGAGGGCTCGGAAGGGAACGGTCCCAGCTGCTCCTGCAGGATGGGCAGGACAGGCACAGGGGCTGCGGCAGAGTCAGGCTGGACAAGGCAGACCTCGGCCCGCCCTAGGAGATCCAAGCCAGTCGCCCTGAGGCAGGCTTGGGTCACAGCTTTTACACTGCAGGGTGCTAACACAGGGTCTCAGTACAAGACAGCAGGGCTGGCCAGCAGACTGTTCAACTAGTCATACCTGTCCCTTCTTTGCTCCGTGACAATGGCACCAGCCAAGTCTGAGTGAAGGCCCACCAAGCAAGCACTGTGCTATCGGGGGCTCAGCAGAGAGGAGGAGGCCTGGAGGGGGTCAGAGGGTGTGCAAACCCTAACCAGGCCTTGTGGGGTAAGAGACTGACCAGGCCTGGGGATGGAGCCCAGAAGACAGTCACCAGAACTGGCACACAGGGAGTGAGGCTCAGGGAGCACTGGGGGTGGACGAGGGCAGGAGGGTGGGGGTGATGGGGGATCTGCAACATCAGGGTGAAAGTGTGGGCCACGCATCCAAGGATGGACACTGTCCCAGGACGGGGTGGAACCCCCTGGGACAGGCAGTCACCCGTTTGTGAACAAAGGTGGGCGGGTGTTTCCAGAAGAGCAGGCAGGGGCGCTGCTGGGCACCTGGCCTTCTGTGTCCAACAGATCTGTCTGGAGCCCCTTGGTCACACGTATGCCTGTGAGTTGCCTCCGCTGTGGCCAGAACAGGTGCTAGGTGGTGTGGGGCCTGCAGGCGTTCAAGTCCAGCCTGTGCATCTGGACACAGGGTGGCCATTAGGGACCATCTGCTTCTGAGGCCATGGCACTCACTGGGTGGACTCCACTCACACCCAGCCGTGTTGCATGATAGAAATGAAGGGAAGAAGCAATGTTTATTGGGCAGTACATTGTAAATGACTAGGAAACCCTAAAATGACTCGTTATAAAAGCCAGAGGAGACACTCTGAGTAGCAAGAGTGGTATCCAACTGTACACGAAAGTCAGGAGCGGCGCATGCGGCTGGCCGAGGTTTGCGGGCCAGTACCCAGGGCCAGAACCTGCAGGGCCTGCGCCTGCCCCGGGGCCCTGATCGCTCTGAGCAGCGCTGCACGTCCGGCTCTCCTGGCAGGCTGCTGTGTGCTCGCAGCTGTAAGAAACTTTCATCTGGAGAGGACACCAGGGCTGGCAGTGAGCGATCGGTAGCGGACAGGCAGGCTCTACGCCCCTCGCCAGCAGCGCCCCCAGTTCCTCCACCAGACCAACCTGCCTGGCTGCCCGTGGGGTTGCTGGCAGCTCCTCGGCCAGGTCTCTCCTGCGTGTCACCGAAGCTTCGAGCGGGAGGAGGACCCGTCAGTTAATTCTAAAATGCACACATCAGGGAGCCTGTCCAATCCCATTAAACTAACGCCTTAAGATCTGTGTAAGCTATGCTTCATTAGAAAAATAAAATTAAAGTGGATTTAAAAGTCAAATAAATAAAAAGTATAATAATAAGGGATCAAGCCTATTTGCCAGTTTCGGTCTCTTCAAGTAAATCTGACAGGCTTTTCTATGCATATTTTCTGACTTCATTTTTCTTTTATTAAAATCTTAACCAAAATGCAAAAAAATTAAATTTTCTGCAGGAAATTAAATGTTCATTTTTTGGCCCAAGACAGTGAAAGAAGGCTTACCCATCCCTAAATTTTCTAAACTCCGACACCTCCAAGGTTCTTCAAGGTTGTTTTCTGCCAATTGACGGGAAATGTTTGCACCTGGCTGCTCCAGTGTGGCAGGAAGTAAATGCCAGACCTGAAGAGTGCATTCTGGGAGCTGTAGTTCCCTCCAAAGATGACTCCTCAGGGAAAAGGACCAGACAAAGGCGGACCTGGAGCTGACGAGTCTTACAGCTGGGAGGGGAGATCAAGTTGCATGTTGTGAAGGCTGTCCTGTGGAGCAAGGAGGGGTACCTGCCCTCTCGGCAGCTTCCACTGACAGGGAGGAGGCACTGCAGCCAGGCACACAGCGAAGCTGCTTCTCTCCAAAGAGCCGCTCTGGGAACAGGTCCCTTCCCACCGTCTGCTGGAGCGCCGGCCCACCCCTCCTCCTGGCTTTGGAAGTGGACACTCAGGGACAGCTCTGGTCTCCTGGCAAACGTGTCAGTGGATGGGCCCTGGACCCCAGACAGAAACACTTGCTGGGACCTAAAGACAGACTCCTTCCTGGCTCCCCCACCCTCATGTCGCTTGAGTTAGTGACAAGTGTCCCCAATTCGACACACTGGAAATGGCGCTGACAGCACAGCCCAGGAGGGGAGGGACAGCTGGCCACCACCTCTTGCCTGGCGCTGGCCGTCCCAGGAGAAGAGGGCACGGGCTGGCACTGGTGGTCTGTCTGGGTCCTGCTGGCCTGGCACACGGGAGAAGCTGTTTTTTCAAAGAGACAACAGGACTCTCGCTGTGTTGCCCGTTACAGAGAAGGTGCCACGTGCACACGGGGAGGAGACGGCGGACACAAAGGGAGGCCAACCAAACTGTCACTGTTTGCGGGTGTTACGGTTGATTACTTGGTTAATCCGAAAGTCTAAACTGAAAAACTGTGAAGAGAGGATTAGTTACTAAAGTTGACAGCAGTAACGACATTAAACATTAACAGGGAGGGGGCTTCCAGTTTCAAGCCTGACATGTGAAAGGGCTTACAAGTCACAACCCTTACAAATAAAACACCGAACAAACTGAAAATCAATGACTCTTGGACCCGTCAGAAAAGTAGGGTCCCAGAGGTCTCCCCGAAATCTGGAGAGACATGCTACCACAGTACTGGCCACAATGTCTTCACCCGGAGCACAAAGCACTGCTCACGAGAGCTGGCAAGAACTCCTGATGGTAGAGCCGATGCGGTGCTGAGGCCAAGAGCAGACGAGTGTGACCCCAGCTCCCTGTGTTTCACTCCCAGGAACCCGCAGCGGGGAGCCGACGCAACAGCAGCTCCTGTCTCAGGCTGGTCGGGGTGGGGGAGGACACTGGGACCCCAACCGGTGGCACTCTCCACGACCGAGGGCCACTCTGCAGAGAGGGTGGCATCCCCAGGGTTGCTGAATCTCCCCTCAGCAAGGGGTGGCCTCCACTCCAGCCCCTCTCATCTCCTCGTCTCCCCAGGGGGAGGAAAGAAAGGGAAGAAATCATGCCAAGGTCAGAGCCCAAGAGCACAGGCCAATGAGAAGCTGGCGTTTAATCGTAAGATTACAGGGTGCTCCCGCCCCCACAGTGCTCAGGGTCCAGTCCAACACAGGTTAGAGTGGAAAAGCCCCAAGGGGCAGAGTGTCCCCAAGGACAACAGGGGAGACAGAAATAAGGACTTCAGAGGCTCTGAAGCCCCTGGCTCCTAAGCTACAGCTGCAGCCAGCTGCTGGCCAGTTAGCGTGTTACCTCCAGCTGAAGGCCCACTGACTACAGTGTTTCTGTTATCAGACATGTCAGGCCCACCTCTCCCAAAAACTCCATGGGGTACTGAAAGGCAACAAAAATGGTCTGAAGAGACAGAGCCAGCAAGAGAACCTGGCTCAGACACAGCACGGATTTTGAAACGATCAGAGCTAGAACTTAAAATAACTATAATCAATATGCTGAGGGCTCTCCTGGTAAGAGTGGACATCGGGCAAGGGCAGGTGAGTGGTGTGCGAGGAGAGAGCAAGTGCCGCAAACGAAAACACAGCACCCGAGGGGAGGGAGCCTCGGGGGGGGGGGGCTGAGGGCAGAATCAGCGACTTTGAAGATCTGTCCATAGAAAACCCTCCCACTGACATGCAAAGAGAAAAAAGAATAGAAAGTCCTCCAGAGATAGCTGAGAACTGTGCTACGATTACAAAAGCAATACATGTGCACGGTGGAATAACAAGGAGGAGAAAGGAAGAAATATGTGAAGCAACGACAGCCGAGAATTTTTTAAAATTAATGACAGACACTAAGCCACAGATCTAGGAAGCTCAGAAAACACTAAGCACAGTAAACACCAACACGTCTGTGCTTCGGCTTCCGTATTCAAACTGCAGAACCAAGAGGGAGAGAAAGGAGCAGGATTGGAGAGACTGCCCCCGGGGCGGAAGCCCAGGCATCAGAGCGACGTCCGGAACACACAAGCAAGAGAAGGCAGGGCTCTACCTCCATACAACCACCTTCAAACAGAGGAGTCAAGGCTGTTGCAGACCAAGCCGAGCAGGTTTACTGCCGGCAGACAGGCCCTGAGAGAAACGCTGGGAAGGGCTCTTCAGGGGGAAGGAAGACGCTACGGGTCAGAAACGTGAATCCACATGAAAAGCACCAGAGGAAAAAAAGCGAAGGTAAAATAAACTTTTCCTTTTTCTTATTTTTAATTGACCCAATAAATAAATGTTTGTTCAAGTTAATAATAGTAACGGTGAGGTTATAGCGTGTGTGATGGGGAAATGAATAAGGAATTTCATAAAGGACAAGAGGGAGGAACCGCAAGTATTCTGTCACAAGGAACTGTCACTACAAACAGAGCAGCACAGTGCTATCTGAAAGTGGATACAGGTGGCCCTGGCTGGTGTGGCTCAGTGGGTTGGGCATCGTCCTGCAAACTGAAAGGTCGCCAGTTCGATTCCCAGTCAGGGCGCATACCTGGGTGGCGGACCAGGTCCCCAGTAGGGGGCGCAGGAGAAGCAACCACATGTTGATGTTTCTCTCCCTCTTCTTCCTCCCTCCTTTCCTCTCTGTTTAAAAATAAATAAAATCTGCCCTGGCTGGTGTAGCTCAGTGGATTGAGCACAGGCATGCGAGCCAGAGGATCGCAGTTTGATTCCCAGTCAGGGCACATGCCTGGGTTGCAGGCTGGTTCCCTGCAGGCGAGCCTCCAGCAGGGGACGCATGAAAGGCAACTATATATTGATGTTTCTCTCCCTCTCTCCTTACCCTCTAAAGATAAATAAATAAATAAATAAATAAATAAATAAAAACCTTTAAAATAAATAAATAAATAAAATCTTCAGAACATAAAAAGACTAATACATTAAAAAGGGGGAGAGAATACAATTGAATAAAATGCTCAATTAAAACCAGAGAAGACAAAAAGAACAAGAAGAAAACTAAAGCAGAGAGAAAGCAGTCCCCATGACAGATACCAATTCCAATGCAGCCACAGTCACTTGAAAGTGAACGGTCCAGCACACCAACCAAAGGACCGAGACTATCAGAGCGGATCAGAAAAGAAGACCCATCATCCTGTTGTCTGCAAGAAGCCCCCTTTAGCTGTAAAGACACAGGTGAATGCAAAGGCGTAGAGAAAACGTTATCACGTGAACTTAAACCGAAAGAGCAGCCAGTTGGTCTCAGAGGCAGCAACTATTAGGACGAGAAGCACAGGTGTCAATTCTCCGAGAAAACACACAGATCCTTGAAGTCTCTATCCCTAACACAGGGCATCAAAACGTGTGAGACAAAACTGACAGAACTCGACCAGCAACAACAAACAAGTCCACTGTCACAGGTGATGAGATCAGGCAGGCGCCACGGGCAGGGAAGTGGCAAGGACACGGCTGACTTCAAAGGCGCCATCCATCACCGGGTATAACTGACATCTGCAGACACTGTAGTTGATTTTATAGGTCACCGTGACTGGGCAGAGAGGCTGCCCAGAAGGATGGGAACACCTTAGTCCTGGGCGTATGCCTGGGAGGGTGTGCCAGGGGTCACCATCAGACCTGGAGAAGTGCAGACAGCGGAGGCTGCCTGCTGAGTGGGCAGGCACCAAGGGCCTGAGCAGGACCACGAGAGGGAGGGAGAACCTGCTCTCTGTCTGGCAGGTTTTCTGCTCCCGTACACCTGGCTCTCGGGCCTGTGGACTCAGATCAGGACTCACCCCTCCTTCCAATTCTCAGGCCTTTGGAAAGGGGCTGAATGGACCCACCGGCTCTTCCGGCTCTCCAGCTTGCAGTCCATAATCGCAGGAGCCAGTTCCCAGGACAAAGGTCTGCTCACGAGTCAGCCTCTCTCTATCCAAGACGCAAGAGGCCCACTGGCTGTCTCTCTGGAGGACCTAACAGCTTCTCCACTCCAGCAACTGCAGAGCACACACACATTCTCCTGCAGCTCGCGTTCTGGGCCCTAATACCTACCTTCACCATTTCATAGACGGAAACTACATGAGGTTTTCCTTGGACCACAGTGGAATTAAACTAGAAACACACAATAGCAAGAGAGTTGAGAAAATTACTCAAGTATTTAGCGATTCAACATGACAGCCCTAAGTAACAGGTGAGTCAAGGAGAAAGTCCAAGAGAAATAAAAAAAGAAGTATCTAAAATCAATAATCTAAGTTTTTACCTTAGGAAAGTACAGAAAGAATAGTTAAGTTGAAACAAGCAGAATAAAAAAATTAGAGTAGAAACCAATGAAACTGAAATCGGGAAATTGGAGAAAATCAACAAAATCAAAAGTTGTTTTTTGGGGGAAAAGATCACCAATGTGACAAATGAAAGAGGGCCACCACTACTAACTCCATGGGCGTGAGGAGGTAAAAAAGGGGACACAGCAACAGCTGCATGGCCACACACCGGACTAACTCGGGTGAAAAGCTGGCTCCTTCCTTGAAAGACACAGAGAACCAGACTCCCGCGGAGGAAGAGACAACCCGAAAGGCCTGCACCTGCCTCGGGTAGAGGTGGGGCGGGTTATAAACCACAGTCTGGAGAGGCCCCACCTCCTGCTCTGAGTGGGCCGTCTTCTGTGTCCTGAGGAGCTGGGGGACACGGCCTGTATTGATTGCAGGCCGAATCAATACCTAGTTCTTTCCAGTCTCTTCTAGAAGGTAGAAGCAGGGAGAGTGTGCCCCAACTCATGCTTATGAGGCCAGCATTACCCTAGTACCCAAACCAGACAAAGACAATGCAAGAAAAGAGAAATGTGTACACACAAACACTTCTCCTGAACAGAGATGCGAAAACCCCTCATGCGCATTAGTGAGTTGAATCCAGCAATGTATGAAAGGGAATTAATAATATGCCATGACCAAGTGGGTTTATTCCCCTATGCGAGGCTGCTTCAGCACTGTGCAATCAACTATTTAATCCATCATGTCAGCAGGCTACAGGAGAAAACTCACATGACCACCTCAACAGAAGCAGAAAGGTTTTTATCAAAATCCAACACCCTTTATGATAAAAAGTCTTAATAAACTAGGAAAGAAGCGGAACTTCCTCGACTTGATAAAGAACATTTGTGTGAAAACACTAAGGCTAACATCACACTTAAAGGTGAGAAACTCAAAGCTTCCCTCCTGAGGTCAGGAACACAAGAAAGCACATCAAAAGTACACAGGTTCAGACTGGAAAAACAACCTGTCACAAAAAAAAATACAAAACTCCTTAAAGAAACATAGGGGGAAAAAACCTATGTGACCTTGGAGTTGGCAATGAGTCTTTAGATTCAACACCGAAAGCACAATCTGTGCAAAACAATATTGGTAAGTTGGACTTCATTAAAACTGAGAATGTCTGTTCTTGCCCTGGCTGGTGTGGTTCAGTGGGTCTGGGCATCATCCCACAGGCCGAAAGGCTGCCGGCTCCAGTCCTGGTCAGGGCACATGCCTGGGTTGCAGGCCAGTTCCCAGCAGGGGACGCACAAGAGGCAACCATACATTGATATTTCTCTCCCTCTTTTCTTCCCTTCCCCTCTAAGGATAAATAAATAAAATCTTAAAAAAAAAAGAACTTGTATCCAAAATATACAAAGAAGTAAAAGTCAACAATAAAAAACAACCTATTTAAAAAACAGGCCAGCCCTGGCTGGTGTAGCTCAGTGGATTGAGCGTGGGTGGGCCTGCGAACCAGACGATCACAGTTCGATTCCCAGTCAGGGCACATGCCTGGGTTGCAGGCCAGTTCCCAGCAGGGGACTCACGAGAGGCAACCATACACTGATATTTCTCTCCTTCCCTTCCCCTCTAAAGATAAATAATAATAAAGAAAGAAAGAAAAGAAAAAACAGACCAAATATCTTCAAAAAGATGAACAAACTTGACAACCCTCTGGCTTAATGGGCTTGGGAAAAAAAAGAGAAGATTCAAATAGACTAAAAATAGAAATGAGATGCGAACTAGAGGATCGCGGTTCGATTCCCAGTCAGGGCACGTGCCTGGGTTGTAGTCCAGTTCCCTGCAGGCCAACTCCCAGCAGGGGACGCACAAAAGGCAACCATACATTGATGTTTCTCTCCCTCTCTCCTTCCCCTCTAAAGATAAATAAATAAATAAAATCTTTAAAAAAAAAATAGAAATGAGAGTGAGGACATCACCATTTCCACAGAAATTTTAAAAAAAGCATGAGAGAGCACCATGAACAACTGCACACCAAAAACTGGATGAGCTAGATGCAACGGACAGATTTCCAGATACACAAAACCCACCAAGACTAAACCACAAATGAATAGGTCTGACTAGACCTACAACGAATAAAAATCAGTAATGGAAAAATCTCCCTACAAAGAAAAGACCCAACATCTGAAGAAGAACTAATACCAATCCTCCTCAAACCCTTTCAAAGAGGAGAGAAAGAGGAAACACTCCCTACCTCATTCTAGAGGCTCGCAAAGACACCGCAAGGAAAAAAAGCTGCAGACCGCTATCTGCTATAAACAGAGGCGGGAATACTCAACAAAACACTAGTAAACTGAATTCAGCAGCGTACTGAAGGGATTACACACCATGACCATGTGGGGTTGGTCCTGGCAGGCAAGGAACCCGTTCAGCATACATGTGAATTTGGACGGACACAGCAGGCCACGCCCACAAAATGATGGGGAGCCTGGTCATCTCGACTGATGTAGAAAAAGCATCTGATCAAATTCAATGCCTTCATGATACAAGCATTCTACAACATAGGGATGAGGGAACAACCCAAACATAATAAAAGCCCCAGAGGAAAAACCCACAGTGGGCGTCATACTTAACGGTGCAAGACAGAAAGCTTTTCCTCCAAGACTGGGAACAGGACAAGGACGCCCACTCTCGCCACTTCCACTCGATATGGTGCTGGAAGTTCTGGCCATAGCCATTGTACAGGAGAAAGAAATAAAAAACATCCACATCAGAACGAAGAAAAACCATCTGTTTGGAGATGATACGATCTCATGTGAAGAAAACCCCAGTTCTCCACAAAATAATTCTGTCAGAACTACTGAAGCCAGCAAAAAGAGCAGGACACAAAATCAACACACAAACCAGCTGTGCTTCTGCAGACTGACATGAAAAGGGGTTACGAACGGTCCCATTCACGGCACCAGCAAAAAGCATGATTACCTAGGAACCAATCTAGCCAAGAAGTGACAGACCCATACAATGGGAACTGCAAAGCCCTTCAAGGGAGAAATGAAAGACCCAGAGTGCAGAGCCCAGGGGCCAGTCCTCACACACACGGTCAGACGATGGCCGACAAAGGTTCCGAGACCATCGCTGGGAAAGGACAGTCTTTCCAACTGATGGTGCTGGGCAACCAGGAACTCTCAGGCACAGGAATGACACGGGGCCCTCACCTGACCCCACATAACAAAGACGAACTCCAAATGGATCAAAGACCTAAATGTAAGACCTAAAAAAAAACCTCAGACAAAAACATAGGACATAGGACAAAAGCTTCGTAAGACTGGACTTGGCAATGATTTCTTGAATGTGACACCAAAGGCACAGGTAACAAAAGAAAAAACAGACAAATTAGACTTCCTGAACAACCTAAGAAAGCCCTACATCAAAGGCACTACCCACAGAATAAAAAGACAACCCACAGAATGGCAGAAAGTATTAGCAAACCATACTTCTGGTAAAAGAATGATACCTAGAATACACTGAGAAATCCTAAAACTAAGAAACAAAAACCAAACAACCTGATTCAAAAATGGGCAAAAGACATGAAACAGGCATTTCCACCCAAAAGATACATGAGCAGCCAATAAGCACAGGCTCCCCAGAACTGATCATCAGGGAATCCCAAACCAAAACCACAGCAGCCACAGTGAGGCAGCACCTCACACTCACTAAGAGGGCTCACTGCAAAAGCTGCATGACACACGCTGGCGGGGACCCTGCGCTCAGTGACAGGAATGGACAATGGGGTGGCTGCTGTGGAAACAAGGATGGAGGGCCCCCAAAATTCAACAGAACTGCCTGACGGCCCAGCACTTCCGCTCCTGGACACAGACCAGAAGAGCAGAAACCAGGGTCTGGATGAGACACCTGTTTGCCCTCGTTCACAGCAGCATCAGAAACAACAGCGACGGCACGGAGGCACCCAGTGTCCACAGACGGACAGAGGGACAGGCAGATGAGCGGTGCGGTCCCTCCACACGAGGGAGCCTGCCTCGGCCTCAGAGGGGAAGGAAGTTCTGACACAGGCTCCACGGCAGGCATGACGCTGGAGGGCGTTCCGCTAAGCAAAACGAGCCAGACTCAGACAGGTCTTGCAGGGTCCCACTTGGAGTTGTCCAAACCAGAGAGACCCCGGCTGCCGGAGGNCGATCTGGGGGGCGGCGGGTGACAGCCACACAGCGACATGAGTGTGTTAACAACCGCTGAAGTGACGGGTGGTGAAAAGGGCTGAGGTGGTAAATTTGTTGTTATATGTATTTTTAGCTAAGCATAACAAAGGAAAAAAATGAAATGAGTTATTACCCCACAAAAAGACACAAAGGAGACTTAAATACATGTCGCTCAGTGAAAGGAGCCAACCTGGAAAAGCTCATTCTCGAGTCCAGTGTTCCTGTGCCTCCTTTGCACGGCCTTCGAGGGAAGGCCAAGTGCAGAGCCAGTGGACAGGTCCCTGGATGGTGGGGTACAGATGGGGGGATGGATGGGTGGAGCACAGGGATCTTGGGGGTCATTCGACTGGTCTGCATGATCCAGTACTGGAACGGTGGACATGTAAGATGATTGTTTGTCAAAGCACAAGAGTGAACCTTAATGTAAATGACAGACGTCGTTAGTGATGACATATCAAACTGGTTCACCACTTGTAACAAATGCGCCCCCAGCATTGGTGGCAAGGCCAGACGTGAAGAACAGAGGAAGCTTGGGAGGGGGAGGACAAAGTCTCCGAATTGTTGGCTGAATTTCTTGGAAATCTGAAAATTTCCTAAGAAAATTCAATTAAAAAATAATCAATGGAAAATAGAGAGTAAGTAGAAATATAGATGGAACAAGAATACCAGATAGTGGATGCTGAACAGTGGATGCTGAAGCCTGAGGATGGGAACATGAAGGGATTATTACACTCTTCTGTTTGAGTCAAGACTTTTCACAATGAAGTTTTTAAAACTCCAGGTTTATTCAAGAATTATTAGGCCCTGGCTGGTGTGGCACAGCTGGATGGAGCCTTGACCCCGAACCCAAAGGTTGTGGGTTTCATGCCCGGTCAGGGCACAGGGTGCAGGTCCAGGCCCTGGTTGAGGTTGCAGGATAAGGCGGTCAATCAAGGCTTCTCTTACTACATTCGTGTGTGTGTGTGTGACTCTCTCTCCCTCCCCCTCTCTAAATTATATGTATAAAACAAGAAAAGGAAATAGATATTTTGGGGAGCAACGTATGAAATTATTAATCGGAGGAAATGGTTGACTCATATGTGTCAGAGAGTGAACAGGCTCTTGCTCTCAGAACACCCACCCCGCGGTCAGCAAGGTGGGCATCAGCAGGCAGGGAAGTGACCAGGAATAATGGATAGGGAAGTATGCTCACCCTCAACGGTTCAGAAACACCGATGTGCCCTGATACAACCATCCCAGGCTTTAAACTGTCGTGACACACAGAGGTAGGGCCGACTTGAGGACAGGTCACCATGTCCTATGAGAAGGACAAAATCGGCACAGATCTCCAGAGGGCAGCTGGGACCAACCCTGAGCCAGAGAACTCACAGCCCACTGGTCCAGCTGCTCTGTCCAAAAATAAAGGGACTGGCCAAGGATAACTGAATAAGCACATGCACAGTCCCTTCAACATGAAACCTGTACACAAAGATCTTAAGATCCCCTCACTGACTGCAAAGTCCTAACAGCAGTGTGAGCCACCAAAAGAACAGATGTTTTGAGGACAAAGAAAGAGAGCAGGCAGTGGCCACAGATCCAGTGGGAGCCCTAGGCCAGCTGTGGGGACCATGCTGGGTACCCTTTCTCTGTCACTGCCGGTGGAGTCCTGTGCCACTGCACCCCATGGAAGCAGAGAGCACTTGGCCCACGAGAGCAGCCTCAGTCCCACGCTCCCCTCCCCTTCCCAGAGCCCAGCCCTGCCCTGCCCAGGCCCCCAGCCCGCTACTGCTTGGCCTCTCCACCCACCCCCGCCCCGGCACAGACACCTGACAGCTTGTTCCCACCTTGCAGATACAACCCTCCACTGCAGCCACACTCCCTTGGCTGCCATCCACTTCTGTGACTCCCTTTCGTGGCTAAACATCTTAAATGTCTCATCCCGGGCCCCGCTCCCCACATCCAGCTCTACTCTCATCACTCCAAGGAGACTACGGTCACCAGTGACCCCATGTGGCTGAGTCCCGTCACTTCGTACTCATTCTGATTAAAGCCGTATGCAACCCCACCAAGCATGCCTGCGGTCTGAACACCATCTTCTCTCGGGCTCCCACACCTCGGAGCACCCTCCTGTCTGGAAGCTCCACCCCTATCCCAATCTGTGGCCCATGCCCCCCCTTTCCCGTCTCCTTTCCAGATCCTCTTGGGTTGCATATCTGTAAACATGGCTTGCTCCCAGCTGGGTGTCGGCCCCCTCCCCAGCTACACAGTTTCTCCGGGTGACCTCATGCAGTCCATGCCCTTGAGCCCTTTGACCACTGGACCACAGCAGGTACATGCACAAAAGTCTGTGGGGGTGGGCGCTGGCTCCCTGCATCAGCACCTAAGGAGGGTCTCATCCTCAGTTGCTCTGAAAATTTTTCTGTCATGTGAGTTCCAAAACAGTCACTGAGTATCTCTCCCGCAAAAGGGAAAAATATGGATACAGTAAGTAGTGGTGAATAAAATAACCAATAAAATGTATACCGACAACTAATTAGGGTTGGGTGGAGGGGACGCTGAGAACAGGGCACCAAGATGACAGTGGATCTGGCCCTGGCAGCCCAAGAGGACAGGGTGGGAGGGCAGGGCACAGCACTTACTTACTGGGAGACGGGCCCGGCCGAGGCGTCTACAGGTGGAGGACATCTACTGACGAACAGGAAAGGGAACAAGGAGGCTCAGCAAACTGAAAACTAAGATACACACCGCCAGACCAAATCTGTACCTACCAAGTATCACAACTGTAGATAGACCAATCACTATAAAAAGACAAAGGCTCTCAGACTGCATTAAAATACAACTATACAATAAAGGGACATAAAAGGATTAGAAATAAGGAGATTAAGCAATAAGACTTTAAATGGGACATGAAAGGTTTTCTGTGTGGGTAACTGTTGGGGACCTACACCTCCAAGGGCATGGCCTTGGCCTTGAATTAAAAAGCAACACTTGGCAGAGAAGGAAACAGATCTGTTGACTTCTTCTCTGAACAGAGTGAGACAAAAACAAAAAACAACAACAAAAAACCCCCACTGGATTAAGCCACAGAGAAATCTCCAAAGATTCTAAAAAGCAGCTCTCTTTAAGATTAAGAGGCCACATTACTGGAACTTAAAGCAATACAATTTTTAAATAGTTACAAATAAATTAGCTCTCCTCCCCCAACCTACCCACTTGAAACACTGTCAACTCCTGTCTAACTAATTTGGGTTAAAGAGGCATGGAGGCTGAGGCTAGGAAAGGTTTGGGAGTGAACAGCAGCATGAACAGTACCAGGGAGGGCTTAGCCTCAACCCCGGCATCAGGAAACTGACATGCAGAGTAAGCTACTTGTGCCCTCGCTGGTGTAGCTCAGTGGATTGAGCACAGTCCTGCAAACCAAAGGATCGCAGTTCGATTCCCAGCCAGGGCACATGCCTGGGCTGCAGGCCAGTTCCCAGCAGGGGACTCACAAGAGGCAACCATACACTGATATTTCTCTCCCTCTCTCCTTACTTTCTAAAAACAAAAAAACAAAAAAAACCTTAAAAAAAAAAAGAGTAAGCTACTTGTGCTACGCTTCTCTGCCCAGGAGCCAGAACCACCACAAAATGAAACTGAAGACAAGCAGAAAGAAGTGAGGGGTAAATGAGGCAGAAACAACAACTCAGGCCTGACCAATGGAGTAGAAGGCTGGCTCTTTGGAATGACCTGCAACAGTAACAAACTTTGGGACACCAAGAGGAACAGAAAAAGTGACCAAAAAGTACATCAAGCAACTACTGAAAACAGCTTAAGAGGGACAGGAGAAGCCAGTGGGTCATCCTGGCCTGGACATCAGTGGTGCTCACCTGGGTGGCTCCACCCTGGGATGCACCTGGAAATGCACGGGACGGCTCGGGGCTGTGCCGTGGTGGTTGCCCTGGGGTCCAGGAGGCCCTGGGCGCCTGTTGCGCAAGAGCCTCTTTCCTTCTGAAGTGCTAGCTACAACTCCAAAGACAAGCTGATCCAGACCAAATGCATGGTGTGGCTGGAAAACCCTTTCCACCTATCTGTAACAGCCAAAAACTCCTCTCTTCACCCTGGCCTCGTGGCTCAACTAGCTGGAGCATCATCCCAGAATGGAAAGGTTGTGGCTTTGATACCCAGTTTAGGTGTATATAGGAGGCAACCAATCCATGTTTCTCTCATGTCAATTTTTCTCTCTCTCCCTTCCTCTCTCTCTAAAGGCAATAAAAAAATGTTCTTGGTTGAGGATTAAAAGAAGAAAAGATCCCATCCTCAAAACATAAAGAAATCTAGAAACCAACTATCCTAAGTGTTAAACAGTTACAGGAGGGAAAGCAGAAAAGGAGCCAACAACCACATGAAAAATACACCAAACCTATTTGTACAGGCACAAAGGCATGTAGGAATCAGCACAGAGAATAACCTAAAAGATCAAACATCAAATTTTAACATCAACAGGAATAAAAGGTGGGAGCAGGGGAGAAGGGAATTTTCACCTGTATGTTCCTGTAATGTTTTAACTTTTACAGAATATATTCTACGTGATGAGATGTTCAACGTCTTATTGTCATTTCTAATGTTCAAAATGACTTAATTCCAAGGGCACTTATGAAAACATGAACTGAAAGACCCTCCCTGTAACTCTGAATCTCCTGACGGTTTTCTGTCTCCCTTTCCACGCACACCCTAACCCCATGTACAACCCACCTAGCACCTAGTTTGTGAGGTATGCAGCAGACGCTGACCTTACCCCATCTAAGGTGAAAACTAAGTATGGGGGCCCATTCACTGAGTAGCTGACTCTACAGAAAGAGGCCCTCTGGCTGCTGGGGTCAACTGTCTGACCCGGGCCCTGTCTACAGGTTCCAGCTACTACCAGAGCCCCAATGGAGAGAGACCCCTACAGAACAGGCAGTGGGAGCCCGAGGCAGGTACTGACCGCGGCCGGGGGCCGGCAGGCTTCTGGGGCGCGGCACACTCCCTCTCTGTAGCTCGTCCAGCTTCTCCTGCAGCTTGCGCACCTGGCTGTCAGAGCGGCTGACACGCTGCCGTAGGCTCCTGAGCTCCCCGTTCTTCTTCTCCACCTGCTCCCGCAGGCAGCACGCCCGGCTCCGGTTCTGCCGTGCCGAGAAGCAGTAAGAGTGCAGTGAGTCGATGAGCTTGCAGGCCCCTGACGCCGACAGGATAACCTCATTGATGGACATGGGGCTAGCATCGCTGTGCTCGCTCTGAACTGCCTCTGCAGCCGGCTTCGGGGTGACATCTGTCGGGGGGGCGGAGGGGCTCTGGGAGGGTTTCTGCGGCGTTGCTGTCAGAGATGAACTTGGGGGGCTTTGGGCCAAGCCCTTGTCAGGCCCCAGGCTGGCCCCACTGCAGCCAGGCTCTATGTCTCTCTTTGGCCTCTTCCGGTCCACAGGCTCCCGCGGGACAGACGGCCTCTCTCGAGTGTGCCTGGAGGAGAAACTGTAAGAGTGAAGTGAGCCGATGAATTTGCAGGCCCCAGATCCTGGAGGAGAAAAGTCATCCATGGAAATTCCACTTCTATCCACCAGGCCCTCATCGGGGGTGGTACTGCTCTCATCGCCGGGGTTGCATGCCGACCCATTTGCTTCTGCCCGGCTGCCTGGCGCTGTTGTGGCCAGAGTGTCGCCTGGAGGTCCCTGTGTAGCCTGTCGTGCCCGCTCTGGACTGGCGGCTTCACCCTGCAGGGCAGCCCGCTTTAACTTACGGGACTCTGACTTGGCCATCAGGTTCTCATTCAAGGACGATGGGGAACCTGCAGCTCCTTTCCCGTCGGCCTCACTTGCATGTCCCCTCAGCCCCCCCGAGGCCTTTCTGGTGTCCTTTCTCCTGCTGCGGCCATGGCCTCCAGACCCCCTCTTCTTCTCAGTCAGGTGGAAGATGGAGGGCACAGCTGTGGGCTTGAGCAGGCGGTGCTGATCCTCCAGCCTTTTGGAGAAACTGTCTTTGGTGAAATGTTCACTACAGAGGAAAGAATACTTAGTGGGGGTCCAGTTATCCCTCTGAACAGCTTTTAACCACTGAATCAGACGCTTTGAGTCCTTTAGGGGGAATCTGCAGGACAACAGACAGAGCAGTTAGAAAGAATTGCGTATTTCCCCCTAAAACAATCAACTGCAAGACCAAGACAAGTGTTTTTGCAAACACCCAAACCTGTACCGACTTTACCCATTTCAGAATTTGGTAAACACTGCAGGAATGCAGTGTATTGCAAATTACTACTGGAATGGAAAGATGGAAGACCTGCTGTTTACTCTGAAAGAGCTTACGGTTGCAGGACAGACGGGAATGGAGGTAGATGGCTCCTTCCAGAATGCTCAGAGAAGCACAGGATGGCGTCTAGACAGTAGGAAGAGCTCCAGGAAGCCCCAGAAGTAGTTTTTAGAAGGTCACGGCTAACCCACCCAGCAGGCGTGCCTAAGATGAATGACTTTGGGTGCTAAAAGTGAGAGGGCTGGTCTCCCTTTTGAGAAGCTAGACCAGGTGTCGGCCATCAGAGACGGGAGCCAGAGGCCCCCCAGAGCATCCCAAAAGCTCTGTGTGGCCCTAGCAGTGCGTGACTCAAGCAACATGAGGATGGGAGATCAGTTCTCAGTGGGTCAGACTCAAAGGAGTAGTTCTGTGCTCCTACTACATGCCTGGTCCCAGGAAGACACTGAGTAAGACACTTACTAATCCCTTCTCATTAAGGCAAGACCTGCACTGAGAAAACCCTGACCAAACTGGGCTCCATGGGCCATTTGTTCCCTCCGAGGTCAGCCGAGGTTGGTAACGCACATGAGGGCTGTGGACCAGGACCTGGGGCAGAACCTCACTGCTCAGGAAGTCCTCCTGGACATGATCTTCTAAACTTCCTGAAAGCACTCAGTTTCCACAGTTTTGTCCCCACACCAGGTTAGATGGTTATGAACGCCAAAGCAACCTTCTCTGCAGGGCTGTGCCTCATTTTCGAAACAGAAACAAAACTTGAAGGACCAGAGGCTCTGAAGGAAACTGGGAGGAAGGCATGGGGGCTGCTTCAAACCAGTCTAGTATTACTGTGGATAGAAAGTGACAACGGAAGACTGCGTGCCCACACCAAACTCTTAGTTAAGACCATAAATAACGTTGCTCCTCGGGTCTTTAAAAACGAAACCCTAACACCCTTCAATTCACTGTTGCAAGGCCTCCTGCGCCTAAGGGGGCTCCAGAGGCCTCTGGACGGGCCGGCTGTCGGAGACCCTGGGCAGGGCCAAGCGCCCCGCAGCCCTGAGGGGGAGCCGGCCAGGAAGCGCCGCTCTAGAGCAGGAGGCAGTCGGGCCCCTCCAGGTACTCGCTTCACCGCCGAGGGCACAGCTACCTTTCCGTCCCCGCACCGGGGACCCTTCCAGAAACAGAACGCCTGCGGCGCGTGTTAATCCACGAGGTATAAGACGCATTTGCTTCGCCACATTCCCTATGGCAAAGATCAAAGCAGCTTCCCCTGCGATCAAACCGGCAGATAAGCCACAGCCATCCCAGAGAACAACCGACCTAAGGAAGAGGTTTCCGAAATACTCGGCTTCTGGAAACTGGCGGCGCCACCCCGAATCAATGGAGTGTGGCCACCGCGGAGTAGGGGCGAGGGAGGTGAGGCCACGGGGTGGTCGCCTGGTGGCTGCCGAACGGACTCCCGCCGGCCGTGGGTTGGCGGCCAAGGGGCCGAAGAGTGTGCGAAAGATAAGTACCGCTGGCCTCGGGGTGGGACCCAGCGGGCGCTGGTGGCCGTGGGGTGACCAAGAAGTGAGCACCGCTGGTCGCGGTGACCGAGGCGTCCGGCCCAGAGACGGCGGCCCCGGCCAAGGTCACACAGCGCCCAACGCTGACTCACTCGTAAGACCGTCCCCAAGGCCGGGCGCGGGACATTCCCCCTCGGGCCGGGCCGCGCGGCCTCAGTTTCCCCGGCGCGGGGCCGGGCCGGGCGGGGGCGTGGCCGGGCCGAGCGGGCGGAGGGCTGGGCCCGGTTACCTGTGGAAGGAGACGGCACGCTTCTCTCCTTTGCCCTGCCGGTTGGAGCAGTTCGCGGCCGCGCAGCAGATCACCATCTCGGGCCTCGGGCCGCCGCGCCGCCACCAGGCTCGGGCCCTTGCCTCGTCGCGCCGAGCCCGGAGCGGGACCGCCCCGAGGGGAGGCGCGCGGCGACACGGCTGCGGGACGTGGGAGCCGGCCCCCGCGGCGCCGTACGGCAATATGGCGGCGCCCGCCTCTCCGCCGCCCGCGGCCCACCGTCGGCCTCCGAAGCGGCCCTGGTTGCAGGCACCCGACGGGGCGCTGCCCGCCGCGAGTGGCGTCGGGGGTGGGCAGGGGCGCCCGGACCGGCCGCTCCGCACGGAGACATGGCGAGCCGATCCAGTCCGTACGGCAAGATGGCCGCGCTAGCGGGTCCGGGATCGGGGCGGCCTGACGCGCTCGCTTCAAGGCTTCGCTGCCCTCCTTCGCCTGCTTCCACCGTCCTGGAGGGTCGCTGCTGGGGTCTTCGTGACGCGTGCTGGAGGCCGCTGGGGTGAGGACAGCTCGAGTCCGATCCTTCGTGTCCGGCCCCGCCGTACGTCAAAATGGCGGCCGACGCACTTTCTCACTCACTTCCGGCTCCGCCCGCGCTCCTGATTGGCCCTGGCGGCGGCCCGTCGCGTCGCGCTGCGGTCCCGTCGGAGCGACACGGCGCTCAGTGGGCGGCCGGAGAGGGAAGATGGACGCAGGTAAGGCCCTGCTGGGGCGTCAGGGACCCGCGGACGGCTCTCGTCTGGTCCTTCGGTCTCTCGGGATTCTTCCCGAGCGGCTTGAGCGCGGGGAGGCGGGTGGGCGGGGTGCGGCCCCGGCTGGAACGGGCAGGGGCGGCGTCCGTGCGGAGGCCGCTTCGGGTCTGACAGTCCTGTGTTTGCGGGTCTCGGCGCTTGTCCAGTTCGCCGCAGCGCCCAGGTGACCGCCCCGGCATGCCCAAGGCCGGCTCAGACGAGAAGGGGCAGCGCGGCCCGGGGGGTGGTAGGGAGGAGCTGGTCGACGCCAGGGACTCGGGCAGAGCTGGGTCCTGAAACGGCGGTCTTGGGAAGCTATTGCCTCCGCCCCACTAGCGTTATGAAGTGAAAAGTGTTTAACTTTTTGAAGTTAGGTTGGTAGGCTGGGGGCGGGAAACAATACTCTACACCGCACCTTGTTTTAGTTTTTATTCAGTAAACAATAGATGGCTTTTTCTGTGATGGAAGATAGAATGTGAAGACATCTTCTATCTTAACTTTTTGGTGTTCTAGTACAAAGTAGGGGTGTGTACACACGTACATACGTGAAATGCATGTATGTGGTGTTTCCGCCTAGCTCATCATGCTTCTGATCCTTAATTTTTGCTGACAAGGTATTTTGAGTCTTTGTCTAGTGGCCTGGAAAACATTTCTACCCCCGCGCTTTTTTTATCCCACGGCTGTTTTAACTTTTTAATTTCCGTGGGTAGTGAATTGCCTTCAAGTACTACCCTGCTCCCCCCCCCCCCCAGGAAGACTTTCATCTGGGTTAATTCCACCTGTCACATCGTTTCTGCTTCGTTTTTCTTTTCCTGCTAGCTGTAACATATTTACTTTAATCTCAGTTTGCAAAGTGTAAAGTAGATGCTTTTCAATGATTTGTGGCATTTTTCACTTAAACGTTGGGTGGTTGGAAGAAACATTAGCCCTGATTCATCCTGTTAACCACACGTATTTTTTGTGAAGTTTGTTTGAAAAATAAAAAGTATCAGATACTTTTGTCCCGTTTGCTGGGGCATGGGGTAGTGAAGGAATAGCATTATTTGTCTAGCCACTTTCTTTAATTTTTTCCACTTTCTTTTAAGTTATTACTGCTTGATACCAAGAGTCATTCGTGTGAGAGACTTGGTTAAGGTGGAAAACAGTTTAACGTCGGTCCTGTTATCTCGATGTGAAAATTGTCATGTTCAAGTTAGGAGTAGACACGTGATGATAGCATTTGGGTTTGAAGGCCTGTGTTGATGCTGATAAAAGCACGTGTGGCATTTGCAGGGTGTGGCGGGGTTTTCTTCTGACCGGACACATCTTCACAGGGGTGACTGATGGCTCTGCCCTGCCCCTCGCAGCTCTGCCCCTCAAGAGTCTGCCTTCCTTGGCCAAGTGTTAAGAGATTCCTGATTGTTTTCCTAGTTATCCATTCTGTAAACTACATTGGTTATTGTGCAGGAGGTCTGTGTGGGGCATTGTTCTAGACCCTGGGACTAGAGAGATGAATAAAATAGATGAAAGCCATGCCCTGCCTGACATTCCAGACGTGACACCAGCGGTACATGTTATGTGAAAGTGATGTGGGCCTGGCTAGGGTGGGGTTGAACTTGGAGCCAGCGTGCCCAGGGAAGGTCTCACTGCAGAGGTAAGTTTGACCAAGACCCAGAGCAGTGCAGAAGGAAGGGGGTGGTGTGCAAGGAGCAGTGAGCAGGCAGCGTGGCCAGGGTGCAGTGGGTGGTCCGGGAGAAGCAGGAGCTGGAGACAGAGAGGTGCCTTGGGTCCGAGCATGGGGCCTTGCCGGGTCATGGACTTGGGTGCATGTTTATGCTGAAGGAGATGGTGACCCGGTGGAAGGTTAGAGAGGAGGCGTAACGAGAATGGAGGTGTGTGTAGCAGCCTTGCTCTGGCTGCTCGGTTGAAAATGTGCTAAGGAGGGGCAGGGCAGCAGCAGGAGGCCAGCTAAGAGGCTGTTGGAGTGAGTCAGGGGAGCTGCTGGATGGCTGGGTCAGGCTTGGGAGAGGAGGCTGAGACAATAGGGTTGTGTATGGACTGATGAGGGGTGAGGGGTGTGGCTGGAGGGGAAGGAGTTAAGATGGTGCCATGATGTGTGGCCTGAGCTCAGAAATGGCATGGGAACACTTGGGGGTATCCTGCTTGGTGGGGAGCTGTTGGGAGCCAGTTCTGTGTGTGTTGACTGTGAGGTGCCTATCAGACATGCACATTGTGATGTCTGAGGAGCCCTGGGTCTATGGGCTGGAACTGAGGGAGTAGACCTGGCCTGGAGATTCAAGTGTGCAGAAGGCCACTTCGGGTGAGGCCACTGAGGGCCTGAGTATGGGAGGAAAGAGAAGGCCAGGGAGGAGTGGCCCGGGGCTTCTGGTGTGCAGAAGTTCGAAAGGCAGCAGGCAGACTGCAGGCTGCCTGTCTTCTCCCCCAACTTCCAGCACTGCCCATCAAAGCTCACTCCTGGTCCAAGGACCTGGCAGGCCCAGCACTTAAATGGCCATGCTCTCTGTTCCTTGGAGCCAGAGTGGCTCTTATGCTCACGTCTCTGGTGCGTCACGGTGCATCTTGTGTGTACGCAGTTGGTGGTTGGTGGTTGGAGGAGCAGAACTTGAGCGAACAACGTGCATGTTCCTGTCCTATAAGCACTTTGGTTGTAGAGATTGTGTACAGGACAAGCCTTGTCTGTTGGCACACGGTGTTGGTGAATGAGAAGTGCTGCTCAGGCTGCGCAGTTTAATGTGGAGGTCTGGCCCCTGTGTTCACTGAAGCAATGTTTTCTAGTCTCCTGGTGTCACTCAAGTTTGGGGTTCTGTCCCTTCTCTTCTCTCCCTTCTTCCCTTTTGCTTAAAGTTCAGAAGTCATCCACCAGCATCTTCATACAAAGTATTTGGGATTCTAAGGTTTTTATTTTTAGAGAGAAGGGAAGGGAGGGACAAAGGGAGAGAAACATCAGTGTGTGGTTGCCTCTCGCACGTCCCCTACTGGGGGGCCACAAACCAGGCACATGCCCTGACTGGGAATCGAACCAGCAACCCTTGGTGGGGTCTCGGGCCAGCACTTAGTCCACTGAGCCACACCAGCCAGGGCAGTATTTGGATTTTTAATAAAAGTTGCGTGCAAGCCTGTTATTCTAAACAAGTGTTTTCTGACCCTCACCAGTGTGGCTTAGTGGGTTGGATGATGTCCCACAAAGCAAAAGTTGGCCAGTTTGATTCCCAGTTAGAGCACACACCTGGGTTGCGGGTTCGGTCCCTAGTTGGGGCGTATGCAGGTGGCAACTGATCGATGTTTCTCTCTCATATCAAAGTTTCTCTCCCTCCCCTTCTTTCTAAGAATAAAGTAAAATCTTCAAAAAGGAAAAGAAGCATCTTCTAAAGAAAAGGGAGACCCCTTCTTTTGATTTTATTTACGAAGGCTGGCCCTTCAGAAGACAGAGGTGTTTGGGGGAAATACCCCTGATGTGTCACAGTGAGCTCTCAGAGGAACCCGGAGCTTCTCCCTGGGCAAGTGACCGTGTGATTGGGGCTGAAGGCAGAGAAGTCGGTTGCACTACATGAGTACAAGGACCCGTTTTTCCGTCAGATTAATAAAGTTAAGTTGAGATCTTTTCTAATGGAGTCAGCATGCTAATAAAAGGCTTTCTGCATCCTCTTCTGGGTGAGATCAGGACTATCCCAGGGAAGATGTGGAAGGTCAGGCGTCTAGCACTCCAGGGACCAGATGGGGGAGGTGCTTCTCAGAGGGCCTCCTTCCTACACCAGGTGATGCCTCTGCACCTGGCTTCTCCTGCATGTCGTCTCCTTTCAGATTCAGGTTGAGACTGGGAAGTCTAGACACTGGTGCTCTTTTCGAGGCTGGAGTCCCTGAACTCGGGAGATATGGTACTGCTTCATAAACAATGTGGCATTGTGTGGAAAGAGGGTGACATTATAATGTGACCGTGGACTGAAATGAGCAAGCCACCTCCGGGAGGCAGGCAGAGGCTGCTGGCCCATCTGAGAGCAGAGTTGCCACGAGGCCTGGTATGGTACACATGGGAGTGGCTCAAGACCACCGCTGGGTACTTGGTCCATTGCCAGAGCCTCACGCCCGTCCATGTTGCCCCCCTGCGAGTGGTCTTGAGCTTCACTCCCTGTGAGTGCCTGGTCTCCTGGCTGCTGTTTGGCTCCCACAGTAAAGAGTCTGAAGCCGCGCAGCCTGTAATTTTCTTAGTTTGGGAGGGACACTCAGTGACGTGTTAAAACTTCACAGAACACCTCTCGCTGCTGTCTCTCTGAAGTTGGCTTGGTTGCCTGTAAGTTTTGCTAATAAACTCAAGAAATATGCTTGCTTTGCATTTTGCCACTCTTGTGATAAAACCCCTCAACTTCAAAGCTGCCCAGGCCTTGTCACCTATCACCCCCCTTTCAGAATGAACCTTTCCCCTCTTTCTGGTCATTTTCTTCATGTGGGAAACTAGCTGTCTGAGCAGTGTCTCGGGGACCAGAGTGACACCGCCGACTCGCCAGTGGCATTGTGACCCTTGGATGTGTGCCACTGGCCACAGAGGAGCTATTTGCGTGAGAGCCCCGAGCTCGCCCATATTTTGGAGCCGTGTAGCCACTGCCTCTTGGGAGGATGTCCCAGCTCTAGCAGGGTGAGGGTCACAGTCGTTGGAGGTCAGACAGGTGTTGTCAGCATCCTCCTGGAGAGGGTACTGCGCATTGAGTCTGCCTGCCTCAGAAGGCGAGCTGGGCGGCGGCGGCTGAGGGTGTGGGGATGCTGTGGGGACAGTGTAGGCAGGGAGTGTCATCAGCTCCTTGAAAAGATGGGCTTGTCATTCATCCCAGCTCAGTTCCCACAGTCCCATGCAGAGACAGGCAAGCCTTATGTAGGAAGGCAGAAATAAGCTCAATGTCACGTTGTGCGTTTACGTCACATTGTTTGTTCCCATCACTGACCAGCCTGGTTGGCACTGACCATGGACACAGACACCAGACAGGCGAGTATGGAGCTGCGGGACCCAGACCTGCTGTCATGCTGGGGCCCTCTGGGCAGCAGGGGTTGCTCTGGAAGCACAGGATTCCTGGGACACTGAGAAGGCAGAGCTGGGTCTGGGTCCCTACAGCCTGAGGAATCCACGTCACACATGCAGCCTCTGGCTGAGGACCTGACGGGTCCACACACTGGTTTCCCGGCCCCGTGATGGAGGTTCTGTGGTGCGTTGGTTCAGGTTCTGGTAGAGCAAAGTACTTTCTTTTAAGCCTGTAGTTCTCACCCCTGTGATGCTGCTGACCTTGGAGCCCTTATGTCTCCGGCCTCCTGTGTGCTGCCTGGGGAGGGTCCCTGCCTGGCCGTGAGGTGAGGGCAGCCTGTTGTTTTCCCCATGGTATGGGTGAGGGGACGCCACCCCCAGAGGCACTGTGAGTGGCTCAGGAGCCTGCAGCCTGTGAGCGCCTGGCCGCCTGCTCTGCCTCTCCCTGGGGCTGTGCCCAGCACAGAAGGACCAGCAGGGTGCTGGCCGGCAACAGGCCCACCCCGCACAGCCCTGAGTCCCTTGTGGCATGGGCAGCCATGCCGCGTACCTGGTGAGACACGAGGCATTGAGGGAGCTCTGATTCTGGGGACTGACGGTCTCGTGGAGAAGAATAGGTGAGGAAAGCACAGGTGTGCTGCAGCCCCATTCATGGGTGTGTGCAGAAAGACGCCCGGAGGGACAGTCATTGCTGGGTGTGAGGCTGCAGGTTACTCCTTACCTTTCCCTTTTTTTCTTTTCTTTTTAAAAGAATAAGTAGCATATGCCATTTTTACCAAAAGGTGGAGCTATTGTCAAAAAGTAAATTGAGATCTGGGTCACCTGGCTGATGTGGCTCAGTGGATTGAGCGCGGGCTGCAAACCAAAGGGTCACGGGTTTGATTCCCAGTCAGGGCATGTACCTGGGCTGTGGGCCAGGTCCCCAGTAGGGAGTGCACAAGAGGCAACCACACACTGATGTTTCTTTCCATCTCTTTCCTCTTCCCTTCCCCTGATAAAACAAATAAAATCTTAAGAAAAAAATTTTAAAAAAGATCTGGGAGAAACTCATCCGGAGTCATCGGTTTCCCAAGTACCCTGTGAGGTTGCAGGTAAAGGATGTGGTGGCCAGGCCCTGTGGAGCTGGAGAGGCAGCAGGGGGCGCTGTGTGTCAGGGCTCTCTGCGGCGCTGCTGCAGGGGCGGGGCATCCGAAGCTTGCTTCCAGCACCTGCCTCGCAGGCTTGGGCGCTTGATGCAAGGCCCAGGTCCCTCAGCCAGGGATCTGTGGACAGGAGGGACCCTGGAAGTAAGGTGGGGCCCAGGTCTTGTCAGTGTGGTGGTCAGACCCCACGCTCTGCACACTTTTTGTGAAAGTGGGGTGCTGCTGGTGGAAGCTGTTGGCTGTGCCCGTCTGGTGGCCTCACCAAAGAGCAGGCACAGGCCTTGGCTCCAGGCCTCTTGGCATCCGGACCTTCAGGGGCCTATTCTCTCCATTTCTGAAGCCTAGTGCCCCGCCCAGGAGTTCGTGCCCTGCCCCCTACAGCTAATCTCTCCCTACCAAGAAATCTGCGGTGGCCTGGAGCCCCCAGTTGTCAGGGAGGGCTTGGGCTTTCTGCCTCTGAAGCATCTGCCTTCATCATGGCCCTGGGCCAGTGCTTTCTGGTGTGGTCTGGTGACCCTGGGAGGGCAGTGGAAGCCTCCCTCCCCCTACGCCAGTCCACCTCTGCCAGCCTGGCACCTGGCACCCAAGCTGAAGGTGTGGTTTTGTTTTACTTTAGTCCTTTAGATTTTAAACATTTTAGTTGTAAAGTGGGTGTTTAAATTAGGTGGCTTTGTTTTTTGCGTTTTTGTTTTTGTGTTTACTTTCTCCCCTGGGCTTGGCCGCTTGGCCCCAGGTGGTCTCACACCCTGGTTTCTGTGGGCACTGACTCTGGCTTGAGTCTCAAAGGCTCAGGTGGTGGGGAGGCGGGCCTGGCAGCCTCCTCTCCACACCTCCCTGGGCACTGCCAGGCCTGTGCATGTGCTCCGTCAGTTGCGATTGTTGGGTGACCCTGAGATGCGGAGTTCTACTTGGGTTTTTAATATAGCAATGCAATAAGTGATTGTGGTGCTATTTTATGAAATTATAAAAATTTGATCAATGTGTGTCTTTAATTTTAATAGCGACTCTGACCTATGACACACTCCGATTTGCCGAGTTTGAAGATTTCCCGGAGACCTCGGAGCCCGTCTGGATCCTGGGCAGGAAATACAGTGTTTTCACAGGTACCGGCGGTGCTGCAGCCGGCTGCACTCCAGTGCTCGGGCTCCCAAACCGTGTTGTGGTGGTAACAGTCGCTTGCTAAGTTTCTGTTACACGCGATGTGGTACTTGAGGCTGTGTGTACGTGTTTTCTTCTTTTAAACATTTTCTAGAAAAGGATGAAATCTTATCTGATGTGGCGTCTAGACTGTGGTTTACGTACAGGAAGAACTTCCCAGCCATCGGTAAGTCCTGTTTATTACAACGTGCGATGGAATAGGCATGTTTTGGAGGGAGGACGATAGATTGATGTGTAGATTGACTTGGGTGTGCCCAGTACTTGTCACTTTGTGTTTATGCTCCCGGCAACCCCGGGGAGGCAAGCTGGCGAGGCCCTGGCAGCGCTTCTTCAATCATAAGTCACCGTTCCACCCTGGGGCCTAAGACCAGGGTCAGGGGCCATGACTGGCAGTGACAGCATGGAAGATCGCGGCCATGAAGCGGCGAGGTGCTTCAGGGGCTCTCGGGTTATCATCCTATCGATGTGATTGAGTGTCGTAGGGTCAGGGTCATAGGTCCAGGGTGGCTGGAGGCCATAGCTCTCTGCCCATCATCTTATCCAGCATGTCCCACGCTGAGCTGTGGGAGAGCCGTTGGGCGGGGCAGGTGGCATTCAGGTTCTGTTAAAAGGGATTCTTCCTCATTGTGCCCAGAGGACAGACGTTGGGGACCCGCGTGGCCTGGCCTTTGCCAGTTAGAACACCTGAGACCAGAGGCTGGGTCCAGGAGGCTTCACCTCCTCCTCGCCTGGCCTCGATTCAGTTCCTCTGTTCTCCTGAAGTGAGGTGGGCATAAAACATCTCCAGTGCTTGGTGTTCGCAGCCATGAAATAAGGGAGACCAGACCAGTGTCCCCACAGGTAACTATTGAATTGTGCGATTTGTCAGGTGCTCTCTGCTCTGGTTGCACACCTTCTCTGAGGCTGCTCTGCTCGGCCCTGGGAATGGGGTGGAGTTGAGGTGTGCTGTGTGGTGCCAGCAGGGACGGCACTGTCCTGCAAGCCAGCTGTCTGGATGCAGGGAAGGAGGACCGGCTGCTGAGGAGCCCTGTGTTGTCTGACACGGTCGTGGGGGAGGGGATTCCCGGTTCTGCAGGCCAGTATAGTGTTTCCTCCCTTAGCCCCAGGACGTGGCTGGTTGGTGTCCCAGGTGGGGTGGGGGGTGACAGGCACCATGCTAAACACCTTCCCTGAGAGCTGGGCTGTGTCCTTGCGCGCATGGTGGGGCTCCCAGGCTCGAGGAGAGATGCGCCCCCAGGGTCCAGCCCCTGAGTCTGTTGGGTCACTACCAGCGAGCCCAGGCCTTGCTGCTGCTGAGGACATCAGGGCATTTCCTGTGTGTATGGGCCTGTGTCACTGTACACACACTCCCACGGGCCTAGTGTCAGAGTCTGTGTGCTGGTGAGTGAATGGGCCATGGACGAGCACCTTCACTGCTGACTTGAGCCCCAACCCCTCCCAGTGCTGACCCTGCACCATGGTCTCCATGCCCGATGACTCGCAGGAGCAGGGTCTGCTCATGGTTTCCAGACACCTTTTCAGGTGACTTGTTCACATGGCCCNCTGTGTCACTGTACACACACTCCCACGGGCCTAGTGTCAGAGTCTGTGTGCTGGTGAGTGAATGGGCCATGGACGAGCACCTTCACTGCTGACTTGAGCCCCAACCCCTCCCAGTGCTGACCCTGCACCATGGTCTCCGTGCCCGATGACTCGCAGGAGCAGGGTCTGCTCATGGTTTCCAGACACCTTTTCAGGTGACTTGTTCACATGGCCCAGTTGAGAGGGTCGTTGGGACATCTCAACTTCCAGCAGCAGGTCCTTAGCAGGACCGTGCGCTGGGAGGGGTGCGTGGCCGAGATGGCACTGACACCTGCTGCACAGGGTGACCAGCGTGGTCCGATCACTGCCACCCAACAGTGAGTCCACTCTCTCTGCCTCCACCACAGGGGGCACCGGCCCCACTTCGGACACGGGCTGGGGCTGCATGCTTCGCTGCGGACAGATGATCTTCGCCCAGGCCCTGCTGTGCCGGCACCTGGGCCGAGGTAAGTCACACTGGGAACAGTGGGATGAGGTGGGGTCAGACGGAGATGAGGGGTTGGACTTCTTCAGCGACCTGCTGGCCTTCAGCGATTTACAAGAGTGACTTTAAAGAATGCTGACACATTTGTCAGAAGTTCTTTTAAACCTCTGAAGCCACTGTTTTGCCTTCTGCATGGATTTGTGTTGGCATCTTTGGAATCCTGGGGAACCTGGATTTGAACCTGAGCCAGGTTCAAAGCAGCTGGGATACTTTCTGCATCCCAAGTGTTTCATAGTGCGCGGGCTGCTTTGTCACATTAGGCAAAATTGCACTTCTGCCCTGTCTCCGCTAGACTGGAGGTGGACGCAGCGGAAGAGGCAGCCGGACAACTATTTCCACGTTCTGAACGCATTCATCGACAGGAAGGACAGTTACTACTCCATCCACCAGATAGGTGGGTGGGGGCAGGGTGGCGGGTCTCAGATGTCCCGAGAGCTTTTCTGTGTTGAGGTGTGTGCAGCAGGAAGCCTGTCCCCACCAGGGGCCACAGGGTGGGCCCGACTGCTCATCCCAGCCTTGCTGCAAATCGGACTTGGGCAGGCAGTCAGACTGCTCCTTCGCTTAGGCAAATCCAGCTTGTGATGGGCATCCTGTTCCCAGTCGTGGGAGGGAGGAAAAAGACGGCTCTGAGTTCAGCGAGTCCTTTTACCTCTCAGCCCTGCTCGTCATTGAATGACTGGAGTCCTGGCTCGTGGTGCAGGACAGACCTTGAGGCCTCAAGTGTCTGTCTGGAGCAAACACCCTGGTGTCCATCAGTGCAGGCTGAGTTAGGCAGGCCTGTCTGGGCTTCCTGGGACCTGCTCCTCCTGCCACCAGGACCCACCTCTTCTGGGAGGTTGGGGAGGGTGTTGGGGTTGGGACATGTGTGTCACTAACCGGATCTGTTTCCTGCAGCGCAAATGGGAGTTGGTGAGGGCAAGTCCATTGGCCAGTGGTACGGGCCCAACACGGTTGCCCAGGTTCTCAAGTACGTGCGACCTCGTGCCCCCTCCCCCATCTCTGCGGGGACAAGGTTGGGTGGATGTGCTCAGGCCTGAGGCCTTTTCCTGCAGGGCCTCAGGAGGGTCCTCAGTGGTGGCCATTCATGTGGTCTTGCGAATCGGAATCTAGATTTCTTGTAGGATGAGTACCTTCACCCAGGGTGCGCCCATTGGCTGGAGCCATTGTTCTTTGTCGGTGGGCCCATCTGGCACTGCAGCTGGGTGGTCAACAGCTGGGGAGAGCTGCCCCCCTGCACTGTGGGGCTCTGCCCTGTCCTCCTCCCCCCTCCTCAAAAGCTCAGCTTCCTGCCTTGGCCTCCGTCACCTGCCTGCCTGCTCCCAGTCCCCACAGGATGCTCCTGCAGGCACCCTGAGGTGGCCTTCCTGGGACAGCCCTTCTCATCCATCCTTGTGGGTGGCTGCCTCTCCACCCAGCCGCCCTTGTCAGCTTTACTGGGGTCCTCCAGTACACTCCTCCTTTTACATGCCCCGCTTCCGGTGGGTCCCCAAGCCTGCCACTGGTTCTGCCCCCTTGCCCAGCCCCTGCATGACTCAGCATCCCCATGTGCCCTGTAGAGCCCGGGCCCAGCACTGCTTGCCTTGGAAGCGGGGCCTGTGTGCGTGTCCACCTGTGTGGTCTGTGTGAGGTCTTCTTGTCTTGCACCGCTACCTTCCTGCTTTCCTCCCCACTTCTGCCCAGAGCAGCTGCATCAAGGTCACTGTCAACCCTGTCATGTCTGGAGGCTGAGTTTCTGTCCCCACTCAGCCACCTGGGGCTCTTGGTAGGAGCTCTTGGCCCAGGCACGTGCTATCTTTGGAAACCTGGGCCACAGAGCCACGCTCCCCAGTCCTTTGTCCCTCCGGCCACCTTGCGTCTGTTGCCTTGCCCCCTTCCCAGGATTGGGTAGTCAGGGGTGTGGGCCTTGTGTTGGGCCTGTGGCCACTTCCCTTTGCACTGTCCACGCCCAGCTTTCTCAGTTGTTGGCTCCCTCTCAGCTCCCAGAGTCGTGAATCGGGGCTGACTTGTCACACCAAGACGCTCACGTAGTACCTTGAACATCCAAGGAGCTAGTCAACTTAAAAGGCAGAACCCAGAGCAGACTCTCCCACCTAGCCTGCTTGCTTCCCCCACAGTGGGGGTGGCCCCTCCTTCCCGGCAGGTAGGCCAGACACCGGGGTTGTGCCGGACTCTTCTGTCCCGACACAGCTGTGTGCTGTGTCCTCACTGACCATGTGTGCTCACTTCACTGTCCTTACCCAGGTCCAGGCCCCGTCCCTCACCTCTTTGATGGTCTCCCTTCTCTTTGCCATTCTGGGGGTATCTTTTCAAACAGCTTTGAAGTCAGCTACCCATCCCTCTTCCCCACATACCTAGGCTTCCCCAGTGATGGCAGGTTGGCAGTAGCTGTGGCCTGGCTGCCCTGCGTGCCTCCTGGCACGTGGTGCCTTGTGCCCTTTGCACGCACTGTGCCCGTTGCCTCAGCACCTTCCCGCATTGCCCTGGCTGTGCCCTGCCTGCCCCTGGTGTGTTCTCTGGGGCACTGACTACCTCACACAGTCACTGCTTTCTTGCTGCCTCCCCCCAGAATGTCAGCCTTCCCAAAGGCTCTGTCTCTCATGGGTCAGTGCGTCTCTGCTTGGCGCCTGGCCCTCAGCGTGGGCGGGAGGTGGCCAGGTGGCCCTGCAGGTGCTCTCCTGGTGTCCTGTCTGGCCTTCCCCCCAGGGGAGCTCTGTGTGGTCACTCCAACATTCCTCACTGTGTCCCTAGACCCAGCCACCTCCCCTATACCCCAGAAAAGCCCACAGGCTCCCACCCCTGTTATACTTCTGGTAGCAGAATCTGCCCTCCTTCCAGGGCCAGAATCCTGGAGCTGACAACTCCTCAGTCATTCACAACTGGGAACCTCAGCTCAGCGTGTCTGGGGGGAAGCGGGGCACAGAGTGAGGGGCTGGAGCTGGGCCTGCCTCTGTTGGGAAGCCTGTGGTCTCCAGCTTCACTCGCGCTCTGGTTCCCACTTCTATCTGCCTTTAGGTTGCAATGCCACCAGGAGACTGCTGTGCAGAGACTCCACTCTGCGGAGGACACTGGGGGTCCTGGGAGAAGCACTGGGCCCAAGGGGAGGGACAGGTTCCAGCCTCGGCTTTATTCCTGCCCGTGGCACTGATGTCTCTTGAGTCCTGCAGAGCAGAACCCCCTGTGCCCCGTGAACACTCATTTGCGTGTCCTCCCCCTTTCTGGCAGGAAACTCGCTGTCTTCGACACGTGGAGTGCCCTGGCCGTCCACGTAGCCATGGACAACACAGTGGTGATGGAAGACATCAGTAAGTGCCGGAAAGCAGGGTCGGGGTGGACGGGACTCAGGGAGTGGCCACTGAGCACTCCCCTTGACCAGGTTCCCAGGGCCTTGCCCGGGAGGCCTGCCCAACAGCTGGGCACCCTGAGCAGAGGCCAGGGGGTCCCACCTTTCCTCACAGAGAGGACCAGGTGACGGGGAAGGGCCTGGGCTTGCTACAGAGCTGGGTTTCTTAGCACCCTCTGTGGTTTTGTACCTGCTGAGTTGCGTTCATGTGCATGGTGCACCGCTGAGGAAGGCAGGAACAACTTTCCCACGCCACCCTCTCAGGCCGAGGGGCAGCACAGAGCAGGGACGCAGCTCTGCCCCTTTCTGGAAGGATCCCCTGGAAACCTGAAGGAATTGGGCGCATGGATGTTTAGAAGCAAGTGTTGCCCATGCGGCTGCTGGCGTAGAGCATGTCTGCGAGTGTGCGTGCTGGCGTACAGGGGTGTTGCTTCCCATTCCAGGGACACTGTCAGGATTGGGTAGTCAGGGGTGTGGCTTCTTAATAAGCAGCAGCCCTGGCTTCTGCGGACCTGAGGACTCTGGCAGAGCCCTCGCCCCTAACAGCTCGGGCTCCCCGGAGGGGTAAGCAGGGCTGTAACAGAAGGCTGTCTTTCTCCTACCTCTTCTCCTTCTGTTTCCTGAAATTCCTCTTGAAACATTGGAAAGTTCAGAAATGCAAAGAAGGGGGAAATCACTTGATTTTACTGTTCAGAAGTAGCCCGCATTGCCCTTCAGACAAACTTCCTTCCAGTGGGTTTTTCTCCCCCAAAACACACAGGACTGCGGCATTTTCTCCCGTCAGTGAGGATGTCACTGTATGTCACGGTCTGGCCACACAGCGCTCCGGCACACCGCAGTTTTCTTTCTCTCGCTGTCGGCAGTCCTCCGCCCTCTCCAGGGTCTAGTCCAATCTTGGCCTCAGACAGCTGGCTATCTGAGGCAGTGGCCAGGAAGGGGCAGGAGTCACGCAGCTTCCTGGAGCCTCTGTCCTTTGCCTCTGTCCCTCTCGGGTCTCTCCTGGGGTCTCAGTTGTCGAGATTGGCAGTGCTGGAACCAGGAGGAGACACGACCCTGTGCTTGTCTGAGGAACTCGTGGGTCTGGCTCTGGGGAGGGTCTGACCTGTATTTCTAATGGGCTCCCAATGTGTATGTGGTCAAGGGCCATGCTCAGGGCCCCCTCTCGCTGCCTCGTGCCCCCCACCCCCACCCCAGGCCAGAAGTTACGTGTACATGTCACAGGGATGTTGGAGGATACCCAGCACCCACATTCAGGAAGAGGAGCATCAGAACGTGACCAACGGGACAATGTAGTGAGGTGGGGGGTGAGCAGACAGGACTCTGAGCAGCTGGCACTGAGTGCTTCTGGCTGCAGGAGCCCTGGAGAGAAGGGCCCAGGCTACAGTGGAGATGGGCTGGCTACTTGTCCAGTGTGTGGCTCAGAGCCACTGGGCTGCAGGCTGGGGAGGGAGGCCCAGGGTCTGCAGAGCAGAAGGTGGAGAAACAGTGCCAGCTTCTGAGAGGAGCTCGCTGGGGTCACAGATTCCATCAAGCCCTTCTCCAGGGAAACGGCAGCTTCAATGTTCCCGTTCAGATGTTACAGGTAGCCTGCCAGGTGAGGGGACCCTGTGCACCCACCCACCCGTCATCCTCTGAGGGCCCACCAGGATGTCCACCACCAGCCCTGACAGCGCTGAGTGGGGGTCAAGTCAGCCCGTGTGAGCACAGCAGCTGGTAGGGGTCACTGGGTCCAGGGAGACATCACAGCCCGAAGAAGGTAGTCTGGCCGCGAGCACAGACCGAACTCCATTGTCAGCCAAAAAGGTGTGGGTGAAGAGCCCGATGGCAGGAGCAGAGCAGAACAGAGGCCGTTGTTGGGTGGACATGGGACGGCGACGGAGCAGAGCCGGAGGGGGGCTCGAGTCTGAAGAACCCCAAGTGTTAGCTATTGGGCATGCGTAAAACACGCGTGTTCCTGGTGACGTTGCCAAACTACAAAAATGAAGAGAAACTTCTGCGAACATCCAAGTGACAGTAGTGGTGATGACCTGCTCGCACAGGAAGGCTGTTCACTGGCTCTGCAGCTTCACCTTCCACCACCAAGCGCCAGAACATGCTCAGAATTCTGAGACCCGGGCTCAGGAGGTGAGGAAAGCGAACATACCGTTCAGTTGTCGTTGAAAGGAAAACCACGTCTAAATAAGTTAAAAGTGTTCAGGATGCCCTAGAGAGTTACAGACGGGTACTTGGGACAAGGGAGAGCCCATTTGTTGACAGCAGGACCACTGTGACATCACAGGCCGCCTGTGGGCTTGTGGGTTTCAGGAGGCGGCCCGGCACTGCCCATCTCGAGCCAACCCCCAAGGCTGGTGTGGTTCCCGAGAGACAAGGAAGACAGCAGGTTCTCGTGACACGGCCTCAAACTCAGGAAAGCCAAACCCATGCACACAGAGACCCTGGTGGATCAAATGGGGAAAAACTAAGAACCAAAGTAACAGAAGAGTTTAGTAGATGCGTGTCAGAGCCTAGATTCTGATGGCAGAACGTGCCTCTGTTAAAGTGCCCAGAGAACGTGTGTGTGAGCCAAATGCAGGGTAACCAGGGAACTGGATGCCTCGAAGTTTCACACCTTAGCTTTGGGGTCAGAGGAAGTCAGGCTAACAGACTGAATATCACATTTCGATGCCTCCTGAACTCAGGAGGAAAACCTGCACCTGCTCCGTGTCAGACGATGAAAGTGCGAGTGAAGGACATAAGCCAGCAGCTCCGAGTCAGGACAGTAGAGCGGACAGCAGAGACCCCAGGAGAGCTGCAGGGGCGACCTGCGTAAGGGGAGAGGTGGGGGCACTGATAGACTCCAGGCTGGCTCTTGGAGGCCACAGGTCACCGGGGAGTGGGAGGATGCGCAGAAGGCTGTGTTCAGAAGTTCAAGGGGAAGATGTGGACCCCGGTTCCGATGTGTGGGCTTCCCTGACACCACCACCCCGTTGACGCCAGCTACCTGAAGGTGGCGTCAGACCCCACAGGTCAAGGGCTCTGCCTGCAAAGTTGCACCCCTTCCCCCACTTCAGATGAAACCTGTGCTTTTGACCCAGTGCTATGAATTGGAGGTCCCCCCCTTGGACTGTGTGTCAGAGCAGCTCACAAACCCAAGAGAATCGAGCGAGATCACAGGTTTATTGTAAAGGATACAGCTCAGGGACTGCCAGACAGAGGAGCTGCCCTGCCCTGGCTCCTCTCTCCCAGGGTCTCCACGTGTCTACCCCTCACCCCAGGCTCCCTGGACCCCTTGTTTGGGTTCCTATCAGCTGCGTGACGCAGAGGTAACCGATGGAATCCTCGGCTGTTGGTTGGTCAGCTCCATCAGCTCCTCCCCAGGCGGGGTCAGGGTTCCTTGGCCCTGTCGCTCACACACGGGGCACCCGGGCGCCCCACAGGCTCTGCCAGCAGAGAGCAGCATCCCACACAGGGCCTCGGGGACGCCTGCGTGGGGGGGGTGCAGTTGGGGAATGGTTCGCAGTTTTCTTTTGAACCTCTGCCCTAAAATGTCACACAGTGTGCTTGAGTGTGACATTGTTACAGAATTTTGTAATAAAAGAGTTTGTAATAAAAAGGGGTGGTACTTGTTACTTTTCAGATCCTGCGTGTTTCTTATAAATCACAATATCACAGAAAGGTTAAATAGCCAGAGAATTTTTTTAAAACAGGGTGAGGCCTCGCTCCCAGTTCTTCCTTTTTCCAGCCACCCACCCAGCCTCAGCCTGGACTCCCCGCTGTAGGCGCTTGGTGCAAACCCGCAGCCGTGGTCCTGTGTCTCAGGCTGCGCCACTCCCACTGAACCTCGCACCTGGCACCTGGCACCTCCCTGCTGCCCTCTGGAACCTGCATGAGCCAGGCTTCTGTGGTCCCCTTTGACCCAGAAGTTCCATTTTGTTTCCCGGGTCCTTCCCAGTGTGGGTGCTTTTGAAGAGCCCGGGCCAGTGCAGTAGGATGTCCCACACCCCATCTCCCTTCCCCACTGTCACATACGGACCAAGCACCTTGACCGAGGGCAGGGCCTGGTGGCTGGTCCCAGTCTGCTGCAGCAGGCCGCTCCTAGTCCCCGGGGGCGCCAAGGCTCTGGCTCCTGGGGCTGCTGTGGGGGGGCTGCTGTGGGAGGTGTGCGCAGGGTCGCCTCGTGCAGCCCTTTGTCTTCGACTCATCCCTGGCGGGGGGCACCGCCCCTTCTGGGCACTGATGGACCCTGGCTCTTCCATTCTGTCCCTCCTCCACCCTGGCACTGCCCTTCCCTGTGGAGCCCGGCCCCTTTCGGGAGGAGTGGTGTTGAGAGGCCAGGCTGGTTGCCAGGTGTGCTCTTGCCACCAGCGTGTCTTTATTTCCTGCCACCAGTCCCCTGGTTCACGTGTGTGAAGGTCTCCCAGTGCTCTTAGAAGCAAGTTGCTTAAATGTTTAAAGGAGAAGTTATTCCTTGGTGTTCGTGCTCGGGGTAGGTCACAGGAGTTTGGGGACCTGGTTGGGGCCTTATCTGGCCAGGCCAGGGCCTGTGTGGCGCCTGTCGCGGGGGGAACCTCTCTGAGGTGCACGTGTGTTCTTGTACTGTTTTCTGTGTATGTATTGTTTCATATAAAGATGTTGAACATGCATAGGAAATGTTTGGTCTTTGTCCTCTGGGGGTGGCAGGGTTGGTCTCACGCTGTGTTTCCCTGTCGTGAGCACCTGTTGTTCATGTGCCCGGCTTGTGTGCCTGTTTCTCATGGGTGAGCTGGGGCTTGCTCCTGCTCAGCCCACGAGGTGCCTCTCCCTTTTCCAGGACGGTTGTGCAGGAGCAGCCTTCCCTGTGCAGGGGCCACTGCATTTCCAGCAGATTCCGAAGGGCACTGCAATGGCTTCCCTTTGCGGGCTGAGGTCAACAACAGGCTGTCACCGTGGAGACCCCTGGTGCTTCTCATCCCCCTGCGCCTGGGTCTCACGGACATCAACGAGGCCTATGTGGAGACGCTGAAGGTGAGTGTCCCCTCTTCTGTTACCTCACTAACTAACTAGCGAGGGGATTGAAATACTATTTTGCGGTAAAGCCCCCCGTGTCACCGTTGTGGCCCTGTCCTAAGCCTCTGACTGCCCCTCCTGTTGGCCCTGCGCCCTCCCCTAGCCTCCTGCCTCCGTTCGTTTTGCTCCGTGGAGTCAAACCAACCCCTGACCTCGGAGTGCAGGCCTCTCCTGCACACCTGTCTCCCCACTCCCAGGGCCGCCTCCTGCGTGGAGCTGAGCGCACAGCCCACGTTTCCTATCCCCCTTCCTGACCACTAGGCTTGAGGGGCCCCAGTTCAGGGGTGCAGGCCGCCCGCCCCCACATGCTCTGCAGCCCTCCCTCTCCCCCTCCCCCCAGGGCTGCTTTATGATGCCTCAGTCCCTGGGAGTGATCGGAGGGAAGCCCAACAGCGCCCACTACTTCATTGGCTACGTGGGTGAGTGGTGGGTGCGCGGTAGTGCCCCAGTGGCCAGAAGCCCAGGGAGGGAGAGTGGCCTTTGGGGTAGCCCCCCCTCCCTCACTTAAAGGCAGCGTGACCTAGTGCCAGCGTGTCCCAACTGGGCACAGGTGCCTCTGTACACCAGCCTTTTTCGCCCTACCTTCACCCTGCCGTGTTTCTCATCCTGGCTCATCCTGCCAGCTGGGTTGTGTCCGGTCCGAAGTGGCACCCCTGTGCACTCCCGCTCTGCTGATTGCTATGTCACCTGGCCCAGGTGAGGAGCTCATTTACCTGGACCCCCACACGACACAGCCAGTGGTGGAGTTCACCGACAGCTGCTCCATCCCAGATGAGAGCTTTCACTGCCAGCACCCCCCAAGCAGGATGAACATCGGGGAGCTTGACCCGTCCATCGCGGTGGTGCGTCCCCCACATTGTCCGTCTGTCCCTTGTTACCATGGGAGCTTGTGGGCATCTGGTCCTGGTATCCTTTGCTGTTGAGCTGGTCAAGGCCAAGTCTTGAACCCGCCATCCTGGCTCAGGGCCATAGCCTCCATTACCTGGAGCAGAGGGCTGAGCCACGAGTCCCTGATGGAGCCAGTGGAGATGGGTGGAGACTGGCGAAGTGAGGACGGTGGGACTGTCCTGGGTCCCTGCAGTGCCACTGGAAGTGGAAGCCCAGCCCTGAGGTTACTCCCCTGCTGTGGCCAAGTGTGGCCTGGTGCTCACCTGCGCTGCTGCCTGCTCACCACTGAGTTTCATTCCAGGGTTTTTTTTGTGAGACCGAGGACGACTTTGGTGACTGGTGTCAGCAAGTCAGAAAGGTTGGTAGTGGCTCCCTTGTCGGCCTGGACAGGATCTCCAGGTTATCACCTGTCCCTCCACGTGTCTCTCCACCAACATGCGGTGGCCCTCATGTGGTCGCTGCTTCTCCACGGTGATTAGAGGGCGTGGGGATGAACACTGTTTAGGAAGTTCAGGGTGTGTTTCCTAGTTCATCAGCCTTGGGGTGACGGGGAGGTGGGCAGTGGGGTTGCTCCCAGGGCGGCCTCCACATGGGGGACTGGCTGTGGACGGGCTTGGCCCAGGGCTGTGAGCCTCGCCTCCGCCTCATCAGCTTCTCCTGCTCACAGTGACCCTTGGGAGGGGTGGGCGGCTGCACCCCGTGGGCTGCCTCCCACAGCTGTGTGTTACTGACAGCTGTCGCTGCTTGGAGGTGCCCTGCCCATGTTTGAGCTGGTGGAGCAGCAGCCTTCCCACCTGGCCTGCCCCGATGTCCTGAACCTGTCCCTAGGTGAGTCTGTGGCCGCAGGACCACCTGTCAGGTGAACTTGACTGTTCTGCTCTCAGGTGTCGTCTGTGTGCTGCCTCTAGTCTCCTCTGCTTGCTCCCCCCACATCCTGTCCCCTTGCTTTTGATCTTTAAGATGTGTATGAACCCCAGGTGTGGACACCTGGTGATTTGTGTGTGCTATGTGGGACCAGGGACACTGCTGAGCATCCCCTTGTTCTGCCCCCTACACGTGGTCACCAGGCCCTATGCACAAGGATCTGGGCTCAGGTCCCCAGGTTCTGTGTGACCCAGAATGTGCCGGGCTTTTGTGGGAGCCGGTCCCGGTCTGGGTTCCTGTGGCCATGGGCGGGCTTTGCCGCCCACCACCACATGGCTCTGGGCTCAGGGGCCTCCTCGAATGGATCCTCCACTCCCTCCGTCGGAACAAGCACATGGCACTTGGAGAGTGGGGACTTGGCACTGAGGCTGTGAGCACGTCAGTCCCCTCCACCTGCTCAGGGAAGGCCCCTGTGAGGACCCAGGCGAGTCTGCCCTGGGGACGACGATGATGGAGCCCTCTGCTGTGGCTTCTCTCTTTGAAGAGCTTAAGGGGGACAATGCCAAAGCCTGCTGCTTGACCATCAAGCGGGGCCTTGGTGGGGGGGGGTTGTCATGGAGACCAGCATCCCATCAGACCTAGATGGCACAGGGCCAGCACTCCCCTTGGGATTAGAGGCCCTCGCCCTCAGCACGTTGGGTCCCCCTGGGCTCTGGCCAGAGGTGTGTCTGCTCCACCTCCTCTCGGTGAAAGAGCCTTAGTGAAGCACCTGGCTGGCTCAGACCTGGAGGCTACTCCCTCCACTGGGCAGCCTCATATCCCCTTGCCATCTGCCCCCTCTCCTCAGCCAGGGGCAGCGCCAGGGGCAGCCCTGGGGCCAGTGGGCCATCAGGTGTGGTTGGTGCACTCACAGCTACTTGCCTCACGCCACACCCAGAGCAACCCCATGTCTTTTTCTTCCAGATTCTTCTGATGTGGAGCGACTTGAAAGATTCTTTGACTCAGAAGACGAGGACTTTGAAATCCTGTCCCTTTGAAAACCCTAGAGTTGGGGGATGTCTCGACTGGTCCTTGCTGGAGGCACCTTCAAGAGCTCAGCCTAGCCTCTGGGTGCCCAGTGCCACCGCCTTGTATCCATCCTGCCCGCCGCCTGTGCCCACCGCCTCTGCCCTCGATGGGACTGCACTGTGCTCAAGACCTCACTGCAGGAGGGACTGCCTGGCCCAGGTGCTGCGGGCCCGGGAGAACAGGAGCCGCTGGGAGCAGTGAGTTGCTGGTCGCCGAGCATCCGCATCCCCTCCATCCTGCTTCCTGCAGCCTCGGTTCTGGGTTAGCTTTGGAATTAAAGTCCTGTTTGAAGTTACTCGACAGACATGCATTTCTGTTGGGCCTGTCCTGGATCCAAGAAGACTGGTGGCCAAGTGAGGCCCCGCCCTGGGACTGGGCCCGGGAGCCCTCTGCCAGCAGCCCCGCCCACGGCTCCTCCAGGGCTGCCCAGTGAGAGAAGGGTGACTTGGCTCCTCCGGGCTTTGGGGAGAGAATGAGCAGGGGCACCCCCCAGCCCCCGCCTGCCCACGTGTGACGACCCGGCAGTAGGTAAAGCTCGAGTGGGTTCACCTTTCTCACCGCCTCCTGGTCCCGGCATTCTGAGACACCCGCGCACCATCGCCTGCTTGTCATGCCAGCCCCCCCTGGGTGGGCAGCGTTGGTGCTGGGTGGGGACCTGCCCTGTGACCCTCAGGCTCACATGGACGTCGAGGGTCGCAGAACTTCCCTCCTGGTCACTGAGGCTTCCGGTGGTTTGGAGCTAGGGAGCGAACCCTGGTTGTGGCGCAGGGCAGGTACCCCATCTCTCAGCACGCCACCCGGAGACATTTCCAGACTCTTCTCAGCGCTGACAGACCGCAGCACCTTTTGCCCTGAACCCAGCCTTCGGGCCCAGAGCTCATGGCTCCCACACAGGCTTCGTGTGTCCTGGAGAGTGGTCTCTGTGGGGCCTGGGGGCTCGGAGGTGGACAGCCTTCTTCTTGGGGACCATCCTTGCGGAGCCCCCTTCCACCCTTGGTGTCAGCACTTGTGGAGACAGTGGGCAGGTCCCACCTGGTAGCAGAGGACACCCCAGCCCCCTGGGTGCTGTTGACGTAAGTTATTTTGCCCTCCCTTTCTCTCTCTCCCTCCTCCCCTGGGGCCGGAGGAAGGCTAGGTGGTCGCCATTCCTCCAGCTGCGTCTTGCAAAGGCGCCACCCAGCCTGCTGGGCCAGGAGCTCTTGTTGCAGCCCCTGCTGGGGGGGGGCGAGTGCTGGAAGGGGTGACAGCCTGACCGGAGGGGAGCTGAGTGGTTGGAAGGGCTCACCGAAGACAGTGTTGTCCGCTCTTTGTCTGGTTTGAGGTTGAGGCGAATAATAAGTTTCAATAGAAAACAGTCTTGTCTCTGTGTCTTGACTTTTGCTCAGGTTGGTTGTGCGTGGCAGAACGAGAGTTGGTTGGGTGTTTTCTCAGCTCGTGCCTCGAGTCTCAGGGAGGAGCTGTGGACTCTGGCAACCCGTCTCCCTTGCACGGGCAGGCGGAGCCCAGCCCAGCCCGCTGTGGCAGTCACCTGTGATCCTACAGCAACAGGCGCATGGAAACTGGGTTTAGGAAAACAAGGGGTTTGCCTAGTGTGATTTCCCTCAGGTGGGTGCCTCAGCCAGTCCCCTCACTGTGCCCCAGACCTGGTGGGACAATGCAGGGGGTGACAAGCCTGCCCTCAGGTGTTGGTGTGAGGGGACCAAAGCCAGATGAGAGAGCAGAACACATTCCTGTGGTCCCCAGGTGCAGTGGCCTGGAACCCAAGTCATGGCCTCTGGGAAATGCTGTTGGCGTCTGCTGGGGCATCTCCACACCCAGTGGCTTCCAACAAGACACTGTCAGGATCCTGAGGGCAGAGGTCAAACCAAGACGTGGGCAGGGCAGGTTCCTCCTGCCTGGGCCAGCTCCTCTGCCTCTTCCCTATCCCCATTGGAGACCTTTCCTGGACAGCCTAGGATGGCTGCTTGCCTCACGGTCCCTTTGCTGTGCAGGTGCCATTCACTAGTTCTAGGGACAAGGACATAGGTGTCTTTGGGGCCATTATTCTGGCCTCTCTAGGGTGCTCAGGGGCACACAGTCATTCAGCCACACCTGCTGCCATGACCCTGGCTGGGTGGTTTGACTACATGTTTGGTATGTTTCAAAGAAAGGGTAAGTGGCCTTGATTAGGGAAGTCGCCCCTTTCTGCCTCCACCCTACTGCCCGCCACCTGTGTAACTCTGCCCCCCTCTAACCCCACAGCCCTGGCGGCTGGGGTGGTGGTGGAGGTGGGGTGGGGGATCTGTGCTGCAGCCTCCACCTTGCCCCCAACACCTGATCCAGGCCAGAGAAAGTCCTGCCCTCCTCCAGCCTTTCCCAGTTCAGAGGGGTCTGCCCTCAGCTCTTACCCTGGCCAGGCTGGGTGCTTGGGGCACTGCCTGGACCCAACTTTCTCTGGTCATCCTAGCCAGGCCAACCACCAACGCCCACCCTCCCTGACAGCTGTGGCCTTTCAAGAAGCACTGGGCTGGCTCAGCCCACATGACCCTGACCCTCAAAGGCAGACAAGTGACTGGTGTCAGGTCTTAAGAAATCAACCCTATTTCCTTTTTACTACCGATGGAATTATGTAAAATCGGGCATCGAGTGACCGGAGTGTCACTAGGCCATCCCTGTGGGTAACCCTGGGACCCCTAAAAGAAAGGTCAAGTCTGTGCACAGCTCCTGACTGCTGCTCCTCGAACCCCCCCCCCCCAACACACACCTGTGAGCACACAACAGGGACCAGGAGAGAGAGCTAGGCAGTCTGGGCACATCCTGCCCATACCAACCTGCTGAGTGACAAGGACACGACAGCCAGCCTTTCTGGGGAGCCTGGACAAGTGTGGACCGAGCCTGGTTTGGGGAGCAGGGCCTGGCTGCTACCGAGCCTGGTTTGGGGAGCAGGGCCTGGCTGCTACCCCTGTGCGGGACCCTTCCGGCCACAGGCAGGTACTGCCCAGCACTGTCTTCAGACGACTTACAACTCAGGCTTTAAGCAAGTATCACACGGTTTTTTTCTGCCCAGAAGCCAGTGTCCTGGCTGTGAAGGGCAGGCACTGGGCCTCCTAGCTGCTGTCTGCACTGACAGTTCCCTGTGCAGCTCCGGTGCTTCTCCCAGGAACAGACGGGCACCGTCCCATCTCAGCGCCGGTGAGGTGGGATGGAACGAGGGCACACTCCCGGTATTCAGGACACAACAAAAAGGACAGCAGAGCCGACAGCCACGTTCAGGTGAGACAGGGCTGGGCCAGTACACAGGGCGCCAGGAGCCCAGGCGAGGCTGGACCGATCAGGGGCCCATGGGAAGCCAGACAGAGTGGCTGCAGAAAGGAGACCCAGAGAGGCCTTCCGCATGCACTCTGTGATTTTTATTTGTGTCTGTAAGAGACATCTCAAACTGCCTGCCTCTTCAGTGATCTGTTTGCATATGATTGTTGCTGAACTTTGGTGAAAAGCAGTCATTCATCAGCATCCCCAGGCTGAGAGGACAGAGCGGGGTGGCGTGACAGACCACGAGGCCCCCGTGCCCACAGCTCTGCTCACCGTTGGCTCGTGCACCACCTGCCATGTAGCGCAGTGCGAGCACTCGGTCCATGCGTTTAGACTTCGACGTGGCTCCCGTCTCACAGGACACGAGAGGGGGCAGTGCCTCCACGTCTATGCCCACAGCTCCTCCAGTGGCTTCTGTGCAGAGACCTGAATGGCTTCCTCAGACAGCTTGTGGATCTCCTTGTGAACATCTTCGATGCTTCTGGAGGCGTTGACCATCTGTTCTCACGGAGGTATCCGGAGAAAAAAAAGAGGACGATTAACGCTTTTTGCCGTCCTCAGCACATGTGGGGATCTCGATGGGATCAGGCTCTGGAAAGGCCCCGTGCAGGCCCCTTAGGGTCCTTCACCACACACCTTTCTGACCTGCAGCCCCAGCTGGGCAGGAAGGGCGTTGCTCGTGTCCTCGGGATGAAGCTGCCCTGCACGCCTGCTGCAGCCCAAGCGCAGGAGCAACACCCCATCCTGCTCCCACCCCTTCTCCCTGTGCCCCACGTTCCCGCAGTGCCCCCACATGAGCCCCTTCCCAACCATAAACAGGGAGCTTAAGCCTGGATAAGAGGCAGCGCGGGCAGTGCCTGCCAGGCCACAGCCCGTACCACCTCCGCCACAACGTTCACGTGTCATGTGCTGTGCCAGGATGCAGAGAGCACGAGTGCTCTGGGCTGGTCTCCGCTGGGAGGGGGTATGGGGACTGCAGCCCCCTCTTGCTGTCGACCTAGGTCTCGGCCATGGGCGCTCTGAGAAGGCTTCTGGGGGGCAGACATACTCAACACCTAGCCCTGCATGAGGTCTGCCAGTGGGAGTGTGAACAGCTTCCTCCAGACCTGTCCTACGAGACAAGGGACTTCTTGCGGCCAAGGGAGATGAAACAAAACGAAGACCTGACACCACTTGGATGGACAGACGGACACCACTTGGATCAGGAGGAAACGTTTGTTTCCGGACTCACTCCCTACTTGTCTCTCTTCTTGGCTGGGTCCTTGCAGATGTGGAAGCATGCTCTGAAGGGGAACCACTTCAAGCTGCTGGGACCGCCTGACTCTGGGTCTGGTGTGAGACACTCCGCTGCATGAGCCAAGGCTGGCTGAGGCCTCATGCTCACCCCAGATGGGACAAATGGCACAGCACGTACAAGAGAGAAACAAGCCCGTCCTGTAGCAAGCTCACACCACCTGACCCTGGAGCCCAGGCGCTCAGGTGTGCCAGGGACAACGGCAATGGGGTCAGCCTCAGCATCACTGGTAGGATGGGCGCATCTGCAGGGAGGGAGGAGTGAGGCTGACACCTGGCACTGAGGCCAAGGGTGCTGATTGATAAGCTCTGAAGATGGGAAATTGGAGTCATGGCGGGGGTACGTGTTGGGGTTCGAGTGTCCCAGGCCAGACCGGCAGAGTAAGGCACCATCTCGGAATCTCTGCCACGTGGTACGTTGATGACCTGAGGTTCAAACCGTGCAGGACAAGGGTCTGGAGGGCAGCAGTCCCAACTTCCAATTCGAGGATGTAATCCACAGACCACAGGCTAAGGTATGACTCTTCAATAGGGTAGACAATGCCTCGAGCAGCAACTTGGGGACTTCATATTCCGGATGACAAGGTCGCATGGCGGATGCCCAGCAGAGGGGGGAACCCACTGGGGAATTGGCTCCAGAAAGGGCCCACCAGGGGGACTGCTGCTGTGTGGCTGGTCTCTCTGGAACTGTCGCCTGACCCACCCACATGGCACCTAATTCCCACCACCATGAAAAGCCACTGAGGATAGGATGTGCCCTGTTCCTAAGAGCACCCCATGCTCCCACTTCAACTCTGGCTTTGTGAGTTCCACTCACCTTCCAGTTCAAGGTCCCGTCCCCCATGAGCTGGTGGAAGCATTGCAGCACCCGCTCCTGGAAATCCCTGTTCTCGTAGCGTTCGCAGCCGAACTCACCCCGCTTCACAGCCTCCTCCAGCTGCAGGTGAAGGAAGACGACCAGGTCTGGTTTGGGGAGGCCCACGTCAGGCTGCTTGCACCAGTGCAGGCAGAAGTGCTGCAACAGGGAAACCAACAGTCCCAGAGAGAAGCAAAGTGGGGTCTAATGTGTGGTTTCAGAATTCACCCAAAATGGAAGCCCTGGCTGCTCTGGCTCAGTGGATTGAGCACAGGCCTGGGAACCAAAAGGTTGTCAGGGCATGTGCATGGGTTGCAAGCCAGGTCCTCAGTAGGGTGTGTGCGAAAGACAACCTATTGTTGTATCTCTCACACATAGATGTGTCTCTCCCTCTCTTCCCCTTTAAAAAATAACTTTTTAAAATTCATTAAAAAGAGGGGAAAAAGGCCCTGGCTGGTGTAGCTCAGTGGATTGAGTGCGGGCCTGCAAACCACATGATCACGGTTCAATTCCCAGTCAGGGCACATGCCTGGGTTGCAGGCCAGTTCCCAGCAGAGGACTCATGAGAAGCAACCATACACTGATGTTTCTCTCCCTCTCTCCTCCCCTTTCCCTCTAAAGATAAATAAAAAGCTTTAAAAATTAAAAAAAAGGGGGGGGGGAGAAGCTATCATTTTTTGAGATACCAAGAGGTGCAGCTTCTCGCTCAGTAATGGCTTTTCATTTTTCAGACTATGAATGTTTCGCTGCCTCTCCTCTCTGGTTTGACTTGGCCAGCATACGCCCACGTGGACAGAAAGCATTGTGGTGGTGGGTTCCTCACTCACAGCCAGTGCTAAGGTGGTCATGCTGAGGCAGCCCTGCACCCTCTGGCCAGGCAGACAGTGAGGCCACATGGCACTGACCCTTGGGGCAAACCAGACACAGCAGCCCTGCAGTGGGGAGCAGTGGACCAGGAATGAGTATAGGGCCCTTGGTCACATACTTCCACCCACACATCTGCCAGGGTGCTGCCCCCTTCCCACAGACAGGCAGGATGACCAGTGCTCCCAGAAACCCACCGTGCATGTTTCCTTGCTCATGCCACTCTAGCTCTGAAGTGTCCCACTGCTGGAGGAAAAGGCCAGACTCATCGCCACAAGCCCAGAAGACTTGGGGCTGGAACCCAGCTGTGAGCCCAGGGCTGCACCGGGCTGAGCACTGACCCCACCGGGCTGTCCCACGGCCTGTACTCAGCAACCCAACAGGAGGACGTGAGGGACCAGCCCAGAAACGCTGTGTCAGTCCTTGGTTGTGTCTTCCTCCCACAGACAGAACTGGAGCCCTGCCCGGTGAGCCTCAGTGGGCTCGGCACTGTCCCGCAACGTGAAAGGCCACTGCTGTGACTCCTGGTCAGGGCACCTGCCTGGGTTGCAGGTTGGCAACTAATCCACGTTTCTCTCTCACATTGACATTTCTCTCCCTTTGTTTCTCCCTCCCTTCCCCTCTCTAAACGCAGATAAGTAAAACTTTTAAAAATGTAAAAAGAGTGAGAGCAGCCTGTGCTTCATAGGAAACTGTTCTCTAAAGGAGGGACCCAGCCAGCTGGGGAGAACTAGCAGATGGACAGGTTATCACCTGCAGCCCTTGGTGACTTAACTGTCATGGGCCGTCATCACGAGGTGACCCCATGCTCCCTGAAGAAGCCTTGTGACAATGAAATCAAGAATGTTTTCAGGCCAGGAAGCAGATGCAGGAACCTAACCATGGGACGAGACAGAAGGGACGCTCAAGGATGGGCCGCAATGGGCCTGTGGCTCAACCCCACAGCCTCTGAGGCACTGAGGGCACGTTCGCAGAATGGCTGCTGGAGAACTTTTCTAGGGTGAGGTTATGCTTTTAGAAGTCACTTTGGGCCCTGGCTAGTGTAGCTCAGTGGATTGAGCACAGGCCTGGGAACCAAAGGATCGCAGTTCGATTCCCAGTCAGGGCACATGCCTGGGTCGCAGGCCAGTTCCCAGCAGGGGATGCATGAGAGGCAACCATACATGGATACTTCTCTCCTTCCCTTCCCCTCTAAAGATAAATAAATCTAAAAAAAATTATTTTGGGGACACTTTCAGCCAGGATGGAGGCATAGGTAGATAGGCTTTGCCTCCTCACACAACCAAAAGGACAACAACCAATTTAAGAACAAAAAAACAATCAGAACTGCCAGGAAACTGAACTGTATGAAAGTCCAACACCAAAGGACTTAAGAAACATCCAGACGGGTAGGAGGGAGGAGACGGGCAGCTGGGATAGAGAGGATGCGCAGCCGAAGCAGCTGGCGGGTAGGCGGATAAATGGAGGAACAACTGGAGAGCGAGACAGGCTGCTCTCAGGGTGCCAGAACCCAGGGCTCCAGCTCGGGGAAATGAAGCCTCAAAACCTCTGGTTGCAAAAACGTGTGGGAGTTGTGGCGGGAGAAACTGCCAGTGTCTCAGGAGAGTCCACTGGAGGGTCTCACGGGGCCCTAGAACATATACGAGCCCATCCCCCCAGGAAGCAGCACCAGGGCAGCGCTCAGAAGGGCGCAATTCACGTGTGGGTAGTGGAAGAAGTGACAGAAAGCTGCTGAGAGGCAAGCAAGCAGCACTGTTCCAGCTCTACCCCTCCCCCGACAGGCAGCACCACAACGTGGCGACCTGGGTTGCCCCACCCCGGTGAATTAAGGTTCCACCCTTACAATGTAACAAGTGCACTGATACAAAGAAACATGGCCCAAATGAAAAACAAAACAAACAAACAAACAAGAAAACAGATCAAAACTCCAGAAAAAGAACTAAGCAATGAGGAGATAGCCAACTGATTAGATGCAGGTTTCAAAACACAGGTAATTAGGATGTTCACAGAAATGGTTGAGTATGGTGGGAAAACAGTGGAAGAAGTGAAGACTATGAAAAGTGAAATAAAGGAAAACATACAAGGAACCAACAGTAAAGGGAAGGAAACCAGGACTCAAATCAACAGTTTGGAACAGAAGGAAGAAACATTCAACCAGAACAGAATGAGGAAACCAGAATTCAAAATAGGAGGAGAGACTTAGGAACCTCTGGGACAACTTTTAATGGTCCAACATCTGAATCACAGGGGTGTCAGAGAAGAAGAGGAAGAACAAGAAATTGAAAACTTATTTGAAAACATAAAGGAGAGGCCCTGGCTGGTGTAGCTCAGAGGATTGAGCGTGGGCCTGTGAAGCAAAAGATTGCGGTTCAATTCCCAGTCAGGGCACATGCCTGGGTTGCAGGCTAGTTCCCAGCAAGGGACACACAAGAGGCAACCACACACTGATATTTCTCTCCCTCTCTCCCTCCCTTCCCCTCTAAAGATAAATAAATAAAATCTTTAAAAAAAAAGAAAGAAAACATAAAGGAGAACTTCCCCAATCTGGCAAAGGAAATAGACTTCCACGAAGTCCAGGAAGCTCAGAGTCCCAAAGTAGTTGGACCCAAAGTGGAACACACCAAGGCACATCATCATTAAGTTACCCAAGATTAAATATACAGAGAGAATTCTAAAAGAAACAAAAGAAAAGGAGACAGTTACCTAACAAAGGAGTTCCCATCAGACTGTCAGCTGATTTCTCAAAAGAACTTTGCAGGCAAGAAGGGGCTGGAAAGAAGTATTCAAAGTCATGAAAGGCAAAGACCTACATCCAAGATTGCTCTATCCAGCAAAGCTTTCATTTAGAATGGAAGGGCAGATAAAGTGCTTCCTAGATAAGGTCAAGTTAACGGAGTTCATCACCACCAAGCCCTTATTATATGAAATGTTAAAGGACTTATATCTAAGAAAGAAGATCAAAAACTATGAACAGTAAAATGACAACAGACTCACAACTGAAAGTAAAAACAAAAATGAACTAAGCAAACTAGAACAGAAAGACAGTTATAGAAATGGAGATCACATGGAGGGTTATCAGCAGGGAGGGAGGGGAGGGAGGAGAATGGGGGAAAAGGTACAGGGAATAAGAAGAATAAATGGTTGGCACAAAATAAGGGGGAGCGAAGACATGGGAAATGGGGAAGACAAAGAACTTACGGGCATGAAGTAAGCGAGGGGTAATGCTGGTCGGAGGGTGATACAGGGCGGAGGAGAACAAAGGGGAGAAAAAAATGGGACAACTGTAAAAGCACAATCAGAATATAGTAAAAACAATTATTTGGGGATGTGCACTGGAGCACTTATGAAGCACACGGCAGAGTGTGGGTGGTCGATCATCCGCCCTGCTGACACAGATCTGAAACTCTCCAAACAGAAAGCAGAAGGGAAGGGGGCAGTGCAGCTGCTGCCACTCTGCCACGTCAAGGGGAAGCTGCTGTCGGGCCACTCTGGACATGTGATGGGAAAGCAAGCTGCAGCTGCACAGGTGCTTGCCGTTCCCTCGGTAAAGGCCAGATTCCCACGAATGAACAGGAGGACCATGGGAGTCATGGTGACACCTGGGCTCGCAGGCCCGAACTGCGCTCTGGACAGTCATACCTGGCAGCTTCCACCAGGCTGAGCAGCACTCACCTCCTTGGCACTGGTGAAGGCAACACCAGAAAACGCGTATCTGTCCACGACGAGTGTGACACCCTGACTTAGCTTCTCCTTCATTAACGGCCTAAAAAACAGAAAATGCTTCTGAGCCACAGATCTGGCTCCACAGCCCCTGAACTGTCACCCTGAGGATGTGGTCCAGCAATTCAGTCACCACAGGGATTATGGGACAGTGACTTTTCTATTTAAAAAGCTCTAGATCTTTGCTTAGAAGATGCCAGCAAAGCCCAACATGAAAGACAAGTCCCCTGATGAACCTCAGGCATCAGAGTGGGCAGGGGGGAGGGGTGGGGAGGGCTGGCAGTAGCCAGGAGGCGATGCATGTGCCTTCCCCATGGATGGGAGGCCACTGACTTCTCACCCAGGTGAGAGCAGCCTAGAAAGATGTGCAGAGAGGGGGCTGACATCAGCAAGGAGCACTGCTTGCACTTTAGGGAACAGAAGGATGTGTGACACCAGTGACCTGGCGAAGCACACAGGAGACTTGGGGTGGGGGGAGCTGAACCTGCAACAGCCGAAGCAGTTCTCCTCATAGCTTCACCTGCAGTTTCAAACCATTGAAATGCTACCTAATAGCCCTGGCTGGTGTAGCTCAGTGGATTGAGCGCAGGCCTGTGAACCAGAGGATCACGGTTCGATTCCCAGTCAGGGCACATGCCTGGGTTGTAGTCCAGTTCTCTGCAGGCCAACTCCCAGCAGGGGACGCACAAAAGGCAACCATACATTGATGTTTCTCTCCCTCTCTCCTTCCCCTCTAAAGATAAATAAATAAATAAAATCTTTAAAAAAAAAAAGAAAGAAAAAGAAAAAAAAAAGAAATGCTACCTAATCCACAGACAGGAAGCACGGCACGTGCACAACAGAGATGACTCAACTTTGTAAAGGATGAGGAAGACAGACGTGCACAAGGAGATATGAACCAGTTTCCTAACAGGTTGCTAAGAAAACAAAGTACAACCAAGTGCACATGGCCAGCTTCCTTTTCTACAAGGTGAATCAGGACAACACATACATACCTGCTTTTTTGGTAAAAAGTAAAAAATAAGAAAAAGTGGGAGGGGACACTATTCCCCATGGGGTAGTACAGGTGTTAGAAGAGGGGAATGGGCCGGGCAGTGACCTATTTTGTAGGGTTTGGACATTTAGAACCATTTGTTTTGTGTACTCAAAAACCAAAATTAATCAACGAGGATGGAAGAAACCCTAAAATTGTACAGTTGACATCCCACGTGGACATGGCACTGTCCCTCTTGCTAATGTGCACCAGCCCAGGCCACGAGGCAGGCTCCAAGGTGTGGGCTGCAGGCAGGACACAGGGGCCAGGAGCCTGGGGGGGTCGGCAGGGTCGGCAGGTGTTGGTGTGAACTCCTGAGCTGCCCCTCTTACATGCAGGTGATGCCTGACCCAGACCCTGCATCTACTGTTTTCCCCCTGTACATACATACTTTTAAGTTAGTCCATAACTCAAGCAATTTCACAGATAGACTCAAATTCCTGCCGTATATTGATCTCAGCATAGAACATTCTTTCCTTGAGTGAACTTGAACCTTTCACTTAAAGGAAGCCCTTTATGGTCTCTCCAGCGAATCCAAGTCACCAGCACCTGCCTCGTGAGCTCTGGGGCCATTGTGAAATAGAATAAGGGTGACGTGAACGCAGGCACCGACATGCCATGACGGCTGGTCTGATGGCTGAGACGGCCACAAAGCAACCAAACGAACAGTGTCCACACTGGGGAAAGGCCAAGTCACGTCCCGGGAGGGCCGGCAGACAGCTTGAGATTTCATCCTGCTACTCAGAATGGTGCAGTTTTAAAGTTCTGAATTGCTTATTTCTGGAATATTTCATTTACTATTTTCAGACCATGGTTGAGCGTGGGGAACTGAAAAGTGAAACCACAGATTGAAGTAGCGACACAGACACACAGCAGATAATCCCCATGAGCAGTGGGTGCACTGGTGCCCCGAGGTGGGTTTCTAAACACCATTCTCCACTACAAGCCTAAACTCCTTGTTATACCGAAATCACGCTCTCAACACTCGAGGCCCAGGAAAGCAGCACATGGGCACAGGACCCAGCTTGGAGAGCCTCCTGCCAGCCGCATTTGGAGCAACCTGAACAGTGAACACCAGGAGCGGCTTTCGACCCGCCAAGTGAAAGAGAATTGTGCATCCACAGACGCAGGGTGGGTGGGGAGCCAGGAAAGCCACCATTTGAAACCACACGAATGCCCAGGACTGTCAGCAACTGCGACCGCAGAGGGTCCGCATTTGCTGAGGGGTGTTCACACAGTTCTGTGGCACTTCCCCTTCTGTTAACAGGAGAGTCGCTCAGTGGGAGGGCCTGGCTGGTGCCCTCCTCACAAATGGTCCAGGGGGCCTACTGCCGACCCAGTGCCCTCAGGACCCAGGCGCCTTACTTCTATGGTGTCCCTGCCAAAATTGTACACCTAAGTCTGTTTGTCAGGCAACAGCAAACAAACGCTGTACTTTATAATGAACAGCCTGTGATTCTTTTAGAGTGTGAATGAATGATCAATGTGGCAAATGTTAATTCTTGGCAATATTCCTACAACTTTTCCAGTTGATTGAAATTATTTTAAAATAAAGTTTAAAACCAGGTAGAGAGAAAACTACTAAATTGTTGCAGGAAGAAAGAGCAATTCCCAATTTCTATGAGTGAGTTCCTGCATGGGGGTGTGGATGGCTGTAGCTGGTCGGCAGGCCTGTAAAAGAAGGTGGGGAGGGGTCTGGAGGACGTCACCCTCACCATGCATGAGATGTCTCCTGGGACCACCACCTACCCAGTTCAGAATCAGCAAAGCTAAGCATGAAGATTAAATTGCGGGAGAGAAAAACCAGTTCCTCACAAAGGGCTTCAAGTACCAGAGTGAATTCCAAACAGCAGGGGCACACTGACCACTGCCTGCCTAGCCAACAAGTGACTCCCCCCACACCAGGCCTCCAAGGGTGCTAGTGTGGCTGAGGGCTGAACAAGACCAAGGTCACACAGATGGTGGACAAGGGTGCCAAGTGAACTCTGGCATCTGACCTGTCACCCAAGGACTTTCAGGTCTCAGAAACACTGTGACGGTAATGGCTCGAATGTTCTGTAGGGGGAGCTGTGGGCATTGTGGCAAAACAGAATGACAACCAAGGTACACAGTCCTCCACAGCCCAGATAAGAACGCTATTTAGGGACTTCCGCCAAGATGGAGGCATAGGTGGAAACACTGTGCCTTCTCCCACAACCAAGTTTGAATACAACAAAGGTTTAGTAAACAAAGACAGCCTCCACCTCACTGTCAACACCACTCAGAGGCAGGCGCTGCACCCACCCCCTCTTGAATGTTGAGAAAGAGGGGCATTGCTTTTACACTTGTTCCCAGCGGTTCGCAGAGAAAAGCAGGTGCACAGCATGATCCTCCACTTCGCTCTTCTTTTTCAAGTAAGAATTCAGAAGTTTACCAATTTCAGTTGATCTTTCTAAAAAGAAAGAGAAAAACCAGTGAAGTGAGGCTTTCTACTTAGAATAGTTTGGACTGAACTTCTGGTCCTGGACTCAAGTCTAAGTTCTAGTTTTGTCTTACTACATCTCTAGACAGAAATTCTGCGAAAGCGCTGTAGGAGGCACACATTCTGGCGGGAAATGCTGGGGGCGGGGAGCTCATAACCTCAAAGCCGTAACCTCAAGGCGAAGTGTGTCTAACATCTGTAGAGTGCCCTCAAGATCAGTACGACATTCAAAACAGCATTTCCCCCACTTCTTTATCCTGGCTTTGGGACCTTAAGCTGCCTCTTGATTATCTGAATAATGATACTTTTAAGCACTTCCAAGTTCAATATTTTACTTTGAAAATTAAAAATATGCCACAAAACCCCCCAGAGGACGAACAGCAAAACAAAACAAGACGCTGGGGCATGGATTACAAAACAGCGCCGGCGAACTTCTGTGGATGAGTCTGGACTTCGAGGACAGTTTCTCGGGTGTCCACGCCCTTCCCATCCGTGCCTTTTCCTGTCCCCCAGCTACAGGTCAATGCATGGCAACACAGACGCAGCGCAGCTGAGGGACAGGGCACAACGACCATAGGAACCACTAATGAGAAAGCCCAGATAAAGAGGGCGCCCGCGGCGCTAAGTCTGCTTCACCCGGGCCGACTAAAGTGAGGAGGCCAGTGAGGCTCGTTGCCTTCGATCCCGGACCGCTTCAAAAGAGGCGATCTCCCTATCCGCCCTCAGCCACAGACACTACAGATTTGGGAAACCGGACGGGGTGAGCTCGGCGGACACTTTCGGTCCCTGGGCCCGGGCTCTCCCGCTGGCCCCAAAGCCTCCAGCTCCCCGAACTTTCCCGCCCATCAGGACCGCCCGCGCGCCCCACCCACCCGGGAAGCGCAGCAGCTCGGCGCGGTGGCCATCTGCGCACAGCGCTTCCACCAGCTTGCAGCTCTGCGTGCTCTTCCCGGCGCGGTCTAAGCCTTCCAGCACGATAAGAGCACCACGCCGGCCCGCCATCGCCCGCCTTCTGCATCCCGCCTTTGCCCTCGGTCGCTGCGCTTTAGAAGGCCGTCGAGAGTTCCTATTGGCTGGCATCAGCGGCGGGCACTGGGAATGGCTGAAATGGGACGAGGTCGGAGACGCTCGCTGGGATTGGCTGATATTTTCAGGCGTTGATCGGATTGGCTAGGGCTGACAGCCTTTTCCGGCGGAGTCTCCGCCTTCTAGGCCGGAAGCCTGGCCCTCCGACACTTGAGCAGGCCTCCTAGATTGCGTTGTGAGTCCGGCCCGTGGCGCGCGGTTTGGAAGGGGTTTGCGGCGAATCTGCGTCAAGTTGCGGCGGAAGGGCGGCGCGGGCCGCCGTCGGAGATCCCGAGCAGGTCGCGTAGTTGTAGCGCGCACCGAGCCGACAGCGTCCTGCATCGCAGGAAGGACTGTCTGCACGCGGCAGCCCTAGAGAAGTGAGCCTGGTCACTTTCGGTCCTAATGCTCGGACTTCAAAGGTCCGTGACTCCCACTTCCAAACCCTCAGAGAGAGAGGAGAGAAGGGGTACCGACAGTCTGTGTCCCAGTCTGTCCTGTGGGCACCGACCAGGAGCGGGGGAACGGTCACTGTCTTGGAGAGGCGACACGTGTAGTGTGAGATGAGCCCTGGCATCTAGTGAGCGCTTAATAATGTTCGTTGTTACGTCTCAGGACACCAACCTGCGGGGGCGTCTTCCAGGTGACACTGCGCACTTAGGGGGCTGCCTTTCTCTCCCAACAAGGGCACTGTTCTCGCGAGAAGGTCCTGTCCTCCGACCTGTCTGAACCAAACCCCTCGAAGGCCCATTCCCGATACTATCCCATTGTGGGGGCACAAACATTCAGACCCGAGCAAGCCAGGGGCTACGTGTCCCTTTGGGTTAGTTTGTGGGTGACAGGCGCTAGTGCAAACTTTGGAGGCCACTGTTTCGGAGAGGTGGACGTGAGGTTCCAGGCTTGGAAAAATGTGGATGTGAGGTTTTCCAGTGAGCTGTTGGAACCACCTACCTCACCGCTGCAGAGTGAGAGGGCCTCTGGGGTTGAGAATGGCAGAGGCTTCCCAACCAGCCCGAGACCACCCGCTGCCCTATGCTTGCGCCGAGGCTCTTGGTGCGTTTTCGATCTTTCCTTATGGTCCCCTCAGTGGTTGCGCAAGCTCCTGATGGCAGTGTTATCCAAGATACAGCAGCTTTATGTTTTCCTGATTAACCTCTCCCTGATTTGGTCTTGAGTTTTGGAAGAATGATAGATTATATTGTTTCAAATTATCTGCTTCCCCTCTTGATGTTGAACCTGGCCATGTGACTTCCAAACCCTGCTGTAAAGTAACTGTAGCACTAGTTCAGCCAGAAGCTTCAACAGCAGTTGGTTGTGTGGTTGGCCGGTGTCCCTCCTGACCCCAACCTGGGAGCTGCTTTTGCACCTTGAGTCACAAATGTTCATGATTGCCCCGTGAATTAGAGTGAAGACATTCAGCCACAGCACCAGCACCAAAAAATAAACTGTTGTGACTCAAGTCTTGGAGACTTCAGAGACTTCTGGGTTCCTAGTTACTGTAACACAACCTAATGAAAGTTCATGACACAAAGACTTGCCTTGCCCTGGCTGGTGTAGCTCAGTGGATTGAGTGCGGGCCTGCAAACCAGACAATCGGGGTTCGATTCCCAGTCAGGGCACATGCCTGGGTTGCAGGCCAGTTCCCAGCAGGGGACTCACGAGAGGCAACCATACATTGATATTTCTCTCCCTCTCTCCTTGCCTTCCCCTCTAAAGATAAATAAATAAAATCTTAAAAAAAAAGACTTGCCTTATACTGCCTTATGTAGGTAAGCGATATCCTGTCATCTGATTGATGTCTTATTCTAAAGCGTCCATCTCCTTGCTGTCAAAGGGACGAGGTTAGAGTAGGGGACAGAAGAGAACCCTCCCAGTGCTGGACAAGTCCCATGACAGCCTTGTAACACATCTGTAGGACCAGCTCACGGGGCAGATGGGAACATTTGTGAATGCACAGCTTTTCTGGTCACTCATGAAAATGGAGGGGACCTGGCTGATGGGGCCTTGCATGCTGGATGGGGACTAGGTGCCATTTTGATTGGGAAAATTGCTAAGCTAGTGCAAGTTTGTTATTAAACTACAACAAGCAACTTTGTTTCCGCCTCTTCCAACATGTCATGCCTCTTTTTTATTTTACTTACTTTTAGACAGAGGGAGAGAAACAGGGACGCTGTGAGAAAAGGATTGATTGGTTGGTTGCCTCTCACACGCCCCCAACCACGGACTGGCCCACAACCCAGGCATGTGCCCCGACCAGGAATCAAACTTGCGACCCTTAGGTTCACAGGCTGGTGCCATATGAGCCAGGGCTTCCTTTCTTTTTTAGTCAGGATGCCTTTAACTACACATATCAGAATACCAGCCTAACTGGTATTTAATTATTTCACATGACACAAGATCCAGATGAGGCCACCAAGAGCTGCTTCTGCTGCTCAGTGATGTTGAATGTTGTCAAATGGTGAGGGCGCCGTAGTGGCTTTCTTGGCTTTTCCTTCCTGGTCACGGTGACTGCAGCATCCCTAGGCCTGCAGTCCTGACCTCGTGGCCCAGACACGGGCCTACGTGACCCCTTGCACCTGGACAGTCTCCTCGGTGCCCTGTGGCCCTGACGTGTTTTGGGCCTGGAGTGGTGCAAGTAGCACATCTGTAGGTGCTGGGGTCTGTTCACAGCACCTTCTGACAGACAGGCAGGCATGAGGGTGCCCACTCTGGAGGATGGGGCAGGATGCGGGGTCTGAGTGTGCTGGGGGTCAGGCAAAACAGAACTGGCCCTCAGTTGCTAACTGCTGAGACTGGCCAGTGGGCGCCTGGCGTTCAGTAGGTTCTCTCTACTTCTGTGTTTGAGGTTCTCCATAAAAAAAGGCCTTGTGCTGTGCTGTGTCTCAGTGTGCTTCACCTTGCATCTCACGAGAGCTGTGGGACATGGCAGTCATCCCCCGGTCTCTCTGCTGGGCTGACATGGCAAACACCACAGATAGTTCTGGAGGCTGGAAGGCTAGTGTTGGTCAGAGCTCTCCCTCTGGGGTGCAGATGACTGTGTCCTCACTGGGCCTTCCCATTGTGCAGGTGTGTGGGGACAGAGAAAGAGACTTCTGGTATCTGTTCCTTTTAACTTCCTCTCCAAATACATTGGGGGTTAGAAGTTCAGCTTATGAATTTTGGGGTGATAGCCAGTCCATGGCACTCACCTGCTTTCAGAAGAAGTGTGCTGGGTGCATCACTGCCCTGCCAAAATCCATTTCCCAGCCTCCCTTGCAGTTGGATGTCGCCAGGAGACTAAGTTACCAGCAATGAAATGTGAGAAGTGGCACGTGCTCCTTCACACAGCAGAATGAACACTGCCCCTCTTCTCACCGTGCCTTCCTTGCAACCCAGCCTCGACCATCAGCGAGGCCCTTTGGGAGCAGGTACCATGCAGGAAGGGATCTGGGTTTCTGTGACCCATGGGCATGGCTGTCTCCCCTGGACTATTATACAAGAAATACTATTTTGTTCTGAGCCACTGGATTTGGCTAGGTTCCTTGGTAAGAGTAGCTTAGTCTTCCCCTAAAGCTCTGGTTCTCAACTGGGGGGCACTTCGATTGTCACAACGTTGGTAGGGTTTCTCACAGCATCTATCGAGTGGAGGCCAGGGATGCTGTAAACAGCCTACAAGGCACCAGACAGGTCCCCACGGCAGAGTATCGGGCCCCAGATATCAACAGTACCTGCTCTGGAGTAAATAGCAATGAAAAGAGATAGTAGTGGATTCATCTCTCATTTTGGCAGCTTCTAAAGCAGGGTCTCTGAGAATTCATCACTTGTGTGAGTGAAAAACTGCTACGTGAGAGAAGTTATTTTGATGTATAATGTATGAAGGGCATGATATGTGATTTATTCTCTATAATAATAAAGAATTACATTTTTAGATGAGCAGCATGAAGACCAGTTTCCCCATGGAAAATGGGGAAAGGACAGAAAATGATAGAACAGCTTAGAGTGTTGTGGCTCAATGGGCCGCACGTTGTCCTGCAAATCGAGGTTGCCAGTTGGATCCACACTCAGGCCACAGGCCAGGTCCCCAATTGGGGGGGTGTGAGCGGCAACTAATCAATGATTCTCTCATATCTATGTTTCTCTCTCTTACTCCCTTCCCCTTTCTCTAAAAATAAATAAATAATCTTTAAAAAGGAATGACAGAACAACAAATAATGAATATGTAAGCTTATGTTTAGCTTCACTTAAAATCAAAGAAATACAAATGAAAACACTGAGGTGGTTTTTTGGTTATTTTCTGTCATGTTAGCAAAAATTTTAAAAAAGCCCAATGCAATCAAGGGTTAACAAGCGTAGAAACATACTCAGCGGAGTGTCAGTTCATTTACAAGTATCAGTACTTAGAACGTACAATACTCTTTGAACAAGCAATACCCTTTCTTTTTTATTGATTTTAGAGATAGAGGGAAACATCAATGTGTTATTCCACTTCTTGACGTATTCATTGGCTGACTCTTGTATGTGCCCTGATTAGGGATCAAACTCACAACCTTGGTGTATTGGGATGATGATCTAACCGATTGACCTACTTGGCCAGGGCAGCAATACCATTTCTCAGCATTTACCCTAAAGAACTAATAAGACTATGTAGTAGATTAAAGATGTTCACAATCTTGGTACCCCTCCCATTGAGAAGCTGCATCTAATTTCTCCTCTCCTCAAATCTGGCTTCGCCCCAAAGAGTTGCTTAACCAATAGCATGTCACGAGATGATGTCTTCAGACAACCCGGGTGAAGTCACAAAGAGTCTTGTAGCTTCTACTGGGGCTTCCCAGAACTCTCCAAAAGCCTGGAGCTGCCACCTGGGAACCCTGGTTTAGAAAGGCCTCATGTGGGTGCTCTGACCTGTAGTGCCAGTTGGATGCAGCCCTGCAGCCACCCCAGTGATCTCTGGTATCACAGAGCAGAATCACCCAACTGAGCTCTGCTGGAATGCTTGACTCATAAACATTGTGTGCTATAATAAAATGGTGCTTTTAAAACACTAAGTTTTCAGGTGGTTCATTATGTGCCACCTGGGGAAAACATATCTACAGCTGTATGATCCAATCAATGTTCACCAGAGCATTATTTATAGTAGTATTGTACATCTGTAAGGAGCTTGTTAAAATGGCATACACCAAAACAATGCAGTGTATCTAGTAAACAGGATGATGTAGAATTGAGCAAAACGTGGCTAGAATTCATGAAGCATATTAAGTGAAAAATGTACATTGGAAAAGTGGATAGTGTGACTTACCAAGGAGAAAACAAATGGCCCAACTGAAAAGTGGGCAAAAGATCTGAATAGACACCTCACCAAAGAAATACTCCTGGCAACTATGCATGTGAAAAGGTGCATAACGTCACATTGTTGGGGAATTGGAAATGAAAGACACCTCCAGACCCCTGTTAGAACGACAGTTCGGGACACTGGCAAACGTCACATTGTTGGGTAATTGGAAATGAAAGACACCTCCAGACCCCTGGTAGAACGACAGTTCGGGACACTGACAAACGTCACATTGCTGGGGAATTGGAAATGAAAGACACCTCCAGACCCCTGGTAGAACGACAGTTTGGGACACTGACAAATGCTGGCAAGGATGTGGAGCAGCAGAAACTCACTCATCGTTGATGGGACTGCAACATGGTGCAGCCGCTGTGGAAGGCAGTTTGCAGTTTCTTTTTATTTCTGCAGTTTCTTATAAAACTAAATGTAAATCATAGTATTTTCTAGCATCACAGAAAACCAGGTCCAAACAAAACCTGTACATGAATGAACACAGCAGCTTCATTTGTAATTGACAAAACTTGAAAGCAACCTAGATGTCCTTCAAGAAGTGAATGCATAAACGGTGATACCTACAGGAAATGAAATATTTGAACATTAATAAGAAGGAAGCTGCCCTGGTCAGGTACCTCAATTGGTTAATAGTGTCGTCCCGATATGCCAAGGTTGTGGGTTTGATCCCTGGTCAGGGCACATACAAGAATCAACCAATGAATACATCAATAAGTGGAACAACTAACCGATGTTTCTCTCTCTCTCTTCCTCTGTCTTCTAAAATCAATACATTAAAAAGAGAAGAAAGAAGCTATCAAGCCAGGAAAGGGCCCAGAGGAAACAAATGCATATTACTAAGTGAAAAGCTAATATGAAAGGGTTACATACTGTATAATTCCAACTATATGACATTCTGGAAATGCAAAACTATAGAGACACTAGAAAGATCCATGGTTGCCAGATGTTGGGGGAGGAGGGATGAGTACGTGGAGCACTCATATAATACCTGTGGAGGGTATTATTAGTTTCTCCATGATACTGTGATGGTGGCTACTTAATATAATTGTACAACAGAGTGAACCCGAATATAAACTACAGACTTCAGTTAATAATAATGTATCACCCTTGTTGGTGGGGCTCAGTAGGTTGAGTGGCGGCCTGCAAATCAGAAGGTTTCAGTTTAGTCCCAGTCAGGACACACGCCTGGGTTATGGGTCAGGTCTCTAGTTGGGGGCATGCAAGAAGCAACCAAGCAATGTCTCTCTCACACATCTATGTTTCTCTCCCTCTCTTTCTCCTTCCCGTCCCCTCTCTAGAAAATAAAATCTTAAATAAAAATAATGTGTCAGTATGGTTTCATCAATTGTGATAAGTGTACCAGATCAATACTGTTTATAAGACGGAAAACTGTGTTTGTGTGTGAAAGGTGTATACAGAAACTATATTTTCTTAGCAATTTTCTGTGAACCCAAATCTACTGTGAAAAATAAAGTATATTTAAAAAAATCTACTGAAGTAGCTCAGTGGATTGAGGGCCAGCCTGTGAACCAAAAGATTGCCAGTTTGATTCCCAGTCAGGAGACATGCCTGGGTTGCCCGCCAGGTCCCCAGTAGGGGGCAAGCGAGAGGCAACCACACATTGAGGTTTCTCTCCCTTTCTCCCTCCTTTCCCCTCTGTCTAAAATAAAATCTTAAAAAAACGTAGCTACTTAAAACAATAAAAAAGATGAGTAGTATTTAGTTATGTATGCATGCGTGTGGGCGTCTTCTTAACAAGCACTAAATGGGGCCAGAAAGAATGCAGAAAAATTACAATTTGAATATGAAAGGGAACAAGATAATCACATTCCTGTCCTTTCCAGAGGTGGGGAGACTCCTTTATGAGCTCCTGAATAGTTTTAATTTGCATAATAAACATAAAATTGACAAAAACCTTTCAGTTTTTTTTTAAATTTGGGAGTTTAGGAAAAAGCTCAGGAAGGGAAGTACACCTTTATGCACTTTCAATAAGGAATCTGCTACTCATTGGTCAGGGGGTGGCCATCGGAATCCCAGGAGACGACGAGGGGTGCGGTTCCCGGGCTAGGCTGCTCCCCTCCAGGGGCCAGCTGTCCCTTGGGCATGCAGGGCGGGCGGAGATCGCGCAGAGGACCTCCCCCAAGACGACCCAGGAGAGACCAGCGCTGGGTTCAGCATCTTCCCGATTCCCACAGACACGTGGTGAGCCCTTTACCCCGTTTTTCTGCGCGCGCTCGGTGCACTCGGGGGACCCTTTCAGCCAAGGGACTACGTTGGTCACTACTCGCAGGCACCTGCTCTACGCAAGATCAGACCCAGGAGAAGGCAATGAGGGCCCTGGGCCAAGTGCCAGCGCCACTCAGGCAGAGGTGTCCAAGGAATTAGAATCAGGATACCCCGCACCCAAGCTCCCTTGCCCCTACAGGGCAAGGCACACCGCCCCGAATCCGCTCCCGCGCCACTACACACACCCCGCAGGCCGGAAGCCAGGGGGCGGACCCGGCCGTCAGCGGCCCCCCGCTGGCCAATCCGCGAGCGCGGCTCATTAATAGTGAACGCGCCGGCTCCGCCCTCCGTCTCTTGCTGCTACGCCCGCCCGCGCAGATCCAGAGCGCGGCCGCGAATGAAGATGGCGACCGCCATGTACTTGGAGCACTACCTCGACAGTAAGTGCCCCCTGTGTTCTTCGGGCCGCCGCCCGCGCGGGGCCCTCCCCACAATTTGCCGCCTGCACACTAGGACCCGCGCGCAGATCCCGGGTTCGTGGGGCCAGCCGGGCGGCCCGAGGGCAGCGGAGGCGCGCGCGAGGCGGGGCGGGCGCGAGGGTGGGGCGCGCGCGGGGGTAGCGGCGCCGAGTCCCCCGGCACGGCCGCGCCAATTCTAAATGCGTCACAGCGGGGCGGGGCTAGAGTGCGGCTGGGCCGAGTTCTCCCCGATAGGCCCCGCCCCTCGTCTACCAGGCCCCGCCTCTCCGGTAGAACTCGACCCATTAGGCCCCACCCTCCTCGGTTAGGCCCTCTTCCAGGCCCTTACCCGATAGGCTCCTCCCCCAATAGGCCTAGCCCCATTAGGCCCCGCCCCCGGCACTGCCTCGCCCCTCTGAAGTCTGGTTCTCAGGCCTCGCCCTTACTGGCTTTTGGCTTGCCTCTCACCATTCAAGCCTTAGAAAGTGGTCGGGGACCCAACCCCCTCGGACTCTGGAGCAGACCTGGGAGCCCCGGCCTTGGGGGCTTCTGGAGTCGCTTCTGAGCGTCTAGCCTCGGCCTGTGATTCTGGAAGGTAGGGAGGTGATGCTGGGGTGGAGTCTCTCAGGGCACCTGCTTTTCCGCGGGGGTACTTCTGGGGCTAATTCAGATGCCCCGGGGCCATGTCTGTGAGGCTTCTCCAGGAGTCGTCCTTCTGCCCACCTGTAGCTCAGGATGGACCCATCTGGCCTTTCCTGAGCAGATGGTTACTCTGCATTTCGTGGACGCTGAGGACCTTGTCAGAGTCACGCACATTTTGGGTCTGGCCCTGGCTAGTTCATGGGGCACTGTGCTGCCCTGGGGCTATTCTTGGTCACTCAGGCCTGGGCATCCCACCTGAGACTGGATAGGGAGTGAGTCCTGCTCTGGAGGAGACAGTGGGTATCAGCTCTCCCCAAGGGGGTCACCCAGTCCTGGTCATTCGTTCTGCTCTCCTGGCACATCCTGAGCACCAGTCTGGTGGGAGAGCACATGGAGGGGAACCTTTCTGCCACTGTCACTTGGAGGCCGACAACCGGGTGTCTGCTGGAGGGCACAGGACTTGCCCTTCTTTGTCCAGCCCCCTCTCTGGTAGGCCCGTGGGCAGGTCTGAGGAATGTGCATGTGAAGGCTTGGGAATCGAGGCCCCTGCTTGCTCCTTTGGCTTCTCCTGTGTCCCAGGAGAGCAGACACGATCCTTGTTTTCCTGGAACTCGCTCTCACATGGGCAGATGGGTGTTTTAGAGTTCGTAGAGGTATAAAGGACATGAAGAACCTGTCAGGTCTGCAAAGCCGGTGGTGGCCCTGCCATGCAGAACTCGGAGGCTTTGCCGTGCATGTTCCTAGCTCTCTGAGGAGCTGGGGAGCACTGGGGCTTTAAGCCGCAGCTTTGAAAGATTAGATTGAGCTCTTGAAAAGATCACTGACACATAGGGAAAGTGGAAGGCAGGTAATGATTGGACGCAGGAGCCCAGTTGGGGACTGTTGGGGCCATGCAGGTGCGAGGGGAGGTTGGCTGGGACTAGGAGGATGGCAGTGCAGACAGGTGGGCAGCATGTGGTGTGTCCTCCACCTGTGAGGCCTAGGCTGGCTGGTTCACTTTAAATGAGCTAAACCTGAATGGAACTAGGAGTTTGGTGCCTCAGTGGTATGAATCCATCTGGCATGCTGCCCCTTGTGGCCAGTGCCCAAATTTGGGGGCAGCACAGAGAGCACTTGCATCCTGGTGTAAAGTTCTGTCTACAGCGCCCGTCTGCACTGCCCAGGCGCTGGGTTTCAGAGCGAAGTAGGGGAAGACCAGAGGGGACCCACGGTTTGGCCTGGCTGGCTGTGGTGGGGTGACCTACACAGGAGGAGGTAGGGGGAGGACAGCTGTCTTCCCTGCCACGCTTGCGGCTTGTTTCTAAGTTCCCCTCTAACGTCTTCAGAGCCAGTGGCTTTGGAAGCGTGTTAGGTTGTTCCTTATGCTGGGCGTGCACTTGTTTCTCTCCAAACCCTAACAGAAAGAGAAGAGAAGTGGGCGTGTTACCTGTAGACTGTAGGTTCCAGGCCTAGTAGGCAGATCTGTGGGCTCCTACTGAGAAATCCACATCCCTGTGTTTCAGGTATCGAGAACCTTCCTTGTGAACTTCAGAGGAATTTCCAGCTGATGCGAGAACTGGACCAGAGGACAGAAGGTGGGCTCAGGCCTCCAGTACAGCTGAAGAGAGGAGGCATCAGGACCCTGGTGTGGCACTGGGTGACCAGAGGACCCGGTGTAGTGGGGCTGTGGCCCTGCCCTAGGCTGTGGCTTCGGATGGCATCTTAGAGTGTGCTGACATTGGATTCTTATGCCTCTCCAAATCTACACGCATCATCCTCTTCTATGGTCAAAATATTTGTTACCTTTTTTCTTTTAAAATACTCTAATTTCAAACTATGTATGCATAGTTTAAAAAGTTAGATAGTTCTTTCTGCTCTCTTAGTATTTAACTCCCTATTTCTAAGCATGACATTTTGCTGCTATTTCTTATTTTATTCCCCTTCAGCTTTAGACTTATCTTCAGTTTCTATGAGGCTTTACGTCTTCAGTTGCACCCCACCCAGCCCATGTACCCCCGCCCCATGTCCTGGGTTCTGTGGCCTGGAACCAGCAATGTGCTGCATCTGTGGCGGCATCTCCACTGGGACTGCTCTGTAGGTAGTTTGCGCCTGAGCCACATGGCACACTGTGCTTGCATGACCTTTTTCGAACAACTGAGCTTTTGTTGGAGTTCCTAGTCACTTTGATCATTGGCCTTCTTTTCCACATTCTGCACTTTTGGTGTGTCTCTTGCACCAGGTTCTGCTCTGGCTCTGCCTGCCCTGCGCTGGGACCTCTGCAGATCCCTCTGACAGACCCCTCTGTCCTGCAGGTCCATCTGCCTGGTGCATTCTGGGCCTGCTGCATAGGCAGGCATTGGGTTTTGCTGTGAGCTACCTTCTCTTCCGTTGGGACCCCCATTTCCTGGGTCATAAACATCCTCGCTCTTGATTTAACTCCCTTGTTTCAGAGGAGCTTTTTCCTTGGTAGCTTCCTGGAAAAGGGTACTTGGGATGATAAATGTCTTCTAACGTGTGTCTGGAAATGTGTTTATTCTGGCCTCACTCTCGACTCCTGGTTTGGGTGTAGCCTTTCAGGGTGACCGTCATCCCCCCCAGCACGTGACAGGCTTGCAGCCTGGCCCCTGGTTTTCACGTTGCTATGGAGAAATCTGAGGCTGTTTGGATCCCTCACTCTTTACACATGTGATCTCTTTACTCGTGCTGTTTGGAAGGTTTGGGCTGTCTTCTTCCCTGAGGCTTCATCTTTTGTGATGATGATCTTGGGTGAGGGTGATTTTCACGTTTTCATTTTGTTTTCTTTATTGGCGCAGTTGTGGTTTTTCACCAAGGCACAGCATCCCAGCTAGTGAATACGGAGACTTCCTTTATTATGAAATGCAGATTTACATTCAGAAATGAGCACAAACAGTTATGACCTAGTGAGGGGGAGCTTCTGGCACCCTCGCTGGGGCCTCCACCCCGAGTCCCACCTGCAGTGTCATTTCCTCACCTCTGAGCCAGGGTGAAAGCTGTGTCTGCCCCACCTTGATGGCAGTGAAACACACAGGTGTCCTCCTTTGTGTGAACCTTCTGTGGGTTAATTGATGTTGTTCCGCGTAGTGGCAGCTGGTTTTTTTTGTTGCTGGACCACAGCTTGTTTGTCTGTTCGAGGGAGGACTGGACATTTGGGTTGTTTCTTGTTTCCTGCAGTTACGATGTTTTCCCACGTGCACCCTGACACCTGAATCTTTCGGGCGGGTACCTAAGAGTAGGGCGTCAGGTGTTGGATAAGGTGATCACACACTTCACTGTTCACACAAGGACTTTCGGGAGTCCACGCGGGCACCATGAGTGCTCCTGGGACAGCAGCCATACGCAGGATGGTCCCGGGCACCTCACCCTGGCCACAGTATCCGCCCAGCCCCGTGGTACTATGCTGTCTGCAGACACGCTGTCTGCAGAGGGCTGTGCCCACGTGTCCCCACCTGCAGTGCTTCGGGGTGCACGTCACTCACTTTGCTGACACGTGGTGTTGTCAGGCTTCATCTGTTGCTGGTCTGGTGAGCGGGTCCTGGCATCTTGTGCAAGGTCAAGCTCTCCATCCTTCCTCTGTCAGATAAGAAAGCGGAGATCGACCTCCTGGCCGCAGAGTACATCTCCACAGTGAAGACCCTGTCCGCGGAGCAGCGGGTGCAGCACCTGCAGAAGATCCAGAGCGCCTACAACAAGTGCAAGGAGTACAGCGATGACAAGGTGCAGCTGGCCATGCAGACCTACGAGATGGTGAGGAGGCAGCATGGGCAGCTCGGGCTCTGGCGGTGATGCTTCCAGACAAGCACGGATGGGGCCACGGCTACGTCTGGTTGTCGTGGCCCTTTTGCTTATTTATTTGGCTGGGGAAACCGTCCTTTTTATATACTTTTTTTGAGACCTCACCCACTGAGATGCTCAGAGAGCGGGGAAGCGAGGAGAAAGGGAGAGAAACATCAACTAACTGCCTCTCATGCACATCCCAACCAGGGAGCAAACCTGCAGCCTAGCCATGTGCCCTGACCAGGAATTGAACCTACGACCCTTTGATCTATGGGATGATGCTCCAGCCGACTGAGCCACACCAGCCAGGGCTTGTTTTCCTTCTTTTCTTACTCTGTTTAAGAATCTATGTGTTCCTCAGGTTTTTAAGTCCAGACTTGGTCTCAAATTTCCTCCTCCTAGTCCATTGTGTGTCATAGCTCTGTGTCTTGGTCCTGCTGACCATGGTTTTTCCTGAGCAGGGTTTGTGCAGTTGGGTGTCCGAGATGGCCCTTTTGCACACTTGGACACGGCAACTCACCGTAGGCTCAGGGAGAGGCTCGGTGTGGCACGGTTGACTGGTACTGGTCCACCAGTCCTTTCCTGTGAACCGTGACAGGTGAGGTGCTTCTGTGCAGGTGGACAAACATATTCGGAGGCTCGATGCAGACCTGGCGCGCTTTGAAGCAGACCTGAAGGACAAGCTGGAGGGCAGCGACTTCGAGAGCTCTGGAGGACGAGGCTTAAAAAGCAAGTCTGTCTGTTTTCTCTGTGTGTTGCTCCTGACCACGGTAAACGTGCCAGGAGCCCAACGGTAAATGTCGTAGTTGGATGGATCTTGTCCTGCTTTAGTGAATGCTGTGATGAGAATTGGTCTCCCTTGTCTTTCAGAAGGTCGAAGCCAGAAAGAGAAGAGAGGCTCCCGGGGCCGAGGCAGAAGGGCCTCAGAGGAAGACACTCCAAAGAAAAAGAAGCATAAAGGAGGGTGAGAGGCCTTTTCTCTTTCTCCCCAAACTGCACCATTGGAATTTACTAGATGTCCACACCAATGGCAGCAAGGAAGTGCTCACACACCCCTCATGGCAGTAGTTCTGTGGGCTTTTTGTGGGTGGGTCCACCCACCCTCGAACCTTGAAGCGGCTCTGCATGCGGCTGTGGTAGGCGCTGGTGCTCAGGGACAGCCTGGTCCCCCCGGCACAGGTGCAGGAGTGCGGGCGGCACTGCAGCCTCTTCTCTGAGCCACTGTGACTCACAGGTGGGGCTGAGCCACCCTGTGGTCACTGCCTGTGAATCGGTGGATTGTTTCATACGTAAATGTTACTTTTGCATACACTACCGTGTGGTTACATATATATTAAATGAACACGTCATAAGTTGACCTTGAGGGTTCATTTAAGGCTGCCTCCCACCTGCCGCCCTGGATGGTAGCATTGGCTTCTCAGAGTGCTGTTTACACTTAAGAGAACATGGGGAGGCCCCAGCTGGCTTCTGTGGGGATGATTCGGACAGTTACGGGGTGAGGTCAGAACAATTGGATCTTGACAAAAAAGGCAAAGGTCTTGGTTATTAACCCTAGTATTTAAACTTTCACCTTTTAAAGGCACCCACGTGCCAGCCTTTGTGTTGTCCAGCAATGCAGGATACAGAACACAGCCCAACACACATGTCATTGAATGAGTTGCTGTGCGAGGCACATGCCTGTAGCCGGGGCCTCTGACCTGCTCTCAGGGCCGTGACCTCTGCCTGCTGCCCAGGCCAGCACGACCCCCACTTAGTACAGTGTGTGCTCTGTGCCCTTCCTGTCTGTCCCCACCAGTGCAGTCCTGGGCCTTAACCTTCAAGGTGACTTTACTGAGGAATAACGTATTTTTTTTTTAATTTGTATCTTTATTTTTAGAGAGAGGGGAAGGGAGGGGGAAAGAGAGGGGGAGAAACATTATGTTTCTGTTGCCTCTTCTGTGGCCCCAACTGGGGACTGGGCCCGCAACCCAGGCACGTGCCCTGACTGGGAATCAAACCAGAGACCTTGGTGGCTCACAGCCCACACTCAGTCCACTGAGCTGCACCAGCCAGGGCAGGACTAATTTACATACGGTAAGATGTTCTCGTTTCAAGTATGCAGTTTGATGCTCTGTTCAATTTCTTTAAAGTTAAGGAGATGTTCAGGCTTTCTGTCTCTTCTTGAGTCACTTTCGTGATGTGTCTTTCATGGACTTGCTATTTTCATGCACGTTGCCTTGATTTGTTGACATCAGGTTGTTTATGGTGTTACGCAATTCTTCTGGTTTTGCAGGGTCTGCCCAGCTCTGACACAGTAATGTATCTCTTTTCTCATTTTGTCTTGATTGTTTCAGAGAACAGCTTTTGGTTTCATTGGTCCATCCCATGTGTCCCCCCCGCCCCCCGTTTTCTGTTGCATTTATTTCTGCTCTTATTTTTATTATTTCCTTCCTACTACTTTACTTGGATTTACTTTGCTTTTTTTCTGTAGCATTTTAAGTAGAAGTAGCTTAGATCATGGATTTTCATACCCTCCTTTTCTAACAAATATTTAAAGCTGTAAAATTTTTTCTAAATTTTTTTCTAATTTTTTTTTTTAATTTCAGTTTTAGCTACATCCTACAAACTTCGATATGTTCTTTTTTTATTCTATCCCGAATATTTTAAAATTTCCTTGGTGGTTTTTCTTTGACCCATAGCGTATGTATAAGGTTTCTCAATTTCCAAGTACAAATTTTGATTTTTTGTGTGTGACTTTCTGATTCCAGTTTCTGTTTAAACATTGTTGTGATCAGAGAACATTCTATAATCGAAATTCTCTGCAGTCGATTAAGACTCGAGGTGTGGTTCATGGTCTGTCCTGCCAAACACCCCAGATGCTCTTGGAGAGCATGTGTGTTTTACTGTTGTGGGGTGGAGTGTCCTGCAGACCTCAGTTCGATGGTTGGTGGCATTCAAGTCTTCTGCACTCTTCCTGGTGGTCCGTTCCATCCTGTAGATTATTGAGAGAGGGGGGTTGAAATCTCCAACTATGGACTTGCTGGTTTCTCTTTTCTGTCCTGTCAGGTTGCTTCAGGTGTTTTAAAGGTCTTGCTTGGTTCTACATACCCATTTAGTTTTGTTTTGTTTTTTTAAGATTTTATTTATTTATCTTTAGAGAGGAAAGGAAGGAGAGAAGGAGAGAAATATCAACGTATGGTCGCCTATTGTGAGTCCCCTGCTGGGAACTGGCCTGCAACCCAGGCATGTGCCCTGACTGGGAATCGAACCGTGATCGTGTGGTTCACAGGCCCGAGCTCATTCCACTGAGCTACACCAGCCAGGGCCCATTTAGTATTTTTTTTTAAAAATTGCCTTCTTTAACATTGTAAAACTTATTTATTCCTTGTTCTATTCTTTGTCTTGAAGTCTGCTTTGTCTGATATCACTATAGTCCCTCCACTCTGCTGATGAGTGTTTTTGCATGGTGTGTGTTTCCTTCCTCATCGTTTTACCAACAGTGTGTTCATGCTTTTGTATTTAGAGTGGGTCTCCCGAAGGCAGCCAGTAGTCGAGCCTGGCTTTTCCAGTCTGACAGCCTCTGCCGTTCCCTTGCGGCGTCTGGACTATCCGCTGTTTCACTTAAAAACCTGTACCCCGGCTCTGCCTTCCTGCTCCTGTCCCTGGTGCTACTGGGAAAACTTTAATTTCTGCATGTGCTAAGCCTCACAATAGATCAGCGTTACGATTTTAGGTCTAAACCATGGATTATCTTAAACGGATTTTAAAATGTGAGGCAAAGCTTTATTATAGTCAGGCCACATGGTTCCCATTTCCAGGCCCTTTACTTCTTTTTGTCATTGCAGATTTCCATCCGGTGTCATTTCACATCTGCCTGGAGAACTTCCTTTAACATTTTCACAGTGCAGGTATTGCTGAGGGTAGTGGGTTTTCTCAGTTTTTATTTCCCTGAGAATGTCTTTATTTACCTCCGTTTTTGAAGGATATTTTCGGAGGCTGTAGGAGTTGAGGTGGACTTTTTTCTGTGAGCACTAGGGTTGCTGTCCCACTGTCTTCCATCTTGCATTGATTGTGATAAGAAGTTAGTATCAATTATTTTTTTAGATTTTTTTTTAAAGATTTTTTTTTTATTTTTAGGCAGAGGGGAAGGGAGGGAGGAGAGAAGGAAAGAAACATCAGTATGTGGTTGCCTCTCAAGTGTCCCCCACTGGGGAACCTGGCCCGCAATTCAGACACATGCTCTGACCGGGAATAAAACCCAACAACCTTTTGCTCTGCAGACCAGCACTCAATCCACTGAACTACACCAGCCAGGGCTGGAATATTTTTTTTTTAATTTTTTAGATTTTTTTAATTTATTTATCTTTAGAGGGGAAGGAGAGAGGGAGAGAAACATCAATGTATGGTTGCCTTTCGTGCGTCCCCTGCTGGGAGTTGGCCTGCAGGGAACCAGCCTGCAACCCAGGCATGTGCCCTGACTGGGAATCGAACCGCGATCGTCTGGTTCGCAGGCTCGTGCTCAATCCACTGAGCTACGCCAGCCAGGGCTCAGGGCTGGAATATTTAAAAAAATTTTTTTGTTATTATTTTTTAAGTCTTCAGTCACTTGAGGATGTTTTTGTTGGCTTTTTTAGAGAGAGAGGAAGGGTTGGGTGAGAGAGAGGAAAATGTCGATGTGAGAGAGAGAAACATTGATCAGTTGCTTCCTGTGCTTGCCCTGTGTCTGGGAACTGAACCAGTAACCTTTTGGTGCATGGGACTATGCTCCAAGTGAGCAAACCACCCGCCTTGCTTTTTTTTATGTTTAAAATTTTGGTCAGTAGTTAAATTGTCCATGGATTACCTTATCTTTTGTAGGCTTGTCTTTAAAATGTATAAAAAACTTCTTTTTTAAAAATATTTTATTTATTTATCTTTAGAGGGGAAAGGAAGGAGAGAGGAAGAGAAACATCAATGTATGGTTGCCTCTTGTGCATCCCCTGCTGGGATCTGGCCCCTGCCGGGAACTGGCCTGCAATCCAGGCATGTGCCCTGACTGGGAATCGAACCGTGATCGTCTGGTTCGCCGGCCCACGCTCAATCCACTGAGCTACACCAGCCAGGGCTAAAAAAACTAAGATAGTAAATATTTTAGGCTCACAGGCCAAGTTGTTTATGTTTCCACTCAGCTGTGCTGTTTCGTATCAAATTGTGTTTCAGAGGAGTTTCATTTACAGAAACAGGCAGCCAGTCATAGGCTGTGTTTTGCTAACCCACAGGTTAGGGCAGCCAGGACTCTGGGGTTGGCGAAGCTTTTTGGCTAAGGTGTGACCCTTCTGAGGCTTCTCCTGAAGGCGCTTGGTGTTCCCAGGTCTCCATCCTGGATGGTGGAACGGAAGTGTCTGCCTGGCATGTGAGCACTGGGAGTCGTTTGGCTCCCGGCTGCCCAGTGCTCTCCGCCCAGCCTCGGGGATTCTTGGCCTGTGCACAGAGAGCTTGGTTTTTAGCCAAGGACTCCAAAAGGTTTCTTTGCAGATTTCTGGAGTGTGTCCTTTCTTACTCCTGCCTTTCGGCACCCTGCCCCCAAAGTCTAGCAGTCTCACGCTCCCTGAACTTTTGACTTTTCTCCTCTGTTCTCGACACCAAGCTGTTTGGCTTTCCCCTCTGCAGGCTCAGATCGCACTGCTTGCTGCCATGTGTCCAAGGTCTGGAAATAGTCGTTCTGTATATTTTTGTCTGGTTCTCTAGTTCCTCCTAGTAAGGGGACAGGGTCAGTACCGATTACTGTGTTATGGTCAGAGGAGAGGTCCCTTTCTCTACTCTTTCTAGGTGAGTCTTTTGAGTCTCCTTAGTATGTAAGCTCTCCTCATCCCTGTCTTTTCTTCAGTTTTCCTTCAGAAGGACTGACTGGTGGGGTTTCCCAGAGCCTGGATCCAGACCACTTGTCCTCGTGCTCCTGGGATTTCAGTTTGACCTATGGCTGGAAACACAAGTCTGTCTGTGTTCTTGCTGAAGCCACAGTTCCTTAGATCTGGCAGGACACCTGCTTTTCAGGGGCACCTGCTTTGGGGTGGACATTTTTGTCACTCAGGGTGAGCGAGCAGGTGGGTGAGACAGGGCCATGGTGACAGACGGGGTTTCTCTGTGGCCTCAGGACTGCTGTGACACTGCCCAGTGCAGCATTAGCGCCCACTGATGGGTTGGTCCTTGTGACCTTGTGGCTTTGGTAGAAAGAGTAAATCCTGTCTCTTTCCAGAGACACAGCAGAGGGCGGAGACTCAGCCAGGCCTGCAGCCCATGTTGGTGGCATGCATGCTGGGGGGATGCTGCCCATGTGGGGGCTGTGTGGCGGCCGGGGACACTGTGAAGCCTGGCGTGTGACTGCAGAGGCGCAGGGCCTTCCTAGACAGGAAAAGGTGAGGGGTGATGCCCTTTGGGAAACAGACCCCTTGTGTCCTCTCGTGGTGACGTTGGCATTGTCCTGGCTGGCCGCTGGGCCCCGTCCCCTGAGGAGCAGTGCAAGCAGCCCCGATGCTCCCGGCCAGGGGCAGGCCTACACCGAGAGAGCACACTGTCTGTTTGGCCTGCAGCCTGAAGCTTTGTCTCAAAAGTACTGAAACCCACTAAGAGTAGGTGCCTGGTCCCTTCCCTCTGATGGGTGGACATCTGCCCCACGCACCCCACTGCAGAGCTGTGGGCAGCGCTTGGATGGAGGAGTGGGCTCAGTGGGATGCTGACTGGGCTGCAGGTCAGAGACCCTGAGGGGAGCGGAGGGTAAAGCGCCCTGGGCCTGCTCCCCGGTGGGTGGTCAGAAGTGTCCCTGCTGATGGGCAGGCTGCTGGGTGGGTGGAGGGGACTCCCAAGATTTAGATCTCCAGGGAGGGTGAGAGGAGCTAGTGGGTTCCGTGAGTTTCAGGGTAAAGAAGGTGTGTGGGGGTGCAGGTTGGAACATGCCAGCCCTTCTCACGGGAGGGACCAGGAGAGAGCTGGCGAGGGCAGGCCTGTTCAGACCACCAGCCTGTCTCAGGTGGGACTGGAGCAGGGTTCTCCGGTGCCTGCCTCAGGGTGGGAGTGAAGGGGCAGGGGGCCCAGGAGGCTGAGGGCCTGGTGGGGGAGCCCTGGGAGCAGGTCCTGTCTCTGCAAAGGGGCTGAGACAGGACGGCTTCGTGGGCCTGGGTGGGCCTGGGCCCCGTGCCAGCAGGTGAGTGCTTTTCTCTTCACAGGTGTTGGCCTCACCTTGTCTGACCGCGGGGGCCATGTGCCCTGCCCGCCTGCTGCTCAGTGCTGTTGTGTCCCTGCAGGTCCGAGTTCACCGACACCATCCTGTCCGTGCATCCCTCCGACGTGCTGGACATGCCTGTGGACCCCAACGAGCCTACCTACTGCCTCTGCCACCAGGTGTCCTACGGAGAGATGATTGGCTGTGACAATCCGGACGTGAGTGGCAGGCACCTGAAATAGGAGGCCGGACATGGCAGCCTCTCCCGGGGGCCTGGGTCGAGAGGGGCTAGGGTAGCTGTCACTGTGTCTGGCATGCAGCACACTCACTGTGCTCTTCCCTCCCCCTCACAGTGTCCGATCGAGTGGTTCCACTTCGCCTGTGTGGACCTGACCACGAAGCCCAAAGGAAAATGGTCAGTAGGGGGCGCTGCTCTGTCTCCTTATCTTTATCGAGAACAGCGTGGGAGGGGATGGTTGAGCCAAGCTCTACTGACCTCTGCTAGGGCCTCTGGTGCTCTGGGCGTGGCTGTGGGGACCTGGCTATGCCACATGCTGGTCCTTGGTCCCTGGCCAAGTTGGTGAGGAGAGCCATCTTAGGTTCACCTCACCTGGGATACCTTTTTTCATATTTGCACACACCTACATCTCTGCTGTTCTGTAGAGTAGGCTCTCTGAGTCTTCTGGGCAAGGCAGAGATATCCCTAAATAGAAGTGAGGACTGAGGGCTCTTTTCCGCTGGGGAAGTTTTCCGCGGTGAGGAGCACAGCATGGAACGGATGGGCCCAGGCAGCGGCGCTCTGCCTGGTCTGGGTTGTTCATGTCCAGGTCCAAGCTGCGCCCTTCCTGCACCCTGGTGTTCACCTGTCCCCGTGACGTCATTTACAGCAACCCCTGCTTTTGCTTCCTCGTGCTGGAGTCCTGGAGGTGTCGCCCTCCTTGCTTGTGTGTGTGGGGTTGGAAGCCCCAAGAACAGTCTGCCTCTCCCAGGGCCTTAGCAGATGGCAGCGAGGTGGGGGCTCAGTGTCTCAGCCGTGTTGTTGTCCCAGCCACTCCCTGGGCCCTGGGATGTACTGGCGAGTCTGAGAAGGGGCATAGCAGCCCTGACAGTGGCCTTTGGCGTGGGTGGTGGGAACGTGACGGGGTGCAGGTGGGGCCCTGGCAGATCTGGGTGGCCTGAGGTGGGGCTGCCTCCAGAGCCCACAGAAGGGGTGTGAGGCAGTGGGGGGGTGTTGGTTAGTGGGCATGCTGGGTTGTTTTGGGGCTTCTGGTGGAAGAGTTTAGCCAGCCTTGGAAAACAGTTTCACCTTTGAGAGGACAAGCAGAGCTGGGAGGCAGGGAGGGACCCAGCCCCACTGTCCTCTTCCCAATTTCCTTGTCCTTTTAGGGATTCCTGAGTGTGTGGGCTCCTTCCTGCCAATGAGATGTGAGCTGACTGCCATGTTCTCAGCGTGTATGCTGGGCGCAGACATGATGCAGGGCACAGCTTCTCCAGGGCTTGGCTGGGTCAGGGGTATAGGTCAGGCAGCGCCAAGGGGCAGGGGCCAGAGGGCAGGGTAGGGTCAGGGCAGGCAGGAGCACAGGTGTCCTCAGGGTCCACTCACTAACACAGGCCTGAGCGAGCTCAGCCACACGGGAACCAGCTGCTTCTCGATAGGGAACCCAGGTGGAGAGTGACATGAGGGGGAGGCTGGGTGTCCCTCGTGTCCCTATGGCTGCATGGTCCACGAGTGACCCAGACCCTGCTCTATGTCTGAGGCCCGGGATTTGCTCAGCCTGCAGGGAGTCGGGGCTGCCTGGTTCAGCTGTGCTGCACCGCGCAGGCCTCCGCCCGACGGCAGTGTTCTCTCCCCTTTGGTCACCGGTGACCCCTTAGCTTGGTCAGGAGGAATGTTCGTGCCCGAAAGAGATTTTGCTAATGGATTTGTATCTATTGACCTCAAAACAGACATGCTAGATAGAGCGACTTGCTGAGGAGATTTTTCTGGTGGGAGAGCTGCACACTGTGTGGGGGGGTCTTTCATCTGGTGCTGCTTCCCCGGGAGACGGGTCTGTGCCTCCTGGTGTTAGTGGAGCTCTGCAAAGGGCCGGTGCTGCGCTTCTCTCACCGCAGGTTCTGTCCACGGTGTGTCCAGGAGAGGAGGAAGAAGAAGTAAGGCAGAGGCTGATGCCGGGGCCAGGAAGCAAGTTGATACACTCCGTCATTTGCGTTGCAATATTTTATCTTCATCTTAAAACTACCTTGATTCGAACAATATTTAATAACAGTGGCCAGTTGTAATTCTGGACATTTCCTAAAACCAACAAGAACCCCCGTGAGCCCTGTTTGCACAGAGGGGGGATCTTATGGGGACTTACCACATGACTTTGTTCTCGTGACTTTCTGTACAGATCCCAGCACTGAGCATGACGGTCCCACTGGGAGCCCGAGTGACTCCGTGGGTGTGTGTGTGTGCGGTGAGCTGGGCCCCTTGGGACGAGCCATCGGGGAACAGACACTGTCATCACTGTTCAGCTGGAGCTGTGAGCCTGGCGTGGTCCACAGTATCTGAAGCAGCCCTGAGAGCCTGCCCTGCGCACCCCCCTGTGCTGAGTGCGCAGTGTGCGGTCTGGGGCGCGTGGCTGGAAGGCGCCCTCCTGACCCGTGCGGTGGAGCTGGCAGCTGTGCGGCAAGTGCTCGCTCTTCCCTCAGCCGCTCTGCTGGGCTGTGCACTGCCTTTTCCTCGGGACTGCTGGTTCCTCCTGAGGCCTTACTGTCCGGAGTAAGTGCTCTGGGTTGGCAGACGGGCCGTCGTCGGTCACAACGACCAGTGCAGATGAGGGACAGCATCACAGACTGGCCGGTGTTCTGTGTCTCTGGGAATTCCGAATGTTTTTACTGTGAAGATGAAGTCATTATAGCCGCATGAAGACAGTGGGTTTCTGTGTGCAGTGAATCCAGCCGACTAAGAGTCGACTTTCTTTGAACCTCTTTGTGTTGCACCCTGGTCGGCAGCTCGTCCCAGGGACTATAATTATGTGATGTGATTTGTGAGTTTCTTGTGCCACAATAGCAGTTCTGGATGAAGTTAGGAAATTAGTGTGTACTTTCTGTTCAGTCAGCATTCACCAAACCGATTTTGAACCACCTCTCTGGTACTGTTTGGGGATGTGACATACCTTTAGCTGTGTTGAGAGCCATGTGTGACGGGTACCTAGAGTGTGGCTTCTGGGAGCATCCCTGGACTCTCCGGGATCTGCCCGATGTAATTCAGGCCAGTCAGGGTTCCTCTTGCCAGAAAAAAACCCAGGAGGCAGAATCGAGGTGCGGAACGCCTGGCGTCAGGAGAATCACACCCTCCTTGTCAGGAGGGTCCTGGAGTGGCCCGCTGCTCCCTCCCCATGGCCTCGTTCACCATGTCCTCTCCCAGCGTCCAGTATTTCATCAAGGAGAGGGAATGGGGCAGAGGAACTGGCGAGACTGCGTTGTAGACCAGCCGCTCCCCGAAAACGAGTCAACATTCGGCCAACGGGAGCAGATGTCAGAGGGCAGCTGGGGCCCAGCTGGAATCTGCAGTCTGCAGTGGTCTTAGCCTGCACAGGATGTGTGCAGACTGCTGTGCTTTTTGGAGTGACCTTAGGGGGCAGGCCTTGCTTTCCATGACTGCAGGTGGGTTACTTCAGCCCACATGACCCTGCGAGCCTCGCTCTGGTGCTTAGGGGAGGGGTCAGCAGCTGCCTGAGAAGCACACTCAGATCGTAAGCCTTCTCTGAGGGAGGAGATGGGCACGCAGGCACATGAGGCCCGCTTGTGTTTACCTTAGCTTCACGTGATGGGCATTTAGAGGTGGTGGGGGATCCGTTGGGGACATTTTTTCTTCACTCCTTTAGCAGTTTCTGTGGACAGGATAGGTAAGTACGGTAAGCCTGTGATGAGGTTTTAGCAGCTGAACACACCTGCTGTTGCCATGGGAACACAGTGTTTGTGGGTGCAGGTCGATGGCCAGCTAGTTCTGATTGTCACCTGGAGTCCTGAGGCCACGCTCATTTCCCAGGAAAGTTGGCCGACCTCTGTCTTAAGCTTTTCTTTAAAGTTCAGCATTGTCATCCTGCTCGTCACTGTGTAGCATCCCATGTGTCGACCTTTTTTAAGTTTCTGTGCTTATCTAGTGTTCACTTTTGCCAGTTACAGTAATATCACCAAGATAATATGCAGACAGCTTTGACAAAAATGGAAAACATGAGCATGATAGGAAGGTGCCCCGGGACGTTGTTTGGGTGATGACTGAATGCTGTTCCCAACTGTTAATACCGTCTGAATCGGAAAGACGCCAAAGTGGCCATCTGGTTGGGAAAGAATGTCCAGCCAGACCCCCTTCAGTGCTTGCCGGGCCCACGTTGGCTCCTGGGCACAGCTGTGGAGCCAACCCCATCCCCCGGGTTGCAGGATCTGGGCTGGGCCCTTTGAGTGAGGGTATGGCCTCCATGGCTGGGAGTTTACTGGTGAGGGGAGCAGTATCTTGTTCAGAGAAGCAGAACCATTTTCCTTGTTCTCAGTGCTGTGTTCTCAGCCCACAATTTGAGAAACCTCCTTGCTCTCCAGCAGGATGCACCTGCACTAACAGGCATGCTGTCAGGCTGAGCCCCTGCAGCTCTGGCTGGGCTGAGGCCTGAGTGGCTTCCCCACTGTGCAGGCTGGGCCCTCGGGCGGGTGGATGAGATCAGGACCGGCCAGGGTCCTGAGAGCCAGGAGGCAAGGTGTGCTGGGACGCATGGGGAGAACAGCCAGCCATGTGTCGATGGTGTTCCTGGTGGCCACACTGCACTGTCTCCTGTCCCGTCCCTGGCAGCCCTTGGCAGGGGCTGCTTCAAGCAATAACGCTGTCCACGGGCCACAGCCAGGGCCTGCCTGTTGCCCGATTTGGGCGCTTCTCATGGGCATTGCAGGGTTAAAGTGCCCTCAGTGTCTAATGAACAGCAATTGGCTGTCACTACTGTGCGGAGAGGTGTTTGAAGGGACATCCAGGAAATCCTCTTGTTCAGGAGACAGTTCTGTGAAGTTTCTCTCTTCCTGTGTGTGTGTTGTGGTGCTCACCTTTACCACACTTCATCCAAAAGATGATGCAGCTTTAACACGAATGTTACATTTTATTTCCAAGGAATTATTATCTATGTTTCCTTTGTAAAGGAAAGATAATATTGTAAATCTTTTTATTAAATAATGTAAAGATGTATATCTGTATTTTTGGATCATGTTATAGATTATGGATATATTGTTTAATAAATAAAGTATTTTTTGGAACAAACATTAGAGAATGCATCATTTTGGGAAATGATAGAGCTTTAGCGTTGTGTTCAGAGGTGGCAAGTAGATCCTGCATTGAATTTCAAAGGGGGCATGAGGCGAACTGGAGGAGACTTGTTTTGCTGGCCGAGGGCCTGGGTGGGACCCTGGGCCTTACCTGGGTCAAGAGCGAGCTATGGGCCCCTGGCTGTGTCATAGGTGGTTCCCAGGTTCACGAGAAAGGTGCTCGTGGGTGGGGGTGCTCTGAGTGGCGGTACAGAGGCTGAAAGTGCTTTGTCTGGAACTGGTGAGCCATCTAGAACCCTCTGAGAACTAGAGTTCTTAGGATATTCCTTGAGAGTTGGTGGCCAGGGTCTAGAAACCCAGTGGGGTCCCCATGAAGGAGAGGTACGGCCTCACCCATTTTCCATATGGAAACCGTTCACAGACCTGCAGTCCCCCGCCCCGGGCCATGCCCCTCCAAGCACTCCAAGGCCACCTGCAGTCACTTCTTGGGCTGACACCTGGGGGAAAGGAAGCAGTTTGGGGTGGGGGTGGTCATTCTCATTGGTTCTGAACTATTACCAGTCCCCAGAGGCCCCAGGTGCCACTGGTCTACTAGTCAGAGGGCCTTGGGCCCTCAGGTGGGAAGCCACGTGTGCCTCAGTGGCTGCCTTCCCAGGGCCTGCCCATGTCACTGAACAGACCTGACAGCTGGCAGCCACTGCAGTGACTGACCTGTGGAGCCAGGGCCATGAAGGCAGGAGGGGCCAGATGGAAGTCTCTGGGTCATCCTGTCCTCTCCCTGCTACGACTGATGCCCTGGCCCATGTGGCTCGGTTGGCACCCTCGAAGCAAGGTGTCTGGTGCAACTCCCAGTCGGGGCCCCTGCATGGGGTGCGGGTTTGCTCCCTAGTCAGGGCGTGTACAGGAGGCAACTGACCAATGTTTCTCTCTTACATCGATGCTCCTCTCCCTTCCCTCCCTCAAAAAATAAATGAAATCTAAAAAAAACAAAAAGCAAAAACGCAAACACATCCTTGACAGGAAGATGCAGTAGGATGTACTTAACATTCCCAATTTACTTTCAGGAATGCAGTTTATGAGGACATAGGCTCTAGCTGCAGCATTGTTACCAGAGTGTTACAGAACAGACGGGGGGGGGGTGGGGGGGCTGTGCAGGTGGTGAACGATAGATAATTATCAAAAGGACCCTCCCTTTTTCTCCAGGGGTTCCCTCGCACTAGGTTTGCTTTACCCCGCTACCAGAGGAAAGACACGTCTCGATGCCAGAGATTTGTGAAAAGGAAAGGAATTATTTATTTAAAAGTTAGACAGGCTTAGAGTAATGACTTAATGTCTTCATTCAAATGCTAAAGTGCTTTAGAATACCCACGACCACACACAGTCCTTCCTTCTCCCCCTGCCCAGTCCCGGGTCCTGTATCTCAGAAAAGAAGTACAAGTCCGTGATTCAGGCTCCCGGCACCTTCAGCTGTGTCACCACCACGATCTCCAGTTTATCCAAAGCTGTGTGGCACGTTCTCGCGGCCCTGCAGCAAGAGTCCTTACACCCCGTTTCTTTCAGGCGAAGCCTCTCCTGCTGCCTCAGCCACGTGGCAAACGGGAGCACCCCCAAGCTGTGTGGTCCTAACTCTTGCCCAAACCACATGGTCTTGACCTGATATGGCTGCCACGCCTGGGTTTCAATGCCCGTGCCCATCTTCCTCTGCAGCCCCATTTCCGACTCCTCCCACAATCGGTTACACCTGCCACCATTCCTAGATTCTTCCAGCTTTACTGGGCTGCCATAGGAAGTCCGGGCAGGCACGGCGTGGAGCCAATCATCTCCAAGCTCTCACGCAGGTGCTATAACCAGGGGGAGTTGTTTCCCAGTTACATCCTGGGTGGAAGTTACTCCCATTCCCTGGGCTCAAAGCGTGGCCACAGTATTTAACATATCTATGCAACCAGTTAAAGGCTGTAGATATGTTAAATGACCATGCCAGAGGTTAGCTGCAAAGCTGTTGCTATGCAAAACGGCTCTCCAGGGCCCTGCTCCATGTCCCATCCCCCAGCTCAGACTGGTGGGGATGAGGACATCATATATATGTTCTTCTCTAATATTTCCTGGACACCCTGGGTTCTGGACCCCATTACAAATCCCTATTTGGGCCCCTCCTTGGCTGCGCCCTGTTACAGGAGCCCATCGGCACACTCAGGGCACCAGGCAGGAGGCCAGGGGTCTGGCAAGGACTGGTCTGTTCTTGGCAAAGCTGTCAGTGGACCTTAGTCTTCAGTCAGGGTTACATGAATACTCTTGCTGTCTGTAGTCATCTGGCCACAGACCCTCGTCATTGGGACATGACGTGGAGCTGGATGAGCAGACAGACTGGAGATGCCTCAGTGGGACCCATGGGAGCCACAGGTGGGAGGTGGATCCTATTCCATGCCAGGAGCTGTATCCATCAGGAAAGTAGAAGCCACATGTTACTCTAACGGTTTGATTGAGGGTACCAGAGGGTTTAGGGAACAGTAATCTCGGAAGCAGTTGCCTCCCCTAAGCCTGGAGGCTAAGGGAGGAAGCAGGAGTTTCTGGACCTGGCAATGTGTGGGAGGGGAATGATTAGGACTCTGCTCTGAGGGGGACTGGCCCCACAACTGATGGGGAAAGAGCTCTTCGGCCGGGATTCAGCCACTGGGGAAGTGGGTGTGATCTGGCTGGTGCCACGGGAGTTCTGGGAGGGGGTGCCCCATGGAGCTGGGACTCAGACCTCTGGGGCGAAGGTTCTTGACTGCTGCGGCACCCTGAGAGAATGGGATGAGGTTGCTACCTGGCACAGGTGCTGCTGCGGTAGCCGTCCATGGGATACCAGAGGTTCCTTCCCCCCTCCCGCCGTGTCTCCCTGCTAGGTGCCATTGGCGGAGCCTAGCAGGCCTTACAGAGCAGAGGCCAGGCTGGAGCTGAGCGTGTAGCTGGACAGGGGGAGGCAGACAACTGTGGGTGCTGGAGAAGGCGGCTGTCCTGCCGCGGCCTCCAGCAGCCCTGTCTCATGCCAGTACCTCTGTTCAGGAAAATGATGCCGCTGCTTGGCAGGCAGCTTTGGGAACTAGCTCGGGTTCTGCCTGAAAAACTCTCCCGACCCGCAGGGATGCCTGCCCTTCGGCCGGAGCGGGAGCCAGAGTCCCTTGGAGGCCTGCAGTAAGAGGAGGGAGTGGGCAGTTACCCTGTGAGGCCCGTCGGGGCGGACCGCGGTGGGGCCTTGGGAGGGGTAGAGTATATCGAGGCCCCAATTGGGAGGTGCGGGACGCCGGCCGAGGACGGCCGTCCCCGCAGCGGATGACTGTGGCTTCTGCGGCGCGCCCGGGGTCAGGGGTCAGTCCTCGCGGTTGGAGGCGGGGCCTGGGGCTGGGGACGGGCAGAGGGGAAGGGCTTGAGGACCTGGGCGGGCCCTAGGGGAGGGCGTGGCAGCGAGGGCTGCTTTGCGCAGGCTCAGTCCTGCCCGCCCTCGCCACTGGAGCTTCCGTTGCTCGCTGACAGAGACGGCCGGTTCGGCCAGGACGGGGACGTGGGAGTGAGTGCGCGCGCGCGCCCGCCGGGGTTTGAGCGGAGGGGCCGCGGACTGCGGGGCAGAGCGGCGGCAGTGGTCGCGGAGGCACAGGGCAGGGAGCGCAGGCGCCGTCTGTGGGGTCGACGCTGTCGAGCGGCGCCTGCCACGTGACCACTAGGGGCGCGCGCGCCCGGCGGTTCCGTCCGGGACGAGCGTGAACGCGCTCTGCGCCCTCCGAGCGAGCCCGGCCGCGCGGCCTGGCCCGGCCGCCTCCTGCGTCCGACCTGACGTGAAGGGCCGGGGCGGGGTTGCTAGTCCGCTGGGCGGTGGGCGCGGCGGAGGGCGCTGCTGGGGGCGCTGTGGCGTCTGAGAGAGGCCCGCGGGTTTCTGAGGTCGCACAGCGGCGAGAGCCCCTCCCAGATGCCGCTCCGGTCGTCCGAGCGGCAGAGGAGACGAGGTAGCCGCCTGACCCCCGTCCCCTCTCGCTGGTGCGGGGTCTAAGTGCGAACCCACGTGGGCAGACAGGGGAACTCCCTCATCCACTTGTTTTGATTCTGCACTGTTTAAACTTGCGGTATCATATACATAAAACAAAGTTGACCACTAGCCGTTTTTAAGTGTGCCGCTGAGTGGCAGTCGCCCCTTTCTTTGAACGCCTCGAAGCCTGGTGCTGTTCCGAAGAAAGAGGACTGAAGCTCTTCCTGCAGGGGGACCCTCGTCCCGGGCCCGGGCCTCCCGCCCCATGCCCCCAGGCCTGCCCGCCCTTTGCACCTCCCTCCCTGCGCCTTCCCGGGGCAGACCCTTTCGCGGCTCCGGCTAGTCCAGGGTTACAGGGCTGCTCGCTTGCTTTTCAGGGCAAGAGCTATGGTGCCCCGTCTGGCGCCCGGGTGGCCTTCAAGGCTCTTCTGGTGGCGAGCGGCCCGAACTCCGGGGGCCTACGGGCAGCCAAGCACCGGGAACAGGGTGTCCAGGGTCCCCCTGGGCATCAGCCCTCGGGGGCTCGTGGGCACCGGTGCCCCGGTTCGCAGAGGCGGCTCCTCCCCATCCTCCCGGGGCCCCGAGGTGGTGCTGACCTGTGAGCGCTACCCGGTGCGGCGGCTGCCCTTCTCCGTGGTGTCTGAGGAAGACCTGGCCTCCTTTGAGCGCATTGTCCCCGGGAGGGTCGTCACAGACCCGGAGGAGCTGGAGGCCTCCAACGTGGACTGGCTGAGAGCCATGCGAGGTGAGCGAGGGTCCCGCGCACCTGTCTCGTTCACCATGGATGACTTGAGAGTGCTCTGAGAACACTTTGTTGAAGTTTATAGGTGGTGCAAGATGCCTTCGACTTCCAGGATGAGACAGCCCCCTGGCTGCTCCCAGGGGCCTGTGTGTTCACGCCTCACGTGCTTGTAGCTCCTGCCTCAGTTGCGGAGGTCGCGGGTGTGAGATCCCGTGTCTGCGGGGCTGCACTCCCTTTGGAGGCTCCAGGGCATCCTCCTGCCTCTCCTGCCCTTGGCTGCCTACTTCCTCATCCTAGTCTCTGCCATCACAGAGGATGTAAGAAACGCCCAAAGTTGTAGAGGTTATTTATGAATATATGTGAGCCAAACTGAGGACATATACTGGGGAGCAAGATTTCAAATGCTCCAGAAAATAACAGTTTGCAGCTTTTATGCATCCGAAGTTAAGGAGTTAGGTACCACAGGAAGAGTACGTGAGGGTGGGATTGGATTACAGGAGAGTTAAGGAGATTGTGCGTTCACCTGAGGGTGGTTCACACTTCATTTCTAAGGTGTGTTATTGTACTTGCACAAGAACAAGAGACAGGGCTGCTTAAGGCAAAGACAGACCTTTCCGGAAAAGTTCTCTGCCTAGGGAGGGACTGCCTGCTGTGGCCTGCCCAGTTAGGAATTTGTGATCAGATCACCTGGGAGGTCATGTCCATTTGAACCATCTCTTTTGGCCACAATTCCTGTGTGTCTCTGCCTCAATTTCTCCTTCCTTTCTCTTATAAGGACACTTGTCATTGGACTGGCAGTCACCCTCACCCAGGAGAGCCCCATCTCAGGACCCTTAACTTCTATCTGCTGTAAAGACCCTTTACCCAGGTCAGGTCGCCTTCACAGGCTCTGAGGGTGGGATGTGTGTGTTCTTCCTAGGTCCAGATGCAGGGTTGCTGGTCTGGCTGCCCCCTATTTTCTTCTCTCATCACACCTGTCTCCCTGTCCCCACCTCAAGTCCATGCACCAGCTTTGGGTGGGAGTGGAGGGGGATGTCAGCCTCCTAGGCCCAGCAAGCCCTTCTAATTACAGAGATTGTGAAGCCAGACCCCTGTGTCCTCTCCTGAAATGATTTCAGAGATCATGTAACCTGTCCACTCACACACTTACAGAAACCAACCTTACCCTCTTGCTGTGATGATAAGGAGAGCTGGGAAACAAGCAGTTCACCACACAATGATGTACTGAAGCCTGTAAAGCAGGGCAGGCAGGTCCTCAGGCTGGGCCTGGACCCAGCGCTCTTGGACGCGGTGTGCTCAGCCATGGGTGCAGTTGGCAGGATTTCAGACCAGAGTGAAGGGTCCTGGCAAGTGGGACTGGGTGCAGGCTCAGGAGTGGAGACAGCTCTTCCTTTCGGGGAGGCTGGTGGCTTTGGAGGTCCTTAGGCCATTCTGCAGGGCCAGAGTGCTTGAGAGCCGCACTCTGCCTGCTGAGCAAGGGCTCCATCAGGCAGCACTGCCCTGGTGAGAACAGCCAAGCAGCACAGTACCTGTGGGCTCATGTGTGGTGCTCTGGAGGCAGGGGCAGGCGATGCCCATTCTGGGCTCAGCCAAGCTGGGTACCTGTCTTGGCTTGTTGCTGTGGCCTGGTGTCCCCAGGAGATGGACTGCAGAATGGGGATGGGTCTCACCAGGAGGTAGGACCCCAGCAGGCCTGGTGCTCAAGGTGCAGGCTCTCCTGTTCCTCAGGCTTCCAGAGCCTTGGGAGCAGTACCTGGGAGGGGGCTGCCTGCCTCCCCTGCATGGGCTCAGCTGGCTGTCTCCTGGGACCCCTCTGTCTGGTCAGCACTTTTCCTGGGAAGCCTGGCAGCAGGCAGCCCTGTAGAAAAGCCCCCGTATGTGATTCTCTTTGGAGAGAAAGCATGTCTAAAAATCTGGTCATTTAAAATTTTAATCTCAGAGTTAATACAGAAAATATAAGCTGGTAAAAGCTGATCAGTACCTTACATAATAGTTTAAACAGATTTTATTTGAAATGGATATTGTCATTAAACATCTCCTCCTTTAAAAACTAGACCATGTGCTCATGAGTGAGCCCCACAGACCTTAGTGAGCACCTCTCTGTGTGCCTGCTCCAAGGGGAAGGTCAGGCCCTGGACATGAGAGGGACAGGAGGCTCGCTGAGCAGCAGGAGCAAGGTGGGCCGCACATCAGGTTGTCGTGAGTGCCGAGGAGGCCGTTTTCTCTGAGCCTGGGAAAGCTGTCTGGAAGGCCGTTCCTGGGGCAGGAACAGCCAGTGCAAAGCCTCTGAGCAGGGCTGCACTTGGCCTGTCTGAGGAGTCAGGAGATCCTTGTGGGGCTGCAGTGGGTGAAGGAAGGAGGGGGTCAGAGAGCAAAGGAGCTAGGCCATCAAGGCCTCAAGGGCTGTGTGAGTCCTGGCTTCTCCTGTGAGCTGAGAGGGACCTGCCTGAGGGCAGTGAGTGGAGTGGAGCCCCTTTCACTCTGGCTGGTGATGGCAGTGGGAGGAGGGCGGGGTCTGCGAGGGGCAGAGGGGCAGTCTGGTGAGGTGTGGTGATGACACAGTGAGGAATGGGAAGCCAGACCCCTGCCCAGGGGAGGATGCAGTGTTGAGGCATGGCAGCGGGGCAGGGGTCCTCAGCAAATCGGCTGGGTGCCTGAAATGGGGGGGGATGATAACTGTCTCACAGCTCTGGAAAGAGTCAGTAGGAAGAACCTGTGCTCCATGTGCTTCCTGCCTCTGCAGCCTCCACTCATCCAGTCCAGTTTTTTTCAGCCAAGCAAACATGCAGAAGGCAGGCCAGCAGTGACTAGGGATGTCCATGGACTAGTTTGGGGGACTCCCGCCAGCCGTGTCTGGAGCTCAGACTGTGACAGAAAAGAATTGTAACCAGTGACTAAAAGAAGAGCTGATCATACTGGTATGATTGAATTGCTAAGTAAGTAAATACAGGAGATGGGAGAAAGGCCCGTCTTCACAGCACAAGGTCTGTTAATCAGTGTGGGAGGGTTGGTGACAGTCACCATTTGGCGTCCATCCTGTGGACTGCTTCAGGCAAGAATGTCAACAGATGCTGAATTTGTGGGTGAACTCGGAGGAGCATCTACACAGTGTCAAGTGTCTGTCTGCCCACAAGATACTTAGAAACTTGCAGTGGAGAAGCCAGGCCGGCACCCCTCCCTCGCCTTCAGCCAGCCCTTCCACCTCCCCGCAGTACACGGACTGACCTCTGTTGTCCTTGAGGATTACAGTGACCCTGGTTGTGCAGGTCACCTCACCAAGGAAGTAGAACCTTCTTTGTCCCTGCGTGCGGACCCGGAGGTCCCTTCCCTGTACATACTGTGTTTTTCCTGTCTCAGGCTGTAGCAAGGTGCTGCTGAAGCCCCAGACGACGGAGGAGGTGTCCCACATCCTCAGGTAAGAAGCCCGCCGGCCTTCCTGTGGTTTATGAATAGCTTCCTCATGAAGACACGCAGATGCAGAGCCCAGGAAGCCGACAGCCTGTTTGGGGCCGAGCCCTGAACTTTGGAACCCTGGGCACTGGGCCAGGCACAGCATGGGGGTGGCTGCAGACTCCCACGAAAGAGACCTTTTCTTGAAATATGTATTTCTTGATTTTTTTATATCAATAAACCATCGTGTTTAGTTTTGGGAAACATAGAAAACCAGAAGGAAAAAACTGCGAAAACAGCCACTCTGTTCAACTCCAAAGATGGCAACTGATGGCGTTTGGTTTGCTCACTGGTGTCTTTCCTTCTTTGGGGTGATTTTAAGGTTATCGCATTGTATCTAAGACATTGTAGTTGTGGCTTTTTCTCTATTTGTCAAATCTGTGTTCATTTATTGGTACAAATTATTTTTCTGTGCCATTTTTTTAAAAGGTTTTATTTATTTTTAGAGAGAAGGGGTGGGGGGAGAAAGAGAAGGAGAGGTATACCTATCAGTTGCCTCTCGCACGCCCCCAACCAGCCACCTGACCTGCAGCCCAGGCCTGTGCCCTACTGGGGCTTGAACTGGCGACCTTTTGGTTCACAGGCCAGTGCTCAGTCCACTAAGTCACACCAGCCAGGGCTTCCATACCAGTTCTGACCCATGAAAGGTGCCCACCCATGCGTGCCCTACAGTCTGCCGGACTGCACTGAGCCAGTCCCAAGGCTCAAGTGGCTGTGCAGCATTGCTTCCACGTGCCCCCCTTTCCGAGGCCGTTGCTGGAGGCCGGACCCTGCAGGGTAGGTTTGCTTGATTGTTGCCCTCGTAGCCAGGCGCTGACCCGGAGTCTCTCTCAAGGGCCAGTGGCACGGGCCTGGAGAAGAGGGGCTTGACACCCTGCCTGTGCTGGTCCCAGGTACTGTCATGGGAGGAACCTGGCTGTGAACCCTCAGGGCGGCAACACGGGCCTGGTGGGGGGCAGCGTCCCTGTGTTCGATGAGGTCATCCTGTCCACCGCCCTCATGAACCAGGTCATCAGCTTCCACGGCGTGTCTGGTGAGCCCGGCTGTCTGTCAGTGCTGTCCTCGTCCTCCTCAGCGGTGGGGCTGGGCGGGCTCCTCGGCCCTGGGGAAGGGGTGAGCTCTGTTCATGCTCTGCCCTCTGGGCAGGCCCGCACAGGGGTGTTATTTAGTTGGTCACTTAATGACTTGTATTGTGGGCTTGAGAGGAAGGGGATGGGCTGTCGCTGTGGCTCCTGTGGACGCTGACATTTCCTGGCCACAACCACCTTCTGGGTGTGTGAGGTCACATGAGTGTGAGGGGCTTCCTGCTTGGGTGTGGCAGGTTGTGGTGTTGGATCATTCTGTGTGGCGGGGGCACCTGGGCACCCTAGGGTGTTGATCAGCAAACCTGGCCTCCACCACTTGACACCTCCAACCAAAAATATCTCCAGACTCGTCACACGTGCCCTGGAAGGGTGGAATTGCCACCAGCTGAGGATGACTGCCTCGCAGCAACCCTCTTGTCTGCTCTCTCCCATGAGCATGCACATATGTGTGCACACGGGTGTTTGCATGTGCATGCATGTGTGCACACGTGTGTTCCCCCTCAGGGTACATACATGTGTGTGTACTTTTGCCTTCCCAGTGTTTCTTCTTTTTCATGGCACCCACAGAGATAACTTTCTGGGGAGGGACGGGGCATGTGCTGCTTTCGCCAGGTCCATGGTGGCTGCTTCTAGGGCGGGAGGTGCGCACAGAGCGCCGTGGCAGCTCTGCTTTCTCGGCAGGGGCCCTGGTGTGCCAGGCGGGGTGTGTCCTGGAGGAGCTGAGCCGGTACGTGGAGGAGCGGGGCTTCGTCGTGCCTCTGGACTTGGGAGCGAAGGGCAGCTGCCACATTGGGGGGAACCTGGCAACCAATGCCGGTGGCCTGCGGTTGCTGAGATACGGCTCGCTGCGTGGGACCGTGCTGGGTCTGGAAGTGGTGAGCTGGAGGCGTCCAAGTGCGGCTTGGCCCTTGTGTTCCCGCCCCAGTCTCAGGGCTCAGCTGCTCTGGTCGCCTCCCAGCCCCGTCACCCAGCCGTCCAGGTGCCTGCAAACCACGAACTCATAGGCTGGGCTGTGGGTCTGCCCTGTGCCTGGGGTTAGGGTGCATCCGCCTTTGAAGGCCCCCAGCCGCACGGGCACTGGGGTAGTGCCAGCACTGCCCTCAGTCCCAGGTGGTGCAGGTGGTGGGATTCCCAGCTGGGAAGAGTCCTTCCTTCAGCCTGATTGGGTGGCTCCAGGCCCCACCTCAGGGCCGCTGCCTTCCCAAACTGTGGCCGCTGCGCAAGCACCCTGCTTCTCTTCTCCCTCGCCAGGTGCTTGCCGACGGCACCATCCTGAATTGCCTCACCTCCCTGAGGAAGGACAACACAGGCTACGACCTGAAGCAGCTCTTCATTGGGTCGGAGGGCACCCTGGGGGTCATCACTGCTGTGTCCATCTTGTGTCCACCCAAGCCCAGGGCCGTGAACGTGGCCTTCCTTGGTAGGTGGAGTGCCTGCCCCCGGGAGTCGGTTCTCTAGGCTGCCCTGCCAGAGTGGGGGGCAGGGATTGAGGGAGAGGATAGATGGGGCTCCCACTGGACGGCCTGTTGCTGCAGGCTTCTCACTCTTTCCAAAGGGGTCCAGGACTTGGTCTTGGTGTGTGGGCAGATCCAGAGTTGAGCCTGCAGGCTCTGGCAGAACCACCTCATTTTGTAATAGAACCGGCTTCCCCGACTCTGGTTGGCTTTGCTATTTAGGGGGCCCATGCCCAAGGTTCTGTGAGAAATGGTGTCCTTTGGTGCAAGGCCAAGGACGTGTGTCTTCATTATGTGGGGTAATCAGATGGACGCCTGTCTCACACCTCGGTCTTCTGGAAGCTTCCGCAGGCCCCCGAGTCCCAGTGCAGTCAGTCCGTCTCATCAGTGTTTCCCTGCTGGGACAGTTGGCACCTGGGGCCCCTGGCTGTGTCTCTCCCCTCCCGACCTGCGTGTTCTTGTTGTCAGTCTTGATCGTACTTGTCTTAATCTCGTGAGTCGTAGTTACTGTAGCATTATAAAGGTCCATTTTCCTTCCTCCTCATTCCTTCATCAGACTTCTGCTGGGCTAACCTCCTTGTGAAAGCACCCTCGAGCTCCCTGTGGGGAGCGTCTGCTGGGGATGAGTCCTCTCCCTCCCTGTGCCCGAAAATGCCCTGATTCACACTCATTCCTGGGAGGCACCATGGCTAGGAGTGCAGGCTCAGCTGGGCACCTGCTCCCTCCCACCTGCTGGAGACACTCCACTCGGGGCGGTCTCCACGCTGTTCCAGAGGGTCTGTCTCTTTTCTTGGACCGTTGGAGGTCTTTTCCTCACCTTGAGTCCTTTGTGGTTTTCAGTGCATGCCCTGGTCTCCCTGGCTTGGCTTCTCATCAGTTGCAGTGTTGCCCATTTTCCCTCTGTGGCCGGACGGTAGCTGTGTCCATCTGCCCTCCTGTGTCTCACCTGCTTCCATCCTCTCCACCCCCTTCACTGGCCGTGTGGCTACCAATCTGCTTAGTTCTCCCTTCTCCCTGCAGCCAAGGCCCTCTGTTAAGCTCCAGCTGCAGGACCACGAGTTCCTCAGACGTGCGTGATGGGCTTCCTCAGGCCTCTGCAGTCCCAGCCTCTTCCCTCCAGGACATCTTCCTGTCCTCTCTGTGACCTCTGATCCCTGACCCCTCCCCGTAGCCGGGTGGCTTAGATCTTCCCCCCTTCCACAGTCCACTCGGTCCCTTCTGCCTCTGGCCACTGGACAGTCAGCTCCCCCTGTCCTGGGCCCTCTCAGCAACCTGTCTGTGTTCTGTGAGCGTGTCCTGACGGAGGTACCAAGGTTCAATGGAGTCGGGGGCACTGCTTGAGTGAGAGAAGTACCACTGAGCTGTTTCCAAAGGAGGCCGTGTCTGGCCCTGAGCACACCCCCAAGTTGCTCCTCCCATTTCCCACCACTGCTGCGCACCGTGGGCACCCTCAGCTAGCTGTCCGTCTTCATCTTTGAGCCGCGTGAAGTGGGCACTGGCTGGCCAATGGCCTTTCCCTCGGCAGTGCTTCCGCTGCTCTGCTTGCTTGCCTGGCTTGCCCTCTGGGAGTCAGGCGGGCAGGCTCATTACGGGGGCTCAGGTGGCTATGGGCGAGGCCCTGGCGGCATGTGCCTGAGGCGCTGTATCCTCTGCAGGTTGCCCAGGCTTTGCTGAGGTTCTGCAGACTTTCGGCACTTGCAAGGGGATGCTGGGAGAGATCCTGTCGGCATTCGAGTTCATGGATGCTGAGTGCATGCGGCTGGTCCAGCACCATCTCCGCCTTGCCTGCCCGGTGCAAGGTACTGGCCCCAGCCGCCCACCTCTACTTCTATGCCACCTGCCTCCCAGGATGGCTCAGGCCAACACGCCTTTGTCCTGTGCATGGGGGAGGCCATGGCCCCTTTGCAGCTGTGGTGTCCGCAGGACAGTGGAGCACAGAGCGGTCACAGCCCCAGTCAGCCCACTGAGCTCGCCAGTGGGGCCGTCCTGTCTCCAGGACTGATGGAGAGGCCTCTCCAGAGAGGCCTGATGTCTGTGACCTGCTCAGCGTCAGACCTCAGCGAGCCAGCGACAGGTGTAGCCCCTGTTCTCAGTCCCTGCGTGGGGCCTTGGCGACTTCACTTCTGAGATTGCCCTGAGGGAGCAGCCTGTCTGAGCTGCCCCAGCAGAGCCCCACAGACTGGGCGACTGTAACAAAATGAATTTGTTCCGGACAGTTCTGGAGGCTGGAAATCCAGTGTCAAGGGTGCCGTCAGGGTTGGTTTCCAGTGAGGTCGCTTCCTGGCGTGCAGACGGCCACCTTCTCAGAGTCCTATCTGTGTCTCTTCCTCCTTGTGTGAGGGCACCAGCCACTCGGGGTCAGGGTCGGGACCGGGGCCCCACCTTCTGACCTCACTTCACCTGCCAACCTCCTTAAAGGCCCGATCTTCACATGGTCACAGTGGAAATGGGTTAGGGCCTCACCAAGGGAACCTGGAGGGTGGGGAAGGACACACTGCAGTCCAGAACAATTGTAATTATGCCAAGATCTTTATGCTCTAAATTTTAAGTGAGACGTTACTCAGTGTAATATAGGAAACAATGAAAAGTCCAGTGGTGGACAGCAGCCCCTGGGTGGACGGCAGGTCTCCTGGGGTTTGGTGAGAGTAGCCTCCTGCAGCCTGGGGCACCCCTGGCCTATCCATGGGGTCACCTGGACTGTCCTGGGTTCCCAGCGAGTGCGGATCATCTCAGTGACAGACCTGCCTTTCCGTCATCTGGAATTCGGCCTCAGCAGAGAGCCCTGCTCTGCAGGCTTCCCTCGGTCTTGTTGGTACCACGGTGGCCATCAGGGGTGTCTCAGCCACGCTGACCCAGAGCTCTCCAACCTGGTCGGATCATCTCTGCCCCCTGCTCTCTGCCCCTCCAGAAAGTCCATTCTACGTGCTGGTCGAGACCTCAGGCTCCAGAGCGGAGCACGATGCCGAGAAGCTGAGCAGCTTCCTGGAACAGGCCCTGGACTCTGGCCTGGTGACTGATGGGACCCTGGCCACCGACCAGAGGAAAGTCAAGGTGAGTGTGCGGACGCCCTTGGTTTCCACCCAGCTCTTCTTCTCTGGGCCATGCGGGAGGCCTTGCAGCTGGCTGCCGGTGATGGTTGTGGCTGGACGTGAGCTGCTGTCCCGGCCTCAATGGAAGAACCTCTTTGGAAACACACTGTCAGTGTCTAGGCTGCTGGGGCAGCGTTTTAAACAGGCGGGCAGAGCCGTGTGGGCTGTGGGGGCCGGCGTGACGCTGAGCCTGTCGTGGGGTGGGGTGGTTCCCGAGAATGACTCGGCACCAAGAGAGCCTTGCTGTCTGAGGCCAAAGGAGGGAGGAGGGGTCCTGGGGCAGGGGAACCGCTGACAGCATCACAGGGCCTTCGCCCCCTTTCTCCCATGGCCCGCCCGTGCGGTGTGGAGCAGGGCTGGCGGGGCAGGAGGTCTGTGGGCACACTGGCAGGACCGGAGCGGCTCTGGCCTGTGGTGAGTGGGCAGGGGGGTCTGGCTGCCTCTCAGTGGCTGGCTGTTGACTTTGTTTCTTTACTTGATTGTTAAACTCCTTTCTGTGCCATTGTTGGTACTTTGTGTTAGTGAGATATTATTTACAAGGAGTTACAACAGTGTCTGACAGGGGCCCTAGGAGAATGCTGTGGCTAGGCTTTCTCAGCTACTGCTTCACCCACCAGTGTCCCCCACCCTCCCACACCCCCTCGCACGCAGAGCTGGAGGGGTCGCCACTGTGCTCCAGGCGGCAGGTCACAGCAGCCTGGCTGGGGACCCTCCTGCAGGGGCAGGAATGCACTGGTCCTAGCTCCACAGCCCAGTTCTCAAAGACGACGGTGCCCAGAGGTCTGGCGATGTGAGGGGCAGGGGCAGGAAGATGAGGGACCAGCTTCCCTCACAGATGGGAGGAAGTGGGGGGAGCACCCAGATGGGGTGGAGGGCAGGGGTGGGGTTGGGATGACAGGTCCCCAAGGAGCCCTGAGCTCAGGTGGGATGGAGGAGGTGCCCCAGGGGGCCTTAGCCGGCAGAATGGGACCAGCGGTGGGAGGAGCAGCGTGGGTGGCTCTGGGGGGCCTTGCTGGGCTCTGGGTGTGTGGGGCTGGGCCAGGAGGACCTGCTGATGGTCCTGCTGATGGTTGGGCTGCCACCTGACTGATGGGGTAGTGAAACTCGATGAGGGAATTGGGGAAATCTGTTATTTAAGGGGTGCCCATGGCACTGCGCTTACATTAAAAACAGGAACATCCTTACGTTGTAGAAATGTCACTGCGATGGTCCCTGAGGCAGTGGGGTTCGTGGGGGCGGGAGCGGGGATGAGGCCCGGGCAGGACCACGGGGCCCGGTGGTGGCGCAATACACTGTCTCGCTCCCTCACAGAGGCTTCAGGTGTCCACAGTGACAGGTTGACCAGAACAGATGAGCCCCAGCAGGGCTGGTGTGCCCCAGCAGCACTGCCCTGAGAAGCCCCAGGCCTGTCCTCAGGCCCCTCACTCCCCACCATCCCTGCCCCGGCCACCAGTGCCCCTTCCCACTCGTGTGCTGCAGGATACGCCCTGAGGGCCTTCCATTACTGCCTGCTCCCTCCTAGAACGGGGCCCTCGGGGCCCTTGGCGCCTCCATCGCGGGCCCTCCGTGCTGTCTTGGGGCCGCGTCTGGGGCCGCGTCAAGTATGGAGTGTTGGGAGCCCCGTGTCTGCCAGGACACAGCAGGGTCACCCACAAAGCCGCCGGCAGGTGTTGACCTGGCCTGTGTCGTCCTGCCCTCCCAGACGCTGTGGGCCCTGCGGGAGAGGATCACTGAGGCGCTGAGCCGGGATGGCTACGTGTACAAGTATGACATCTCCCTGCCCGTGGACAGGCTCTACGACCTCGTGACTGATCTGCGCACCCGCCTCAGCCCTCAGGCCAAGCACGTGGTGGGCTATGGCCACCTGGGTGAGCAGAGCCAGGCAGAGACGGCTAACCACAGACTCGTGTTTAGTGAGAAGGCTGGGGGTTGGCACGGTTAGAACAGTGCGGGGGGACAATGTGGGCAGAGTCCGCACAGCAGGTATCAGAACAGGAGTGGTGTGAGGTCACCAGGCCATCGCCCCCGAGACCGGGGTGGGGTGGACGGCAGATCGGGGATTGAGTGTGTCCCCCGTGGGGGCACTGCTCTGCCCCGGGCCACAGCGAGGACACCACTGTGATGGCAGTGGGCAGAGGGTTCTCTTCCTCTGTGAAATCCGGAGTGGGCATCGAGATGACTGGGCACCTGTGCTGTAACGGAGCAGGTAACCCTCAGCCCCTCTGAGGCTGACGGGCCTCATTCCTGGGGGTGAGCCCTGCTTGGCCACTGTCCTGGTGTCTGTGATCCCATTTAAGTCTGTGCGGGATGTTTTCAGGTGTCTTCATGGGCGATGTGGCGGCACGAGGGTCCTTGCTTCTGTTGGTGCCCATGCAGGGCAGCCGCCCTTCGCCTGTTTCTGGAAGTTCTCTCCTCGAGTGGTCAGGCGAACCTGCGGTGAGGACCAGAGGCAGGAGTTTGTGGGTGTCTGGGGTGACTGCGGACCAGTCGCTCTGACGTTGGCAGGGTAGTCCGGCCCCTTCTCCTGAGTGGTCCTGCGATTTCCTCACCAAGCATTAGGCCATGTCTTCTGGAATGTGGCACATGTTGGCATCTCGTCGTTCCTGCTATGGCCGTTTCCTGGCGCGCTGGTGCACTTGGGAGGGGCCTTGGTGGTCCCGATGCTGAGCAGTCTCTCCAGAGCAGCAGTGCGGCGCTGTGTGGGTCCTTTCTCTAGTGTGTTCGCTTTGTTTCCTTCTTTTCTGCCATTACGTTTCTTCTCCGTTTTCAGGTTTATTCTGTCACTTTGTAACTTCAGGAGTGAAGTACTTGGCTCAGTGGTTTTCAGCTTTTCTTTTCTATGTTTAAATGTTTCTCCAAGTCCCAGCCTAGCTGACCCCTACCTTGTTTTAAATGTTGTCTTTGTTTACCACCTGTGAGATTCAGTGTGGCCTGGGAAGTGCTGGGATAGAAGCTGCCACTCGGTTGTGGTGGCCCTGGGTCCGTGTGTTGTCGTGAATGGAGTTTGGCTTCCTGTGGACTCAGTGGGGTGGGTGGAGCCTCCGTGTGCGTGATGCTGGCAGCCCAGTGGCTGGGACCCTGCCTCCTGGCCCCTCTGCCACGGGCCTGACTCAGCCCTGACTCGACCCCACTCCCAGGAGTGCCCTTACCTGAGGCAGCTCCAGCTCAGGAGCTCCGGGGGTGCTGGTGCCCAAGAGCTCCCCCCTCCACAGCCAGAGGTAGCCCTGTGTTTGTGTGAAGTCCCCCATTTTGATGGTGTTCGTGTTATCTCTGGTTCTAGATATTTTCTCATCTCCATTGTAATTTCTTTTTTGACTCACGCATTAGGCAGGAATGTGTGTGTGTGTGTTTTAATTAATTAATTTATTTTTTAGACAGAGGGGAAGGGAGGGAGAAAGAGAAACATCAATGTGTGGTTGCCTCTTGAGCGCCCCCTTCTGGGGAACCTGGACCATAACCCAGGCATGTGCCCTGACTAGGAATTGAACTGGCGACCCTTTGGTTCTCAGGCTGGCACTGAGCCACACCAGCCAGGGCGAGAGTATGGTTTTTAATTTGCAAATATGGGAGTTTTCTAGCTGTTTTAGAAATTGTTGACTCGCTGTTCATTGCACTGGAGCCGAGGACGGGGCCCGTGCTGTTCTGACAGTTGTCAGCGACCCAGAGGGCCTGGTGTGGTCCACCTCCATCACGGTGGGGGAGCCCCCATGGTGTCTGTGGGGCCCGGGGGGATGGAGCCGTCCTGGGTGCTGCTGGAGAAGTGAGTCTGGTGAAAGCCATCAGTGTGGTCAGACTGCAGGGCTCTCGGTCCGTGCGGCCCTGAGGGTTACTCTCGGTGGGGAGCCCTTGGACCAGGACTAGGTGGAGCCTGTGGAGGGAGGGGTGGGTAGGGTAAACCAGAGAGAGAAATGAGCAAGGAGCGAGAAGGGGGCTGCAGCCTCCGGAGGAGGCTGCTTCTGTCACTGCGGGTCAGTGGCCAGTGGCTCGAAGGGCTGAAACCAGACAGGACGGGGAGGGCTCTCGGGGAAGGGAGGGGGCTCTTGGGAGGTCCTGCCTGGCCTGATTGGGTCCCTGCCTTCCAGGGGATGGCAACCTACACCTCAACGTGACAGCAGAGGCCTTTAGTGCTGAATTGCTCGGTGACCTTGAGCCCTATGTGTACGAGTGGACGGCAGGCCAGCGGGGCAGTGTCAGCGCCGAGCACGGTGTCGGCTTCAAGAAGCGGAGTGCCCTTGGCTACAGCAAGCCGCCCGAGGCCCTGCAGCTGATGCAGCAGTTCAAGACCCTCCTGGACCCCAAGGGCATCCTGAACCCCTACAAGACATTGCCTGCCCAGGCCTGATGGGGCATCAGGGTCAGCGGGAGTGGCCGTGGTCTAGTCCTGTCTTTGGCCATTGGGATAGGCCTGCAGGGCTGGCCTGGGCTCTGGCCTCCGTCCCATGGAGCCACCTGGTTGGAGGGGCCTCCAGGTGGGCGCTTCCCATCCCTTTGCAGGTGGCACCCGCCTTGCTGGTGGTCCCCTGAGTCCCACCTGTGGGCTACAGCTCTGGGAGGAGCCTGGTGTTTCTGCCTCGCACCGAGCCCCAGTCAGTGCGAGTCCCGCAGCTCAGGTAGCGGCAGTGAACCCCTGTGAACAGTCCAGAGCACCGGCCCCGCCTGGGGCTGTGACCGACAGGGCCTGGCTTCCCAGATGCTTTCTGGTGACATGGGACAGGTGGCTGCTGGGCCCTGGAGTGACCCTTTCCCCAACTGTGGTCAGAGTTCAGGTGTTTGTTTCTCAAAGTTGGCAGTTTGTGTGAAGAGTCCACGCAGGTCAGCCCTGCGTCCCTGTAAAGCTCCTACGTGCACATGTGTGTGCCCACTGCATACAGTGGCCTGTGTTCCTGCTGCTTCAGTGAATCCTACTTGGGCAGTCCTTGTTGACCTGTGGCCCCAGGGCAGCGCCAGCACTGTGGAGACCATCTCGGGGGGCGGGACACATTTTCTCTTTCTGGCAGCCCTAAACTTCCTATAGAAACAGAATTGGTCTGTTGCTAGAAAAATCTTGTAAAAGCCTACAGTGACGTGCCCATGTGCCATGGTCCCTAAGCGCCTGAGCATCAGGGACTGCGGGAGGGACTGGGCCTGGCTGCCTCTGGGGGTGACCGTCCCCCAGACCCTGTCCTATGCTCCCCATGTGACTTGGAGCCCCCCCTGTCTTACTCAGCTTTTCCACAGTCCTCAGAAGCGGGTCAGCTCGTGTCCACAATGACTTTCAGTGACTGCTGTGTGACTAAGCAAGTTTATTTTGGAGAATTAAAGTAACGCCTGAAGTGTTAAAAGGGTAAGAATTCGGAGGCATTTTCTGCCAGAGGGGTGGCAGGGCTCCAAGCAGGCGACCCCAGGACTGGGGCTCCGAGAGCAAGTTCGGAGGGGCCTCCATTGCCCTGAGGACCAGCTCCTCCAGGTGTCAAAATGTGAAATGCCCCACTCTTCACTCCTGGGGTTGCTGTACAGAATCCACCTGTGCACAAATATGCATACGTGCATAGGCACACCGTGTACACGGACATGGCACATGGGCACACTGCATACATATACATAGGCATGGCACATTACATGTGGACTACATGCACAAGCACACACACAGGGTTCTCCCCAGGACACGCTCAGAGCACTGTCTGCATGTGGTGTCAGTCGCTGGCTGGGTTGGGGCCGGCCTTGTGAAGGTGGTGACGTGTCTCTGAGACCCTCAGACAGAGGGACAGAGAGAACAGGGGACGAGGGGGCTGCCACCTGCCCTGGGGAGAGGCCATCGGCTCGCAGTAGCTGGTTCCACACAGCCCCTTCTCGTGTGTGGGGCTGGGCTCGTCTGGGGAGGGCGCCTGGAGGTCGGGGCAGGAAGGAGGTATTACTTTCTGTACTTTTTGGAGGACTTGCACTTTCTCCTGCCAAGCACATGTGCACTTTTTTAAAAACCAGGACAAACCAGGCGACAAGCTGATTCAGAGATCTGGCCTCTGGGCTGGTGGCCAGGCCTCAGGAAGGTGCCTCCACAGTCCCCTCACCTCTCGTTACCTATCACCTGTTTGGGGCGTCCTGCCTGAGAGCCCCTGTTCCCCCACCTGGTCAGGGTCATAGGCTGGGCATGGGCCACACCTTGGCATAGGTGTGTGTCCTCAGGGATGTCCTGGCCCAGCAAGATTTCAGGGCATGGATCCAGGGCCAGTTTTAGGACCCTGCTCTGGCCCAGCGGTGGCAGCTTTGGGACACCAGTGACCGCCTCCCTAGGCCAAGTGGCTGGCCCCTTCTGTCCCCTGCCTTCTCTCCCCCCTGTTCTGTGCTGGCATTTAAAACCAAGGCCCCTCCTCCTCGCCTGGTGCCATGGGCCCCTCCTGGTGGTGGTGGCAGTGGTGGGGCTGCTGCTACGGCTCCCAGGGCCCTCCTGCCCCACTGGTCCTGAAAGGTGGCTCTCCCCTGGCTGTGGCCACTGTTCCACTGTCCCTGCTGGGTGCCCGTGGGCAGCCCCAAGGCAGCCACAGCACAGGATAAGCCCTGTGGGTGCCTGACCCTCAGAGCCTGGTAGCCGGCCTGTGTCTGTCCTCTGTCCATCTGAGGTCAGCAGATGGCTCCTGGCACTTTGCCTCTGACACCTGGAAGCCAGGTTTGAGGCCCCGTCTTCCTAGCAGCTGCGGAGTCACAGGTGGCCAAGAGCTGGGAGGGTGGGGCCCTGGGCGCGCAGCCTGTGTGGTCCGAGGGCAGCTGCTCCCTGCACTCGTGGCATTTCCCTGACACGGGGGCTGGGTGTCTCTGAGCACCCCCCCCCCCCCGTCACCCTGGCTGGCCTCTCCCTTGTGCTCTCCTGAAGGTGCCTGAGTCGGGAACACAGCCCAGCCGGGTGACGTGGATGCCGCACGTGGGGGTGGGGGTGGGCATCCATGCTCACGACCGTGCCACGCACCCAGAAGGCCCTGTGGGTGCCAGCAGGAAAGCCTGACCACACGGTCGTATAGACGACGACACCACGGGCCCACTGGGCCCAGGCCTTACGCCCTCCTGCCCTCGGGCAGGCTCTCCGTGGCCCTGGGTGTCGGCGGCACTGGAGGAGTGCCCGGCGCGGCAAAGCTCGGTGGGCTCCACACCCGCCCAACTCCACCCTCGTGAAGAGAGGAGCCAGGAAGAGGGGCGATGCCAGCAAAGCCAGGCCTGCCGCCAGGCCCCGAGCCTGGATCCCGCACTTCTGCCGAGGATGATCTCGAATGTACTGGCAGTGGGCAGGGTAGCTGTTGTGTTTGGAGGAGGAAGAGTTTGTGATTTTTGCCTAAAACCTCTAAACCTCCCCGTGCCCACAGCCACCCACACTATCCCGCTCAGGGGCCAGCAGAGCCAGGGGAGGAGGAAACACCTGGCCTGCTGACCTCCTCTCCCGCTTGGGTCCGCCCCAGAGGCTGCCCACCCCTGACACCAAGGGGTAAGTGAGCCGCTGGTCTGGTGGGGGCAGCCAGGCACAAGCAAGGCCCCTCCCAGGAAGCAGGTGGCAGTGCAGGCTTGGAGGTCTGGCTCTGGTCCTTCAGTCTGGCTCTGCTGGCAGGGGGACCACCTGCCCCTGACCCCACTCGTGGCTTCCCTGTGCTCCATCTGCGCTTGGGCCCAGGTTTCATGGGGACTCCTCCCAAGGGCAGCTGTCTGCTAACCTCAGAAATCCCCGTCATGGGCTTTGTCCCATGTGCACCCCCAGACCGTCTGAGCTGGTGGCAGCAAAGGACCCCGGGCCTCACCTTGGCTCTCCTCCTTCCTGGATTCCGGGAGCGAGGGGTGCTGATGACATCTGAGGTGTGGCGGCTGTGGCGAGAGAGCGCGTTCCCCTCCTAGGTGGAGCAAGGTGGACCTTCACGAGGGAGGAGTGCGGAGGATGCAGGGGGCATCCTGGTGGAGGCCTGCCTGGCCAGTGGCCACACTGTGACCTCCGGGTGCAGGGGTGGATAAGCGAGGTGGCGGGCCTCCCTCCACAGTCAGCAGCTCTGGCAAAGGGGAGGGTCTGTGCACTGGCCAAGGGCCCATGGTGCACACCCCCTGGGCCCCCTGCACCTCCTAGGCCACCTGTGGTGGGTGACGCAGCCTTCCTCAGTCCAGACCTTTCCTCTGCACGATGACCCGGCCCAGGGGTGCACTGCAGGCGAGTGTCAGCGGGCCTCCTTCCTAGAGTGGCGTTTGCCCTGGGTGCAGGGTCACCCCCACTGCCCTGCCCCCCATAGGATGGAGGAAAGAGACATTTGCCTCCCCTGGGGGCTGCACAGGAAGCCCCCCTGTCCTCTCACAGAGCCCACCAACTTTGGTAGCAGTATCCCAGGTCTCAGGCTACCCAAGGGCTCCCCATCCTCCCTCACCTCCCTCATCTCCCCATCCCTCCAGTCGTGGAGGGTCAGAGGAGGGACACTGATAGCTAGGAGCTGACTGGAGACCCTCTGCCTTGGGGTAGGGGGAAGGAGGTGGGCTTCAGGGGGTCCAAGGCAGGCTCTTGATGGGGGTAGAAGGACCGCAAGGGGCTGGGCAAGGGGCTGGGCAAGGGCCTGGCTCTGCTGGTGCTTCAGGGTGAGTGAGCCAGGTCTCCTGGGTGCACAGCCTGGGTGGGGGGTGGCGATGGTGCCGGAGAGCAGCCAGGAGAGGAGCTGTGTTCTCCCTGATATGGGCTAAGCTGCAGGTGGCTTCTCCCTGGCCTTGGTAGACCTTTGGACCCTTTCTCGTGCTGGCCATTCTCACGGGTTCCTCCTGCAAACTCTTGTGTGCATATCAGGGGCCGGGCCTGCGCTCCCAACCCAGGCCTCACCACCTGTGCCAATACCCCAGGACCTGGGTCACCTTCAGGGCCAGTGGTTCTGAGATTCCCCTGTCCCCTTGGGATGGGGCCCTTGGATACTTCTCGCCCCCTCTCCAGGGTCCCCTCACCAAGTGTCCTGAGAATTTTTTAAAGGTTTTGTTTATTTATCTTTAGAGGGGAAGGAGAGAGGGAGAGAAATATCAGTGTGTGGTTGCCTCTCATGCATCTCCTGCTGGGAACTGGCCTGCAACCAGGCATGTGCCCTGACTGGGAACGGACCGTGATCCTTTGGTTTGCAGGTCCGTGCTCAGTCCACTGAGTTACACCAGCCAGGGCGTGTCCTGCGAATTTGACCTTGTCAGATGTGGACACTGTCTACACCAGGGCATCAGGTTAGGGTGGGGGTTACGGAAAAACACAACAAACTTGGAAGAAAGTAAACATTTGTAACAACTAAGCCTGAGCCCCAAGTGGGTGCCTGAGATGTCCCCCCATGTGGCACTTAGTGTCCCTCTCCTCACACGAGGGGTGAATAGTTCGTGCCCTCCATCCGTTTGGCTGGGCCCAGCCCAGTGCCCAAGGTGAGTCCCAATGACCCAGAGGAGTGGCATGCCGAAGCGTAACTATGCTGATGTTCCCTGGCTCAGTGTCCCCACTGCACCTCCCCCAGGGTGATGCCTGCACCAGAGGAAACCCTACACCCTGCACAGTGGGGCTCCTGCCCCCGGGAGGGGATGAGAGAGCTGGGCACTGTGGCTGGGACTGGATGCTGCATGGAGACCTGGGGCCAAAGGGGAGGACCCCTCACAGACTGCCCAGGGCCTGGGGCCTCCCTCTGCCTGCTCATGGACACCCTCCCTGGGTTCACGGGCAGTCAGTGCCTCGGGCACCCTGTCTTAGGGCCAGGGGCTCAAGGTGTGACTCAGATCTGGCAGCTTCTTGGAGTGGCCACTGTGTGCCACAGGGAGTGGCCACAGGGAGCCATCGCCCAGTGGGTGTCTGCACGGTCCACCAGGATGTGGCAGCCCTGGGAAAGGCTCCGTGTGGGAGAGTGCACGTGGCTTCATCCTTTCCCCTTGACCTTGGCCTCTGAGATGTGAGGGGCTGAGGACCTGTGCACATGGCACCCCTGCCACTCCCCCTGGAGAGAGCATGTGCTGGCAGCTGCTAGAGCCCAGGACAAGGGGCTCTAGCAGAGCCTGAAACAGAGCCCACAGCAGAGCTGCAGATGCCCCACGGCCATGAGCTTGAGGACGGTGGCCTGCTGCCGAGCCTCCGAGGGCCACAGTTTGTCACACAGCAAGGTACCCGCTGACTGACACACCATCGTCCAAGTAGTTTTAATTTTGCCAACCCGCTGGTCCAGGAGGAACCCCTTTGGGTCTGTGCTTCTCGGATTCCTTGTGGGCTTTGTACTGTCCATGTGAGGCCAGAGATAGGAGGAGGAAACTCCAGAGGTGCCCCAGGGCTAAGACAAAGGACTTCGATGCTGGACAGAGACCCTGTTGTAAGACCGGTTGCCCCTTATCTCTGGAAAAGCACTGAATTGTGGTGACCCGTGACTGCACCTGCGCGGAAGATGCTACATGACCCCTGCTTCATTATAACAGCATCAGAATAAATTGACATTGTGCGACTCCCTTCTCCAGTGGCCAATCAAGGAAGATCATGGGAGACCCCATGCACAGTAACTTAAACGGAATACAGCTACTTGCCAAATGCAAGTACGCCAGCACTAGCCAGGAAATACCCACCTGTAAGAAGAGAATCCCTCCAGCCACGGAGGGTCAATCTCTGCTTGGAGTCAGCCCGCTCCCATGTTCTGTGGAGTGCACTATCGCTTAGCAAATTTCTGCACTCTCTCTCTGCTCTAAACTCCGAGAGTTCGGGGTTCGAGTCATGTTTGCGGTCACCGAGGATCTGGTTACCTGTGCCCGCCTGTGAAACACACACTGCCATCTCTTCTTGGCAGGGTTCTTTCTCTTTCTTCTACTCCTGCCCCCATTTTAGAGGTAAAACACAGGGTGCTTGGCTCCAGCTCCCCTCTGCGGACGGGAGCAAGACCTCATGCTCCTCCCTACCCCCTCTCAGTCATTGAGAGTTCAGATTTCTCCCCGCCCCCCCCCCCCAGCTGTGGCCCCTGGAGCCACAGCGTGTGCACCAGAAAGACGCCGCCGTGGAGGAGATGGAGGTCCCAGCATGGGGCAGAGGGTGGCCAGCCTCTCGCACCAGGCTTGGCAAGGGTCAGAGAGGGTGTGGTGGTGTCTCCCCCAGCCTGGCCTCTTCCCCAGCTCTTCTCTCCTGTCCCAGCCCCTCAGCTAACCCCCCGTATTTCCACTGCATCCACCATACCCGTCTCTGGCCAGGGCAGGGGACCACCAATGGGCTCAGACCAATCTAGGCACTGAAAGGGGGGCGTGGGGGGGGTGGCCTGCAGCAAGGGTGCACAGCCTTGATGCTGTCCGAGCGTGTGTCTGGATGCTGGCTGGCGAAGAGGGTGCACCAGGGCAGCTGGGTGCCACAGGGCCCACGGGCTGTAGAGCTTTTGCCTTTTTTAATAGACCGTGCACATGATCAGGTGCCGAGAACACTGTCCCTACTCTGTTGTCTGTTGTTTGTCTCTTAATCAGATTTCTTGGAGACGAGAACTTTTTTGTTATCTATGATGATATCCTCATTGAGAGTTTTTTTCTAACCCAAGACGTAAGAAATAGCCAATTTTCTCCTAGTACCAAGCATGCTTTTCGGAAGAAAAGGAGATGCAGAAAAGCTCCTCATCTGGGTCTCATTCCCATCATTCCTCCTCAAAGCTGTTGACTGTCTCCATCTCACACACGAAGACTTGCACCTCCTGAGTCTGGATCTGGAGGCCCTAGAGGCTGCCCACAGCTCCATGAGCTCACCCCTCTCCGACTGACCCCAGGCCTGCGTGAGGAAAGCAGCGCACACAGACTCGGCACTTCCCTCTTGAGTGACCCAGGCCGGTCTCAGCCCCTACGACACCCTTTGCTTCCCTCTGGGCACACCCTCAGGGTCTCTGGCATCCACCCACTCTGTCCCCTACCCACAGTGGCGCTGCTCTGGCCAGACCCGGTTCTTTCCACTGGGTGTCTTTGCTGGATGCGTCTTGGCTCTTTCGGCGCTCCGGAAGGCCACCTCTGCCCGGTCTGGACAGACACCGATGCCATGTGGCAGGGGCAGTGTGGCCTGCTGGTTGATTTGTGTCTGGGCTGCGGGCCTCTTCCCTAGCCCGTGGCCTCAGGCCAGGCACATGCCCTTCCTGTGCCCAGTGGGTGCCAGAGACACCCCCAGAGCACGGCGGGTGCTGAGATGCGGGGGCTCTTGGTGCCTGTGGCCAAACCCCGGACACATGAGGTCTGGACAAAGGCTCTGTGGACTCTGACCCTGAGGTCAAGAGGTGGTGCAGCAAGAGCACCAGCAACAGTAGGGGTGGCCCGCACCACAGGGCACCCTGGTCCCAGCATCTGATCACAGTGTTGTCCTTGGGTGTCCCAGCTCAGGGACCACTGCCTGGCACCCAGGAGGCTCTCTCAGGGTCCCCTTCTGTGGGGGGCAGAACACCTGGAATACCACCTCTCAGCCTCCCCCCGGAAGTGCCCTGCAGGTGTGCGGGTCAGGGGTCTCAGTCAGGCCAGTCTCCAGAGGACCCCTGACCTGCTCTCACCTGTGCCCATCAGACCCCCCCTCCCAGGGAATGAATCTGCCTGGGAAGTGGGTGGTGTGGCCTGGGGCCCAGGAGGCTGTGCAGGCCAGCACACAGTAGGGATTTAGCAGGAGCTGTTGTGTGGGTGACGCTGAGCTGAGGTGGTAGAGTGGGTGGACCTGGCCTCTCCTGTCCCCTGCCTGGGCACTCACTGGGACCCCTGCTCACAGGTGCTCGGGCCCCTCCTCCTCCTGACCCTGAGCACGTTGCTGCTGGCCAGCCTTCTGTGTGGGGACACGGACACGCTCATACCATGAGTGCTGCATCGGATGCTCCGTGGCCTGGGCGCTGCTCCCCCCTAACCAGAGCAGGGCCCCCCCCTGCCCACCTCCCCTCCCACGCTCCATGGGCACTGGCTGTGACCACAGTGGGTCCTGCCTCCCAGCTGGGCCTCAGTCTCCTTTCCATAAGAGGAGGTGTGGATCCTCCCTCTTTCGGACCCAAAAGTGTCCCAAGGCCTTCCCAACGAGTTTGTGGGCCGTGAGGGATATCACGGCCCCTGGGAAGGTAGGGGTGGGCCTGGGCCGTGGAGACCTTGGGGAGAGCCACTGTGTGCAGAGGGTGACTGGGTGCTGAGAGACAGGGCTGGGTCCAGTGCTGGTAGGTCTGGGGAGATCGGGATCCCTGCTCCCTGCCTGCCAGAGGCAGCTCCTCTGGGAAGGGGTCCTCGTGGGTGGCTGCACGGGGCCAGCAGTCTAACATGGCTGCTGGGAAGGCTTTGGGGCCCCAGGCCACCTCCCTCTGCCCCCACCCCACCCCTCTGGTTGGATCTCCACGGGAGATAGGGGACTGCCAAAGTGCCCTGGGTCCCCAGGTCCAGTGAAGGCCTCCAGACCCTGCCCCCTACCAGCCTGCGTCGCTCTTACTGGTCCTTCGTTGGGCCCTGCTGCTCTAGGCTAGAGTCCACAGCTGCGTGGGCCCCAGCCTCCTCTCTGGCTCTGTGGTCCCTTCGGCCCATCCTGATATGAAGGGCCAGCCTAGAAATGACAGATGTGTGGCCCAGATCACAGGGCCAGAGCCATGCCAGGCGCCAGACAAGAATTTGGGGGTTTGTAGGGGGTGCCAGGGCTGGGGGGCCCTGCCTGCACTGCATGGGGAGAAGATGGGGCAGCCACTTATGGGGAATCATGTCTGTGCCGGCTGGTCCTCAGGGCTGCAGGGCTGGGGACTCCCCAGGTCAGGGAACCGCAGTGATGGGGCTGGGGCTGGGGTGTCAGCAGTATGGGGAGTGGGGTTTGGGAAGTCAGTGGGTTGGGGGTCATGGGGTTGGGAGGAGCAGGTTGAAAGGTTACAGGGTTGAGGTCTCTCTGAGGGGGGTTCCAGTTGGGGGGTACAGGGGTGGGGGTGTTCCTCCCTGATGACAGCACGATCTCCTCCCAGCCTGCTTGGGGGCCAGGCTGAGGGGCACCGCATCACCAACATCACGTTCCTCAAGACGCATAAGACCGCCAGCAGCACGGTGCTCAACATTCACTTCCGTTTTGCCGAGGCGCAGAACTTGTCGGTGGCACTGCCTGCTGGCTAGAGATTCCACCTGGGCTACCCTTGGCTCTTCCTGGTGCGCTGTGTGGAGGGCACCGGGCAGGAGGGCTCACAGCAGCGCTTCAACACCATGTGCAACCACTCGAGGTAACCTGCCTGGGGTGCGGCCAGGGCAGGCCCTCTGTGGGTGGGAGCTGGGTGAGGGAGGGGCAGGACTCAGCCCCGGGCTGTGGAGGCGCTTGGTGGCTTTGGAGTGTGACCACGGGGCGAGGTGTCGGGGCCTCGCCCCCGGAGACTAAGGCTGTTGGGGTGTGTGTGGTACCTGGCTAGAGGAGAGGCTAGTAGAAGTCCCTTGGGAGATCCTGCCACCCCATTCCCCACCCCCCATTCCTAGGCACCCACAATTGCTCTTGCAATTAGACCCAGGCATCCCCACAGCCTGCCACCCCTCCTTCTAGCCTCTTGCTTGCTCTCGGCCCCCAAACCTCCCAGTTTTCCCACACCCAGGGCTTTTCGCTTATGGCGCCCCCTCCGGCAGGACGCTCTTCGCACCTCCCCTGAGAGTCCTTTGGGTCTCAGCTTAGAGGCCAGCTCCTCCCAAGGGGCTTCCCTGACTTCCCTTCTGGGAGGACGAGGAGACAGGAGAGGGAGTTTAGAGGAAGGGCGTGGCCAGGTTCAGGTGTGTCAGGGTCCTTCCCAACACTCAGGGCATGTTCAGGGGAGCAAGGCGGCCCCTATGAGATGCAGGGAGGTGGGCAGGAGGGGTGCCGCAGGTCCTGGTGTGCCCTGGGCAGGGTGGGGGAGGGTCGAGAAAAGGCCACCTGCCCTCTGGGCCTGCGGAAGAAGCCCAGAGTGTCACCAGCCCTCCTTCTGTCTCCACACAGATGCAGAAGGTGATGCCGAACACACTTTCTACTTCTCTGTCCTCAGAAACCCCGTCTTCCAGCTGGAGTCCTCCTTCACTTACTATAGAAGGTGCGCGCCCGCCTTCCAGGCCGTCCCGCACACCTTCTACAACCCGGGCCTGGGCCTGAGCAACGCCTACTCGAGGATCAACATGTGGTTCGGCCTGGGCTTCGACCCCGACGCGGCGGCCACAGAGAGCTACGTGCGCACGCGCCTGGCCCACGAGGAGCGGCGCATTCCAGGAGTCTCTGGTGCTCCTGCGGCACCCGCTGCGCTGGCGGTTGGACGACGTCGTCTCCTTCGGGCTCAACTCCCGCAGCCAGCGCAGTGTCGCCAGCCTGAAGCCCGAGATCCAGGAGCGTGCCAAGGCCTGGCGCCTCTACCTTCTGGGCCTCGGTGCGCGCAGAGCTGGGCCCACGGCGGCTGCGCGCGGAGGTGGGGCAGCTGCGCGCGCTGCGGCGCGAGCTTACGGGCCTGTGCTTGCAGGACGCGCAAGAACGAGACGCAAATCGCGGATCGAAAGCTGCTGCCCTATCAGTTGGGCGAGGCCGACATCCTGGGCTATAACCTCAGGCAGGGCCTGGACAATGAGACGTTGCGCAGGTGCCGGCGGAAGGTTATGCCGGGGCTCCAGTAGACGGCCCGCCTGTACTCCCTGCAGTTCCCGGAAAAGCCCCCCAAGGACATCGCCTTCCTGGAGGCGTAGCCTCTCGGTGGGACCCTGGCCCCACGCACCGCCTCAGGCCTGGGGCATCCAGACTCCCTGCCCTGTCCCAGGTCTTCCAGGTGAGCCCCGCCCCAGGCGTGAGGACTTCCCAGTGACCCCACCTCTGGGCGAGGGCCCCGCGCTTGGACAATACACACCAGCGAGGTGTGAGGGTGCGAACTTGTTCATGAAGTAAGAAAGTCTTACAACGTAGGAAAGTGAGGGACATGTGACTGGTGACAACCCGATGCTTGTCAGAGAGAACGCGAGTGGACACACCGTCCTTCAGAAGGACAACCCCTCGGGCTTCGGAGGCGCCGGAGCAGCGGGACCCTGGGTCTCCGATGGAGCTCAGAGCGGCTCCCTTGCGTCTGTCTGCGGCGCCACCCAAGGCTTTGGAGGCGGCGCTGGAGCCGGGAACTGGCGCGAGGGTCCGGGGCCTGGAGAGCTCAGCTTCCTGTCTTTGGCAGTAGGAGACTTATTTTCCACCGAAGAACGGTTTTAAGCTGAGAAATGTTCAAATTGTTTATGAGACGGACGGTGGAGGGTCAGCACTACAGCCCCGTTGGGATCACTGTCCGCTCAGGTGTCTGGTGAAGGAAACACCCGCAGGAGGGCTGCCCTAGGCTGCTCTGGAGACCGGGGTGGATAAAGTCCCAGAAGAGAGCTGCCCGCAGGCACCCCGGCTGGTTGTTTGTGGGAAGGGAGAGAGGGTGTCACGCCTGCTGGAACGTCGTCCCTGGCTGCTTGGGGGCCCAGCGTTAGAGTGGGGGCACACACTCAGCGCCATGTGCCTTGTACCCTTCAAAAAGTGGGGCTCCTGGAGAAATAGAGCTGCCGTCACACATTCAGTCCCCAGGTGCAGCCTGACTTGCCTGCCCAGTGTTGGGGGCCCCTTCTTTTCACATCAGGCCCCTAGCTCAGAAGAGCTTGGCAGCTGGGCGGGGCCCCTGCTTCAGGTGCTCCTGGGTGCGGTGCGTCCATGCTTGTCAGGTGAGTCCGCATTTCAAAGAGGGGGGATTCTCTGCTCTACCCGCAAACGGGCAGAACAGGTCACAGCTCTTTTGGACACTGGGCTATGGAGAGAACTTTAAAAACAGTTTTTAATGAAATTAGAGGGCATATTGCAGTAAATTTGGAAATCCAAGAAATATTTGGAAACTGAAAAATGACTTCCAGAGAGCTGAATGGAGACGGTGGAGAAGACACTGCAGAGAGCCAGGGTGAGCGGGGGACCTTCCAGAGGACCACTGATCCCCACCCCAGAGGACAAGGCACAGCGGAATCCCTCGGGAGCACAGAGAAGGGCCCTCAGATCCCAGATGAGCTGGCGGGTGGGTGAAGGACAGGTAGAGCCACAGGCAGCAATCTGTAGTCAGACGAGAAAGACTCATCACACTCAGTGCCCCGGGCTCCAGCGACCCCCGAGGAAAGCAGGACCCACAGCTGGGCTGACGCGGGTGGGTGCGGACCCAGGCCAAGGGGGAGGCACTGCTGCTCCCGGACGCAGAGCAGGCTGTGCTGGGAGGGGACCTCACCTCCGCTGGCAGCTGTGACCACAGACATGGTCCACCCTCGGTAACACGAGTCAGGACGGTGGGGTCACCGCGACCGTTCCACGCGCGTGCCTGAGGGGTTGACAGGAATATGGACTAGTACGGTTTTTGGAGGGAAGCTTTTGGGGATTTATTGCCATGTAAATAACCATGTGTGTGGTTTGTGATAAGAACTCAGACATGACCGGTCCAGGTTGCCCACCCTGAAGGCTGAGCACACTGGCGTCCGGCTCTGTCACTGAGAGCTGGGAGCAGACACTGCCTGGGCCTCCTGTGAGGGGCAGATGAGGGTCTGCTGGGGACTGGCAGGCATGTGCTTGTATCCGGAGGAGCAGGGGAGTCCGGGAGGCAGACCTTATGATTTTTCAGAGAAGCTAGAAATGCAGGTCTTTATGCAAAATGTCCTGTTTAAACATAGCTGGCTCCAACTAAAACATCAAAACCCCAAGCAGCGTGTGGGCCACCTCCTTCCAGGGCTCTGGGGGACACCCTGGTTAGATGGCCCTGCCTGGACTTGGGGGTGTTTGCACAGGTAATTTGGGGCTTGAAGGTTCCGTTTCTCCTGAGCCCACCAGATTGTGCCAGGCCTGGACTTGGGGGATGAGATGGGTCCTCTCTTCTTGGTTTGGGTGGGGCTCCTGAGGTGGGGTGTGTTATCCGCTCCCCTCTCCCTTCATGTCAGACCCCTGGGTTTTTGCCTGGGCACCAGCTGCTGGCTAGGGATGGACCCGGAGCCATGGAGACAGGCACAGGCACGGTGCGCCTGTCTGAGCAGCCCCCCTAGAACAGGCGGGCAGTCCTGGGGCTGTGCTTGTGCCAAGTGGCAAGTGGCCAGTGGCCATCAGGTTGGGGCGCTGCCCATCTGCTCCTGTGCACCTTGTGGCCCTGAGGACCTGAAGGGACATAGCAGGTTTGTCATTTCAGTGTGGACATCCTGTGACGTCTTAGTTTTTCCAGAATTCATTTCTCCCTTTGAAGTCTGGAACACGAGAGGAGGGGGCAGGGCCCAGGGGCCCTTTCACTGCCCCTCCCTGAGGCCTGGTCTGGGCAGTGGTCACCCGGGCCATGGTCACTCATGAAGCCACCTTGGGGACAGCAGTGGGGGAGTGGGCGAGAGTGAATGGGGTCAGCCAGCAGGAGGGAGCCTGAGGAGGTGGCTCATACTCAGGGGTTGGGGTCAGGGGATGGTGGCCTTCCTGGTCTGAGCCAGAGTCCCGAGCACTGACGTGGGACTGGAGCCAGTGAGGGCCCAAGAAGGCACATCCCAGGGGCACAGGGGAGGGTTGCAGAGTGTCACGAGGTCTGAGGCGTCTCTGCCGGAAACCTGGGGGCAGCTGTGGTCCCCATGCAGCAGGCCACCAGCATGGGGAGGGGGAAGTGGATCAGCCAGAAGGAGCCCTGTATGGCCCCATCCTGACACCGGCCCCACCCCAAGTGCCCTCCTGCAGCCTGGCTGCTCCACTGCTCCACGGCTGCACAGCTGGCAGGAGGGTCCTGGTCCTGGTGCAGCCCTGGGACCAGGCCAGTGCCCGCCTCCCACACACACAGCGGGCCCTTGTCTCTGGGCAGCTCACTGGGTCTGGGAGGCAGGCAAGCAGTGCGGCAGCTGCCCCTCGGCCCGCTCTGTGGCTTCCCTTCGGTGCCTGGTGAGTCCGCTCCCTGCCTCCCTGCCGCCCAGGGCCAGGGCTTGGCTCCTGCTGCCTGTTTGGCTGCCCCTGTGGGCTGAGGGCCCTGGATGCGTGGATCCCCAGTGGGAGTTTCCTGGCCAGAGGGACGGGTGTGACACTGAAGGGCCTTGGGAGTCGATTCAGAGGGTTGGATGGGTGTGCCTGGGTGTCCTGGCTCGGCCCCCGTCCACAGAATCAAAGGGCCATGGGGGATGCTCCGCCAGGTGGAAGAGTCTGTGATTGAGTCGATGTCGGGACGGAGCACAGGGCACTCAGGCTGGGCTGGAGCCCTATAGCTGGGAGACAGAACCGGGAAACCCCTCTGCAGGTCTCCGTGCAAAGGGTCTTGGCTCCTGCCGTGAGGCGTAGCAGCAGGGACAGATCCAAAGGATGAAAGGGGCGCCGCCGGGGGTCGGGAGGGCAGTCACCGTGGCTGACCCCAGAGCTCCAGGCCCAGACAGGACAGGCCCAGGCGGGGCTGGGACAGGCCCTGCCAAGGCAGATGATCCCCAACACCCTGCCCTGGGTCTAGGGTCCGGGGCCCAGGTTCTCTTGGAGATCCCATGACCCCCCTGGGCCTCACCTCCCCCCTTCTGGGATGTGCCGCCCCTGAGGAGGCCCTGAAGGGGGAGGAGGGGCACCCATATAAAGGTGCTGTTTCAGTTAATATTTAGACAGAGCCACCTGGTCCCAGCCAGTGCCCCAGTACCTGCTGAACTGGCCACACTGGGCAGGGCTGGTTGCCCAGGAGGACCTGTTCCTCCTCCTACGAGCCGGGCCTCCCAGGAACTTTGGGGTCTGGTCTAGCTAGGGATGCTCCAAGTGCCTTGTGGCCCTGTCCTGCTCTGTGCAGCAAGCAGAAAGACCAGCTGGTCCTGGGAGCCCCCCTCTCCACCACTCTGTCCCCAGGCTGGGGGTGCGCCAGGCCCCCTGCTTCTCCTGACACCAGCTCCCTGTGGTCCCAGGCCCCGGGGAGTGAGCCAAGTGGAGAGAATGCCCTGCTGTGTCCCTTCAACCCAGAGGGACACGTGGTACCCACACCTGCTTCCTGCTTGGGCATCGCTGCCCCACTGATGCAGATGGGGGTGGGGCCCCAGGGCTTCCAGGACACAGATGTCACTCTCCAGAGGCCCAGAGGCCATGGTGGGGTGGGCAGACAGGGGTCTGCTGGGCACACGGTCCTGGGCAGAGGGGGCCCACGGCTGAGGGGTCTGTATCGGGGACCCCAGGTGTGGAGGTCCACCCTTTCCTGTGTCCGAGTGAGGTTCCTCCAGTCTCAGAGTGCGTGTGTGTTCCTTCCTGTCACCTGCTCTGTACCCCGACTTCTTCCCGATGTGCTGTGTGTAAGGGGCTCCACTCTCGTGCCCCCCGTCCCTCTGTCTGTGCCCTGATCCCCAGGGCACAAGGGCCCTTTACTGCCCGGCTCAGCATTCTCACTCACATCCCCCCACGGGCCTGCCCAGCCCGAGGATCGGAGGAAGGGGCCCCCGGGTGAGGGGACTGCCAGCCTCACGTGCCCCAAATTCACCCCCCCCCCCCCGCCAAGGTCCAGCCCTCCGAGCCTCCCTCAGGAGTACCCTGGGTCCCCAGAAGGGCTGCCTGGGCCGCTCCATCCTCCCTGTGCCGGAGCCTCCCCAGGCCAGAGCCCAGGGAGGTTTCAGGAGCTGGGCTCTGTGCGGCAGGGGCCCAGGGCCAGGGGCAGGTGGGCACAGGGAAGGGCGGTGGGAGGAGGTGCCCTCTCCCTTGCTGCACACTGGGCCCTCCCTCCCTCCAGGGCTCCAGGTGTCTGGGACATTGCCTCCCTCCAGCTCTGTGGTCTCAACTCCCCGCTGTAGGAAGCCCACCCAGCCTCCTCCCACACTGGGCTCTTCTCTGTCTGTAGCAGTTACTCCCGGCTCAGCCAGGGTAGGACTCGGACACAGAGGGTACTCATCTTCCCCCTTTCACTGTGTTGGGCAGCTGCTTTCAGTTTCAAAACCCTGTGCCTTGGTGCACAGACTAGAGCTGGCCCCACACCCACCCTCCCTTCTCCGGGGGCTCCTGTCTGCCAGGATGGGGCAGGGGCAGGGTGGTGGCCTCTCTGGCCTCCTGGGGGCCCCCTCTCACTGCTGGGTCCCTACACTGTTCCTGGGTCTCGGCAGGCAGACTCGGGAGCTCTTGGAGGCACCTAGGGGGCAGTGGCTCTGCTGGCCCTCCCCACGACCCCAGTCTCCCTCAGGAGCCCGAGGGGCAAGGTGGCAGGTCGCCTGCCCACCCAGATGTCCCGCTGGGGCCTGGAGTTCAGGCTCCTCTTCTGCCGGCCCTGCTGGGGACACCTTCGCTGCAGCCGTAACCTCCCACCCTGGCCATTCCCCTGAATCCCCTGAATCTGGTGATTGCAGGTCTGAGCAGGGTTGTGGCAGCAGCCAGGGCGCCTCCCTCCTGTGTGTGGAGTGTGTGTGTCTGTGTCACCGTGTGCACACCCGAATGTGTCTCTGTTTCGTGTCTAGTGCCTCCATTTTCCCGTGTCCAGGTTGTCTGTTTCTGGCTCTCTCTGCAGGGCTGGCTCCTGAGGTCATAGGGCCCCTATGTGGGGACACTGAACCCCCCCCCCCCTTGTCCAAACCTTTGGGCCCTGACGGGGCACTTGGCTGGCCTCCTTCTAGGCNCACCCGAACGTGTCTCTGTTTCGTGTCTAGTGCCTCCATTTTCCCGTGTCCAGGTTGTCTGTTTCTGGCTCTCTCTGCAGGGCTGGCTCCTGAGGTCATAGGGCCCCTATGTGGGGACACTGAACCCCCCCCCCCTTGTCCAAACCTTTGGGCCCTGACGGGGCACTTGGCTGGCCTCCTTCTAGGCAGTTTGTACTGACTGGCCCAGACACAGGGGTGGGTAGGGTGAGGGGCTCTGGCCAGGCGCCCCGCTTTCCTTTTGTGGGCTGTTGACAGGAGGAAGGGGGAGATTCCAGACATTTGGGGGTGCGGTGGCCATGAAGAAGGGGTGGGTAAAAAGTCTGGGACAGGGCCCTGGGCCGTGGGCGCAGGAAGGCGGCTGGGCGTAGGTGGTGGTGTCTGGGCGTAGGTGGTGGTGTCTGGGCCTGCAGAGTCCCCTTCCCATCGGAGGGGGGAGGGGAGCCTTTACTCCCATGGCGGGGTGGGGGGTGGGGGGTGGGGGGGTGGGGGGTGGGGGGTGGGAGGGAGCATGCCTGCTGACTCGCTTGCCTTGGGCCCGCAGAGCATGGGGACCCCACAAGTCCCCTTGAGGACCACACTGTTTCACAGTGAGAGGAGTGGCCTGACCTATCGCGTGCCTGCGCTGCTGCCCGTGCCTTCCGGGCCCACCCTGCTGGCCTTCGCAGAACAGCGGCTCAGCCCGGATGACGCGCACGCCCACCGCCTGGTGCAGAGGCGCGGCACGCTGACAGGGGGCTCCGTGCGCGTAAGTGACCGGGTGGAGGCGTGGGGGCATGCCCAGTGCGGACGAGAAACTGAGGCTGTGCTCGCCCCCCCTCCCCCTTCCTGGCAGTGGGATGCCGCGCTGGTACTGGGCACTGCGGCCCTGGAGCAGCATCGATCTATGAACCCCTGTCCATTGCACGACGCGCGCACCGGCACTGTCTTCCTCTTCTTCGTGGCTGTGCGCGGCCAAACCCCCGAGGCTGCGCAGATCGCCACGGGCAGGAACGCTGCGCGCCTCTGCTGCGTGACTAGCCAGGACGCAGGGCGCACATGGAGCGTAGCGCGGGACCTCACCGAGGAGGCGGTGGGCGGTGCCGAGCGAGGTAGGCGGGGCACGGGGCAGAGCGCAGGGGTCCATACTTGGGGCGGGACGTCTGCACAGGGCTGGGTGTAGCCTGCCATCTGGCTCCAGGTCCCTGCTCTGCTAGCCCTGTCCTGACCTGTCCCCAGCCTAAGGGTCTTGGACACAGTTCATGGGACTGTCCCATCCCTGACCCCACAGACAGGTGTTGGTCTTACCAACAAGAACAGGCTCTTCATCTTCCTGAGCTGCGTCTGAAACTGAGCCCCCAAACCCCAAGGACTCCCTTCTTAACCACTTCCTCCTCCTCCTCTTTCTCCTCCTCCTCTTCCTCCTCCTCACACCCAGCCCAGGGTTTCAGGCAGGTCAACCTCACCTCAGGGCCTTTCCTCCCCAAGGACCTCACCACCCACTGCCCTCAGGGGCCACCCTAGCCCTGGCAGGTGTCAGGCTCTGAGACCTGCAGCAATTAAAGAGCTACCTGTGGGTGCAGACCCCACCCAGGGAGCTGGGGCCCAGGGTCAGGAGGGGCCGCCCAAACTGGTCCCGAAGTCCTCACACCCCATCCCCTCAGCTGCCCCTGTCTGAACAGTGCTCGTGTCTCTTGCTAGACACGGTCGTTGGCCATCTGCCTGTGTTTGGGGACTCGCCACCTGTGCAGGTGCTGAGAACAAGGCCAAGGGACCTGCCTGGCGCTCCCGCAACTGCCCTCAGGAGGCCTGTCCAGCCCTGGAGGACTCAGGGTGGCCAGAAGCAGGGGAGGGCAGAGGCTGGGTCAGCAGGTGGCTTCCTCACAAACTGCTCTCTAATCTGAAGCACTGTTCCCACCCTCCCTACCCACCATGGCCCCGGCTGTCCCTTCCTGTCTGCAGACTGGGCCACATTTGCTATGGGCCCCGGCCACGGCATCCAGCTGCCCTCAGGCCGCCTGTTGGTGCCGGCCTATACCTACCGTGTGGACCGGCGTGAGTGCTTTGGCAAGATCTGCAGGACCAGCCCCCACGCCTTTGCCTTCTACAGCGATGACCACGGCCAGACCTGGCACCACGGCAGCCTCGTGCCCAACCTGCGCTCTGGCGAGTGCCAGCTGGCTGTGGTGGATGGAGGGTGGGCTGGTAGTGTCCTCTACTGCAATGCCCGGAGCCCCCTGGGCAGCCGTGTGCAGGCCCTCAGCACAGATGATGGCACCTCCTTCATGCCGGGAGAGCTGGTGCCCACCCTGCCTGAGACTGCCCGGGGCTGCCAGGGCAGCATCCTGGGCTTCCTGGCCCCACCCTCCAGCAGGCCTGGTGATAAAGGGTGGCCAGTGGGCTCCAGCATGACCCCCCCTCCTCTGAACCTCTATGCTAGCGGCCAGGAATCCCCCGAGCAGGGCTCTGGAGACACCCAAGGGGGTGGGAGGCTGGGCAGGACAGAGAGACGTGAGGATGGCCCAGGAGACCGTGGCCCAGGGGACCCTGGTCCCAGGGAGCCTAGTCCAGGGTCTGGGTTGCATGGGGACAGGAGGGACTGGGCCCCACAGCTCTCCAGACCCTCTGCCACCTTGACTCAGAGCCCCACATGGCTACTATATTCGCACCCAGTGGGGCGCAGGGCTCGGCTCCATATGAGTGTCCGTCTGAATAGGTCCCCACTGGACCCCCACAGCTGGACAGAGCCCTGGGTGATCTACCAGGGCCCCAGTGGCTACTCTGACTTGGCATACATTGGGCGGACCCCGGAGGGTGCCTCGACCTTCGCCTGTGTGTACGAGAGCGGAGCCAGGGTGTCTTACGAGGAGATCTCCTTCTGCGTGTTCTCCCTGCAGCAGGTCCTGCAGAACGTGCTTCCAGGCCCCGGGCCGCGTGGCCAGGGGGGCAAGCCTCGGGCCCAGTGCAGGCCCTCCTGAAGAGCCCTCTCACTAGGCCTGGCCCGGGTGCCTGGAGGCAGAGGGAGAGGTCAGGACAGAGCTCTGGGGCACCCCCCACCCCTGCCAGGGGCACCTTTGCCCCTTGGCTCCTTCATGCAGAGTCATGAGGGGGGTGTTTGCGAAGGACCCTGAGCAGAGACACAGAAGCTCAGTTTTCGTACTCTCGGGTCAGCAGGGCTGGGCTTCAGGCAGGGATGTGTCGCTGGAAGCCAAGAGGGTTGGGCTTGGGGCCACTGGGTGGGTGGTGGGGTGCGGACGAGGGCCGCTCGGGGCCCTTGGACCAGCACAGGCGCCTCCCCGTCCTGGCATTTGGCTCTTCGGTCTCACTCTGCTTTCTGGCTTCCCATGGGAAATAAAGGGGCTGTGACTTTCTGTCCAGGGACGTTTGCTTCTCCTGAGTTCTTTCCCTGTCAAAGCCCTGGCCAGGCCCCCGGTCTCCAGCCCACTTCTCTGACCGTCGTGCCCCCAATCCCATGGCATCTGTGTGCCCCCAACCCCCTTGGCCAACCCCCCAAAGCCAGGGCATCATAGGTGGGGGCAGGATGAGGGCAGGGAAAGCTGGCTCCGGGGTGGCCCCAGGTCTGTCTGTGATGGCGGCCCCCCTGCCTCTGTGTTTCCCACTGGAGGGCCGCAGGCAGGGTCGCTGCCCAGGACCTGTCCCCTACAGCCCCGACAGAAGCACCCTTTTCTTCTTCTTAGTTTCTGGTTATAAAAGTAAATTATGCTCATTGTAGAAAATTTGGGATAGGTAGGAAACTGTAAAGAAAGATGAGACTGATCCCACCTAGATCCTTGCCCTGGCCACAGCCGTGCCTGTGCTGATCCTGGGGCGTTTCTTTCTGACTTTTTCTACTTTTAAACAGATCCCACCGTGTTCTAGCCCAAGCGCTTCCTGCCCATCAGGTGATGGGCAGCTGCCGTCAATGGCCTGTCCTCGTGCCTGGCGTCACTCCCTCACCAGGCCCCTGCTGGCTGCCCGGCCCAAGAGGTGGCATCCAGGAAGCCTTGGAGCCCCCACCCCTGGGCCCGTGGCTGCCCAGGGAACTCAGGACGGCCCCTGTCATTCACCTTCATCCTCAGTTCCCTGAGAGGGTGGCCGCTTTTCAGGAGTTGCTGCTGGGCTTCAGGCAGTGGTAGGACGGGGGCCTGAACTCAGGGCCCCTCGGAGTCCCATGCCCACCCTCACCCCCCCACCCCGGCGATGCCCCCTCCAGCCACAGCCCCCTGCCCCCTGGCCCTGGGGCACAGCTTGTCTGCAATAGCTCAGGTCTTCCATTTTAAAATCTAAACCAGTAAAGGTGGGGCAGGGGAGGGGTGGGGTGGGAGCTTTCTGGGGGCACCAAACCGACAGGCGTGTACAGCCCATGTCCTGTCAGTCGGTTCTGGTCTGGGTGAATAACGCCCCCACACTCACATCCACCCAGAACCTCAGACTGTGACTTCCTCAGAAATAAGCTCTTTGCAGATGCGATTAGGAGGACTGAGGTGAGACGCCCTGGACCGGGGTGGATCCTGTCAGGTGGGGGCGTCCTCATAGGTGGGAGACGGGAAGGACTCTGGAGAGAAGGCACTGAGGTGGAGACAAGGGCCCGGAGGAGCACTCAGGGGTATTGGGTGGCTCTGGGAGGCCCCGGCCACGTCTGGTATCAGACTTCCGGCCTCCAGGGCTGGGAGAGAATGACCACCTATTGTTTAGGTGCCTGATTTATGGCAACATTTGGGTGGAATTTGGCTTCTCACCAGAAACCATGGAAACTGGGCGACAATGGTGTGGCCTTCAAACCTTGCTGATAGAAAGTAGCCACCAACCTAGAGTTCTGTGCAGAACTGTTCTTCCAGGGTGAAGGGAAGTAGTGGCATTCCCACAGATGCGGCAACGACAGCCGTCCCCGGCAGGCTCACCAAGGAAGTGCGGAAACTGGTGGAAGGGTGGTGCCCGCAGACGGAGCGTCGCAGGGACAGCTGTGGCACGCACACCTCGGAACCGGCTGGGCCTGGCCCGGGGAGCGGCTGTGCTGTCAGCGGTGCAGACTTCGGGACACGGAATGAGATCAGCACAAAGCCAAGGGGGCAGCAGAGGGGACACAAGGGCTCAGAGACCCTGTCCTGCCCGAGGAGGGGGACACTCCCACTCTCGTTGGCTGAGGCCCGAGCCTCCGGGGCAAATGCTGGGGGCCTAGAAAGATGGCATAGTCCCCAAAGGAAAAGTGGCGACAAATGGGGAAATAAAGTAGGAAGTGATTAATTCAAAAAAGACAAGGAATGAGGGAAAATGTGCATTAAAATGCTAAGGTAAAGAAAAAGCAAATATTAAGAAGCCAATGGAAACATACATCTATCAGAATTGCACTGGTGTAAATTGACTCATAGTCCAATTAAGAGACACAGTGGCGGCAGCAGAAAGCAGAGCAGCAGTGACGAGCCCCCCCTAGACCCAGCTGTGTCCCAAGGAAGGAGCGAGGGTCCTGGAGAGCGAGGCTGGAGGCTGGAGGCTGCGGGGAACCGGGCCTGGGAGCTTGTCAGTGGACAGCTGGGGGCGCTGTGCATCTATTAGGCAAGGACCTCTCGGCCAAAAATTACCAATGTTGACAACAGGAAATCATAATGCTGTAAAATTGGTGTGTGCCTGATATTACGCCTCAAAATATGCAATCAAGTGGACAGGCCCCTGGGGAAGATAGGCCGAGTAGCAAGGGTTAGACCCCAGCTCTCAGGGCTGACAGAGAGGCAGGCAGCAGTGACACCGGTGGGGGCCGGGCAGGTGTGGCCACCTTGCCTGGCAAGCTCCACTGTGTGGACACCAGCAGGAGGCACCGGCTTCCAAAACACACCCAGACACACAGGTGGACGTAGGTCGGATCTTATCACCAAGTCCCCACTGACTTCAAAGGCTTCACAACCACAGCAAAATGGAGCCAGGAAAGAAAAAAACAAAGGATAATGCAACATCTTTCTGTGTTCGAGAATTAAGAAACACTGTTCTAAATAACTCGCAGTTCAGAGAAGCCATCGTGGGAAATGGAAAAGATTCTGAAATTACCTGTGCAAACACTGTGTCCAGTGTGGGGGACGCTGCTGAAGCCCAGAGCCGAGGGAGACGTGCGTCTTAGATCCGAGGCAAGGAGCCAGTCGTCATTCGCTCGGGGACGGGCAGCAAGCTGGGTGCAGAGGAAGCAGAAGGGAGACCAGAGTGGGGCCAGCAGGACAGGCAAATCCCACATGAGAGGGAATTCAGTCCAAAGCTGGGTTTAAAAAACGATAAAATCAGTCACCCCTGATGAGGCTGGTCATGAAGGAGGAAACACAACACCCCAGGCCAGCAGTGAGGAGGGACACGCAGGCCCACTGACTCTCACAGACTTCAAGGGCTCTCGAGGGGCAACTCACACCAATAAACTTGGACATTTAGGTGAAATGGACAGTTTTGGGGAAAATATGACTTACTGGAAGTGGCACAAGATGAAAGAGAAAGTCTAGAGAATCTTGTTAAAGAAGGTGAGTCTGTGACGTAGAGGCTGCACACCGGGAGCCCACCAGGTGTCTGTGGCGCTGCTAGTGATCACTGCCAACCACGGGGCTGGGCCAGGCCGGGCACATCACACCCGGTGTCCCTGCAGAGAGCCAGGGGCTGATGCTGGGGTGTGAGGTGGGCTCAGGAGCCGCTCGCCCTCCTGGGAGGAGAAGCCATCAGAGAGCTAAGGAATTGGGCACGTTTTAAGACAGAAAGTTCAGCCTCGGTGGGGTGGCTTAGTTGGTTAGAGTGTTGTACCAAGCGCCAAAAGTTTGGGGGTTCGATTCCTGGTCAGCACGTGTGCCTGGGCTGTGGGTTTGATCCCTGTCTGGGTGCGTACGGGAAGCAGCTGATCAATGTTTCTCACATTGACATCTTGCTCTTTCTCTCTCTCTCATCAATGAACAACACATCCTCAGGTGAGGACTGAAAAAAAGAAATAAACTTCAAAAAGGATACTCATACAACATCAACAGCACCATCCGTGAAAGGAAAATTTGATGAGAAAAGTTGACATGACACCTTAGGAGGATGGAAAAAGCCACAGACTGGGAGAAAATGGTTGCAAAACTCGTATCTGATAGTTTCCCTTTGTGAGCCATCCCCGGACTGTCTTCCACAGGGGCTGCGCCAGCTGTGCACCTTCTTTGGTGAGGTGTCTGCTCAGGTCTTGCCTAGTTTTTAACTGGGTTGCTTGCTTTTGTAGTGTTGAGTTTTAAAAATAATTTGCATATAATGGCAAGAAAGTACAGGAAAGACGCTCCCCATCACATGTCATCAGGGAGCTGCAAAGCAAAGCAACAGTGAGATGCCACCGCGCACCCACGTCGAGGACGGCCAGTGTGCAGAGAGCCAGGAGCTGGGCGGACGTGAGCAGCAGGACTCACTGCCGGTGGCAGTGCCAACAGCGCAGCCACTTGGGAGGCAGTTTGGTGGCTTCTTACGAAACTGGACTCGCCCTTAACGTGTGACCCGGCCTTGTGCTCCTGCGCGTTTCCCCCAAGGAGCCGAAGACATACGTGTAAAAGGAAACCTGCCTGTGGGGTCTGTAGAAGCTCTGTTTGTTGTTGCCACGACTCAGAAGAGACTGAGACGTCAGGTCCTTCAGCCTGTGGCCCCAGTATCGACCACACGGCTAGGCCTCTAGGCCCGGGAAGGAGCCCCAGCGTCCTGCCCCCCACCCCCGGCTGCTGGAGGCCCAGCTGCTCCCATGAGCTCTCAGATTTGGGGATGCGTGGCAGCCCAGGTTTTGCTCTCGTCCGCCCACACTTACCTTGGCCTGTAGATGCTGTGGGGGTAACTTTATGTGTCAACTTGGCTAGGCCACAGTACCTGCATATTTGATCAAATGCTAGTCTAGATTTTTCTGTGAAGGTTTTTTTTCCTAAGATGAGATTACATTTAAAGCAGCAGACTTTGAGTGAAGCAAATGACTCTCCATGATGTGGTGGGCCTTGTCCAATCAGGTGTGACGTAGGAGAAGAGACGAGGTCCCCAAGGAAGGAGGATGAACTGCAGCCTCAGCTCTTCCCGCGTCTCTAGCTGCCAACTCCTTAAGCGAGTCACTGCGCTCGTGTCCTGTAGCTTCTGTTCCCCTGGAGAGCTCTGGGTGACACAGAAACCTCTCCCGGGGCCCGTGTCCTACTCACACACCAGTTCCCTCTGAACCACAGGCCGACACTCAGGCCTCCCCACTCTGCGCCTCGTCCAGGCCCGGCCTGCCGAGCTGGGGACACACTGCACTCCCTTCTCAGGTGTGGCCCGACCCGTCCCTTCTGTCCTCTCATCCCTGCCTGGAACTGGGGTGTCGCACATTGATGTGCAGACTTTAAACATTAACCGTTTTAACAGCTGAGTAATATCCCATATCATGATTTATTCCTGGAATTTAGACTGAGACAAAACCCTGAAAAACAGCCATGAATTTGTGCCAAAGGCAGGGCCCCCCCAACACTTGAACCCCCAGGCAGCTCCTGCCACCTGGGCCTCCCCTAGGCTAGCTCCATTCTGGCTGAAGACCAAGAGATGAGTCCTGGCTGTCTGGGCCAGCCCAGGACTCCTGGCTTGGAGGAGCCAAAGGGGTGGGGGAGGCTGGGAAGGAGCCCCTGGGGTGGGCAGAGTGGCCCCTCTAGGAGGGACGTGGGGTTTCAAGGCCACATGTCTGGAGATGTGGCTGCCTCTGCCCAGAGTCTCTTCCTCCCCGAAGGCCCCACAGCTTGGTCACTCTTCCTCCGCTGGGTGGCTCTCAGAGGCGCCCTGACGTGTGGTGAGTTTAGGGCACCCTATGCCGTGGGAGCCAAGGGCAGGGGGAGCCCCTCACTCCTGTCCACAGAGAGTCAGTGGGCTTGGGAGCCACACACAGGCCCCCACAGGCAGGCAGGGCTGTGTGACTGGGGTCAGAGCACACAGGACCCCCAAGAAGGGCTTGACGGAGCCCCAGTCAGGAGGCTCCATGTTGGGGTAAACACAGTACTGGCCACACTGCCTTGATCACCCTCAGGAGGGCCCCCCACACTCTCAAGTCTCCACAACTGGAACCCCCCCCCCAAAGGATGCATCCACACTGGACCAACTAGGGCTGAGACCCTGGAACTCAAACACTGGCCCCAGCTCTGCCTCCACGGCCCTGAGGGTGGTTCTCTGAGACCCCAGCCTTCCTCTCGCCAGGAGCCCTTGGCCAGGGCCCACCTGGCCCTGCAGCCTAACCTCAAACTTCCTGCCCTTCCTGTCCCCGGAGACCTGGGGCTCCTAAGCCGAGTTGGCAGTGGGTGTGTCCCCGGGGCAGAGGGGCTGCAGGAGACCAGTGCCTGGCCGGACCAAGGCTGCGGGTGGGCGCTGCCACTCCCCCCTGCCCTGGACCCCTGCCTGCCAGGGCCTTGGAGGCGTGTTCAGGAAGCCCAGCCCTGGGGCAGCACAGGGACAGACCCGCCGAGGCGCGTGGGCAGGGGGGTGGGGTGGGCGAGACGCCCCAGCCAAGCCGTGACACACGCAGCCGGGGCAGAGCCGGGAAACGGAAAAAGTGAGTGGCAGCGGGCGGCAGGCGTGTTCCGGGAAGGCGCCATGCAAAGTGCTGACGGTGTCCGCTTCCACTTCTTATCTGCGGCCGCCACCACCAGCAGGACGAGGCCGAGGGGCCACCGCTTCCTCCCCTCCCTGCTCGCTGTTCTTTCTGCCTGGGTGTGATCTCCTGCCCTCTAATCATTTAGATTTGTAGTTTTAGTTCTGGTGGTTTTGACGCTCAGAGCCTCTCTCTTTTCTTCTGACGGGGCCCTAGCTTGGTTCCTTGTCTCTGGGCCGTGAGCCCTGTGCTCTGCACACCCTCTGCCCCAGACTGGCTGTGTCACCCGTCCTCAAGCCAGGTCCCTGTGGCCCAGCCAGGCCCCTGCTGCCACCTCCCTGCTCCCAGCACAGTTCTCTGTGGCCCCAGACCAAGCACCGGCACCCAGAGTGAGGGGCCTATTTTTGCCAGTTGCAGGGTCAGTTGGTATTCCCAGTGGGGTCCATGGGCCAAAGGGCAAATACTTCCCTAACTGCTATATGTCACCTGCTGCTTCTCTAGTTTGGTGCTTCCACTGAGAAGCCGACGTGTGAGGGCCACAGTGCCAGCAGTGTGAAGAGCCGTCCACTCACCAGACCACAGGCAGTGTGACTTGCACTTTTTTGCTGTGAGTAAAACTGAACATGCCTTTGTTGTTTAAGGAATGAGCAATAGCACACACACACAGTTTACATGTTTACATGTGCATGTGTGCTCACCTGTGCACAAATGTGTGTATGTGGTGCGTGCATGTGCAGTGGGTGCCTGTGCGCATGGGTGTGTGTGCATGTGTGTGGGGGCTGTCTGGTCACACCTCCTGCCCACCTTCCCTCCACGCCTGGAGCTGCCCTCCCTGTCTCTCTGAGGCCCTCTCTGTGTGCTCCACCACACGCACTTGCCGGTGGGCCTGGGGCGGCCCTGCCATGCTGACATGCTTCGTCTTATTTTCTGGAGCCTAGATTCCAAACTGGTGTGAGGGATGGCTCACTGCCTGTCCCTCCATCTCGTGGGGTTTCTTTTTCACATGGTGGCCCTGCTGCCCTGGGGGATTCTCCGAGCGTGCACCCTAAGGCAAGTGAGTGTACCTGGCTGCTTTTCCAGGTAGCAATGTGGGCCCTATGCCACTCATCCAAAAGTCTGCCTTCGCCCGGCCAGGTCCATTCCTGCCGCGATGTGAGCCCGTGCCATCGCTTCAGTTCTGGCGAGTCGAGGTCCGACGAGGCAGAGGTCTCTCACTGTCCCTTCCTGGCCTCCTTGGCTGTTCCTCGCTCATTTTTCCGTGTGAACTTTACAAGCCAGGCGTGTGGTTGTTGTCCGATCCTGTGAGTTTATAAACTAACCCAGGGAGAGCTGCTGCCTCGGTGGTGCTGGCGTGCATTCCCGTCAGCCTGGCACTGCACTCACCGAGGGCTCGCACGCCCGGGCAGTGCCCCCCGTCTGCTGTGGACCGAACGGTCTTTGTCACGTATCCTGCTGACTGCCTAGCATCAGAGCGTGAAAGATACTTCAGGTGCATGACCTCTGTATCTGGGTGTTAGTGCTGCATCTGCTCCTTGCCTGGGTTTTCTAGATGCCACAGTGGTTCCCACAGAACTTCTGGGGTTTGCAGTCTCTCCTGTCACTCACCTGTCACTGCAGCCTTCCCAGGAGGCACTTCCCGAGACTTGAGCCTGGTCTGGCTCCTTGTCTCTTCCCGGACAGGTGACTCCACCTTCTCCTCTTCCCCTGGCCAGGACAGGACCCCAGGCTGCAGGCACAGGCTGTGAGCTCAGAGTGCTGGGGAGCTGGTGGGGCCCAGACAGGGCTCCCTGGGAGGGGGCAGGTCGGGGACATCTCTCCTTGCAGGCAGGGACCCAATGTGGTGGTGGCCTGTCAGCTCTGGAGGACGGACCAGGTGTTCTCTTTGCATACCGCTGCAACCCGGACCTGCTCACTGGTAGCCTGGTCTGGCCCCAGCCCAGGGCAGTGGTCCTGCCCAGGAGGGACTCCTGAGGTGTGGGGACCCCCAGGGGCCGAAGCAGGGCAGCTGTAGGCACAGTTGTTCAGGCCCCCTGCTCCTGGCAGAGGTGGTCTGGGGCCCGGAGGCCGTGGGACTGTGTGGTGTGGGGTCCAGGAAAGGATTCTGGGGGGTGGTGCCCAGAAGCCCCCTGACATCAGAGGCTGAGGGTGTGAGTTTGAGGGGAGACGAGATGAGGGGCCTCAGGGGGCCTGCATGTTTCTGGAATAGCAGCCAAGGGGGCCAGAGCCCTCTACCCGCCCAGCAGCAGCAGGGCCTGTCCCCTCTCCCCCTGCCCTCGAGAGGAGGACAGAGCCGGGGGCTTTCTTTGAGCTTCCACCATCATTTAATTATAATATAATAGACGGGAAAGGGCCTCTCCAGTGTGAGCTTCTGAGCCCCATGCCCAGCAGCCAATGCTGTGTGTGTGGCTGGCAGAGCACAGCAGGTCTGGCTGGAGGGCATCCACCCAGCACCGTAGGCAGGAGCCTCTGAGGTGTCTTTAAACAGCACCGTGAATGGGCGGCAGAGAGGAGGCCACCCCAGGGTGCTGCTGGAGCACTGTGGCCAGGAGCTCTCTGGTCCAGGCCTGGGAAGTGCCGGGCGCTTGCACAGCCCCGTGGGCCCTTTGAGCTGTGTGCTGGGTCTCCTTGCTGTGGGGCACCTCACCGGCCGCCCTCAGGCCGAGTCTCCAACCAGGACCCGGCACTCCGCGTCCGGGCACCAGGCTCCCCCGAGGAACAGCAGGGTCACAGCGACTCCTGAAGCCCCAGGAGCGTAGGAGGCACAGAGCAGCAGTCAGGACAGTTACCAGGCCAGCTCAGTGGAGTCTATGCCAGGAACCCAGGTGCGGCTTCTGTCCTCACCCAGGTCCCTGAGGACTAAGAGGAGAGCTGGGCAAGGCTGGCATGGTGCACAGCCCCGTGTCCACGGGTGGCCCCCACAGCCTTGTGATCCTCCAGGGTGGGGGGGTCACTCCACTCTCTGTCACTGGCTCTGAAGGCCATGGACTGGTGGGGGCCCATCAGAGGGGCCAGGAGCAGCGTCCGTCCTCGAGTCTCAGAGGCCAGGGCCCCTGTGGACTGTCAGCTGAGGCCCTGCGGGTGGGGGAACCTGGTTTGCCAGGGAAGACAATGGTGGCGTACTCTGTCTCTTGGGGGACAGAGGGAGCAGAGGGTTCCGGGATCTTCTCCTGCCACTGGAAGTCCAGCTCCTCATAGTCCACGGAGAACACAGGCCCCGGGGAGACACCTTCCTTCTTAGGAGAGAGGGAGAAAGGGGTCAGCACTGTCCGAGCGGCCGGTGCGCACACAGACGCAAACCCTCCCCACACATGCACACGCTGGGGCAGGGCCTGAGCCCCACGACTGGTCCTGGGGCCCAGACCCCATGCGCAAAGAAAGCACATGGTTGTGGATGGGTGTGGCTGCTCCTGAGGCCACGCACTCGTGGGGCAGAGCTTCTTGTCCCCGCACCCTCCCTTGTACTGTCCCCAGCGCCCCGGCCAGCAGAGGAAGGAGACTCACCGGTGGCGGCTCCTCGCGGCAGCAGGCACAGGGCCCTACGGAGAAACACAGGGAGCCCCTGAGGCGGGGAAGGCCCCGTGGGGGGCTCGTTGGGGTGTCATGCGGGGAGCCTGGGCATCCTCTGGCCACGGGAGGGCCCGAGCACCCGCCCTGCTTGCTCCCATTCTCTGTTACTCCCCTGAGGCCCCAATCCTCTGCCAGGGTCCATCTGGGTCCGTAGCCACACAGCGCTGCCTCGTGCACCCAGTCTCTGGTCACCAGCTTGCTGAGCCTGGCGCCAGCAGTCAGGGACAGACCCACCCCAGGCCCCCAGCTGGCGCCACAGGGCACACAGCAGACATATAATCAGTGACACTTGGGCAGCATCTCCTGGACGGATGCCACACAGGAACGCCATGTGAGACTCCACCGTGACCAGCGCCCGGGGCATGCGAAACATCTCAAAGTCTCTGCGGGAGGAAAGTGCGTTCCCCGGAGGAGTGAGCCCCGCAGGGCCTGGCCTGGCAGGTCAGCATGGGGGCTGTCCCCAACTGCTCAGGGGGAGAGTGCTGAGGCCTGTGACTTCCTCTGTCCGGGTCACTGTTGGGCCTCCTGCTACATGACCCCTAGATGCCCGTCCAGGAGAGCTTGACCAGCACCTCTGCGGGGGTGCTGATCGCACCCTGACTGGGCCCCTGTGGGTGGTGTCCCTTTCTTCAGCTGCAGGGATGTCCCCCCATCATCAGAGTGACTCAGAGGGGACCGGCTGCCCGGGACCACACTGCCAATGCACGTGGGAGGGCTGGACACCCACAGCCTTCCGCCTGGTGATCAGAGGTGGCTGTGGCTGTCACCACTGGGCCCAGGGGCTGTTAGAGGCACCGTCACCGTGTTCTGTGGTCTGAGGCACAGCTGAGGTTTCGGGGTGGCTCAGCCCAGGGGACTCTGCCTTCCTGTGTGACCGTGAGAGCAGCCTTCCCTTATGAGTCCTCTTGAGCAGAGGCTAGGGGGAGGGACCATGGCTGGGGTCTCTAAGGGGACGCCAGGCCCTGGCAGGGCCAGTCCACCTGCTCCCTGGGGGTGTTCACCGTGGAGGGCTGTGGGGGATGGGCTGGTGGGCGAGGCCTTGGGCTCCACCAGGCTGGGGTGTTACCTCGAGTGGCCCTGGGGAAGGTGGTGGTCAGGACCCAGGTCAGCAGCAGCAGCAGCAGGATGCCCACCAGGACGCTGGTAACCCCGATGACCAGGCCCTGTAGCTTTCCTGCAGGCCTGGCTGGGGGGCTGGGGGGCTCAGTGGGTGGTTCTAGGGTTCTCTCTGGAGACACGGAGAGCAGAGGATCAGGGGAGGGGACACAAAGCAGGGGCCTAGGGTCCTGCCCTGCCCTCCTCAAGTCCTGAGTGGACAGGCTCCTGCATGAACCAGCCTCAGCCAGGCCTGCAAGACCCTGAGAGGCTCTGCCCCTGCCCCTCCCGCAGGAGAAGTGGGTCTGGGGGGCTTCTAAGCACAGAAGCCCTTAGCCACTGGTCACTGTGGCCCTGGGTGTGGGACCAAGTCCGGGAGGGGCGGGGAGCTCAGAGAGTCCCTGCCACTGGGCCTCACGGGCCCTGCCCCACCCCACCCCGCCCTCGGCCTCACTGCTGCACCTGTCACCAGAAGCTCTGCGTGGGGGCTCTCGTAGATCTGCATCTCGGGGGGCAGGTAGATGACGCCACAGAGGTAGGTGCCACTGTCATCGCGCTGTGCGGCGAGGACACTCATTTCAAAGTCCTGCCCGTTGGGTAGCCACGTCACTCGGAAGCGCGGGTCCCGGTGGACCTGGCTGCTGTCCTTGGGGAAGGCGGCCAGCTTGACCGTCTGGTTGCTGGGGCTCACACGGTACCAGTTGAGCACAAAGTGCTCAGACGTGTTGGAGAAGCTGCAGGTGAAGGTGGCGGTCTCCCCTTCGGCCACGGTGAGCTGGGGCGGGCTGAAGGCGAGGGGGCTCCAGGACCTGGCGGGGGTTTCTGGGTGTGGAGAGAGAGCCAGAGGGCCTTGAGGGAGGGGCACATGGCAGCCCACCTGTCAGGAGCTGACCAGCAGCCATCCTGACACAGCTGGGACGGATGAGAGGCATCTGCACAGCAGAGGCAACTGTGGCTGGACTTCCTGTCTGTCTCTCCCTGCGTGTCTGTCTTTGTGACGAATAGGTGGTGGGATTTTTGGACACCTGTATTTCAGGCCCAAAGATCTGCAGAATGCCAATGAAGTTGTACAAAATGATTTCTTGGCCAGAGAACTAAAGTTCCCCCTGATGGGGTAGCCCCTGAATGTCTAAAAGTTGATAGAGTAACACCCCCTCCTCTACCTTGGACAGGAATATATATTAATAGAATTAGGTAAAGAAACAGGAGAAGCTGGTTAGCTACTACAAACTGAGCAGGTAGAAATAATTACCAAGGAGTTAGAGTCCATCTTACATAAACAAACATTCTAGACAGAAAGATAGATAGCTAAGTTAGACACCACAAAGGCCTTGTAATACATTTTCTATAACCACTGTTCAGTCTAGCGTATCCTTTTGACCCAAGCCAAATTCCAAGACCCTTAATAAACATCTATTCATCAATAAGACATTTAAAACTCTGTACATACAGCTATTTCTAATGGTCTGATTAATGGCTTTCCTGGTCAAAATAACCTCCATTTAACACGACTGAACCTAAAGAACTTCCTATACTTTTCCTAGTTACCTCTGTACTGATCTTTTCTGCTTAACTGATCCTGCCACACACCTGGTCCTTTGATGCCATGTAACAATCTCTATAAAAATAAAGCCTAAATCAAACTCTGTGAGTTCGGTCAAAACAACAGCGGCTGGCTGTTTCCCGGCATCCGATCGGGTGCTGACTCTTCGTTCATCGCCTGCCCCACCCATTCTTCGGGGACCCCGAGACCTGCCGAGGCCGGACCCCGGCACCCTCCAAGACCCGCTCCTGCTTTCCCATCAGGCAGGAAGGTTCTGGAAAGCCCAACCCACACGGGAGTTCCCTGTGCAGAGCCTCTGCCGTGGAGTCTTGCGGCTTCTCCTTGCACACTCCTGGGGATGGGGTGCTTGGCCCCACCACACAGCCGCACCGCAATGGGATCTGGTTTGTCGATGGCCCGGGACCCGGGGCTGGGCTGCCTCTGGCTCTGACACCAGGCTCCCAAGAGGTGGTTGTAGGGCTTTCACCCTCCTCAGTGACGCCAGGTCCCCAGTTCTGCGCCCCAGGTCCCTGTCCTGTCTGCATTCTGCTGGTGGACGAGGCAGGTAACTGGGCACTGGGCTGGGATGGTGGGGACTCCCACGGAGAGCCCAGCCACAGTGGGCTCAGAAGTCAGCCTTTGCCTGCATTGCAGGACAAGCTCAGAGCTGGGACCACCACATGGGCACTGCTGACCTTGGCACGTCTTCTACTGAGGCTGTGGAGACTGGAGTTCAGAGACCATCTGGGCCATAAGCCCTGAGATGGACAGGGATGGAGGCCCCAGTGACCTAGTCATCAAATCCTGGGGGATACTTGCCAGAAGGGGCCTTGGAGACCAGGTCCCCACTGGCTTCTCCCATTTCTCTGTAGCTGGTCGGCACTGGCAGGGCTCTGAGCACCAGCAGGGTTTGTGGGTCAGCACCCACCCACAGCCGAATGTTGGTGCTTGTTCTCAGTGGGAGCCAAGTGCGGATGAAATATCTTCGTGGGCTTAATCTGGCCTGCAGGCCTTGAGCCCATGCTCCCTGAAATGAGGATGTGCAGGTGGTCTGGGGATGTCCCATGGGCTCTCTGACACAGGAGTGTAGGCACATGCTCTGTTACGCTCTCCTTCCCTCACACACCTGCACACACGTGTTCACACGTCTGCTTGCACCGCTGTGGAATGTTGGCTGGGCATGGCTCCCACACTTGATGACATCCCATGCCGGCTGCCCTGCCTTGCCCTGTGTGTGGCTGCCCAACAGGCCTGCAGTGGCCCCGAGGAGAGCAGGATGGGGCTGAGACCCAATGCCCCTTCAGTCTGAGCCATATCAGGGCACCTGTGACCAAGGTACCTCCCACCCCTCACCACTGAGGGCCTCACACAGGACAAAATTACAGAAATTTAGAGAAGGCAGGGGGGCCTTGAGGCAGTGACATCAGATGGGTCCAGCAGTGCTCCCAGTGTCCTTGCATTTCTGTGGCTGTTTACACTGAGGACACTGGCTTAGAGAGGCCAGGGCCCGGCCAGCCTGGACCTCCAGCCATGTCTCCTCCCCTGGCCCCTCCCCTGGCCCCTCCCCTGGCCCCTCCCCTGGCCCCTCCCCTGGCCCCTCCCCTGGCCCCTCCCCTGGCCCCTCCCCTGGCCCCTCCCCTGGCCCCTCCCCTGGCCCCTCCCCTGGCCCCTCCCCTGGCCCCTCCCCTGGCCCCTCCCCTGGCCCCTCCCCTGGCCCCTCCCCTGGCCCCTCCCCTGGCCCCTCCCCTGGCCCCTCCCCTGGCCCCTCCCCTGGCCCCTCCCCTGGCCCCTCCCCTGGCCCCTCCCCTGGCCCCTCCCCTGGCCCCTCCCCTGGCCCCTCCCCTGGCCCCTCCCCTGGCCCCTCCCCTGGCCCCTCCCCTGGCCCCTCCCCTGGCCCCTCCCCTGGCCCCTCCCCTGGCCAGTCAAGGCTGGCGCAGGGACAGTCCTGCAGCTGCAGGTGCCTCCCTATGGATCCCATCAGGTGCCAGCTGGGCATGGGCCAGAGCCAAGAGGCCCCACACATGGCCCCGGGCATGTGCAGTAGGTGCATCCCATTGGCTGGGAGGGGTGTGGGTGTCATGGAGCCCAGGCGGGCCTGGAGGGGGCCAGGCCTGGACTGGGGTTGGCCGGGACAGGTGGAGTCCTCCGTGGGTGACACAGACAGGGCCGGGACACAGCCGGACCTCTTCTTCCTCGTGATCGTGTGCCCAAATGTCCAGAATGCTGGGTGTCCCCTTGGCGACACTGACCCTGCCGTCTACGCCCATTCATTCTGGAAGCACACGAGCTCTTACAAAGAAAGTGTCGTGTGAGTGACAGTCTACGGTAGTTGCAGACTTGGGAACACCCTGCGGTGACATTGCAGCAACAGAGCACGGGGCAGTGGCTCTGTGGGCCCACCCGCCAGTGGGGTGTCCGCTGGAGCCCCCCCTTGCAGACACCCCAGGAAGGCCTATTCTGGACGGTGCCACCGCAGGTCGCTCCCCACCTCTTCCCCAAATCCATGCCTCCGTCCGCATCCCACCTGCCAGGGCCTCCAAGCAGAACCCCTCTTGTGGCCAGGGCTGCCCAAGACGCTTCCCTGGGGGCCAGGCAGCGCACAACGCCCCTCCCCTTCCTGCAGCGTCCCCTTCAGCAGAGCCCCAGCGTGGGCACTGCTGACAGCCTTGTCCCCCCACCACCACGTGGAAAGGGGACCCTGTTCTTTTCAATTTGGGATCTTGTCTACCCTACCTACCCCAGCCTTAATTTGTGATCAGCTGAGTCACTTGTCTGTTGGCTCTTTGTGACCTTTCTCACAGAACCGGGACCGGAGGAGGTGGGTCTTTCCCTGTGCACCTGCTCCCCAACCTGAATCTCTTACTAATCACAAGGGGTAAAGGAGCCCAGAGAGAATGACCCCCTTGGGGGTCCCTGATGGGCACCCCAAGAAGGACCCCCACATCTGTGATCTTCCATGACCAAACATCAGACACACCCAGGGGGTGGGCACCTGCACACGGGCTGGGACCCTCCTGGGAGGCCAGGGCTGACGACAAAGCAAAAGCAGGCGAGTGGGACCACAGCAAACTCCGCAACTTCTGCCCAGCAAAGAAACTGCCAACAGAGTGAGAAGGGCCTACGGAATGGGAGAAGATCTTCGCAAGTCTCATTATCTGATAAGGGGTTAACGCATAAAACATAAAGAACCCATATAACTCAAAAGAAAAACAAAGCAAAACAACTGATTACCAACTGGGCAAAGCACCTGAGCAGGCATTTTTCCCAGGAGGACACACAGAGGGCTCGCAGACAGGTGAAAAGATGCTCAATGTCACTCAGCATCGGAGAGATGCAAACTAAAACCTCATGGGATGCCCCCTCACACCTGCCAGAATGGCCACCATCAGTAAATCAAGAAGCAACAAGTGCTGGTGAGGACGTGGAGAAAGGGGACCCTCGTGCACTGTTGGTGGGAATGCAGACGGCTGCAGCCACTGTGGAAACAGTACGAAGCTTCCTCAAAAAAGTTAAAAATACAAGTACCATAGGGTCCAGCAACTCCATGTCTGGGTATGTATCTGAAGAAAAAACACTAACCGGAAAGTCAAGTGCGTGCCCACATTCACTGCCACCTTATTTACAGTAGCCAAGACATGGAAGTAACCCAAGTGCCCATCAGCAGGTGAGTGGATAAAAAAGAATTGTGCGTCTATACAATGGAACATTACTCAGCAATCAAAAACAACAAAATCTTACTGTTTTTGACAGCCTGGACAGACCTCGAGGGCATTATGCTAAGTGAAATAAGCCAGACCGAGAAAAAGAAATACCATATAGTCTCACTATACCATGTGGAATCGGAAACAAAAACAACAGAACAAAACCAAAAGCGAATTCATGGATGCAGAGAGCAGACTGCCGGTTGCCACAGGTGGGGGGTGGGGGGTGGGGGGGTGCAGGTGTCCAAAGGTAGACACTTCCCGGTCTAGAATAAGTCTGGTGACGTCGCGACAGGAGGGCAGCTACGCTCTGTCATTCTGAACTCTCTGCGTCCAGGGACTTCACCCATCTCCGGTCAAAGTACTTGAAAGAATTAAAAATCTCAGAAAATTCCAAAACACCACACTTAAATTTGCCACGTGCTGAGCATGTGCGGAGTCCACGTGGAACCAGCGGTCGTGGGCATGCCTGCCGGTGCTATGTGCAGATGCCCTTTTGTGATATGGGGGCCCCGAGCATCCTCGCATTTCGATACAGTCTCTGGACGCCAGGGGCGACTGTCGTTATTTATTTATTTAAATGTCATTTGTTCTCAGAAGCTTTTGGCCAGAACTTGCAAATGGTTGTGGTGGGTACACCTGGCCTGCAGATACAGTTTTTTTTTCCTTTTACTTCACATAGAACTTCAAAAAAGAAAACGGAACAGCCTCAAATTCATTAACACACTAACACACAGAAGATGTCACATCAAAATGTGAGTCTCAGACCTCTCTCCTTAAACGTCGGAGAATCTGTGACACCGGATGGAAGTGCCCGCGCGTGGCCCATGTCCAGGTTGGCCCTCCTGCGAGGCCACGCACTTGCCAGGACTGTGCCGGGACACCCTTGGCCACAGTATGCCCACCTCTGGTGCCTTCTTTGCCTCTGGAAACCTTGAGACTAGTTAGGAAGCTATGATCTTGTCCTGGGTGTGATTCAGTAAGAGCAGATGGGAGCAAAGGAAGGGATGCAAGAGAGGGCTTTAAAGATTTCCCGGCAGTCTGGTGTGGCCGGACAGGAAGAGCACTGTGACCCTCAGAGGCCCCGGCAGCAACAGTGGCCCCGCAGGTGTGGCTGCTGGGAGAGTTGGCTTGAAGCCATGAGTTCAAGTGCTGATCCCATTCCAACCTGAGGCCACAGGGTGCACTGTAGCTCCGACAGTTAGAAACCTGAATCTCAGAGTTAGCAGTATGTGATACTCTTTGTTCAATCTTGGTACGCACAGGTGGTTCAAAATTGCTAACTCATCTCTTCGCAAAGGGAAACACCTTTAGTAACTAGACTGCAGCAAATCTGTGCAACAAAAACACTTTGTCAGAGCGCCAGGGGGTCTGGGGACTGGCCCTCTCAGAGACAGAGGCACATCGGCTGCACATTTGCAAGTAGCCAGGAGAGTGAATCCTGACCATTGTCATTACGAGAAAATGAACCTGAAACTATGTTACCCAGGCCATCACTTTGCCTTGTAGACAAACATCGAATCGTTACATTGTGAACCTGAAACTAATGCAATGCAGTTCCACCGCAGTAAAACTATTCCCCGTCCCGAGGTTTTCCATTTGTAAAGTAAAATTGAGATTTGGATTTTTTAAAAGAAAGAACCCCAGGGCTTGAAAAGGCGGGAGCCCACCCGCAGGCCCCGCTGGGCTGGGGGCAACTGAGCTCAGGCTGCTGGGAGCCGCTGCTCTGGGAGGAGGGCATGGCTGCGGCACACACAGAGCAGCCCAAGTTCCAGGGCAAGCCAGGATGGGATGTGCAGCCGACTCACGCCGAGTGCCGACCCAGCACTTTGGTGAGGCCTCATTTGGGAGCTGGTGGTCGCACCTGTGTTTGACTGTTCAGGATGGGGTCCAGAGGGTGGTTCTGTAAACGGGACTGTGTCCATAGAAGAAGGGGGTTTCTGGACAGACACACACAGGACAGACCACGTGAAGACAGAGGCAGAGACTGGGGGAGACGTCTCCGGCCCAGGCCAGAGAAGATCGGCGGCATCCCCAGGAATGCGAGNATACAGTTTTTTTTTTTCCTTTTACTTCACATAGAACTTCAAAAAAGAAAACGGAACAGCCTCAAATTCATTAACACACTAACACACAGAAGATGTCGCATCAAAATGTGAGTCTCAGACCTCTCTCCTTAAACGTCGGAGAATCTGTGACACCGGATGGAAGTGCCCGCGCATGGCCCATGTCCAGGTTGGCCCTCCTGCGAGGCCACGCACTTGCCAGGACTGTGCCGGGACACCCTTGGCCACAGTATGCCCACCTCTGGTGCCTTCTTTGCCTCTGGAAACCTTGAGACTAGTTAGGAAACTATGATCTTGTCCTGGGTGTGATTCAGTAAGAGCAGATGGGAGCAAAGGAAGGGATGCAAGAGAGGGCTTTAAAGATTTCCCGGCAGTCTGGTGTGGCTGGACAGGAAGAGCACTGTGACCCTCAGAGGCCCCGGCAGCAACAGTGGCCCCGCAGGTGTGGCTGCTGGAAGAGTTGGCTTGAAGCCATGAGTTCAAGTGCTGATCCCATTCCAACCTGAGGCCACAGGGTGCACTGTAGCTCCGACAGTTAGAAACCTGAATCTCAGAGTTAGCAGTATGTGATACTCTTTGTTCAATCTTGGTACGCACAGGTGGTTCAAAATTGCTAACTCATCTCTTCGCAAAGGGAAACACCTTTAGTAACTAGACTGCAGCAAATCTGTGCAACAAAAACACTTTGTCAGAGCGCCAGGGGGTCTGGGGACTGGCCCTCTCAGAGACAGAGGCACATCCGCTGCACATTTGCAAGTAGCCAGGAGAGTGAATCCTGACCATTGTCATTACGAGAAAATGAACCTGAAACTATGTTACCCAGGGCCATCACTTTGCCTTGTAGACAAACATCGAATCGTTACATTGTGAACCTGAAACTAATGCAATGCAGTTCCACCGCAGTAGAACTATTCCCCGTCCCGAGGTTTTCCATATGTAAAGTAAAATTGAGATTTGGATTTTTTAAAAGAAAGAACCCCAGGGCTTGAAAAGGCGGGAGCCCACCCGCAGGCCCCGCTGGGCTGGGGGCAACTGAGCTCAGGCTGCTGGGAGCCGCTGCTCTGGGAGGAGGGCATGGCTGCGGCACACACAGAGCAGCCCAAGTTCCAGGGCAAGCCAGGATGGGCTGTGCAGCCGACTCACGCCGAGTGCCGACCCAGCACTTTGGTGAGGCCTCATTTGGGAGCTGGTGGTCGCACCTGTGTTTGACTGTTCAGGATGGGGTCCAGAGGGTGGTCCTGTAAACGGGACTGTGTCCATAGAAGAAGGGGGTTTCTGGACAGACACACACAGGACAGACCACGTGAAGACAGAGGCAGAGACTGGGGGAGACGTCTCCGGCCCAGGCCAGAGAAGATCGGCGGCATCCCCAGGAATGCGAGAGGTCTGGGAGTGACCCTCCCTCTGGCCTCTGAGGAAGCAGAGCAGCTGACACCTGGACCCCAGCTCCCCGCTGCTGAACTAGCAGACTGTGACCTTCTGCGGTGGAGGTGCCCAGTCTGCAGCATCGGTCACCACTGCCCTGAGACACCGAAAATGGGCCGATACCAGCCAGCACCTCTGGGTGAAGGGCACTCACTGCTGTTTTTGTAACTGTTCTATATGTTTCATTCTTTTTCAACATTGTAAGATGAAAAATAAATAAAACGATTTGACTTAAAAGGTACGTCACAGGCTGCGCCGGACAGTCTCCGAGAGAGAGCTGATTTGGTTCCAGGCCCCTGCAGGGCAGATGACCCTGGCCCGCGATCGTCAGCACGGTTCCTGACACACAGCCACTCCCCTGCTAACAGGGCCTGGGCAGCCCACCGCTGGGTGTGGGATATTTCGTAAAATGCAAGAAAAACGTGTACACAGGAGGGGGTTTCCATGGGAATGGCTAAAATAATAAATGGAGTGAATGAATTAGCAAGGAAAGAAGATGTCACTGAGTAGAAAGTCCCCTGAGGCCCAGAGCTGAGCCTGGGGCGAGAGCCGGAGGAGGGCCCCACATGCCCGAGACGCAAAATGGTGCTCTGAGCTAGCAGGGTCACCCCTGAAGCCCAGGTCACAGGGGGGAAACTGAGGCACACTGAGGTTCAAACTCTTGGCCAAGACACAGGCCGATGCGCCTGAAACTGGAGGGACTAACTGGGAAGCATCTCCATGTCTCTCTCTCCCTGCTTAGGGAGGGGCCCTGCAGGGACCCCACGCCGTGGGGGTGGGTCACAGCTCCCCAGGACGCCTTGAGTCCTCCTCCCAGGGGATACACACCCCCTCTCCTCCTATGTCTGGGTCCCCCCAAGGCCTTCCACCAGGCTCCTTTGGGTCACAGCCCTGGGACAACTGACCCCAGCTTTGAGCTTCTCTGCTGGCCCTGAGGTCTCCCCGGACGGCTCACACAGGGTAGTCCAGGGCCAGGCCGCTTTGCCAGAACCCGCCGTGGATTCTGTGAGCCGTGCCCAGGGTCTGTGCCTGGGCATCTCCTCCAGAGACCTGGGCATGTGTGCCCCAGGTGCCTGAGGGGGTGGGGGAAGGGTCTGTATTCACACAGTTACTTTTGATGTGACGAGAATGAGTCTCGGGGCCAACCCACCTGTCACCTCAGGCACCAGTCAGCCCTCTGTGAGGCTGGTCCATCCCAGGAAAACTCAGGTTGGAGCAACGGGGCCCAGGTTTGGGGCTCTGGCCAGCCCAACCCTGTCACCCTACAGAGAGGGGCACCGGCTGGCTGCCCACTGGACACAGAGGAGGAGTTGGGACACTCCTGCCTGCCACCAGGGGAGCCCAGGGAGCACTTTCCCGGCTCAAAGCCCCACAGCACCTGCCAGGAGCCCTGCCGCAGCCCTGTCCCCCTGCCAGGACCGAGGGCCTGAGCTTGTCCCAGCCCTGACCCTCATCACGCAGTCCTGGTCACCTACCTAGAAGCCATCCTGGCCGCCAGCCCAGCTGCAGCACTGCCCAGAGGAGCGGCCAGGGCGTCCACAGGATCCCCATGCCCCGAGCGAGCCCGCACCAGCGGCTGCGACCTCCCCTTCTCCTCTGCTGGAGCAGGAGTGCACGCAGAAAGGAAACTGTCCCAGGCCCCGCTCTGTCTTCCTCCTCCTCCACCTGGGCGGGGAATGAAGTGGGTGGAGAGACCGATGGGGAAGAGCAGCGACAGAGGAGGGGGCAGGGGAAGAAGGTGCGGAGGAGAGAGAGGGAGAAACAGCAATGGAGAGAGGCCGGTGGAGGAGGGGATGTCTGTGTGCTCCTCCCAC